>NC_133538.1:384769266-385476766 GCF_048544455.1 Silene latifolia | reverse complement strand
CATTGATGTGATGAGTATTGTTTCGGAATAATATGTGTCGACTCAAAAAATTCAGATTACAATTATTTAATTCAATGGCTTCCTCTAGTACAGTAATTTCGTCTCTTTTTTTTTCTCCTTTTTTTAATATTTTTTTTATCTGTTTTTTTTTTTAATGAATGGAAGGTGGTGATGGAGCGAGTAGTGGCTGGTTGGTGTTGGTGTTGGTGTCGGTGGAGTTGTGGTCGTTATTGTTGTTGTTAGTGGTGGTGATGCGACGTGTTGTTGATGATATTTGATGATGGGATTTTGGTGTTTTCAAATCTACTTTTTTAAATCTTTTTTATTTTGTTGGAGTTATTTTCAGATCTGTTTATTTTTTTCTTTTTCATATGAGTGAAAGATATTAAAAAATATCTACTAAATTATATACATCGTCTTAGGTTAGATATACATTTTTTTTGTATTAAAATTACACATATTTTTATTAAAATTACAGTTTTCTCTATTAAAGTTACACTTTTTTCTATTAAAGTTACATTTTTCTACGTTTTTCTCTATTATTAAAGTTACACTTTTCTCCATTAAAATTAAACTTATTTCCATTAAAATTACACTTTTTTCTATTAAAGTTACATTTTTCTCTGTTAAAGTTACATTTTTCTCTATTATTAAAGTTACACTTTTCTCCATTAAAATTACACTTTTTTCTATTAAAATTACATTTTTCTCTGTTAAAGTTACATTTTTCTCTATTTTATCTATTAAAATTACACTTATCTTCATTAAAGTTACACTTATCTCTATTAAGGTTACCCTCTCAATGGACTAAAGTTATACTCTTAATGGACTAAAATTACACTCTCAAAGGACTATAGTTATACTCTCAATTAAAGTTACACTCTCAAAGGACTAAAGTTACACTCTCAATGAATTAAAGTGACACATTTAATATGGACTAGATATACACTCTCAATGGACTAAAATTATAATTTAATGGACTAAAATTACACTTTAATGGATTAAAGTTACACTTCTGGACTAAAATTACAATTTAATGGACTAAAATTACACTTTAATGGACTAAAGTTACACTTCTAAAAGACTAAAGTTACACTTATAAATCACTCAATTTAAAATGAGTTGTGTTAAAATTTTAAAATAATATTTTTAAAAATTTGTCGTAAACTTGCTTCAAATTTTAAAATTTGTCGTAAAACGCAAAATTTGTCGTAAATTTACTTCAAATTTTGAAATTTCAAAATAATATCCGTCAAAACCGCTTTTTTTTTGTTAAAGTTACACTTTTTTGTGTTAAAATTACACTTTTAAAACAGTAAAAGTGTCATAAAATTTGTATAAACTTTCTCTCAAAAAAAAAATTGTATAAACTTGAAAGTATAAGAAAACAAAAGATAGTGTTAATTGTGTAGAATAATCAATTTGTGATTGTATAATTAAAGCTAGAGAGAGAAAGTGAAATTAATTAGTGTATAGGAAACTATTTAGTGTTAAGTGTGTTTCTTGCTTTCAATCTCAACCATCAATATTGGACGATCCAAGAGATGTGGTGAGGACTTAGGGACTCAAAATATATGAGGGACTTATAAGAACTTGTATCAATATGTATATGTATATGTATATATAGGGTCAAGATCCGGTGAGAACCACTAACATAATGAGAACCGTGAGAACCCTTACTAAATCTCCACCAAATCTTGTTTCGAAAGTTTAGGTGAATCATTTAACCTTAGTATAGTTTATTCAAACACATTTATTATTAAAAATAAACAAAATTTATTGATTCTATTAACAAAATATAAATTTAATGAACAAAAATACAATTAGCTATACTATAACGGCTATAAAGGCACGAAAAGGAATACTTTGTGCATGAAAATTGTTACGTGCATAAAAATGATAACTACGTGCATGAAAATAATTGGCTCTAGATGCACGAAAACGAGTTTTAGACGCATGAAAATGTTTAGATACATTAAAAAGAGTAGTAGGTGCATGAAAATTAATAAAATGTATTTCGCCTCGATTTTCGTCAAGAGTTTATACTTTTGGGACCAAGAAATATGTTACCTATTCATAATATTCTATGCCGAATCCAAATATGTCGTTTTTTTTAAAAAAAAAAATACGTAAGGTGGAGTTATCAAGGTTCTCATTACATTGGTGGTTCTCATAGGATCCCAAATATGTATATATATATATATATATATATATATATATATATATATATATATATATATAGGAATGGGATCATGTGAGGATACACTATCTTTTTGAGGATTGAGGATTGTGTTACAATATCAGAGTTTCTTCAATACAATATCACAGGTTATTCGATAAAATATCACACAAAAAAACCATGCAAAAAAAAAAAAATTTTCAAAAAAAAAAAAAAATTTTGACAAAGGTCGATTTTTCGTGATATTTTATTGAAGAACTTGTGATATTGTATTCACAAATCCTCAATCCTCAAATATTTAGGAGTTCTCATAGGATCTTGACTCTATATATATATATATATATATATATATATATATATATATATATATATATATATATATATATAATTAGGTTTAAATTAGTCCACTTAGATTAGATGAGTCCATGTGTCCTCATCTTATCCATTAGATTAAAAAAATAAATGGCCAAGAATAGAACAAAATCAAGGGTCGGGATTAAATATGAAATTATAAAACCCTAATTCACTCCTTCCATTCATCACATTTCACTGCCTCCTTCTCACTTCTCTCTCTTCCTCTCATCTTCATCCTCCCTCTCATCACTCCGACACCCCGCCGTCACCAGACTCACGCTGCCGCCAATGTACCAGGCCCACTCCTCCTTTTCAGATCTTCATCCACACGACCTACCACCGCCTTTCCTTTTCTCACGCAGCCGCCACCACGACAACCCACCACCGCCCTTCCTCTTCTCACTTTTTCATCTTTTCAGATCTGGAGTTTTATTTGTTGTCGTTCTCCTTCTTGCAGCCCACTGTCGCCACCTCCAAAAGCCGTGCACCACCAGTCGTTTTCTGCGTCTTCGCGTTTTCCTCTCTTCCTTCTCTGGAATCCCGCTTTTCCGCCCTTCTTTTTCTTATTGGTGAAATTTTTTCAGATCTCAAATTTTTTTAGATGTTGGTGGTGGGGGCAGTTGGTTTTTGTTGTTGTTGGCGTGATTGCGGTGGTGTTTTGTAAAGGTTGTGGTGGCGCGGAGGTTTTTCTCTCGCATCTCTCCTATTTCTCTTTTTTTTTTTTCTATATTTAAATGGTGGCTGTTTTGTGGTGGGACTGTGGCGGTGTTTATGTGGTGGTTAGGGTGGTTGTTGGTGATGGGTCACGTGGTGGTCGTGATTGACGTTGGTCGTCGTCGTTATTGCTTATATATAAAATTACTCGCATTAAAGTTTCGTCTCACAAGCATTAAAGTTTCACTCGCGTACCATTAAAGTTTCAATCGTATACCAGTAACGTTTAACTCGTATATCATTAAAGTTTCATTCGTAGACTATTAAATTTGCAATCGTAAATTAGAGAAATTACTAATTTTTACATTATTACATAAATACAAACTTTTATATTGAAAATGGCCTAGAAAAAAATTAAAGTTTCACTCGTCACCATTAAAGTTTCATCGTTTAATAATAAAGTTTCATTCATAAATTAGTGAAAATTAAATAAATATTAGTCACAATTGCATTATTACATAAATTCAAATTTTTGTATTAAAAATAGCTTAAAAAAACAAAGTTATACTTTTAAAGTTACAACATAAAACAATAAAGTTACATTCACATATCAGTGAAATTAAATAAAACTTAGTCCCAATTACATTATTACATAAATTCAAATTTTTTTTTTATTAGAAATGGCTTACAAAAATTAAAGTTTCACTTTTAAGCATTAAAGTTACACATGTATACCATTAAAGTTACTATTAAAAATAAGTTAAATTAAATAAATATTAGTCACAATTTTATTATTTTATAAATTCAAATTTTTATATTATAAATAGCCTAAAAATATTAAAGTTACACTTTTAAGCCTTAAAGTTTCACTCGTGAAACATTAAAGTTATATTCAAAAATGCATAAATTTAAATTTTTATTCACAAAATGACTTTAAAAAATTAAAGTTACAATTATAACGAATTAAAATTACATTCACATATTAAACTTTCGCTTATAAAACATTAAAGTTTCATTCCCAAAATTCGTTAGAAGTTTGAAATCTCAACCATTAATTTTAGATGATCTAACGGCTTAGATTAGGACTTAGGGACTCACCATTTTAGGTGGACTCATTTGAACCTGCCTATATATATATATATATATATATATATATAGAATTAGGATCACATAAGTTCACCCTATCTTTTTGAGTCCGTGAGTCCATGATACAATATCACATGTTATATTAAACAATAACACAGCTTATACTCCAAAAAAAATCGTGATATTGTTTTGTAATATAATATCACCCGTTATGCTACACAATATCACAGCTTACAATATCACATGTTATACTAAACAATATCACAGCTGAAAAAAAAAAGTTTTTGCAAAAAAAAATTTCAAAAAAAAAATTGTGATATTACTTTGTAATACAATATCACACGTTATACTAAACAATATCACAACTTACCAAAAAAAAAAAAAAAAAAAAAACTTTTTCTAAAAAAAATTTGAAAAAAAAAATAAATTCGAAAAAAAAAAAGAAAAAAAATTTAAAACAAAAAAATGACGAAAAAAAAAATTGAAAAAAAAAATCGTGATATTGTTTTGTATAGTGCGTGATATTGTTTTATATTGACTGACCATTGACTAAATATAGGTGGATTCATTTAGGATCTTCGCAATATATATATATATATATATATATATATATATATATATATATATATATATATATTTAGGATCCGGTGAGAACGGTGAGAACATACTAATTTAGTCCTTATTAACATGGAAAATACCCCAGCTACTACTACTCCTTTTCGTAAAGTCCCACCTATTCACTACCCCTACTCCTACTCCTACCCCTATCCACTACCCCTACCCCTACCCCTACACCGGCACAGCAGCTTTCGCCATCACCTCCGTCGGCAGCAAACCTTCTACTAATCGGCGATTCGCCATCAAAAATCTTCCTCCATACTTCTTCATAAACCAACCCGCGACAACATCTGTCCGTCTCGAAATCGCTGCTCCTCACTCGACCCCAGTTTCGTACCAAACATACCCATCATGGCTACTTATCAGCGTTAATTTATTCAACCAACGGCCTGCAAAGCAACGTCATAACCGACTATGCTCCACCACCGCCACAATTTTCTCTTGGTTCAATATCAATAAGCAATCGCTACAAAATTCGCTACACGAAATTGATGTATCTCAAACCCAATTTAATGTACCTAGTGATTAATTTTGAGTATCTATGTTAAGATACATTAAATTAGTGGTTAGATACATCAAAAATTAGTGTAGGTACATTGAAATAAAGGAGAATATGGACGATGATATAAGAAAGCATCGACATGGGGGACGGTAAGCACTTAATATTTCCGGTGGGAATGACCAGTAGTTGACTTTCTCGGTAATAACCAAGAGAAAGTGACTACTTTGTATGTTATATTGAAATAGTAGCAAAACTAATACACCGTATAAGTGTACCACTTAATATTAGTGTACTTGAAAGAGGAGCACCGTCGACGGAGATCGTTTAGAGTACCCTGTGGTTTGCCTGCCTAATCTCGACAACCCCATTTAATCACCTCGCACTTTACCTTCATCAATCGAGCATAACTTTTTGATACAATTCTGTTTATTAATCGAAAGATCTACAAAATATGGCAAGAAATTTCGAGAAACTAATACCACAATAGCACTTTACTTGTGATTTCGAATCGCCGGTGCCATCTAGAGCGATGGTGATGTTGTCGGCAGGAGTGACGCCATCTGGGGCTCGCGAATCAGGGGGTTTATGGTGTTCGATGGTATTGTCGGAGTTACGCCGGATCAGGGATGTAAGACTATATTTCGACGCTGCTGGTCGGCGTCGGCGACAGGTGGTAAGTGGCGACGTCATGTGATGAGTGGTGATAGGGGAATTTTAGAGGTTAGGTTTGAGGAGGGACATGATTTGGCAGAAATGAAGTTTGGTTGTAGAAGATGGGCGCGTGGAATGTTATAGTTAAAAGGTCGTTCTCACCGAGTGGTCGTTCTCACTGGATCCTACCTCTATATATATATATATATATATATGTATATATGTATATATATATATATATGTATATATGTATATATATATATATGTATAGAGATAGGGTTGAAAGTCATAAATTTGGTTAGTCTCAAGTCTCATATAAACCATTAGATCCTATAAGATGGATGGATGAGATTTAAAGTATAAACACACTCACCTACTACTAATTAATGCTTCTTTCTCATAGTTTCAATTCCCAATTACCTAATCATTACATTCTCTTTCTTATCAACTAATTTATTCAATTAACATCTTGTACTTTATATTTCAAATATTAAAATATATTTGATTTAAAAATCAAATTTCAAACCCGCGTATAATAATATCGGGTTTATAAAAGACTCCGTAAATCTTCGTTCGGACTCCGATTTAGGTGAAACAAAATCCTAAATTTATTATTTTTTCGAGCCCGTTGCAATGGTAATATTTTCGTATACCATTGAGTTTTCAAAATTGTGAGTACTGTTATTTAAGAGAAATTACAACTTTTTTTGCTTGAAGTTATTACCCTTTTTGCTTAAAATTACACCATCTCTTTGAAATTAAACTCAATTTACTTGAAATTAATTAATCAATTTACCCATATACTTGAAATTACATCCATCTAGTTGAAGTTTCCTCATAGCAGACTGAAGTTACACTAATAGTGTATTGAAGTTACACCGATTGAGTATTGAAGTTACATTGATTGTGAAGTAAAGTTACACTAATTGTGAATTGAAGTTACACTATTGTGTAGTACGATTCTGATGATAATTGTGATTGAAGTTACACGATTGTAAATTGAAGTTACACGATTGTGAATTAAAGTTACACACTATTAATTGAAATTACACCCTTTAAAAATGAAATTACACCCTTTAAGAGTTAAAGTTACATCCCTACAAACTTGAAGTTACACCTTTTAATAGCTACTATTGTGTTATACGGAGTACATAATGTTATACGGACATACAAGTATATGAACAACATAAATTACCTCTTGGATTTAACATAGATATTTTTCAAAGCAACTCCCTCTAACAATTGAAATTACACACTTTACACTTACCAACCTTTAAAATTACATGTTGTACAACTGAAGTTACACATTATATATCCTTGAAGTTACACTCTTTAACACTGAAGTTACACCCTTTAAAATATAAAATTACACTCTTATAAACTCGAAGTTACACCCTTTAATAATAGCTGCTAATGTGTTATACGAAGGACATGAGAATTAAAATTACACACAAAAAGATATGTGATCCTAGAAACGAAAAGATAGTTACTATTCTTCAAACCCTTGCTTCCGTTGTTAATTTTGTTGTTGTGTTTGCAAACTTCAGTCTGCAACAACAAATAAAAGAGAAAAATTAGGCCCTTCATAGTTTGGTAAACATAACTTGCAACTATATGCAGGTGAAACAATTCGTACAACAACTCTATCTTCTGAAAAACCGTCATAAAAAAAGTCACTAATAATTACAACTTGATTATTTTAACTAACTATACATGAAACCCAAACAATTAGCCAATATCAATTAACATCGCAAAAGAACGCCCAAGTTTTGTATATAGGAATCAATTGATTTAATTATATAGATGATGAAATTGATAGTTTTTTTAGCCCGATATTTATATCCATCTTATATAATAAAGATGAAAGAAAAAAAAAACACTATTTTTTAACCAGAAGAAAGAGTAGAAACGATAAAATGTGAAAATAATTGATCTCAAACATCATCTAGAACATATGAAAATAATAGTAGAGGAAGAAATATTACCGTGCAACACTTCATTGTTACCAAATTTGAGGGTGTCAAATCATCTATGACATAAGCAACAAATTAATGTTCAAATTTGTGGTCGACATGGATGAACATGGAGAAGAATATATATTTAGGTTTTCAGATTTGGATAATTAGGAGAATAATAAATAATAAAGTTAGATGGAGGATTAATTAGTGCATAGAAAATTGCATTATGAGAGAGAAAAGTTTACACTGATACACATGATTACATAGTGAGTTGTGTTTTTCTTTTAATCTCAAACCACCCATTTTGTATGATCTAATGGCTTAAATTAGGACTTATGGACTCAACCTAAATAGTAGGACTTACATGATCCCATCTCTATATATATATATATATATATATATATATATATATATATATATATATATATATATATATATATATATATATATATATATATATATATATATATATATATATTATCCGAGCCTGCCTATACTTTCTATTCCTCTATTATATGGTGAAATATTTTTAGCTAAAAGCCACATTACAGAGTTTGATGTGAAAGTGAGATATTTGATATTTAAGACGTGGTCTTTGAGATACGTGATTTTCCATCATGATGGTGTCTTTTATTTGAATATTCAAAAAGTGATATCACAGATCCATTTATGAAAAAGCTGGCCAGCAAGTACGTACTTGAATTATTATGAGAGAAATGAATCGTCGAGGGGAATGAGACTTATTGCCCATATGATAGCCATCGCAGTGGAAACCCATCTTCAAAGATTGGAGATCCCTTGAAAAAAGTTCCAACGGGTAATAACGAAGCTGTGAGTGGGCTAATTAAGGAGGCACCATTTATTTGTTTAGCGGATATTTTATTTTGATCCGCGTCTCATTCCTATGGCGAAGTGTGATATTGTATTTTATGAGGTGCTCTCATTGATTTTGAGTTGGTTGTGACGGTTTGAGGTTGAGCATTGACTCTTAATGAATTTGAAGGCATAATTTTTTGTGGGGTGGATGTCACACCTACCCTTGTAGGATTCACCTAGTGAGTGTTCGTAGTGTGGTCATTAATATGGGACGTGGGCAACTCCCTGGAGACACTCATGATACAAGATACCTACGCATGACTATTAACGCGTACCACTGATAGAACCTGATCGATTGTCCATATCGTGTATGTGGTGAGTACAAGCTTGATCTAAGGGACCTAGTTCAAAGTATTTATACTACTATGGTTCTTTTGAGTGCAAGCTCACTTACACTAAGTGTTGGTTCAAACCCGAAAGGTACCTACACCTATTACGCGGTATTGTATGATGATTATTATTATTATTATTATTATTATTATTATTATTATTATAAAATATATTTTTTTCCTTTTTTTTGGATAAATAAGTCCTATTTATTTATATTTTAAAATGTTTTTAAAATTCTTAATTCATGTGGGAGATTGTTGGAAATATTGTGATTTAAGATTTTAAATTATGAGTTTGACCAAGACTTGAAATATTTATTTAATGGATCATTTATCCTTTATTATTATTATTATGAAATGATAAAGGCCATAATTACCGTGAGTTAATGTGTAATTAACATGCTCATTACATTTAATCTCATTTATTTAGTTGTTATTATGAGTTTTCTAACTTGATTATATAACGGCCACTTTGACCCAAGTTTTGGTTATATGGAGTATAAATGGTCCATTATATATAGAGGTGGCAATCGGATGGGTCGAGTCGGATTCGAGTCGAGTTGTTTCGGGTGCGGGTTATCGTGATGTCGGATTTATTCGAGTCATATGAAATTGCGGGTCGGATCGGTTTCGGTTGGATTATTTCAGGTTATGACTTACTTCGGGTATCGGGTCGGCATAGGGAACCCTTGGTCGGGTGACGGTTGTTATCGGTAGGGTTAGTTAGACATATCGGTAGGGTTAGTTAGACTAACAATCCTGAACAGTTCATATCATGTCAAAAGGTTTTAATACTAGATCCTATCGGGTTATAACGGGTCACAACTTGTCCCTTAGGTCATTCTGTATTATTTTACGATGTTATGCATCTATTCATATATAGCTAGTTGCTGAAAAATATATATAGTGATATTTTATTTAAAATTTTCAATTTAAGAGTAATAACCATTGATTAATTGATAATGAATTTATGAAAAAAAAATCTCAGTTATATAATATTGAATGTGAAATAACAAAGAAATAAATATTTATATAATTTTGTACTACCAGCTATTTGGACATAAAACTTAAAATAAAATTTAAACCAAAATGTTGAAAATCGAAGATAGCTAGATAATAAAAGGATGTGTGAGAAATATATTTTGAATAGAATGTGAAATCACTAGAACTTGAATTCACCGAAATTCGAATTACTCTAACTATATCATTGGCCGAACTTGAATTGATCTAAACAAAAATTTACTTGGGAAGTTCATTCGATTTCCTTACTACATTTAGAACGTGGACAGTTAATTAGTGATAAATTAAGATGAAGAAGGGGACAATAATGTTATTTTTTAAACTAGCTAAACGGTAGGTTTAACAAGAAAAGCTAGTTAATAAGTTTATTGAAGTCAAATTTTAGTTAAAAAGTTAATCTAAGCTTAATCAGCCTAAGTTAATTAAGCAAAGTTAACTTAAATTTAGTTAAGTTGATGCTAATTTTTAATTTACCTAAGTTCAGCTCGACTTAGCTCACATAACTTCAATTGAATTTAGTTTAGTTCCATTTAGCTCTATTTAGCTCAATTAAACTCAATTAAGTTAAGTTCAAATCAGTTTAGCTTAATTGAGTTCAATTCAATTCACTTTAGCTAGAGTTAGTTCAATTCATTTTAGCTCTTTTACGAGCATGCTTCTGGCTTAATTTAGCTATACAGTTCACTTCAGCTAAAGTCAGTTCAATTTAGTTAGTTCAACAATTCAATTCGGTAGCTCAGGTCTATTTTGTGTTTTGCCAGCTTCAGTTCAGCTTAACTCAACTCAATTCAGCTCAGCTATACTCAAATTAACTCTGACTTCATTTTCATCTAGTTCAGTTTTGCTGAGCTCTGAGCTCCATTAATTTTAGTTTAGCTCCTTTGAGCTGAAAGATTAAGACCTAATCAAATAAAGTAGCTGAAATGTGCTGCCAAATAAAGCTAAAAAATGAAAAGTGTATTAATTTCTTATCTAGTTAGTCTTGTGTAAGACGGTTTTACACAATTATAATGCAAAACGGATCCATATATAACCATATTAGATAAAGTATATATTAAAAAGAATTCGTTTTAAAATACTTTTTTTTTGGTAAAAATACAGGAATATTTGTAGTTTTTATTCCAATTACCTATTTTCTTACTAAAAAACGTGGGAAGTAGTCAAATATAATGTTAAGTAGACCACATTCTCCATTTCTATTCCTTTCATAGTGGTTGTGAGTTATGGTTTTGCCCACAAACACACGTTTAACATTAATACCAATTTTAAAGTTTGTCATGCACAATCAAAACTTTGTGTATTAGGTTTATATATAAGTTAACTATATACAATATACACATAATTAAATTGAACGATAACTTTTAGTCAAACTTATAGACCAAAGTGTTAGCACTTCCGGACTCGTATATTTAGACAACATTCACATGGAGAACTATAAAGAAAAAAAAAGTGTACAAAAATTCTTAATTTGTAAACTTAACGTTAATTCTAGTCTTATAAACATAGTCTTATTCAGGTCACAAGTATGTATCAGTTAGTCGAGTTTTACTCGAGTCGGGTTCTTTTCTTTGTCGGATTTTATTGGCTATGGTGTTATCGGGTTCGGGTTATATCGGTTATCGGATGATATTAAGAATCGAGTTATGTTGGATCGGACCGGGTCGGTTTCATGTGTTATAATTCTGTAGTATTTTCGGGTGTCAGACGGGTTCGATATCGGGCGAGTCGGATCGGTTTTGTCGAGTCGGGTCGGGTTTTGCCAGGTCTAATTATATATGAGTGGAATGATCTTTTAACGGAGTGTAGATGATATGTTTATTATACATACAAATATTATTTTCTACTTTATATATTATAAAACTATGAAAGTTTGTATTTATCGCTATATTATTTTGAGCATCGGGTGATGGTCGATTGCCCATATCATCTTTTATTTAGAAGAATTAAATGTTGCTGTATCGTTTATATGTATACAACATTCTGATAAATTATTTTATTATATAGTTGATGTGAATTGTCCATTATTATCGTGAACAGCTCAATTGAAATAATTATAATTATAACTAATTTATTAACCTTAACTTTGGTATAAAATCAATGATACGAAAAGTATTTTAACACCGAAAAAATAAATGAAACTAATTTGCCAAGGTTTTAAGTCTAAAAGACGACGAATAAAATTAATTGTCGTAAATTGATGTAAATATTCCAGATTTGAAACTAATGTAAAAAAAAAAAAAAGAGAAATTTACTGAGTAGAAACAATTTTTTTAAACAACAAAAAACAGAGGAAATTACTTTAAAACAAATAAAAGAAAGATGCAAAATTTAATTTTTGAAAAAAAAAATAATGGATTACCTCATTAAAAAATCAGTCACTAGACTAGATTAACATAATTCAACAGTTATGAGTAGACGCACAAAATGAAAAAAAAAAAAGATTGATAAAATTATGTGTGTGTAGATTGATAAATTTATTAGAACCATAAAAATGGAAAAATAAAAATAATCGAAAAAGGGTGTTAAATGCAAAATATGTATAATAAATTAATAATATCAATTGAAAAAATGAGAAATCGTCACATTGAAGTACGAACCCGCAAATGGTTTGATGATAAAGACCTCCGAAGATTAAAAGAACAAGCCTTAAAAATGATGAGGGCTTGATATATTTTTACCGATGCGGCGGAAGTGAGAGAAGCGAGAGGGGAAGTGAGGGTGTGTATTAAAGGGTGATAGGGTGAGGGAGGGATGAGTATACTGAATTCTCAATGAGGCCCAGTTGTATATTGGTACACTGCAGTGCTATGGACCGAAGTCCGAATTGTAGACCAAAGTGTTAGATACAATTCATACATAGTTCTATTTAGATTCCGTTTGGCAAGACATTTCCGGCACCTGTTTGACTGAACTAGCTTTTTTGATAAAAGTTTAAGGTAGCTTATTTTTATGGGTGTGTTTGGCAAGTAGCTTTTTTGCCTAAATAAGCTACCTGAAATGAAATGCTACCTAGAGTAGCATTTCACATTTGAGGTACCTGATTCTTGGTAATATTACGTTTTTGCCCTTTCAATTTATAATATATTAAATAATTATTATATCCTTTTACGTCATTTTACCGAAATAAGCTACCTTTTCAGTTAGTTTGCCAAACAATGTTTTATATAATCAGTCACCTTATCAGCTCCTAATTTTCAGTTACCTTATCAGCTACCTTTTCAGGTTTCAGTTAGCTTTTCAGTTTCCAGGTACCTTTTCAGGTTTCAGCTACCTTTTCAGTTCGTTTAACCAAACAGAGCCTTAAGAGTTATGGTACTCCGATATTTCACTTAGTTTCCATATTCTGTATCCGATAGGTCCGACGATACAATACTTTAATACTTCATTTTAGACCAAAATATTAAAAAATTTGCATAAAATAGCGTATCAAATACTCCAATACGTATTTTGTTGGATACGAATAGACGAGTCTAAGTAACATAGTTTGAGAAGACTTGAAACTATACGTATTTGCTCGTGTGAAGACAAGCAAATAACTCAATGATTATTCTTGAAACTCAATGATTATTCAAAGAATGATGTGTTGGAACTAGTGTTTCAAAAGAAGCTCTCATTATCCCACATTGGTATAATTGGTGGGATTGTTGGAAATGTTAGAATTTTATGCGGTTTATGCACAATTTTCAAGTTTGATAGTTTAGTTTTCTATACTGATTATCGCGATTTTTCCATACGGAATGCTCAGTCTTCTAAACTGAGTGTTGCCTTCTCCATGCTGATTATGCAGTCTTCCAAAAACTATTTACGAGACATAATAAATACGCCTCTAGATTCTTCCTTTTGTACCTATAAATACTACCTATTTTGTCATTCCAAAATACACAACAATTATTCTCTCTTCTATTCCTCTCTATATATTTCTCTTGTATAAAGCTAATATTTGGCAACGTTCTGTTAGTAATTCTCAATCTGGGTCTTTGTCGTACACCTTAGACTCGGAAGTCGTGTAACCCTGGGAAGTTGGTTGCTAAGAGGCCGTGTGTATGGAGCGGGGCAAATTCAACTTTTGGGCAGTGATTCTATCACGCCGCGACATCTTTCTCTTCAAGTTTCGTAAGTTTATTTGTTCATTCTCTGTCTTATAGTCATACCGTCTACAGTCTAAAATTGAATTTGATTTTTATTTTTATTTTTTTTTGGAAAATTTTCTTGCTCGTTAAATTTTTATTTAAGGCGATATAACTATCTATATTTTTTTTTTTTGTTTATTCGTCACCAAAAAGTCGAATCAATTTATGTATGTTTGGCATATGACAGCAAAGTGTTTTTTTTTAGAAAACGAATTGAAGTTGAGAATTAAGTTTTCGTTGTGTTTATCTGCTATTTACCAGTATCTATCTTGTGTCCTCCATACCTTTTGGGCTTCTAATACACTACATTCTCGTTGTTATAATGAATTTTATTTGAAAGTGGCATATGCTAATGATTTCAGTTCACCCCAAAAAACTGTAAACAACCACGACTCGTAACATGTCAGCCGTAGTGTGAACTGCCCATATTATGTGGGATCAGTTCGGAACACCCTTGTTTTTTGTTTTTTTTTTTTAAAAAAAAATGTGTCGAACTGGGCTTTCGGGCTTGGGCCATTTCATCAACTCTAGTTGTGTTGTCACACTTGTAAATCAAGCACTTCATCAAACATCTTATGTGCACTAGTTGGAACTACAATATTTAATCAATTATATAAACTCAATAAGTATGGATCTACCCAATAATCATCCTGTAACCCCCAATTAACCCTAACTAAGAGACTACTTACCACTCGTCATGATTGTTGTGCCAATAATGTTATCACACATCATAACAAAGGTAAATCGGGTGATTAAACAAAGTAATTAACAAAATATTAAGTAGAGATTAAGGAATTATACCAACATAAGAGATGAATAAAATAAGGAAGAACAATAGAATAAATCCTTGATTAGATGAAGAATTGTCACCTTCTTCAATTAAACCCAAGAAATCTTCAAGTAAAAGAGTAGATCTAAGACTAATTATTGAATGATTAGGGAACCATTAAGAAATATTAGTATAATTAACTATGATTTAGAGTATCTAACGGTAGTATAATATGATGTTCCTCTAATTAATTAAAGGAAAAATTAATGAGAATTGATACCGTCGTTTTAGTACCAAAAATAAATACATAAGACTACTAACAAAAGTTAGCCGAAGTAGGGTCGATCTCCACAGGGAGGCTATTATATCTATTTGCTGATCTAAGTCTGTCTGGTAACAAATTGGGGTTTTGAATTGATTTCTAAATACTAAATAGATTAAGGCAAGAGAATAAGAGAAAAGGGCAGTAAAAGGAGAGAAGATTACAAATGTGATCAAATAAAGAGAAGTATGCTAGGAATTCGGTTCACCATGGCTGTTAAATAACCCAGTCATAAATAGTTCAAGCGATCTAATGTGAGAAGGGTAAGGGAAAGGTCCTTCAGGTCCGCTATCCACCCTAGAATACAACTAACTTAACTTCCGTCCTCATTAGGGTAGTCTACTATTCATAACAGGTCTGTTCATTCCAATCTTCCTATCTAGGATTGAATTTAACCAATTTAACGGGTTTAGAAGCGTGCACTCAACTAAACAATTACAGTTATATTGTTAATGAAACAGTTCTCATAATTTAATCATCTAAGCTATTTACAACATCGTCAACTCACTACCATGGCTCACCTAATCCTAACATAAGGGAATTTAGCTACTCATGCTATTAATGACACTAACAATAACAACAATGAATAAACTAAAGAAAGACATAATGGATGAGTAATAAAGATGAAGCATAAATTAATAAAAACAATAAATAAGTAGAGATTAAGGAACAAGAATTAAGAACAAACAAAGAGGAATTAAATTAAGAGCAAAGAGTGAAGAAATATTATAAAGGTAAGATCCGGAATTAAGAAGCAAAGTAACGTAGCAAAGAGAAAGGAGTAGCAGTAATTAAGAGTAATAATGTATGATCCAGGATAGTTTTACCTAATGACGTCTTCACCTTATATAGGGAAGCATTTTTTAACTAAAACATAAACTAATCACGGAATAAAATCCCGCGTAATTAAGCATAGTACTCGATCGAGGCATTTGAAACCTCTCGATCGAGTAATCCTTCAGCATATCCTCTCCATCGATCAGATATGGCTTTCGATCGAGAGCTTCTAATCCAGCCCTCTTCGATCGACCTCAGCAGGGTCTCGATCGAACACCTTGAACCGTCAAAACCCTTCGATTGACCAAGAAAGCACTCGATCGAGCAGTTGGCCACTGAAAACAGCTTGCACACGTTTGGTCAGCTTCCACGGACCTCCTCACGCTTCCCGAGACACAATATTTCCACTCTAAATCTTCCATCTCCTTAAATGCATACTAGGAGGAATGAATAAGGCACGATTTCACCACTTTGAAGTCCGTTCCTAAAAATGAGACCAAACAAACCAAAGTAGCCTATTCGGGGCATTTTGCAATACAAAACAACGAGAATGATATGGAAATGCATGCAATAAGAGGTTAAAAGGACTATATAAATTACACGTATCAAATCTCCCCAAACCGAACCTTTACTCGTCCTCGAGTAAACTAAATGCAAACTAATGGAACGGAAAATAAAACTCAGAGCTAGCTATAGCTTGTCCACTTAAACCGTTTAATGCAAACAAAACTAACATTTATAGCTACAACAGTCAAGCGCAAACGAGTTGTATGATGTCTATAAATAAGCTAAACTGTCAACCTTGCAAGACCTTTAAAATTGGACTCTCACGGGTCACTCTTCTCTCATGAAGCAAAGGGTAAGTGTATAAGTGTAAGAGAACAAGAGAAAACAGTCACTCACCTAAACTACGACCCACATAAACATGCTTGCAACAAAAATGATAGACAACTCTAATCACCATACATACATTCCAACCAAACAGTGTCTGTCACAGCCGAGGGCTTACAAAAGTTATGGGAAAGTGAGGAAACGGGTAAGAAAAGGCATAACAGTTATGGATAAAGTGGAGGTAAAGCGTCAAGCTAGCACCTAAACCATACCATACTAAGCAAATCCAAATCTCAACCGATTAGAAAATCAAACTCAAGTACCCTTCATTAGCACATAAAACTCACTAACAAACACAACAACTCCTCATATGATATAAGAAATGTATAGGAGTAAGACCGTCACAAATTTCCCTTTTTTACATGGTCTATTCTTTTTCTTTTTTTTTCCTTATCTCATGCTTTTCTCATTTTCTTGCCCACATCTTTTCTTCTTTTTTTTTTCATTTTTCACAACTTTTTTTCTTTCAATTTCAACATATCCTCTTTTCTTTTTCTTTTCTACCAAGTCCATACAAAATAAAACGAACCAACTCGCATCAATAAAAATTATACCGCCAAAATACACTAAACTAGCTTGACAGGCAGGCTTAATTTGGTTGTAGTTAATGGGTCAAACGGCTAAGTTTGGCTAATGTGGAGCTCAATGGGTGAAAATGAAAGAAAGGGAAAATTGCAAGCACTTCCCTGCATGTGACATCGACCACAAACCCGAATGTATGCAAGTGAAAAGCAATTAAATTTCATAAAAGTGCAAAATGATAAACATGTTATGCAAGGAGTATACTACTCTCAATTCCTACATGAACTGGTCTTAAATGACACTAGTTATACGGCTCTAATAACTTAGAAATTTTAAATTAGTTTGCTAATTTTATCAGGTCAAATCTATATGATCAGCTGTATTTTTAACATTAACTCGTAGACTATGCGCATGGCAAAGCTAATAAAATGTCAATTTATGCAAGGATTAAGTGAAACGATAAGTTACAGTGCAAAATCATCACAAAAATCTACCGTTCCGACTCGACTTATATGCAAAAATAAACGTGATATTTTTTGAATTATTTTTTTTGAATTTTTCTATTCTTTTTTTTATGTTTTTTTTTAGTTTTGAAATAGAAATACGATGCAAGCAGAAAAATAAACGTGAATGCAAAATAAATGCAAATGCAGACTCAAAGGATGCAATACCCTCCCCAAACCAAAACGGACAACGCCTTCGTTGTCCTCCATCATACACCAGCAGTATATATACGGGGAACGGGATAATGACAGCCAATAAATGAATGAATAAATAAATAAAGGAGATGAAAAATAAATAAAGCAAAAATACATACAAAATAAACGAACTTCCCCAAACCAGCTAGAAAACTGGTGAAATGAGTAGTCCAGTGGCTACTCGTCAGCCCCCTCCTCCTCGTCAGCTACCACGAAGTCGGGGTCACTCTCCTCCTCTGCTCTCCTCCGTCGACCTCCAACAGTGAGGTCAGCTCGTACCCTCTCCTCTCGCTCAGTTGTGTCCTCCTCACTCTCAGGCTGTGGGTACCCTTCCGTCGGGTACCGGTAGAAAGAAGAGTATGGCCAGCCCTCAGGAATGGGACGTCTCCTCATCATATTATACTCGTATAGAAGGAACAAGGCAAGTGCCTGATCCCGCCCTATACGAGTTACCCTGGTAGACATCTCAAGGAGAAGAGAGTTACAACGCCCTTGGTCCATGACCTCGGGCGCCACAAAGGGAGTAGGGGGAATAAAGTTAGCCGGCAGAATCGGCTGTGGGACAGAAAGAGTAGAGATAGGGGTCGGTGTAGGTGTTGGCATGGACGTGGACGTGGACGTCTGCCTAGCCTGAGTCGATGTGGACTCCTCTCCAGTCTCAGGTTTCTTCCGCTTCTTAGAAGCGGAAGAAGTGAAAGGTGGTAGGAAGGTAGAGGTGGAGGTATGCTACCCGACATAGTGGTCAAAGTTAAAAGACGGGGTAGGTTGGGAAAAGGTAGGGTCACAGACTCGGAACCACAGTTCATCCAAGTCCGCTGATCCTTAGCTAACCAAAACATCACCTGCATGGCGTTAATATCAATGTACACATCCTTATCTACATGTGTCAAGCCTCGGGGAAAGTCAGTGAAGAGGGTACGGGCAATGTAGGAGGCTATCCCACCAGAGGAAATCGTGCCCGTCCTCTTCTGCCTGACAATGTCAAAATGTTGAGCTGTCAAATATGCAACGTTAAGAACGAAGGGGCCAGTGCTATCAATGTTCATATAGCGCCCTAAAATAGACAACTCAAAGTTGTTAACGTTGTTAGGCTCTCGGCATCCAAAGATCGTCCCTCCTACTAGACGAAGAAAATAACGGGCTGGGGGAAGATGGACGTGAGCCACCTTCCTCTGGTCGTACGGAGTCTATGCCAAAGTGGGCCAAATTAAAGACAGGATCTTCCGAGGAGTATCCTCATGGCCGTGAGAAGACAATCCCAACCTCTTCCCGAACTCAGCTAAGGTCCAAGTAAAGGTCTGGTTGAACAGTCTAAACGAGACACATGAACTCTCCGGGTCAGTGTCATAGGTAGCAGATGAGAACGTAAATGAGCTAAAACACTCGAGGGTCACTTGCTCATATGTGAGCGCTATCATCATGGTCAAACGAGTCATCCCAGTACCGTTTAAAAGTTCAGCCACGGAGTCTAAAATTCCCAACTTTTCAAGTGAAGAACAACACAAAAACTTGGTAAATCTAATGTCACAGTCCATCAAATGCTGAAAACGCTTACGATGAAGAGGGTTAATAAAACGTACCTCAAGATATTCGGGAAGCGAGTCCAGAGAGTCATCGGCCACAAACCTGGCAACAGTGTGCCCAGCAGCTGTGGAAACCCCTCCTCGTCCCCGACCTCGTGAACCGGAGACAACAGCAGCACCTAAGGCAGAAGCAGCCAGTCCAGGAGCGTGGCCTAAGACTGGCCGAGGGGCAAGTGCATACGAAGTGGCTGTGACAGAGGGTGTCGACACAGTAGGTGTCGACACCAAAGACTGTACAGAAGCAGTAGCAACAGTAGCAGCAGCTGTAACAGTTACAGTGGGAGTAACAGTAGGGCTGGTGACGATGGTGGCAGCAGGGACCACCATCTCAGTAATAGACGGACTAGTAGTAGAACAAAAGGAGGGCAGAGTACTACTATCCATCCTATCAAGCAAAGCAAGTCCTAAAATCAGCAAACAAGCCAACCACAAGACGATTTTCCCTAATTTCGAAAAACTTGAAACCCTAATTGCTTAATTAAAGTCAGGAAAACGCAATTAAACAAAGGGAAATAGGGAAGAGGACTTACTTGTAATGATTACCCAAGAAAAGAAGCAATAAAAACGACAAAATAAGCACAAATCAATTGGAGTTACACCCGATTTTCGCAAACCCTAGAACCCTTAAAAACCCGCAAAAAGCACGAAAATTCAAGGGGGAACAAGAGGCTTTGGTCGAAATTATTGCAAGAAACAATATGTGGGTAATTAATTTGATAATAGGGGAAGAAAATGTAGATTTTGGGGGATTTAGGGTGTTTATCGCAAAAAGGAAGAAGAAAAGGAAGTAAAAAATGAAATAGAATAAGGAAGAAAGGAGACTCCCTCGTGCTTTAGTCAGCAATTTTACTTGATCGAGTGATTTGAAACCTCTCGATCGAGAACTTCATTCTCCATTTTGTTCGATCGAGGCCTTTGAAGGTATTCGATCGAAAGCTTCCTATTCCTTTTTGAGTTTTGCTTGATCGAACACAGCAAAGTTTTCGATCGAGGGCTTTTGCTCCTCATTTGCTCTCGATCCAGTACAGGACAACTCGATCGAGGAACCCTCAATTTATACATTTTGATTGAGTACTCTAGTTTACTTGATTGAGGGTTTTGGCTGGGCATTCTGCTCGATCGAGTACAAAAATTACTCGATCGAGGCTTTTTCCTTTGGCACGCATCCCAATGCATCAAACATTCCCCAAACCTGCATAGAAACACAGCAAAACACTTCCCGCAAATACGAAAATCATAATTCGCAATCTATATTCGGTCGTACACTAAAAACTAACTATGCTATTGTCTAAGAATCTAAACGCAAATTAAAATGTCTAACAGAAATTCAAATTACAAAGTTTTTACAACGGGACATTTCCCGTTTATCTTCCAAAGCACTTTAACAGCCCAAAAGAGGGCTTCTGACTGGAGGAGGTCCCTTCAGCATCGCGGACCGTCCTCTTGGATCGCCATGAGCTTAAACTTCTACTGGTTGAAGAAGAATAGTTTGCGTCCACATACGCCTTCACTCTCTTCTTCCCTCTAGCATTCTGTTTGGCATCGTCTTTCGTATCATTCCCATCATTGAGCTTGGTTTTCACTGTACCTCTATTGACAGGATCTCCAATATCCACTCTGTCTATACCTGCAACAATGGAAACAACAGAATGGTCCTCCATATTGCTCTCAGTCTGAGGCAGAGGTATTAAAATCGCAGCACATGATTCGATACTTTCAGTTGGAGAGTCTGTGTCAAGGTCTATAGAGGGTAAGGCATTGCAAGGTTGAACCTGCATAGGGTCCCTACAAACATTTGACTGATAGAAAATCAGCTCCTCGTCACCTACCTGAAAAGTAAGGGTCTTCCCCCCGACATCAATTACTGCGCGAGCAGTAAATAAAAATGGTCATCCTAATATAATAGGAGTGTAAGAATCCTCGGGGATGTCTAAGACCACAAAGTCAACGGGAATAAAGAATTTCTCCATTTATACAGGTATGTCCTCTAAGACACCTAGTGGCCGTGATAAAGTACGGTCGGCCATCCTGCACAGTCATGTTGGTACATTGAAATTTGGTCAAACCTAGTCTCTTAGCGAGAGACAATGGCAAGACACTTACGCTAACTCCTAAGTCACATAGCGCATTATCAATCAAGTGGTTCCCTATATGGCATGGAATAGAAAAGCTACCCGGGTTACACTGTTTGGCCGATGTCTTATTTTGAATTAAGGCAGAGCCTATTTCAGTCAAACCTACTATTTCATGATCACTAATATGCCTCTTACGCGTTAATATCTCTTTCATAAATTTCATGTAAGAGGGTACCTGGGTAAGCAATTCAGCGAATGGAACGTTGACGTGAAGGCTCTTCAAAATATCAGCAAATTTTCGGAACTGTTGTTCAGCCTTCCTGTTCTGCAATCGCCTTGGGAAAGGGACCGTAATTGGAATTTCCAAACCTTTATTCCTTTCTGCTAAAGTTTCAACACGATCATCAGCTATTTTACTCGATCGACCACATTTTCCTTTCGATCGAGCACTTTCATAAACCATGTCACTCGATCGAGGACTATCATCCACTCGATCGAAGGCTTCAATATCAACAATACTCGATCGAACATCAGAATCATTCGATCGAGTACTTTCCTTAGCAATTCCTCTCGATCGACCACCCGAAATGAGTTGATCGAGGACTTTCTTTGAATTTAACATGTTTTCATCCAATGACGACTGTTCACGCTCAGCATCAGTGATTTCCGAGTTTGATTTATCTTCATCAGTCAACATTTTAGGTCCCTCATAAGAAAGACCGCTTCTCAAATTAATCAAGTTTACCGTCTCATGAAGTTTCTTATCTGGTTGGGACGGTAAATGACCCGGCTGCCTTGAAGATTGATTAGTGGCGAGTTGAGCTATTTGAGACTCGAGTGACTTAATTGATGCATCTTTTTGTTGGTCACTTTTCTGCAACTGAATTGTTAATGATTGAATCATCGACTTCAACTCGGCCATTTCACTTATACCACTGGAAGATGAACCGTGTTGTAGCGGTGGAAAATATGGAGGCTTTTGAAAGCCGTGTTGAGCTTTATGAGGTGGAACATAGACTTGTTGTTGTTGCTGCGGTGGAGATGTAGGATTCAATATATTCTGACTAGTCTATCTCAAGTTAGGATGGACTCCACTTTGATTGTTGTAATAGGAGCCCCCTTGCCTAAATTGTTGAAAGGCATAAACCTGCTCCTTCTCAGCTAGACAGTCAATAGCAGTGTCACCGTCTTCTCCTCCACATCTTTCACACGAAACGGTTTCTTGTCTAGTCAACAAGTGAACCGTCTATTGATCTCCCGCATTCTGCAACTCTAACTTGTCAAACCTGGCATTCATGGCTTCCAGCTGAGCCAAAACTGCACTATCAACAGGAGAAACTGTTCTAATTTCTCCTCTTAGGTTCCCATATTCAGCACAATGGGTAGCCATCTCCTATATAATGCCCCATCCCTTGTCATCATCAATATTCTTTTGGAATCGCCCATTTGATGAAGCATCCAAAATAGCTCGGTGATCGTCATACAACCCATTATAAAACTGGTTGCACAAGAACCACTGATCAAAACCGTGATGAGGAAGAGACCGCACCAATTTCTTAAACTGGCTCCATGCTTCATAAAAGTTCTCATCTGGCGTTTGCTTGAAGCTTGTAATCTTTCCTCTCAGCTGATTAGTTCGTTGTGGAGGAAAGTACCTTTTGTAGAAGGCTAAGGCCAGGGTCTCCCAGTTAGTGATCCCAGCCGCGGTCCTATCAAGATAAGTGAGCCATTCTCGGGCTCCATCGGTCAAAGAGAAAGGAAACAAGACCTCCTTAATCTTGTCCTGCGTCACCCACTTAGTAGCTGGAATGGTAGAACAGTAGTCTGTGAAAACCTCCATATGTTTTCGCGGATCATCTCCAGCTACTCCACGAAATAGATTTATTTCGACCAAGTTAATGTAAGATGGTCGAATGTCAAAAGTATTGCGATCTTCTGTCGCAAGGTTAAAGCCTTTAGGGATTGAAGCAGTGGTAGGCTCAGAGTGGCTCGCGATATTAGGCATCTTCACAGAGCTAGCAGCAGAAATAGAATTATCTTCTTCAAAAGACTGATCTTCTACAAATAGAAAATGTTCAAGATCGGGCTCAAAAGTACTCGAGGCTTCCTTTTGATTCTTTCTCAGCAGTCTTTGTCTATTGCGAAAGGTCCGCTCCGGTTCAGGATCAACTGGCATTAACTCTGACCTGTTAGACCTGGGCATAAACAACACTAGAGAAAATAAATAAGAACTGTCTCAAGGAATTAAAAATTCCCTGAGACAAAGACAAATGAAAAATAAGACAGATAAATAGGCTAATTGCCTCCCCGGCAACGGCGCCAAAATTTGATACCGTCGTTTTAGTACCAAAAATAAATACCTAAAACTACTAACAGAAGTTAGCGGAAGTAGGGTCGATCTCCACAGAGAGGCTATTATATCTATCTGCTGATCTAAGTCTGTCTGGTAACATATGGGGGTTTTGAATTGATTTCTAAATACTAAAAAGATTAAGGCAAGAGAATAAGAGAAAAGGGCAGTAAAAGCAGAGAAGATTAAAAATGTGATCAAATAAAGAGAAGTATGCTAGGAATTCATTTCCCATGGCTGTTAAATAACTAAGTCATACATAGTTCAGACGATCTAATATGAGAAGGGTAAGGGAAAGGTCCTTCCGGTCCGCTATCTACCCTAGAATACAACTAACTTAACTTCCGTCCTCATTAGGGTAGTCTACTGTTCATAACAGGTTTGTTCATTCCAATCTTCCGATCTAGGATTTAATTTAACCAATTTAACGGGTTTAGAAGCGTGCACTCAACTAAACGATTACAGTTATATTGTTAATGAAACAGTTCTCACAATTTAATCATCTAAGCTATTCACAGCATCGTCAACTCGCTAGCATGGCTCACCTAATCCTAACATAAGGGAATTTAGCTACTCATGCTTTTAATGACACTAACAATAACAACAATGAATAAACTAAAGAAAGACATAATGGATGAGTAATAAAGATGAAGCATAAATTAATAAAGACAATAAATAATTAGAAATTAAGGAACAAGAATTAAGAACAAACAAAGAGGAATTAAATTAAGAGCAAAGAGTGAAGAAATATTACAAAGGTAAGATCCGGAATTAAGAAGCAAAGTAACGTAGCAAAGAGAAAGGAGCAGCAGTAATTAAGAGTAGTAATGTATTATCCAAGATAGTTTAACCTAATGACGTCTTCACCTTATATATGGAAGCGTTTTTTAAGTAAAACATAAACTAATCACGGAATAAAATCTCGCGTAATTAAGCATAGTACTCGATCGAGGCATTCGAAACCTTTCGATCGAGTAATCCTTCTGCATAACCTCTCGATTGAACAGATATGGCTTTCGATCGAGATCTTCTAATCCAGCCCTCTTCGATCGAGCTCAGCAGGGTCTCGATCGAACACCTTAAACCGTCAAAACCACTCGATCGACCAAGAAAGCACTTGATCGAGTAGTTGGCCACTGAAAACAGCTTGTACACGTTTGGTCAGCTTCTAAGGACCTCCTCACGCTTCCCGAGGCATAGCATTTCCGCTCTAAATCTTCCATCTCCTTAAATGCATGCTTGGAGGAACGAATAAGGCACGATTTCACTACTTTGAAGTATGTTCCTCCAAATGAGACGAAACAAACCAAATTAGCCTATTCGAGGCATTTTGCAATACAAAACAACGAGAATGATATTGAAATGCGTGCAATAAGAGGCTAAAAAGACTATATAAATTGCACGTATCAGGAATAATTCAACCTAGTAATCGTTTTCCACTATTAATCAACATTTTAGTTAATCCCACAATAAACCCGGGTCTTTACACACTTGTTAAAGCCTAAACGAGTTGGAAGGACAACCTATCCAACCAGTTAAAGACTTATTTTTTTTTCTTTTTATTATCATCACAAACCCCCTTCTCTTTAATTTTCCATTTCACTTCATCAATTAACCCCGCCCTTTCACTTTCCTATTTAACCTAACTGGGATTAATCCTTCATCTCCTACATCATCCATCCTTCTCTTGCACGCCATCATCTCTTTCATCATCCTTCTCTTGCATGCCATTGTCATACCTTCTTCTCCTTTATGTTAGTAAAGCAGTCCTTTGATTATGACAACCTCAAAGATAATTTCTCCATTTTTTCTGTTTAATTGTAAAGTATTGAACTTGATGATGTTAATTTGTGTTATTGATTTTTTACTATTTATTTGATAATATTTAGGCAAATCCCTGGCAACATGTTATTCTGAAACTATTTTATGGAGGAACATTTAAAACGAATGAAAATGGGAGTTCGAGTTATCTGGGTAGGATGAGTAGGACTGTAGGAGTTAAGAAAGATGAGTTTTGTTCGTTTAGTTTGTTAGAAGAAGCTGAGAAATGTGGCAACTTTAGGAGGAATGTTGATGGCATACACTATTTGAACCCTAATAAGAGGGCTTTAGATGATAAAGATGATCAATTAATATGTAAAATTGTAGAGTGTGATAGAGTTGAAATGCTTAACTTGTGGGTGATGTTGACTTACCTAAGTTAGCTAAAGTTATAGAGGATTTAAGGCAGCCTGAGGTGGTACATATTCCTCAAAAATGGTCCCTAGAAGAAAGGTAGAAGTCAACCATAAGGGAAGTAAGACTTCTAAAAACGAGGGACCAGAAATTACCCCTAAAAAAGCCTCCTTCTCCGTGAAACCCTAAAAGATGCCTCTACTAAAAGCCACTAACTTCATACAGACTTATCAATTACCTCATTAAAAACAACCCACAAAACTCCACCTTCTAAGAAAAAAATCCAACTGTTACTCCTGCACCTTTAATAACATCACCAAGATTTACCTTGAAAAAAAATGTTGATGTTGTTGTTAAGGGCTCTTATGATTTTAATGACATAACTATAACTGATGTATACACTGAATATGAGGAGTTTGATGAAGAAGAAGGTAATGTTTCTGATCCTGGGTATGAGCCTGCCTTAGAAGAGGATTATGTTGATGATGACGATGAGGATTTTGTAGATCAGTTAAATACAAATGAGGAGGACTTTGGAGCTGAAGATTTGAATGATCAAGGTTCACCAAATGAGGATTTGAATGACATTTTGAAGCAGTTAATTGAGAATGACGTTGCACCTGAAGATGCCTAAAATGATAAAGAATCAATTGAAGCAAGAAAAAAGTCGAAAGATCAGAATGCTAAGGCTCTAAAAGTTGCACATGAGCTGCAGGTTATTGAGTGGTCAAGATTTAGATAAGGTTGTAGTAGTGGTATGGACACAGCCACCCCCGCGTTGGCTATGAGGCATCGACACTTCTCTCACGGAACTCTAGCACGAGGCCAAAGCACGTCATGGGCCGTTACCGATTTGAAAGGCATTGAAACCGGTGAAAGGTTTAACAAGCCTGCATTTGTGGAGTCGCCGCCAAATTTTATGGAAAATTGGAACCGTTCGAATACTTCATGTCATGTCAAGACACAAAGTAGTGACATAAACACTAAGAAATTAGTTACCCTTAGCATTCTATGTCTAGAATGACTCTCGCGATGCCAATAAACACGGATGCTTACAAAGTTCTTGAGTAAGGGTTGAGGGTACGTATTAGGAAGCTCGTTTATTTGAACACCTAATCCGGCCCGCCTCGATAGCAGTCTCTACTAATGACCAGGGAAGTTATTTATACTTGATATGTTGCCAGTTGTATGCATGAGATCCAACAAATACGGATTAATCCTAGCATGTGAGATATTAACTATGTCGGTGAAGACACAATTTAGAACTAGAAGTCGAAGTAGGAATTAGATTGATTACATGTGAATTGCCAGCTAAGTAAATCATACAAGAACGATATGAACAATACAAAGAAATAAATTACAAGTGACAAACGATCTATCTCATAAACATGCCAAAAGATTTAAGGAAAGAAATAAAAAAGATAAAAGAAATAAGAGAAATAAGGAAATTAAAAGAAATAGGAAATAAAATAAATTAGGAAAATAAAAATAAAGAGATAAAAATAAAATAGAAAATATGGAAAATATGAATTATATGGAAAATATGTCGAATTATGGTGATAATAAGAATAATAGTTGATTAAAATCCTAATTAGAAAAGATACGTCAAAACGAGAAGAGTTCAGAGGCAGAAGCCATCTCAGAACAGGCGTAGCATAAACTGCGTCCTCTGGAAGAGGCGTATCAGTTTTTGCGACTCTTCTCGATTTGGATTCTGACTGTGAAAGTCAGACTCGCGGTTTATTAATTTTCATTGGTTAAATTACATTGATTATAACTGCATAACTCAGATGTAAGTGGTTTAATCAGATTACATGCATCTAAAATCGTCATAAAGCGAGAAAAGGGAATCGAAACGAGATAAAACAATGGTTTATAAGTTATGGTTATTTACGATGTCATATTTTACGAAGTTCGAATAAAAACGGGAGTTGGGAAACAAAGGATTGACAGTGAATTGGAAACAATATACAAAAGACGGATTCGAAAGACTTGATATAGAAGAAATCGAGCCTCTAAAATCCGGGTTTGAATTAATGACGAAAACTCGCAAATATTGATTATAAGAGATTTAGGTCGAAAAGGATTGGAAAAGGTTTGATAAAATTAAGTATTGAAAACAATTTGTCGAAATAAGAAGAAAATAAGACAAAAAAAAGAACGGAAGAATGAAAGAGACGAAAGTACAGAAACCCGAGGAAGAAGAAGAAGTGCAGCAACTGATGGCAGCCCCTGAAAGAGGCACAGCAGATGCTGCGATCCTTTCAGAAGGCGCATTAGTTGATGCGATCCTTTCCCATGCCAGATCTTTGTTATTTCGTAGAAAAGGTTTAAAAAGATTATTTTAAAAGACGGTTTTAGCATGTTTATAATGTAAAAACGTACATAATAATTATTACAAAAATAAATTAGATAAAAGATGGATTTACACCCTCAGACTTACATGTTAGCGTCGTGAATTAACTAAAATCGGTTTCTTAGTGATAACTCGACTCGATCTATGTAAATATGAAAGTGCCCTTGAAAAAGGATGTTAAAATATTGATTTAATGATTGTGTAGTGGTCAAATTGGTCGTTCTATGCAAACCTGACTGGTACTCAGAATGATCTGGGGTTACATGGTCGCGTATAAAGCTGGCAAGTCTGACCCGACCCGAGTGACCCGACCCGAACCCGAGCAAACCCGACCCAACCCGAACCCGAAAATATTGTGACCCGAAACCGACCCGACCCGACCCGATGACGACCCGTAACCCGACACAACCCGATTATCGTGACCGAACCCGACCCGGACCGACCCGATATTGACCCGACCCGATACTGACCCGATTAAATTGATGACCCGATAATTATTAAGCTTAATTTTGATCAAAATGAAAGTGATTTTGTGTTTAGATTGATATGTTTGACTTAGTAATGAATGAATTAAACCAAATAATAGGTTAAAAAATAAATTTAATGGTAAAAAATTATAGTAATGCGATTAAGTTACCGGTTTCGATAATGACCCGACCCAAACCCGACCCGACCCGATACATCATTCGACCCGAAATGACCCGACCCAATAACAACCCGAACCCAACCCGACTCGACCCGAAAGGGTATGCTGACCCGATATGACCCGAACCCGATATGACCCGACCCGACGTGACCCGACCCAAACCCGACCCGACTGACCCGATTGCCACCTCTCGCGTAGAACAAGCACGTAAACATCAAAAAGCAAGAGCGCGGTCTTATAATGCAAAGAGAGAAGAGAAGGGCGGAAACTCGCGTGAAAAATATGTGAGGCGGAGGCCTCTATTTATAATAATCACGAGGTAGGGTTTATGAAAGGGATATGACGAAATTAGGAAAGAAAACAACCGACTTAGGTTGAAACACAGAAACTTGGACTGAAAGAAGCCCTTAGAAAAGGTGCAGTAGGTGCTGCATTCCACAGAAAAGTTGCACCACCTGCTGCGTTATCTCTCGGGTAGTTTCCTTCTACGCAAGAAAGCGCGTTTGATAGGCTATCGTATGTTAGGCATAACTTTCTCTAGGAGACTCGGATTAAGGTGAATGTGGTGGCGTAGGAAAGCTAAGAGAAAGATCTAGAACTTTCTGTGAAATAGGCCAGACCCAAAAAAGTCGTTATCATCTCGTAAAATGGGCCTAAAGATCGGGTTGTCATTTTAGCTAAATGAAATGCACATTTTGCAATGTAAACTTAAGTTTAGCCTAAAGAAGTGATATGAGACTCAAAATGAGATATAATCCTAACATTTTATAACATCCTAACCTTAGGTAGACAAGCACATTGCTTTTTGACTCGGGATTTACGGTTTTAGAAAATGGAAACGGTTTTTGACTCGGACTCCAAATGTACTCTAATTACTGCCAAAACGACCGTAATGACACCTAGATGACAACCAAGGAGTAGAAAAAAGTTTACGAGTTACCTTCTATTAACTGATTTATGAAATGTCATAAAATCGCGACATATGCTAAACATGCGGCCCCAATCATCACTGGTGTTTGGCGAAAGGTGTAGAAACGGGGTCTACAGAGCCCCCACTTTGACTGAGGCTTGGACGAGGCAAAAGTTAAAGTATAGCCCTCAGGTCAATCGAAGATTACAACCTGAAGACTATGGCGACGCGAGGCGGCTGAAGGGGTCTGGGGCAAGGACCTGTCGTCGGAAACATTTTAGAGTCTATCGACTTCCGGGGAGGGTCGTTTAAAGTCCATTAGACTATGTAAGGAAGCTCACTAGTTTATAAGAATAAATCATACCTGAGCTTCTTTCTTGAGATGTTTCCGGAGATGCGTAGGAGCTGAGGGTAAGACCCAAAAGATATGTAAGGATTGTGCTAGGGTGTCGTGACCTAAAGAAAAACATCGACGGGAAGGAGGCCAAATGTAAGTTCAACCTAATCGGTAACAAAGGTTTGGGTGTAGGAACTCTAAGGGAGTGTGATCATAAAGGATAGAAATGATAGGACTGTTTGAACTCTAGGGAGTTTGGGAACCTAAAGAGCTGGGTGTATGAACTTGGGTGTATGAACCTAAAAGGACAGGCTGGTATGGGAACTTAAAGGCTTATGAACCTAAGAAGAATTGGGATCCTAAGGTTAAGTTTAGGAACTACTGGGTTATTAATTCTTGTTTTGAACGCATACGTCCAGGCTTTCTAAAAAAATGGGTATGAGAACTTCAAAAGGATTTATGGGTTTATGAACCTAAGAACATTTGGTATGGGAGCTTTAAGGGAAGCTATTTTGGGATCTAAGAATCTAGGGGTAGGAATCCTAACTTTTGGTTTACAAAAAACCTAAGGAAGGAGGCTCTGGTTTGGGAAATTTTGGAGAACGACACCTTTGCTGAACTCCGTGAGGAATCAATAATATTGAGGGTAGCAGGACGTCGGCAAAAGCTGATGGGATAAAGGCAGGACTTTCTGAGAACCGCGGGGACAAAGGCAGGACTTTCTGAGAACCGCCGGGGAAAAGTTAGGACTTTCCGAAAACCGTTAAAGAAAAAGGCAGGACTTTCCGAGAACCGCTGAGAAAAAGGGCAAGACTTTCCGAGAACCGCTGAGGAAAAAGTTAGGACTTTCCGAGAACCACTGAGGAAAAATGCAGGACTTTCCGAGAACCACTTTGGAAAAAGGCAGGCATTTCTGAGAACCGCTAAGTAGAAAGCAACACTTTCCTACAACCGCTAAGTAGAAGGGAGGACTTTATGAGAAACGCTAAGTAGAAGGCAGGACTTTCCGAAAACCGCTGAGTAGAAAGGCAGGACTTTTTGAGAACAGCTTGAAGAAATTTGACTTTATAGAAGGCGAGACTTTCTGAGAACCGCTGGAAGAAACTTGACTTTTATAGAAGGTGAGACTTTCTGAGAACCGCTGGTAGGAACTTGACTATATAGGAGGACAATACTTTCTGAGAGCGGCTGGTAAAAATCAATTTTGGTCGAAGGGAGGACTTTCCGAGAACCGTTGAAAAATAATCTGCTTGCATCATCTCAAGCGCGTTTGTATTTTGATCGAGAAGTATATAGACTGTATAGCGGCAATGAACTCTCGCTGGGGAACCCATCGACGATTAGGAACATCTTGATCGTCATGGAAGAAACCTTGAGCACTACTGCGAATACTGCTAGGGAATATCTTGATTGCCGCTGGGGAGAATGAAGACTTGGGGGAAGCCCCCAGTTGAAGCGAGCTACGCTTCTTATACTCACCCGCATGGTTAGTAGCCACACAAGAACACCATCTAATAGGTAAATAGCACATATCACATAAGGAATCACACAAATTTTGAAAGCTCTTTTTTTTATAAAATTTGTTTAAAACTTGAAATACGAAATTTTTTGCTTATAATACCTTATGCATATCCAATGGGCCCCTAGTAAAGAGGTGTTAGTTGTGGAAGGGATGGTAATTGAGGTTGGAATTTGATGGTTGTAAAATGGGTATTAATAATTAAAGTTGAAGGTTGATGGTTGGGGTGGTTGCGTCCTTGAGGACTGTCTACGTATTCGCGATTGCTAGCCAAGTCTAAAACGTTGTTAAACATTTTCACTGCTTTGAAGTTTTGTTGTTGGCCGGATGTTTTATAAACTTTATTAACATTGTCAATTCTCATGAGCGTAATTGGTCTGATTAGAGGGTGTTTGCATCGTTAAGGCTTTGACTTTGAGGTAAGTCGTGGATTGTGGGGGTGTCCGGTGACGGGTAAGTAAGACTCGACTCCCTTATATTTTGTCGTAAGACAATTGAGTTCAGTGTTGAAAGTTGTGATAATTACAACTACATGGGATTGATTGATAGTTGTGAATATTCTAATATTGTGATTTTATAAACTTATTTCTCCGATTTTGAAATTTATGAATTGTTGGTTTGTAATAAATGTGTTCAAGTAATTTCTTGTATTTGGTTTAAATGCTTATATTAAACCAAGAAAAAGGTAAAAGACGCATGAATTGTATATATTTGGTTATGTTTTTGCGATGTTTCTTTACTGGAAGTTGGTGATAATTTGAACACTAATATATGAGACATTAATTAAGATGCGTAAATGGGTTTATACATGACAAAACGAATTTGGTGGAAAGGTTGTTACATTCATATATATGATTTTTATTTGCGTTATGAAAGATATGATATAGCTCATGTCGTTGTTATAGGTGATGGACACCATGGTTTTTTGTAAGCTAATCCACGAAAACAATTGTATCTTTGGGAATGAGTTTGCAATTAAATTGAAGGTCGAATAATTATGATATTTATTGGACTTTGGAAAACAGTGTCTTTCATAATGCTATATCATGCAAGTTATAGATGCATAATTGCATTGTTGAATATGCAATGGAGTATGAATATATTGTGAAGAATTTGCAGGATAAAAAGCTGAATGGCTAAGTGGTTGTATTCCTTTGTGGAATATTTTGACTCCATTAATTGTCATGCATCATAATCTGAACCATCAGGTTTTTTTGGCAGATTATCAAGAGTGATGGATAATCTGATCGGATATGTGTTCACAAAGGTTGTGAATTGTAAGTGGATATTGAGATCCCTTACACAATGTTATATCATGATAGTACGTACGTAAATTGTGAAGGGGATATTGAGATCCTCCTACCAATGGCCATGGGAGAAGTTGGTGTTGGTGGCACCACGAGGAATGGGTTTAAAGCCTATTGGGAGTGAATCGTGACGAGGCTCCCCCACTTGGGTTTACCAAGTTCAATGGGTCAAACGAAGTCACGAGGATCTCATGTTATAATACTACTACCATTCCTATTTTAATAAAAGTGATGTAGTATTCTTTCTATATATTGAGTTATTTCTGTCATGTGAGGAAGGTTGAGCTAAGCTCTTAATAAGTTCATAGTCCTTGTTTAAGGATGGTTTGTGACAGTCAAACCTTATAGACTTACCTATGTGAATGTGGGGGAAAAGCCCTACCCCCCATGAGGTTCTTAGGCTTTAGGACCTCTAGAGCGTTCACGAGATCCCAGGCATGTGAGGGGCACCTTTTATGACATTTCGCGAGGACGAACACAGATTCGAATGCAGTTTTGTGCGCAGTTATCTGTTACAAACCACTGTGGAGAGTACAATGCCGAGAGTTTAATACTACGGTTTTATGAGTCTCTGGGTACTCTATCGAGTGGGCCTTACTCTGTTGAGTAAGAGTGTTTTGGTTTTTAAAATAGTATTCTGTTTGTAGGGTACTCGATCGAGTATCCTGGGTACTCGATCGAGTAAGTGGCACTCGATTGAGTAAGTCAGTTACTCGATCGAGTAGCCCGGTTTACGGGTAATGTTTTGTTAGGTTTTTTAATAACACGGATTAATATATAAATCTTTCCGTCATCTTTATAATACACTTTTACAAACGTAATCACATTGAAAAGAGATTCAAGTTACGTTCTTCGCATTCATCCGTGTTATTGACAAATCCTGGAGCTTGAGAGGTCGGATTTCTTCGTTCTTTGCATCCTTGTGATCCTTGCATCGAGGGTAAGATCTACATAACGATTTTATAGTATTTAGTCAAGTTTGTTTAAACCCTAATTTGGGGGATTGGGGATTTGTGTTAGTTTTTGTATGGTTAGTGATTATGTGATGATGTGTTAGGAGGAGGATTCGTAGAAAAGGCCTTTTGATACAGCTGTTGAGATCGTCTGCGTGTATTGCATTCCAGGTAGGGTTTCCCTACTCAGTGTTATTCACATAATCTGTTGGTTGTTGGTTGTGATTGTTGTATAGTATCATACTCGTATTGTGACGGTTGTTGGAATTGGTTACTGTTGATAGTTGTGATTGATTGTATCTGTCTGTGGTTTTCGGGGTGCGTCTCTGGCTGAGTGGGGTCACTTGCAAGAGTGTCTTCACGCCCATTATTCGCCTTCTGTAGAACCCGCCACAGAAGAGATGTGCACATTAATGGATTTGGGTTATTCGCTCTACGGTATGAGAGAGGCTTAGGTGGGAACGGCTGCGGTCCCCCACTGGCGGAGTGGAGTTACCTGTTGTAATGGGTACTCTGGCAGGACTACACACTTTAGTGTGTAGTCAGTGATGAGGAGTTGATTGTGGAGTTTGGGTTATGTGACGATTGTGATGTGTTGGTTTCTGTTTTATAGTAAATATATATGATTGTGTGATTAGTACTGACCTCGTTTAATGGTTTGAAAAACTGTGGAGATCCATTCAGGGATGGTGAGCAGTTGTTGAGCAGGCATGAGTCGAGACATATGAGCTAGCTGGGATGTGTCACCACGAGATGATAGAGTCTTCCGCTGTAGTTTGAGTAGCTTATCAGACATTCTTGATTAGTTGTTAAACATTTGGTTTAAGAACATGCAACCGTATTTCATCAGTTGGTTTTGGATTGTGATCAATAAACTTTATACTATTTAAATGTTGTTTCTTTATTGTCTTTTGATTATCATTGCCTCGGGAAACCGAGATGGTGACATCTTTATACCTGAGATGTTCTGGTAAGGCACTTGGAGTATGGGAGTGTCACAAAGTGGTATCAGAGCGACGATCCTGAAACCTGTAACTAATGAATCTAATGAACATAGGGAGTTAAATTAAAATGAACCCGGGGTAAAAGTTGTAGGAGCTAATGCAAAGGCTTGGGAGACGTCCTAAATTCGAGAACTCGCCTTGCAATTTTGAACCGGTCACATGGGGGATATATATCAAGGTCGTAAGTGTTGCCTTTCGGATCGTATTTGTATATAACAGTATGTGTTGTGAATTGTTGGATGTTGGAAGTGGAGAATTGAAAGTATGGTTAAAGGTTGAAAAGATATGTTTTATATGTGAATTGAATGAAGAAGCATGTTGGGTGTTTATAATGTGGCATTTTGATAATATGAAATAGATTGCTTTAATTATCATATGAGAACTTGTGTAGATTTGCATGCGTAGTAATAATTATAATGCCGAGCTTATAAAGATTGTGTATTATGTTGGGGTAAGTGAGATAACATGCAGGTAGTGTATACGAGTCTGCATGACTCGATCGAGTGGGGGGCACTCGATCGAGTAGGTGAGATGCTGGATCGAGTGGGCTTAACTCGATCGAGTGGATAGTTTGACGTTTTTATGGCCAGAACCGTGTTTTTGGGTACTCGATCGAGTACGTAAGGGCACTCGATCGAGTAGGGGGCACTCGATCGAGTGGCCTGTCAGCTCGGTCGAGTATGTTAGAGATCAAAAGGTCTGTTTGGGGTCTGGAGTCGGGGTACTCGATCGAGTATGTTGGGCACTTGATCGAGTAGCCTCAACTCGATCGAGTGGGTTTTGGCATTCGATCGAGTGGGGTCTGTGCAGGCTGTTTTCGTGTTTTGGGTTATAGTATGTATGTTTATATCTACCTTTTCTTATATAGTTTCAAGATGCTGCCAAAGAAAACTGCCTTGTATGCGAGAGCTGAGAGCATGAAGGTTGATGACATAGTTAAGATGTTGGAGCATCAAGATGCTCTTACGGAAGCGCTAAAGAGAGTGGGAAAGGATAAGGAGGTTGATCATTCTAAGATCAGTCTCTACATAGCTAGGTTTAACCCGAAAGAGTATAAGGGAACCAGGGAGCCAATTCTTCTTGATAATTGGCATCGTGAGATGGAGAACATTCTGGATTTGGTACATTGTCTGGATGAGATGAGGGTAGAACAAGCTGCGTTCTACTTGAGGGAGGCAGCAGGAGAGTGGTGGGATAAGGTAAAGGTGAGCGCTAGAGATATGTATGAGAAGCAGGGGCTGCCTGCTATTCCTTGGGAAGAGTTTAGTAAAGCCATGAAGAGGGAGTTCGTGTCGGAGCATGTGAGGAGTAAACCGAGGGAGGAGTTTGATGGGTTCAAGATAACCTCTGAGATGTCTGTGGCTGAGTACTACAAACAGTTCAATGAGAAGTCTAGGTATGCTGAGGATATGGGATTGAGTGAGGAGAACCTAGCTCTGAGGTTTGAGAAGGGGTTGACCCCCAAGATAATGGATAAGTTACCCGTGGGAGTCCTTACTGATGTTAAGGAAGCTTATGAGAGGGCTGGGAGAGCTGAGAGGTTGGTAGAGATGGCCCGGGAGAGAGCTGTTGAGAAAAGAAAGGCTGAAAGCGAGGGTGGTGGCCAATCTAGCTACAAGAAGGGCAACCACACTCAGGCTAGAGTATATTCATCTGGCTCGGGGTTTAGTACAGGGGCTTCTTATGGGCGTGGTCGTGGGAACAGTAGCGGCAGCTGGGGGCTGACCTATTTTAACTGTGGCGGTAAAGGCCACAAGAGACATGAGTGCACCAGTGCGGTGAATGGGGGTTACCAGAGGCCGGGACAGGGGAGCTTTTCTCAGGGGCCGGCACAGAGTTTTGCGAGTAACTGACCAGCTGGGTCATGGAACAACCAAGGAGGTCAGAGCAACAATGGGGGAGGTAACCGCAATGGCGGTAGTTCTTATCATAAGCCAGCTACGAACACCAACAACAACCAGAGGTCGGGTGCTAAGCCGACTAGCTCTGCCAGTACTGTCCAGGGAGGTGGGCAGAAGACCAGTGGAAAGCTGTTTATGATGGAGGAACGAGCAGCTGAGGACGACGCACATGTTATCACTGGTACTTTTCTTGTTAATGGTGTTTACACCTTTGTTTTTTTTTTATTCGGGAGCGTCTCAGTCGTTTGTATCTTCGAGTCATGTTAAACAGTTGGGTTTGAGAGAATATGAGTCTGTAAGTGAGAAAGTTTTTATACCTTCGGGAGAGTCTGTAACATGTGGGAGGGTGTTTAGGGATGTATCTTTGATAGTTTGGCAAGTTGATCTACATGTAGACTTGCTAGAGTTTCCTTTAGACGGTTTTGAGATGATAGTCGGGATGGATTGGTTAGGGAAGTACAAAGATATGATAGACTTTCATCAAAAGAAAGTGTCTCTGAGAGGTCCTAAGGGCATTTGTGTGTCTTACCGTGGGTTTGTTGTCAAACCCAAAGTTAAGTTGATTGCAGCTGTGACCTTGAAGTCCTATCTGAGGAAGGGGTGCCCGATGATCTTGTGCCATGTGAGAGATGACCGGATCGAGAGTCCAACAATTGATCAGATACCAGTTGTGGGGGAGTTTCCGGATGTCTTTCCAGAGGAGATTTCGGGGTTGCCACCGAAGAGGGAGATAGATTTCAGTGTTGAGCTGAAACCGGGGACGAGGCCAATCTCTAAGGCACCGTAATGGATAGGTCCTAAGGATTTGGAGGAGCTCAGGAAGCAGTTAGATGATCTGATAGAGAAGGGATACATTAGACCTAGTGTATCACCGTGGGGAGCACCAGTTCTTTTCGTGAAAAAGAAATATGGGAGTTTGAGGTTGTGCATAGATTACAGGGAGCTGAACCGAGTGACGGTGAAGAAGAAGTATCCTTTGCCAAGGATAGATGACCTGTTTGATCAGTTGAGTGGTGCAGCAGTCTTTTCCAAGATTGATCTGAAATCGGGGTACCATCAGGTGAAGATTAGAGATGAGGACATACCAAAGACCGCTTTTACGTCGAGGTATGGCCATTATGAGTATGTGGTGATGCCGTTTGGGTTATCTAATGCGCCGGCTGTGTTTATGGATTTGATTAACAGAGTCTTCAGTCAGTTTTTGGACAAGTTTGTGGTGGTTTTCATCGATGACATCTTAGTCTACTCCAAGACTAAGGAGGAACATGAGGAACATCTAAGGATTGTGTTGCAGACTTTGAGGGAGCATGAGTTGTATGCTAAGTTGTCCAAATGTGAGTTCTGGTTAGAGAAAGTTGCTTTTCTGGGGCATGTGATCTCTAAGGATGGGGTAGTTGTGGATCCTGCAAAGATTGAGGCAGTTACCAAGTGGGAAGCACCAAAGAACGTAGCTGAGATCAGGAGTTTCTTGGGTTTAGATGGATACTACAGACGGTTCGTGAAGGATTTCTCCAAGATTGCTAGACCTATGACAGCTTTGATGAGGAAAGAGAACATGTTTCATTGGGATGAGAGTTGTGAGACGGCGTTCCAAACATTAAAGGAGCGTTTGACCACAGCTCCAATCTTAGCATTGCCTGAAGGGAGTGAGGACTTTGAGGTTTATACAGATGCCTCAAAGAATGGGTTGGGATGTGTGTTGATGCAGAACAGTAGAGTCATTGCCTATGCTTCTAGGCAATTGAAGCCTTATGAGGAGAATTACCATACACACGATCTAGAGTTGGGTGCAGTTGTTGGAGCTTGTGTCCTCAACAAATTAGTGTGATAACATTTGTAAATCTCTTACAGGTTCACAAGGGTATACTTCGTATATTTAATCAGTTGATTAATGTTTACCTAATAACGGTTGGCTTGCTAGAAAGTTTGACGTTATTATCATACAGATGGCGGTGATCAACTGGTCCCTAAAGGTCACACCTATAGGATGTGTTTGAGAAATGTGGTTATAGAAATATAATCACATTGATGCCCAAAATGACTAAAAAGTTAGTCGATGTGTTGATGAGATAATTATTTAATGAAAATTAAATAATATTAGTTGAGACGAATTAACTGTCAATTCGTAACTTAAATATAATAAGTTATATTTAATTAAATATATATAATGTTAGCTTGGACGAATTAATCTATTAATTCGTAATTAAATATAATCAGTTATATTTAATATCAACAAGATGAATGTGTCATAGTGGTAATAGTGAGGGTACACATACCAAGAGGTCATGGGTTCGATCCTCACTAGATGACAATTCAACACATATTATATATTTTTGGAAAGACCAAAAATAAGGAGGAAATACTCCTTGTCACGGTTTGATGGCCGAAATTAGGAAAGGTTTTTCTTTCCTAATTGACTCCAAATTTCGGTCTGTATAAAAAGAAAGGGAGAGAATTATTTCTACCCTAATGCTTTTTCTTGACCTTGCCTCCTCTCTCTCATCAGAAAAAACACAAAAACAACTAAATTTTACAGAAAATTTGAGATCGATTTCTAGCATAATCAAGGGGCATATCTCATACCGTCTTGGGTGCAACTAATAGGCGAATATCAATTTTGATATTAATCTTAGGCAAATTTTGCTAGGACCGAAGGTTAATTCTAAATCCTTTATACTTTGTTTATGTATTTTGTTTATGACCATTGATCATCATTGTTAAATTCGTTATAATCCCTCTAGTTTAAGGGAAGTATACAGATTATTTCCCACAAGTGGTATCAGAGCACTAGGCCACGTTTTTTATTTTGATGATTTTCATAAAAATTGTATGTAAACAATAACCTTATTCTCGAAAAAAAATTCGGGTTTCGTTTTTTTTTCGGCTAAAAAAAAAATAAAAAAATAAAAAAAATAAATTGGCCGAGTTTTTTTTATGTTTCGGCCTGTTTTTTTTTTCTTCTTTCGTTTTTCCTTTTGTTTGATGATTTATATCCAATTTCTTTAGATCATATCATTGTTTTAATCGGTTAAAATTATCATATGAGAATTGGTAGATTTTGATTTAATGCAGATTAAGTTAAAATACATATAGTATCATCATGTCATTGATGTAAGAATTTGTTTTTGCTATATAGTTTTAGCATATACGATTAATCATGTTTGTTAATGCATTTGCTAAATCATGTCCTAATAGCAACTTAAACATTTTCTTCATAAAATATTTGAATTAGGGCATATTGCCGCAAAAGGGAATTTTTAGGGTTTGCCGTTGGAAAGAAAAAAAAAACGGTTTTTAGAATTATTTTTTTGTTTTACCGAATCAGAAAAAGAAAAGGAAAGTTTGTTTTTTTTTGGTTGTTTTTTTTTGGTTGTTTTCTTTTTCCAGCCGAGAGCTGGGATTTTAATAAAAAAAAATTCTTTTATTTGGTTCTGTCGAGACCAAACAAGAAAAAAAGGTTTTTATTTTATTTTATTTTGGCCAATTAGTTATTGTGAATCGGTTCACAATTTAAAGATACCGAGTTATTTTAAAGCAGTTTAAAATTTTGACGGATAGAATTCATATTACAAGTTTAATATGGATTAAGAATGAAATTAATCTGATTAATTGCGGAATTGTCACTTAATTTAATTTAAATAGGTGGTTTGGATAAATTAATCAACATAATTATGGAATTGTGTCATGTATGTTTAATTTATTTTTAGTTGATGCTTTTAATTTTGTTGAATGAATCGAATGAATGAATTTTATTTACGTATTTAATTTTGCAATCGGTTGTAATTTGTATTACTTAGTGTGGCCTTAGTCAAATTATGTTTTCGTAATGAAGGAAACATGATTTTTATGTAATTATGAGATTTCTAATCTCCTTTATTTTAGTTTTGGGTTTTGAAATTAGAATGTAATTAATAGGTCAATTATGTAATTTTATTTATTGTAATTTCAAAGTAGACTAAAGATGAAGATTCAAGCTCACTCCCGCTACATGGATCAAGATGGAACATCAAGACAAGCTTCTCGGGTCCAAGGATGGATTCCAAACTTGTATTTATTGTTCATTTTGATAGGATAGGCCACACTAGGACTTTTACTGTTTTTATGTCTTTTCATTCTTATTACTTTTCATTCACATGTTAGTTTATGCATCATATTCCGCCTAAAACCAAACCACCTACTACTAAAATGCATGAAAATTGACTCATATAGGTTGTATGTTAGTTTTCATGGGCATGCAGATGTCACAGCCTTTAAGCCATCACCTTAGTTTAATCATTCTCGCATGCTAGATTATAGTTCACTTAAAATGAATTAAAATAAAGTTGATGGGATCTTCCTCTAAAACGGAAATTGAGATTAGTCTTTATAAGGGCAAACATCTATGAATCCCTTCTTCGTCGGTAGGCCTAATATGACCCCTTCTACGTTGGGTAAGTAGTTGTGTTGACTTAGTTTACCTCAACATCATAGTCCGAAGAGTTTCTCGTGATTATGATGGACTAAAGATAGAATTTACAGAAATTTATCGACTGATGCGGTCGTTTCTACACCAAAAATAAAATACCTAAGTTACTGCTAACAGAAGTCAGCGGCAAGTAGGGTCGATCTCCACAGGGAGGCTAAGTTGCTATCTATCTGTCTAATTCGGTCTGTCAGGGCGTCACAGTGTGGGGGTTTTGAATTGATATTCTAAACTAAAAGCTAAGCGAGGGAAATAAATAAGAGAAATTAACAGCAAGAGAGAAGGGAGTATGCTAGGAGTCGGTCCACCGTGGCAGCTATCAGATCTTACACTATCAGGAATATTAAGTGATTAGACTATTGATAAGAAGAGCTATGGTCGTCACCTTTCGGTCCTTAAACCGCCCTAGAGTGTAAACAGCTTAACTTTCGTCCTCACTGCAATACCCTATTGTAATTAAGCAAGCCTTCCCTTCCAATCTTTCGATCTAGGTCGGGGTTAACTAGAATTATTGGGTCTCCTGCATGTCACTCATTCGACCTGATAACAATTAAATTGCCTAATACAATTCTATCGCAAGACTAATCTATTTAATACAGTTAAAACATTGCTACCACGGCTTCCCTAATCCTAACATACTATAGGGAATTAGCTACGCATAAAAATAAGGGAAACAAGAATAAAGGAAATAAGAATAATAAACATTAAATTGAAAAGAGAGAAAGGTAGAATAATTACTGAATTAAGAGATCCGGAAATGAAGAAGAACAAAAGTAACAGTGTATAGAGAAAGGGGAAAGAGTAACGTGGTCCCTGGATGGGTCCTCCATGATTACAAATGACAACCTTTACTCCTATTTATAAGAAATTAGGAGTAGGTTTAAACCTAATGATTGAGAATATAACCTAAAAAGCCCAAACCCGTAGCAAAATCCACTCGATCGAGTAAGGGAACCACTCGATCGAGCAAACTCAAACCAGAGAAAACATTTCGATCGACCAAGTAGAGTGCTCGATCGACTGAACACACATAAGGGACTGGTCGATCGAGTAAGGAAAACACTCGATCGACTATTTATTCTCCTAAAACCACTCGATCGAGTGGTAAACTACTCGATCGGTGGATCTTGACTTCAGCAGCTTGTAACTCTCGTTAGTTTGACTTGACTTGTCCTTTTAGCTCCCGAAATAGCTTCACGCATCCCAAGACAGCAATATTTCCCGCTCCAAATCTACTCTTCCTCCAAATGCATGCTAAATGGACGGTAAAAGGCTTGATTTCGCTACTTTCTGGTTCATTCCTGCAATTAAGACAAAATACACCAAAGTAGCATATTCGGGGCATTTCGTAGCATAAAACCACGATAAAAGCATAGAAATACGTGCATAAAATAGGCTAAAAAGACTATATAAAATGCACGTATCAAATCTCCCCAAACCAAACCTTTACTCGTCCTCGAGTAAACTCAAAACTGAACTAATGGAACGGAAATGATAACTCAGAGCCAGCTACAAATGCCCACTTAAGCCAATTTAATGCAAGCAAACTAACACTTATAGCAAGACAGTCAAATGCAAACGAGTTATAAGATGTTTATAAATAAAGCTGAACCTTCGACCTTGCAAGACCTCTAATAATGGACTCTCACGGGTCACTCTTCTCTCATGAAGCAAAGGGTAAGCATATGAATGTAAGAGAGGAAGAAAAATAGTCACTCACCTAGACTACGACCCACATAAACATGCATGCAGCTAATATGATAAACAATTCTAGCTACCGTTCATACATTCCAACCAACGAGGTCCTGTCACAGCCGAGGGCTTACAAAAATATGGTAAAGTGAGGCAATGGGTCAGAAAAGGCAAAACATTTATGGGAATGTGGAGGTATAGGCGGCCAAGCTAGTACCTAAACAAAACCATATGAGACATATCCATTTCCAACTCAATTATGAACTAAATACAATGCCCTTCACTTGGCATAAAATCTCACCAAACCAAACTGAACTAACTCCTCAAAAGATATAGATAAAGCATAGGAGTGAAGCTGACTAACAAACAACATCTTTTTTTTTCTTTCTTTTTCGAATTTTTCTTTTCATTTTTTTTTTTCTTTTTCTTTTCCTGTTTTTTCGAATTCCTTTTTCAAATTCTCTTTTTTTTTTTCTTTTCTTTCAACTTTTTTTTTTTTTCATCAACCTTCTTTTCTTCTTAGATTACCAACTCCGAATCAACAGAATACGAGCCAAACTCGGCGCAATGAAATATATACCGCAAAACAAACACTAAACTAGCTTGACAAGGCAGGCTAAATTTGGGATGTAGGTAAGGGTCAACAGGCAAATTTGGCTAAAGTGGAGTTAAATGGGTAAAAATGAAAGAAAAGGGAAAATGTAAGCACCTCCCTGCATGTGACACCAACCACTAACCCGAATGTATGACGGCAAAAAGCAATTGAATTTCATATATGTGCAAATTAATGATACATGATATGCAAGGAGTATACTACTCACAATCCTACATGGAACTGGTCACAAATGACACCAGTTTATATGGCTCTAAATCTTAGAAATTATAAGTAGGTTGCCAAAATTTCAGGTCAAGTCTATATGTTCAGCTAAATTAAACATTAACTCGTAGATATGCAATCAGACAAAGCTAATAAGATAATAGTTCAATGCAAGGCTTAAGCAAAAAGACAGATATAGTGCAATTTCATCATTGAAATCTACCGTTCCGACTCAACCTATATGCTAAAATAAACATGAAATTTTTTGAATTTTTATGAATTTTCAATTTTTATGGAATTTTTTGAATTTTTATGAAATAAATAACAATGCAAACAGGAAATTAAACGTGATAACTGAAATGCAATGAAAACAAAATGCAGACACGGATATGGATGCATAACCTCCCCAAACCAAACCGTACAATGCCCTCATTGTACCAAAAAATAGGGAAAGAAATGCAAACTGAAGGAGAAAGAGAGTAAAAGCGGAAAAACTCACAAAATGCGCGAATAAGGGGACCTCCCCAAACCGACCATGAAATGGGAGGTTGCTAAAGGCCCGGAAAACCGTCTCAGGAAGCTAATTCAAGTCAATAGCACTCGATAGCAGTCGTATAGTGGCTGATCGAGTGAATGGGCATCCAAAAACAGCTCGATCGAAAAGAAACTAGGTCGATCGAGTGGTTTCTTACTTTGCAGGTACTCGATCGAGTAGATATTAGCTCGATCGAGAGGATTTGGCACCACAAATGCTCGATCGAGTACAAAAAGTACTCTATCGAGTGATCCTCAGCTTATTCCTGCGAAATGCAATGAAAAACAGCCCGCAAACTAACTAGACAAGCAAACTGAGAAGGTCTATGGTATAAAAACCATTTATTACAACTTAAATGAAATAAAATGCAGAATTAAATCGCCGGGTTGCCTCCCGGGTAGCGCTAGCATCAGTCAGGTCCCAGCTCGACCTTCTTTTTCTTCGAGCCACTCTAATAGTTGCAATCAAAACAGCTCAAAGCGCGCAGCAACCTGTCAAATAGCTGCGCATGTGCTACACAAAAGCATAAGTAGCACAAAAGTGGGTTACAGAAATAGGAAATAAAAATATGTAAACATTTAAGTCTAACAAATTTCCTATGGGCGCTCCTAAATTTGTCCACACAATATAGGAGTGCGGGAGCAGTCGTCAATGAAATAGGGTATCGTCTCAGATTAATGAACTTGAAATGATAAGGACGGTGAAAAATCTTTAAATTAATCGACCACATGAGAGGAGGTATAGCCTTAAAAGAAATGGCGCGAGTCAATCGAGGCGATATACTATTAAAACGAACAATAATAAAGTTATCGTTTACTACCTCAGGTTGGTTGCTCTCAACAACGGAATCACTGACAAAGGAATGGATTACCTCATCCCTGTTAGGAACAATTACCGTCTCAGCCGCTTCTTCGTCAACCTCCTCAGTGGAATCCATCCCGTAAATCGCAGCTTCAAGTGTATCTGACTCGACTGTGAATAAGGGAGGTTCACCGTAATCCTCATCATCGTCAAACTCGTCATCCCATATGAACCCAAGTGACGAATAAAAGCTCCCATCAATGGCCAATTCAGTCAATCGAGCAAATTGCTCACTCGATCGACCAAGTTCCTTCCGCACCTCACTCGATCGAGTAACACAATCACTCGATCGAGTACTATCCTCCTGTCTATCACTCGATCGAGCAGAATGTTCACTCGATCGAGCACTTTCCTCATGTATGTCACTCGATCGAGAAGAGATGTTACTCGATCGAGGACTTTCTTCTGAACAATAATGACATCCCCGCATACGTTCGGAAATACGATAGAAAGTCGTCATCCGAAATATAGAAATCATTTTCAGCATTGGGCAACGTGGGTTCTTCATGGGAAAAACCGCTCTTGGTCAAGCACACCTCTTTTGATTTATGTTCATCCAACCACCAGTGTTAACCGAGCAATTTCGGATGTAACTCAAAGCAATTTCGGTGACTTGAGCACCGACATGTCTACCAAATTCCAGAATTAAGGATTTCAGCTCCGCGGTTTCTTTTTCTCTATATCACGAGGATCTTCTTGCGGTGGCCATTGATGGGGTGGATGTGGCGGCACAACTACTGTTTGCATTGTGCTCAAGAAGACACCACATCCCCAAGATTTCTTCCTTTCCCAACTAGCGGGTTTCTCAGCTTGGGCTTCAAACTGAGCAATTAGTCGGGGAAACAGAGATGTCATCTTGGCAAGAGGGATCGAAGGTACTCAAGCCTTCCCTTCGATAATCTCCCTCGGTAGCCTGTCTAATAAACCCGTGAGCCTATCAAAACAAGACTAAAGAGAAAGATAAGAACAGACCTCAAGGTACTTAGTCTTCCCTTGAGGCGAAAGGACAAACAAAATAAAACAGATAAAAAGCGTCGCCTCCCCAGCAACGGCGCCAAAATTTGATGCGGTCGTTTCTACACCAAAAATAAAATACCTAAGTTTCGCTAACGAAGTCGGCGGCAAGTAGGGTCGATCTCCACGGGGAGGCTAAGTTGCTATCTATCCGTCTAATTCGATGCAATCGGGCGTCACGGTGTGGGGTTTTGAATTGATATTCTAAACTAAAAGCTAAGCGAGGGAAATAAATAAGAGAAATTAACGAAGAGAGAAGGGAGTATGCTAGGAGTCGGTCCACCGTGGCAGCTATCAGATCTTACACTATCGGGAATATTAAGGCGATTAGACTATTGATAAGAAGAGCTATGGTCGTCACCTTTCGGTCCTTAAACCGCCCTAGAGTGTAAACAGCTTAACTTTCGTCCTCACTGCAATACCCTATTGTAATTAAGCAAGCCTTCCCTTCCAATCTTTCGATCTAGGTCGGGGTTAACTAGAATTATTGGGTCTCCTGCATGTCACTCATTCGACCTGATAACAATTAAATTGCCTAATACAATTCTATCGCAAGACTAATCTATTTAATACAGTTAAAACATTGCTACCACGGCTTCCCTAATCCTAACATACTATGGGGAATTAGCTACGCATAAAAATAAGGGAAACAAGAATAAAGGAAATAAGAATAATAAACATTAAATTGAAAAGAGAGAAAGGTAGAATAATTACTGAATTAAGAGATCCGGAAATGAAGAAGAACAAAAGTAACAGTGTATAGAGAAAGGGGAAAGAGTAACGTGGTCCCTGGATGGGTCCTCCATGATTACAAATGACAACCTTTACTCCTATTTATAAGAAATTAGGAGTAGGTTTAAACCTAATGACAGAATATAACCTAAAAAGCCCAGCCCGTAGCAAAATCCACTCGATCGAGTAAGGGAACCACTCGATCGAGCAAACTCAGCCAGAAAACAGCTCGATCGACCAAGTAGAGTGCTCGATCGACTGAACACACATAAGGGACTGGTCGATCGAGTAAGGAAAACACTCGATCGACTATTTATTCTCCTAAAACCACTCGATCGAGTGGTAAACTACTCGATCGGTGGATCTTGACTTCAGCAGCTTGTAACTCTCGTTAGTTTGACTTGACTTGTCCTTTTAGCTCCCGAAATAGCTTCACGCATCCCAAGACAGCAATATTTCCCGCTCCAAATCTACTCTTCCTCCAAATGCATGCTAAATGGACGGTAAAAGGCTTGATTTCGCTACTTTCTGGTTCATTCCTGCAATTAAGACAAAATACACCAAAGTAGCATATTCGGGGCATTTCGTAGCATAAAACCACGATAAAAGCATAGAAATACGTGCATAAAATAGGCTAAAAAGACTATATAAAATGCACGTATCATCGACCAAGAATTCTAACGGTAGAATTAGCTAAAAGGTTAGCTTATCAATTTACAGAGAATTGAGTCTTGGGATCATTTATATAATTCTTGAGGGAGGTCAATTGTATAAATGTTTTGAGTCTTCGCGTTATGACATTAGTTCATTAGACTTAAAATCAAAACGATGCACATGCTTATTATTTTATTCTTCTTTCGCAGTGTAGAACACGTTTATTATCGATAATACTGTTACAACAAATGGCTGGAAATAACGCAATCCCAATGCCTAGTGCCACACTAGATCGTTCGTCCTGGCTAAAAATGTTTATGGACCAAATGAATCAGTCCACTCGACTGAACAATGATGGGTCCAATTTTTGGATCGGGAGGCGACACTACGGAATCGCCCGCTGCGACGGTAAGCTCGGTATTTAATCGAACCAATACCGGTCAACCCAGGCCCAAATGCAGGAGTCAACGAGTCACTCGCTTATAGTGATTACGTTATGGAAGCGGGTGCGATAAAGAACGTACTCATCTTTGCAATGGAAACCAATTTGCAGAGACGCTTCATTGCCCAAGGTGCAAACAAGATTTTCACCACGCTCACTAACAAGTTCTCAAAGGCACCGAGAATCGTTACATATGAGCATACCTGTCGCTTCTTTGATACGAAACTCCAGAAGGGCCAACCGGTTAGCCCACGCATTCTTCACATGATTGAGAATGTCGAGAAGCTGGAGGCATTGAATTGTAAAATCAGTGAGAGCATTGTCATTGACCGAATGCTTCATTCTCTTCACGATGGTTTTGCCCTTTTCAGGGCGAACTACTACATGAATGACTTGAAAAGGAGTCCTCATGAGCTACACTCCCTTCTCGTACAGATCGAGAAGGATATGAAATTGAGTGGGAGCGTGAAGCAGGATGTTCTCACGATTTACAAAGGTAAAGGTAAGGGCAAGGCTCATGGCGACCTAACTGTAGGTAAGCCAAAGTTTAAGAAGCCAGGAAACGGTAAGAGTGCGCCTGGTGAGACTAGTGGCTCACAGGGCAAGGCAAAGAGCAAGGGCGGTGACATACAGTGCCACCATTGTCACAAGACTGGACATTGGAGGAGGAACTGCCCCGTCTACAGTGAGGACATCAAGGCGGGCCGCGTCGTTCCTGTTGGTATGTCATCTTATATTCATATGATTGAGATTAACCATGCAAGTTTCGGAACTTGGGTACTAGATACTGGTTGTGGATCTCATCTGTGTAATCATTTGCAGGGCCTAAAGAACATCATACCTCTCGAAAAAGGTGATGTGGACCTGCGAGTCGGGAATGGAGCACGAGTTCTTCTTTGCCTCGAAGGGAACATATGTAATCCAACTCCCTAGTGGTTTTGAGTTATTTTTAAATAACTGTTACTATGTACCCAGTTTATCTAAGAACATTATTTCTGTTTCTGTACTTGCTAAAGACGGTTTTACATTTTCAATAAAGGATAATAGTTGTATTTTCTCTTTTAATGAAATGATTTATGGCAAAGCAGTTTCCATGAATGGAATTTCTATCTTAGATTAAACCACGGAAGTATTACACATGAATAATAAGAAATTAAAGGTTGGTGACAAAGATCAAACCTATCTATGGCATTGTCGAATGGGACACATAAATGAGAAACGCGTGAAGAAACTCGTCGATAATGGGACTATTCCCCCATTCGGTTTTTCTACATATGGCACGTGTGAATCATATCTCATTGGCAAGATGACTCGAATTTTCTTCAAAGGTGTTGGAATGCGCGCTAGTGACCTATTAGGACTCATGCATACGGACGTATGTGGACCTATGTCAATTACCGCTAGAGATGGCTATAGATATTTTATCACTTTCACGGACGATTTAAGTAGATACGGATATGTCTACTTAATGAAGCATAAAAGTGAATCCTTTGAGAAATTCAAGGAATACCAGAACACGGTACAGAACCAACTGGATAGAAAGGTTAAAACACTCCATTCAGATCGGGGTGGCGAATATCTTTCAAATGAGTTTGATCAACACCTGAAAGACTGTGGAATCGCTCTACAGTTAACTCCACCTGGAACACCTCAATTAAATGGTGTGTCCGAACGGAGAAATCGAACCTTGCTTGATATGGTTCGATCCATGATGAGTCACACAAAGAGTGCACGATTCATTATGGGGTTATGCTCTTTGTCACCGCTCTTATACTTAACCGAAGTCCGTCTAAAGCTGTCGACAAGACTCCATATGAAATGTGGAAGGGAACGGTCCCCAACTTGTCCTTTATTCGGGTTTGGGGCTGCGAGGCTTATGTCAAGTGGAGACACGAGGATAAGCTCGACCCGCGATCGGTCAAGACATACTTTATAGGTTATCCAAAAGGAACATTTGGTTATTACTTCTATTCGCCTACCGAACATCGAGTGTAACACCCCACGGTAAATGAAGAGGTCCAGTGATAGGCTTAAATGACTAGTGCTTAAAGGGATTAGAAGTACTACTCATATCAACAAAGTGCACTTTCTTTTATGGTCATCCATGCGAAAGAACTCCAAAGTTAAGCGTGCTTGACTGGGAGTAGTCTTAGGATGGGTGACCTCCTGGGAAGGTTTCCGGGATGCGCATGAGTGAGGACAAAATGCGCTGTAAAGGACCCGTGTTGATCTGTGGGCCATGTACACAGCCTGGTGAGCTATCATAAGTAACCGCTCCCGACCCGGTTTGGGCCGGGGTGTTACATCGAGTTTTTGTTGCGGCTAGTGCGACGTTCTTAGAGAAAGAATTTCTCGAGAACAAGTCGAGTAATAGAACCTTCGAGCTGTCGGAGATTCCAGAACCAACAACCGAGGAACAGATGGAGGAAGTTGTACCTCCAACTGATGATACGGTTAATATTCCTGAGGAACCTAGGAGGTCGGGTAGAGACTCTCATCCTCCGGACAGATACATTGGTATGGTCGAGGAGAATGACAATTTACTTCTAGAAAGTAATGAACCCGCTACCTATAAAGGTGCTATGGCCAGTTCCGACTCAAATATATGGCTTGAAGCCATGCAATCCGAGATGGACTCCATGTATGAGAATAACGTATGGGATCTAGTTGATTTACCTAATAAGGTAAAACCTCTACAGTGCAAATGGCTTTACAAAATAAAGCGTTCTGTAGACGCGCAACCAGATATCTATAAGGCACGACTTGTGGCAAAAGGTTTCACTCAAGTGCAAGGATTGCATTATGATGAGATTTTTGCACCTGTAGTCATGCTACGTTCCATTCGGATAATCTTAGCGATTGCCGCATTTCATGATTATGAAATTTGGCAAATGGATGTGAAAATCGCCTTCTTAAACGGTTATTTGGAGGAAGAGTTGTACATGGTGCAACCCGAAAGTTTCATAGATCCTGAGCATCCTAAGAAAGTATGCAAGCTTAAGCGTTCCATTTATGGACTTAAGCAAGCTTCTCGGAGTTGGAATCATCGTTTCGACCAAGTCATAAAAGAGTATGGCTTCATTCGATCGGTCGAGGAACCATGCTTATATATCAAGTCGAGTGGGAGCAAGATTGTATTAATGACATACTCTTGATTGGGAATGACATTCCTCTCCTATCTTCGGTTAAAGAATGGTTGAAGAACCATTTCCAGATGAAAGATCTGGGTGAGGCACAGCGCATTTTGGGAATCCGTATCTACCGAGATAGATCACGACGGACGTTATCACTTAGTCAGGAGTCTTATTTGGATAAGATTCTTGAGAAGTTCAGCATGACCAACTCCAAGAAAGGAAACCTTCCAATGACGACTGGGATGCAGTTGAGCAAGTCTCAGTCACCCACGACGCCTGAAGGGATTGAGCGCATGAGTCGTATTCCTTATGCATCTGCAATAGGATCGATCATGTATGCCATGATATGCACACGTCCAGGCGTGGCATATGCATTGAGTATGACGAGTCGGTACCAAAAGACTCAGGTGAAACACCTTTGGATAGTGTTAAAAACATCCTCAAGTACCTACGGAGGACTAAGGATTGGGTATTGACTTATGGAGGCAATACTAAGCTATCTCGCGCAATCGATTCTGCAGATGCTAGCTTCCAAACGGATCGAGATGATTCAAAATCTCAGTTCGGGTTCGTCTTCACTCTTAATGGTCTTTATGATCGGTGGAAGAGTTCCAAACAGAGTGTTGTATCAGATTCTACTACTGAACGTTGAATTATGATAAGCATGTAGGGCACGTTAATTCCATGGGAATTAAACGTGTTCCTGAGTTGTAGTACTTGATTATGGATTTGATACATTATTTTTTTCATATACTATTTATAACTTCATCGTTTTATTATAATATTTTGTTTTTCATGTGGATTATCATCGACAACATTGAACGCCACAAAGTGAATGAATTACATTATATTTGTTTTGGTCCGTAATCGCCAATGTGAGTGATAACTCGGCTATTATATTGTGCAGTCGATTGATGGTGGGTTCAATGAGCCATAAGTCAAACGGTTGACTGATCGATCACAGATGCGAGATTATCACGATACCTCGTAGGACAACTTTTTTTGACAACGTAATGGAGTCCTAAATGTTTAATGACATTCGGTGTCAGGTCGTGGATAGGACATCCATTGTGTTCCTAGAGTCGATTCTTTTGACTATCTACTGTCTCTTGAGATTAAGGCAGTTTTTGGGTGACTTTGGTGTCTTTCTCACGGTCTGCCGTAACTGGAGGCTAAGTCAATTTTTTCTGGGTCATTTTATACTGTGCTTACATCTGCAAGATTTGAGTTGAGGAAAATATCCAACCTTTATCAGGTATAGTTATTTCTCAGGGCCACTCGAGAAGTTGTAACTGAAATGCATGGCCAGGCTCAAATGTTGATTCGTTTATCAGTTAAGTTACTCTCTAGTCGGGGAAACCACTCTTGATATTGATCGCTTGTAAAATACGACCTTTGTGAATTCGGATTTGCAAATTGTTTTACATTGAGTGGGAGAAATTTTAGGATATGAGAATCGGTTATCGCACATACACTTGTGAGGACAAGTGGGAGTTTGTTGGAGCTTGTGTCCTCCACAAATTAGTGTGATAACATTTGTAAATCTCTTACAGGTTCACAAGGGTATACTTCGTATATTTAATCAGTTGATTAACGTTTACCTAATAACGGTTGGCTTGCTAGAAAGTTTGACGTTATTATCATACAGATGGCGGTGATCAACTGGTCCCTAAAGGTCACACCTATAGGATGTGTTTGAGAAATGTGGTTATAGAAATATAATCACATTGATGCCCAAAATGACTAAAAAGTTAGTCGATGTGTTGATGAGATAATTATTTAATGAAAATTAAATAATATTAGTTGAGACGAATTAACTGTCAATTCGTAAATTAAATATAATAAGTTATATTTAATTAAATATATATAATGTTAGCTTGGACGAATTAATCTGTTAATTCGTAATTAAATATAATCAGTTATATTTAATATCAACAAGATGAATGTGTCATAGTGGTAATAGTGAGGGTACACATACCAAGAGGTCATGGGTTCGATCCTCACTAGATGACAATTCAACACATATTATATATTTTTGGAAAGACCAAAAATAAGGAGGAAATACTCCTTGTCACGGTTTGATGGCCGAAATTAGGAAAGGTTTTTCTTTCCTAATTGACTCCAAATTTCGGTCTGTATAAAAAGAAAGGGAGAGAATTATTTCTACCCTAATGCTTTTTCTTGACCTTGTCTCCTCTCTCTCATCAGAAAAAACACAAAAACAACTAAATTTTACAGAAAATTTGAGATCGATTTCTAGCATAATCAAGGGGCATATCTCATACCGTCTTGGGTGCAACTAATAGGCGAATATCAATTTTGATATTGTTCTTAGGCCAATTTTGCTAGGACCGAAGGTTAATTCTAAATCCTTTATACTTTGTTTATGTATTTTGTTTATGACCATTGATCATCATTGTTAAATTCGTTATAATCCCTCTAGTTTAAGGGAAGTATACAGATTATTTCCCACAGCAGTGGTGTTTGCTCTCAAGATTTGGAGGCATTACCTTTATGGGACGACCTTTAAGGTATTTTCAGATCACAAGAGTCTCAACTACATCTTCACTCAAAAGGAGTTGAACATGAGACAGAGGAGGTGGATGGAGTTAATTGGCGATTATGACATGGATATTATCTACCATGAAGGTAAAGCCAATGCAGTTGCAGATGCCTTGAGCAGGAAGAGTGTACATGCTTTGTGCACAGCTATATCTTTGATGAGGTTGGGAAGTTTGGGATACATTTGATCCAGAAAGGGGATACCATGTGGGATTTGACAGTGCATCCTGATCTTTATGATGATATTCGAGGTAAACAGGTGTTGGATCCTAAGATGGTGGAGTGGAGAGCTGGAGTAGAGAAAGGGACAGTGTCTAGATTCTCTATTCATACCGATGGTAGTTTGAGGTTTGATGGGAGGTGGTGTGTCCCTAATGATGAGGAGCTGAAAAAGACAATCATGATAGAGGCACATTGTACACCATATTCGGTACATCCAGGTGGTGACAAGTTGTACAAGGATTTAAAGAAGACGTTCTGGTGACCTGGGATAAAGAAAGAAACAGCTGAGTTTGTGGCCCGTTGTTTGACATGTCAGAGAGTTAAAGGGGAACAGCGACGACCACAAGGTAAGATTCAGTCTCTTGAGGTACCTGAGTGGAAGTGGGAATCCATTTCTATGGATTTTATCGTGGGTTTGCCAAAGAGTCAACAGGGTAACAACATGATATGGGTTATAGTGGATCGACTGACCAAGTCAGCTCATTTTGTGCCAATGAAAGATACTTGAACTAAGGCACAATTAGCTACGGCCTATCGGAAGAATGTGCTAAGGTTACATGGGGTGCCTAAAGACATAGTATCTGACACAGATGCGAGGTTTATCTCAAGGTTTTGGAAAGAGTTGCAGGAATATTTGGGAACGACATTGAAGATGAGTACAGCATTTCATCCTGCAACAGATGGTCAGACAGAGAGAACAATCAAAACTGTTGAGGATATGTTACGAGCTTGTGTGATGGATTTTGGTGGTAGCTGGGAGCAGAGGTTAGATTTGATTGAGTTTTCTTACAACAACAGCTATCACACTAGTATTGGCATGACGCCATTTGAGGCTTTATATGGGAGGAGATGTAGGAGCCCGATTTTTTGGGACTGGCAGTCTTTGGCGATGGTTTTAGGACCAGAGATGGTACATGAGATGGTTGAGCAGATTAAGATGATCAGAGAGAGGATGAGAGCAGCTCAGGATAGGCAAAAGAGTTATGCAGATCTAAATCGCCGGGATATAGAGTTTCAGGTTGGGGATAAGGTTCTTCTGAAAGTGTCTCCTATGCGTGGGGTTATGAGATTTGGGAAGAAAGGCAAGCTGATTCAGAAGTTCATAGGACCATATGAAATCCTAGACCGGGTGGGAGAGGTTGCTTATCGTTTGGCTTTACCGTCTTCTTTGGATACGGTACATAACGTGTTTCATGTATCTCAACTGCGCAAGTATGTGAGTGATCCGTCACATGTGTTAGAGGCAGAGAGCATAGAGCTAGATGAGTCATTGTCTTAACTTGAGGTGCCTAAGTAGATTCTTGACTGGAAGGTTAGGAAGACTAGACATGGTGAGACAGTTTTGCTTAAGATCCTTTGGTCTAATCATGAGGTTGAGGAAGCTACATGGGAGGCAGAGGAGGCCATGAGAGAGCGTTACCCTTGCCTTTTTGATCTGATATGAATGGTTACGGGGACGTAACCTTGTTTCTTTTAGGGGGTAGGAGATGATCGCAAAGAGTTTTTACACCTTTTTGTGTTGTGTCGGTATATTTAGTAGTGGTTTGAGTCGGGTTGAGTTGGTTGGTAGCATGTTTTTATGTTGAGTTTTTTTTTTGGTTGTTGTGTCGGGAGTGTGGTAGTATGTTTTCTTTGTTGTGGTTTGAAGTTCGGGGACGAAGTTCTTTTTAAGGAGGGAAGACTGTAATACTACGGTTTTATGAGTCTCTGGGTACTCTATCGAGTGGGCCTTACTCTGTCAAGTAAGGGTGTTTTGGTTTTTAAAACAGTATTCTGTCTGTAGGGTACTCGATCGAGTAAGTGGCACTCGATCGAGTACGTCAGTTACTTGATCAAGTAGCTCGGTTTACGAGTAATATTTTGTCGGGTTTTGTTAATAACACGGATTAATATATAAATCTTTCTGTCATCTTTATAATACACTTTTACAAACCTAATCACATTGAAAAGAGATTCAAGTTACGTTCTTCGCATTCATCCGTGTTATTGACAAATCCCGGAGCTTGAGAGGTCGGATTTCTTCGTTCTTTGCATCCTTGTGATCCTTGCGTCGAGGGTAAGATCTACGTACCAATTTTATAGTATTTAGTCAAGTTTATTTAAACCCTAATTTGGGGGATTGGGGATTTGTGTTAGTTTTTGTATGGTTAGTGATTATGTGATGATGTGTTAGGAGGAGGATTTGTACAAGAGGCCTTTTGATACAGCTGTTGAGATCGTCTGCGTGTGTTGCATTCCAGGTAGGGTTTCCCTACTCAGTATTAGTCACATAATGTGTTGGTTGTTGGTTGTGATTGTTGTATAGTATCATACTCGTATTGTGACGGTTGTTGGAATTGTTTACTGTTGATAGTTGTGATTGATTGTATCTGTCTGTGGGTTTTGGAGTGCGTCCCTGGCTGAGTGGGGTCACTTGCGAGAGTGGCTTCACGCCCATTATTCGCCTTCTGTGGAACCCGCCACAGAAGGGATGTGCACATTAATGGATTTGGGTTATTCGCTCTACGGTATGAGCGGGGCTTAGGTGGAAACGGCTGCGGTCCCCCACTGGCGGAGTGGAGTTACCTGTTGCCATGGGTACTCTGGCAGAACTACACACTTTAGTGTGTAGTCAGTGACGAGGAGTTGATTGTGGAGTTTGGGTTATGTGACGATTGTGATGTGTTGGTTTCTGTTTTATAGTAAATATATATGATTGTGTGATTAGTACTGACCCCGTTTAATGTTTTGAAAAACTGTGGTGATCCATTCGGGGATGGTGAGCAGTTGATGAGCAGGTATGAGTCGAGACATATGGGCTAGTTGGGATGTGTCACCACGAGATGATAGAGTCTTCCGATGTAGTTTGAGTAGCTTATCAGACATTCTTGATTAGTTGTTAAACATTTGGTTTAAGAACATGTAACCGTATTTCATCAGTTGGTTTTGGATTGTATTCACTAAACTTTATACTATTTAAATGTTGTTTCTTTATTGTCTTTTGATTATCATTGCCTCGGAAAACCGAGATGGTGACATCTTTATACCTGAGTGGTCCTGGTAAGGCACTTGGAGTATGGGGGTGTCACAGAGAGCAACTTGATACGGCTGTAGCAGGTAATTGTATGCACTGGGTGACAATTCAATTCATCGGGAATATTGTCATCTTAAAACTTACGTTCCGTTGCCTTATATCAGCTATATATTCCTTTTCTCTTCTTTTGAATCATGTGGGGGATTGTTGGAACTATTGCTTCAAAAGAAGCTCTCATTATCCCACATTGGTATAATTGGTGGGATTGTTGGAAGTGTTGGAATTCTATGCGGTTTATGCACAATTTCCAAGTTTGATAGTTTAGTTTTCTATACTGATTGTCGCGGTTTTTCTATACGGAATGCTCAGTCTTCTAAACTGAGTGTTGCCTTCTCCATGCTGATTGTGCAGTGTTCCAAAAACTATTTACGAGACATAATAAATACGCCTCTAGATTCTTCCTTTTGTACCTATAAATACTACCTATTTTGTCATTCCAAAATACACAACAATTATTCTCTCTTCTATTCCTCTCTAAATATTTCTCTTGTATAAATCTGATATTTGGCAACTTTCTGTTAGTAATTCTCAATCTGAGTCTTTGTCGTACACCTTAGACTCGGAAGTCGTGTAACCCTGGGAAGTTGGTTGCTAAGAGGCCGTGTGTATCGAGCGGGGCAAATTCAACTTTAAGGCAGTGATTCTATCACGCCACGACATCTTTCTCTTCAAGTTTCGTAAGTTTATTTGTTCATTGTCTGTCTTATAGTCATACCGTCTACATGATGGACTTGAAACAATACTTGAAACTATACGTATTTGCTTGTATGGTACTAAGATGATCATATCGTGGCTGCAGTACAATCACGTCAAGCTACATTACATTATTGCTCAGACTCCTGGATTTGTTGGATGCAACATGGTGTCAAAATTAAATACCATGCAGATATGGTCAAACATGCATCTTGATTCGTAACGAATTACGTAAATATGCACATGACGAGCTTCATTAGACTGCAAAATTATCCCAAGTCTTTATGCAAACATTGGTAATTTTTTTTTTATAACAGCAGGAGAATAATTACAATGTTCTAACAACAACAACGTAAGTTACTCGATTAGCTAGCACCAGAAACCCGACAACTAAATCTAGCACTACAAAGTCATACCTAATCAAAACATAAATATTATGTAAAACTAAGGCTACCACATTAAGATAAGCTAAATCCGCGACCATAGGATGGAGGAGGGCGGAGGAATGGCCACGAACAACCGAACCAGCTTCAAAAGCACACTTGACTTCCAGAAGACATCGATGCCGACAAGCCGCAGAGTGACAATGACAAGGTGCACTTCCGCTCTTGCGAAAAGAACGAAGAAACAAAAAGAGATGAGCGAGACGACGAAGTCTGCAATCGGCGGATATAAATCTCCTACACCTTAGAAATCGAACCCTTTGACCATAGGACCAACACATCACGAAATCCTTCATGCAAAGAAGAAAGGCCCAAAGCAGTCCATTAACCAAAATCCAGTCAAAAGAAGCCAGAAAACGTCTTCTGGCGAAACCACCCCGAACATCACTGCTAAAATCCAACTCTCCAGGGCGGAGGAGGGAGATGGATACAGTACACATCGGATGTAAAGTAACTAAATTCCTTATTAACCCGTAGCTAAATAAGAAGCAAACTGGCGCAACTAAAGCTAGGAAGATAAAAGTAGGGAACGTTTTTATTTGGAAAAACAGAAATGGAAAATAAGGTGAACCAAGAACAAGCATCAATTAGTAGCAGAACCCACCACATCCGACCTGGCCAACAACACAGCCAAAATCCCAATTCTTCCCCTAGCACATCTCAAAAGGAAGACCCATTCACCATAAGACCTCCGCCTTACATGCAAAGACCAACCCATAAAAACACAAGTGACACACATGAGAAAGGACCGATAGGTGGGGGAAATTTGGGGAGGGGGGGAGGATCACATGTCGGTCCCAGACAGACCAGATGAGCTATGCTCATAGACCAACACAACAAGAACTAAGGACCGAATGGTGGGGGGAAATGAGGGGGGTCACCATTCGGCCCCTAGCCGACCCGACAACATAACACGAAAACACCCCAACACCACCGGCACAAAACTGACCGAAACAAAGACGTCGGAAAAACCAACAGAAAACGCAAGGTCCAGTCAAACCCAGAAGGTGGGCGAAACGAGAAGCAACAGAAGAATAACCCGAAATAATTCTTTTATATTTTTATATTTATAAAATCCGATAAACAGTCGGAAACTTACTAGGGGTGGGGGAAAGGGGGATCACCCCTGGGGAGCATGCAAGGTCACCGGTGATAGGACAAAGAATCGGAAGGGTAGGAACCCCATAGAAGTAGACACCACAGAACCAGACCCGAGATCCGCCAGAAAGACCAATGAAACAAAAGGGTGAGGTCAAAAAATGGGTCATACTAGGGAGGAGATGAGAAGGATCGCCAGAGAAGGGCCTTGGAATGGACCCATCGTCGGCGATAGCGTTGGAGAAGAAGGGCGGAGTGTGTGGACAGAGGAGGAGGCGGCTCAGATAGGGTTAGGGTTTTTGTGTTTTTAGAGAGAGAGGGGAGAGAGAAACAGAAGAAAGATAGCAAAATTAACTAAATGTGGTCACTAAACATTGAGCAAAGATCCTCTCCATTTCTCTCTCCAATTCTTCTCCATTTCCTCTCACATTACAATATAATATTACACCTCTCTTTCTATTGCATTTTTCCTTTATTTATCGATTGAAAACATGGACCGTTAGATCACCGTGAGATGAAATCTTGACCCTTGATAGAAAATAGACCCTCAATTTCTTTTAGAAAATGGAGAGAATCCTAATTGCTAAACATTGGTATTTGGTACTGTATAAGATAGGGATAGGGATCCTGTTTGCATAAGAAAGCTTAAAAATCAACAAAGATTCAACAAGTTCCTATCGCACTTGAAATATCCCAACCCTTCATGCAGCTAAGAAAACAAATACTCCGTATCACACTTGAACATTGTCAAAGGACACAAATTTTGCAAAATCCAAAACCTCAATTCTTATTAGAAAATAAATTATGGAATTACAACATGAGGGTTGCATTGAGGTGGTTTCATATAAAAGATATTTCACTATTCACAGAATAGTTCCTTGATAGTTGATACCAACAGCGTTTAGTAGTGCATAACATCGGTCACCACCGCACCGCACATCCAAGGGCTTAGAATTAACGCTTCTCTGTGATCAGAGTTCGCTGCCATTTTCACTAAATGTACTATTCAAAGACTGCTCCTTGCAAGTAACCTCAAGATCTAGAACCAAAACAATCGCTAATGCTTTTAGGGCTTCAGATACCGAGCCATTTTGCCTAACACTGTTCTTAAGCATCGGATGCCAGCTCCAGATTTAGAACTAACCATCATCTGCGATGGAGCAATGCAAAATATTCCATAAGAACAAATATGGCGAAACACAAGAGTAAGTTAAGTGTAAGATGTCATACCACTGGTTGGACAATAGATTTGTGTTCTTTGAGCGTCTGGAGAGAGACAAAATGATGTCAGATCACTATCACAGAATTATATTTTTAAAAATAAAGAGGAGTTTTTCAATCACAAGCTAAATCATGTCCTCCACTCCTCCTAAAGCAATCACACTTTGCGGAAAATTGTCCGCACAAATACTTCCAAACCCTTCATGGGTCGGGTCAGTGACTCAGTTCCAGCACATAAAAGGCTACAGCATTATGACTATTTTGACATGAGCACAACTTCTGATGAAGGAGAACTTAAAATATTTAAGCATTTACCTCTTCAATTTGCATAGCACGTCGAGCTACATCAATAGGAAAGACGACGTCTGTTTTGGTCAAGACAACCTGATACTTAGTCTGAGATCTGCATAATTCGTTGCAAAGCATTATTAGGCACCAAAAGAAGGGTAGCATGATATTGGGGCTCATGGTTACATTGCCAAGTTAGCTGCTATGTGCCTATGTTACCCAGACCTGTTAGATGTATGTGACACGGCCACACAAGTACATATCCAAAGTTTAGACTTCAAAGCCTCATAATTTTTGCCTAAATGAGGTGTCTAAGTGTCATACATAAGGCAGAGTATAGAGGGTCTGACATAGGTACAAAGGTAATATGAAGTGAAAAAATATGCTAGCACAAGGGGCTAGAGACTTAAGTTGGCATTAATGTGGGCTACTTTCATTAAGGAATAGATGATGATAAATACAGGTATACAGAAATACGACATTGTTCCGTGCAATCAGTGGCTGTAGGAAACTAATAGCCTAGAAAGAACCAAGGAAGATTATCCCGAGTAGAAAGCAATAATGTATAAAACGTCCCTCGGTACTTAGTCACCAATTGGCAAATACAAGTGATATATTTTAAAAAATTGCACATACAAGAAAAAGAAGTCTTCTAAAGTAATATGCTAATCATTTAGGATACCTTTCCATCAAATGAATAAGCTCAATATCTCTTGGCTTCATACCCCACTTGGTATCAATGAGGAGGCATACTCTCTTTAGCCCAACCCTTGTGGATAGATACTCTTTTACCTACAACATGAAGAAGACTCAAGTCACCCCAATGTCACAGGATGTTTTAAAAGATTTAATTGTGAAATGTAATGTAAATGCAAAAAGACAAATTGGGGTAATGAAAGAAAGAAAAAAACTCATCAACACCCACAACGCTACCTGCATTGAGCTGGTAAACGCCAGAGTTATGAGAGAATGGACATTGATACCAAAGTTGTCTAAGTCGTAATATGTCCCAATACGAATACATAATATGTACACAATATGCGCTGATAACGCCGTAATACGAAGAGTTTTAACCAAATTTAAGAATACGTCATAATACAAAATACAGGCAAATCAGTTCACACATAGCTGGAGTTTGAGCGAAACTTTTAATCCAGACTGGTACTACCTCCATAAAAGACTTAGTCCCCATTCAATTTAGGTGGTTAATTGATGATTTGATGCCTATTATAATCATTAATTTCTGCAAATACAAGTCGAGATAGAATGTAGAATGGTCATGTTGATTTACTAGAGCAACAATTTTCATATTTATCATTTGTTAAAATTTGTATCTATTGTATGTCGTGAAAAATATTGGTCAAGTCATCGTCCTTTGACCACCTAAGACAAATGAGGGCAATACAAACAGGATGGAATCATGGAAGGAGTATGGTTTCCAAATTATGATTGGCTGTGAAGCCAAAAAAAAACCATTTGACTGAGAAATTAAATGAGACCCACCAGTTCTTCCCAAGCTTCCTTGACTTCATCTTTTGCATAAGCAAAGCCATAACCCGGCAAATCAACCAAATTGAGCTTTGACCCAAGGTTAAAAAAGTTTATTGACTGCCAAAAAAAAAAAAAAAATCAAGTTAACTGTGAAAATAATTGTGAAGGGGGCAGTAAAGAAGATTCATGCATTACTGCTCCATGGATTACTTCTCCATGGAAACGTCTTTTCAACATACTCACCATTCCACTTTTATTGTCTTCTTTTCTCCAATTCCAAATTAATTGTCCCCTTCCTAAATTTAGTATGGTAAATGGATGAACTACCACTATTACCCCCGTAATAATTTAACTACCACTCAATGACATTGCCCCCATACTTTTTACTCAAAGGGATAGAGTTGTAGTTTTACCCCAATTTCTTAAATATTTCCCAAAATAGAAAGTATATATGACAATAGAAGTGGAATGGAGTAAGAAGAATGGAACCTGAGTGTGACCTGGCTTATCAGAGGTTCGAACAACTCCCCATTGTCTTGTCAGTGCATTTAGCAATGATGATTTCCCAACATTGGACCTGCCTAAGAAAACAGATATTGAATAATTATTTCTGGTACCTTTTGTTTCTTACCATTCAAGCAGAAAGATCACTTTTTGCAGAAACGATTAATCGCAGATGCACAAATTTGACCAATAACAATTCAAGGGGAGGACTTCCTACTTCAGGGACAGTGTGATCTAAGCTAGAATAAATTGTGACCACAGTATTGAATCTAGGCTACAACACCGCATCATGGCCGAGTTATCAAAGCATTGAAAATTTGAAAGTTACTGCAACTGCATCTGGGGGGCACTACTGAACGATATACAGTGCGATGACAGAGAATTCGAGATCAGGCAGCGGTGGCCTATTTTGAGATCAAGTCTCAAACAGAGATATATTACCATAGCTGTGACGCAGTAAGGCAGGTCAAGGGATTACTAAAGAAAAAAGAAGTGTAAACAGAAAGTAGTTACCAGCAAATGCAATTTCCGGAAGATCAGGTGGAGGAAATGATGATGAAACTTTAGCAGCAGCGAAAAATTCCAATTTATTCCTGAAGACCTGAACTAAACAGTGAGAACTATAGAAATAACAAGACAAACATAATGAGAACTGCAGCAGCAGCACAAAACATATAACTTCCAGTTGCCAGCACAATGCCCAGTCACTTAGCTAAGGGAGCTCAACAATTATCAGCATGAAAAGCATGCAAAGAGCAATCCTTAGAAGCTACTTCGTATGTTGTAAGACTGGTCTCGGGGCTGCAATGTTAATAAGGCATAATTGAATCAAACAGAAAGTAAGATATTGAAGCTCGAAACCAGGCTCAACTCGCACACCCTAATCACTGACCCTAAAGACAGTTGCAGAATTACAAGCCTGAAGACACACGGATTAGATTGTGGAATTTACATTTTCTTCAACCCTTTCCCTCTCTGAACTCGTAGTGAAGGGTAAATTATCCAATGGCGCAGAAAGCTCAACGTTATAGCCAGCCCTCTGCAGCTCTATGTCGCGTCTACGACCCAAAAACTGTCCAATAATAAAAACATAAACACTGAATTAAAACCTCAACTGGTTCATCCAAATAAGTATATCTCAAAAGAACCTACATTTTCTTGAACAAAGGTGAGGATTGAAGGGCTCGGCTTAATTGCCCTAAACTGTGCATTCACTGATAACTCCTCATTCTCAGGCTTTTCTTTTCCCTCTTCATCCTTCTTCTTTTTCTTCTGCTGATTGCTTATATCTGACATTCACTTACATTATTCAGCTACCATGAATCTAAAATCAACAATATACTCCCTCCCATACAAATCAAAGGTAAATATATTTAATTACACATTATTAAAAATTATAAAAATTCAATATTCTTATAGCATTCATGACGATAAATCAAACAAAATCTCATATGACTATATTTTGTCTTATATATTAAGAATAATAGCAAAGATTCCCTACGACCATGAATAGTGTCAAAAAGCAATATTATTTAAGGGTTAAATAATTAAATTAATATTTAATTATGTAAGATAATTAAATATAAGACTTATAAAGATTTTAAAAGAATGTCGAAAATCGAAATGGACCAAATGTAGTCCATATGTTTCGTTTTTCTAGAAGGCAATCATGTGTTCATTTTGGTGATTTTTTCCACTAACATTTTAGTGGATTTGCCAAATTTGTCTTTGTTCCCCATTATTGTTTCTTTTGACCTATATCTACTTTGGTTTGGATGAGAGTACTTGCACTTTTCAAACTTGAGACATAAAATACAAGAATTAAACTAACCATCAAGCACAATGCCATCATCAAATCGCTTATTCGAGACATGGTAACGATTAATCTTCATACTCATTCTCTTAGTTCTCTTCCGTTTAGTCAACAATCCAGCAACATCTACCTCAACTTTTTTCATCTTCATTTTCTCGAAAGCCGAAACCTTTATTGGAACTCTAGTCTCCTCCCTTTTGTCATTCTTAACAAATTCCATCTTTTCCGGGTTCATCGAATTTTGCTTCTTCTCTCCTCTAGATTGTTTATTGAAGAAACCCTCTTTTCCCCTTGAATTTGTATCCGATGCAACTCTTTTGTCGTTTTTTTGCTTGTTATCTGAAAATTTATTCTTCTTAGCAGTTTCCAAAGAGGGAATTTTTACTGGGGTTTTTGAATAAAGCTTCTTTTTGCTGGGTTGTTTATCGAACTTGACATCTCCTTGACCGTTTTTTCTGCCTGAATCAACCATTTTTGACCTGGGTTTTGGTGATTTGGTAAATGTTCTTGCCATTGTTTTTCAGCTGCAAAATGGTGATGCTTCAAATTAAGGGTTTAGGCTTTATTGGTTTAAACAAAAGACACTGTTTTTAGTCTGTTTTAGGTCACGAATGTCACGAATCAAGGATGTCAAGGGCGGGGTAGCCGGGTGGGTGCGGATGAGAGTCGGATTTATGTCCTATTTGTGTCCAAATGTCTCTTCATTTGATATACACACTAAATATTGTAATTGTTAAATCTTGCCCACCATGGATCAATCAATATCAATCAATATCTATCTATCCCAACCAAGTGCTTGTGGCCCAGTGGTTATTCCAGGCTCCCTCAAAGCGCGGAAAATTCTGCGAATTGCGAGGTCCTGGGTTCAAATCCCATTTTGAACGCACGCGGTTATTTCGCCGAGGGAAACCCCGTTGAATAAGTGGACCCTGGGAAGGCAGAAATTTAGGCTGGGAGAGGGATTCTCCCTTTGCTTGCAAAAAAAAAAAAAAAAAAAAAATATATATATCTATCCCCTTATATATAAGTATCCAATGGTGTTTTAAGGGTGTGTATTTTGGCAAAAGATGTGGGATGAATAGTTCAACTTTTTTTTGTCTTCTTGTCACAAGCTAAGTAATTGGGCCTTGCTTGTTGGCCTTGTATTTTCTTCCTGCCTGCTAAAGGTCGTCGACAATTTACTAATTATCGTCGACAATTTTAATGAACTTCCAAAACTACCCCTCCCTCACACTCCCCCTTATATTTTTTCAGTCTTGTTTTGTTTTCGTAAAAAAATAATTAATAATTACTAATAAACCCCGTTCGGGGATAGTTCGTTTTATTTTAATTTCTTAATTTATTGAAACTTATTTTAATTAGCGATTATCGATCCACGCACCCAAAACTAATTTAAGACGGAAATTACTAAAAAAATTTTAAAAAAAAAAAATTGTTGAAAAAGGGCCTGGATGAAGAAATTTTTCGTCCAGACCAAGGTCCGGACAAAGAAATTTTTCGTCCAGATCATGGTCCAGACAAAAATATTTTTCATCCAGACCTAGGTCCAGACGAAAAATATTTTCGTCCGGAAAAAAAAATTAAAAAAAAAAAAAAATTCCGGACGAAAATATTTTTCGTCTGGACCTGGGTCTGGACGAAAATAGTTTCCGTCTAGACCTGGGTCTGGACGAAAAATATTTTTGTCTGGACCATGGTCTGGGCGAAAATTTTCTTTGTCCGGACGAAAATGTTTTTCGTCCGGATTTTTTTTTTTTTTTTTTTTTTTTGAAAAAAAAAAATCATTTTCTGACTTAGATTAATTTTTGGTGCGGTAATCGATAATCCCTAAGTTCTCGTTCATGTTGTTAATTACAAATCTCGCTTTTTTTTTTTTTTTTGAAAAACCGTCTTTTTTTTTGTTTGAAAGATTTTAGTGAGACGGAAATTGACTTGTATTTTAGTGAGACGGAAATGGAGTTATGTTATAGAGGGCAAACTTGGAAATTTACATTAATTGTCGACGATAATTAGTAAATTGTCGATGACGTATAGCAGGACCCATTTTCTTTTATGGGCTATAATCCCCCTAATTACTCTTACTTGTGGTGCGTGTTTCTTTCTTAAAACACCAATCATTTTCATTTCTGGGCTGGTGGTTTAGTTGCATTGTTGAACTTAATCGTCCGTCATTATTATTTAAACTTTTCTGGCGACCTTCTCCGGGCTATGTCTTTCCGGATTAGTTTATTCGGCGCACTTTATTTGCCCTAGCCGTTCATCTAACTTAATGTTATGGTTCAGTATTATGATTAAACTTTTCCGCCGCCCTTCTCGGGGATACGTCTTGTCGGGTTAGTTTATTGGCCGCGCTTTATCTGCCCTGGCCCTTCGTCTACCTTAATGTTATGGTTCAGTATTATGATTAACCTTTTCCGACGACCTTCTACGGGCTATGTCTTGTCGGATTAGTTTTTTGACCGCGCTTTATCTGCCCTGGTCTTCCGTCTACCTTACTGTTATGGTTCATTATTATGACACCTTTTCCTGCTGCCTTTTTCGGCCGGTGTTTTGTATGGAGCTTATAATTTTTTCGCTGGGGGTCGTTTATATAAGGTGGTGGATGCGTATTTGACCATTTTTAAATCTCCGTCGGGATTTCTTATTGATAAGTCCATTTTTTGAGAAAATGCAACGAACTTGCTCTAACAAACTATCCACGTCAGCATAACAAACCGACTTTACAGCTGTCCATTAGTTGGCAATTAGTTAGTTAGAGAAATTGGAAGTTAGTTGTGCTATAAGTAGCAAAACAATCATTTGGTAAATTCAGATTTCATTACATATATTCTTTTCTCTAAATTCTCTCTAAAATCTTGTAATCATTTAGTTCTAAGGAATTGTTTACATCTGTAATCTTTACACTTGTAATTGTTCTAAAGAATTAATACAATCTTTGATCTTTCATCCGAACTCTGTTCTTCAATTCTGGAGTTCCTGTGTTTGATCTTCCTGTGTAGCTTTCTTTCCGGATATTATCCCTGAAGACTGTTACAGTGATTTATAGGAAGGGCAAGGAGAACACAGTGGCTGACTCTCTTTCTAGAATCACTGGAGGAGAATTGTTAGCTATAACAGTCACTCAGGTGAGAACTGACCTGCTGCAGAAGGTATACAGCAGTTGGCAAGAACAAGGTTGTCAGGAGTTGATCCAATCATTAAAAGATCAAGTTAACCCACAGTCTAAATATAAATGGGAAAATGATCAGTTGAGCAGGAAAGGAAGATTGGTAGTAGGACCTGATGAAATGTTGAGAAAGGAAATTCTCTCCCTTATGCATGAGTCAGCTCTAGGAGGGCATTCTGGCACTCATGTGACTACTAAAAGGGTAGCAGCTCTCTTTTATTGGAAGCATCTTAAAAAAGATGTGAGGAACTTGATAAGACAATGTGTGGTTTGCCAAAAGAATAAACCATTGCTGAAAGCTCCAGCAGGTTTGTTACAACCCTTACCAATTCCTACAGCAATTTGGATGGATATCTCAATGGATTTTGTAGAAGGTCTTCCTAAATCTCAAGGGAAGGATACAATTTTGGTGGTGGTGGACAGATTAAGTAAGTATGCACATTTCTTACTCTTGAGTCATCCTTTTGATGCAAAGACTGTAGCCAAGATTTACTTTGAACATGTGTTCAAATTACATGGGGTACCCAAGACAATTATTAGTGACAGGGATAAAATATTCCTGAGTAATTTTTGGAAGGAATTGTTTAAATGTCAGCATGTGGAATTGCGTATGTCTACTGCTTACCATCCACAAACTGATGGTCAAACTGAGGTGGTTAACAAATGCTTGGAAACGTATCTAAGATGCATGACTGGGGAGCATCCAAAAGACTGGGCTCAGTGGATTCCCTTGGCTCAATGGTGGTACAACAGTAATTTCCATACCTCCATTGGTACTACCCCTTTTGAGGTTGTGTTTGGGCAACCTCCCCATATACATGTGCCTTACATTTCTGGAGATAGCATAGTGGCTGCAGTTGACAGGAGCCTGAAGACCAGGGAAGAGTGTATCAAGATGCTCAAGTTCCATTTGCAAAGGGCTCAGGTCAGGATGAAGAACCAAAGTGATAAACACAGGACTGAAGTACAACTAGCAGTTGGGGAACTGGTTTATGTGAAGTTGCAGCCATATAGACAGCATTCTGTTGTTTACAGATCCTGCAACAAACTGGCACCCAGATATTTTGGGCCCTTTGAGATTATTGCTAAGGTAGGGGAAGTAGCATATAAGCTGAACTTGCCTGCTCATGCAAGAGTACACCCAGTGTTTCATGTATCACAATTGAGAAAGCATCATGGACCAGCTCCTGTGGTAGCCTCAATTCCTATTGTGGATGAGAATTTGCAGTTGAGAGCCGAATTTGAAGAGTGTTGTTGGAGAGAAAAATGTCAAGGAAGGGAATGGGCTATGAAGTATACTTACTGGTGCATTGGTCAAATGGCACCCAAGAAGATGCTACTTGGGAACCGTATGATGATTTTGTCAAAAGATTTCCTGATTTCAAAGTAAATGACACTTGAGGTCAAGTGTTTGTTAAGGGGAGCGGAATGCAACGAACTTGCTCTAACAAACTATCCACGTCAGCATAACAAACCGACTTTACAGCTGTCCATTAGTTGGCAATTAGTTAGTTAGAGAAATTGGAAGTTAGTTGTGCTATAAGTAGCAAAACAATCATTTGGTAAATTCAGATTTCATTACATATATTCTTTTCTCTAAATTCTCTCTAAAATCTTGTAATCATTTAGTTCTAAGGAATTGTTTACATCTGTAATCTTTACACTTGTAATTGTTCTAAAGAATTAATACAATCTTTGATCTTTCATCCGAACTCTGTTCTTCAATTCTGGAGTTCCTGTGTTTGATCTTCCTGTGTAGCTTTCTTTCCGGATATTATCCCTGAAGACTGTTACAGAAAATTGTGTTTTTTTGCTTGCTTATAGCCTACTTGTGTTATAAACATGTGTTTTATGCCCTCTTGCTTATCCTAATGATAGCTTATAGCTAATGATTTATTCTTATTTGATGGATAATTGCTACATGGGGATGTCTTGACATAGTAGGTGGGAGATGGAAAATGAACCGAATAGGCTTGATCTTGACTATTGGCAAGCTACAAAATTGGTAAGGTAGAACCTCCTTAGACCGATGCATCCATATCCGGTCTCTCTTAGGTGAGTGTAGGTCTTTTTATGGTATGTGTTTTATCAATAACGCACAAGTATGGTCTTCATTTCATCTCTTTATAAGCATTGCATTCATTTGTTGTTAGCATTTTGGAGCCATTCACATGATTATAATTGCCTTTTTGAACCCTTTCACAAAATTTATCCTTAGCTACATATAAAAAGTGTCTACCTTGTTGAGCTAATAGCTTTGATTAGTTATGTTTGGGCGCTCATTTGGGATTTGTTCTCTCGTGAAATATCATTGTGAGCTTGGTTTTAATGCTCTTGGAGAAAAGAAGTGAGAAAAGAAAAAGAATTGAAAAAATGAAAGAAGAAAGAGAAAAATGAAAAAATAATGGAAATGAATTGAAAAAGAAAAGATGAGAAAGAAAGAAAAAAAAGCATGAAATGAAAAAGAGAAGCATGGTTTGTATTTTGAAAGAGAAGAAGAAGTTGGTGTAAGAAAGCTCTCATGTCTTATTCATATATTTTGGAGAGCATTCTTATGATTTGTATCGAAATTTTTGGGAATAGTTTTTGGAATTGAGTATCCTTGCATATGGTTGTTACTAGATTGACTTAGCTCCACATACCATAAATCATTTGTTCCTCTTTCTTACCCATTACTTATGTGCCTTCTTCTTTCCCATATGGCTTTTTTTGCTAGCATTTGAAAGTTTTGACTTGTGGTTTTGAAATGATTACCATATTAGATTGCGGGCACATTCTCATGAGTCGAGGATAAGTGAGTATTTTCACACAAAATGTCCTTTCACATACAAATGAGTTTGAGTGCATCGTGAGCGTCTCTTAGTCAAAAGATCATGCAAGAGCTTAAAGGTTCGTTCAAAGTCTTCCATGCTACGCCGTCATGTAAATCTCATTTATATTTTTGCATTATTCCTTATGCCCATGTTTTCTCGGGTTTTGAATCATTATGCTTAGCTTGTTTTAGGATATTGCAATTGATGGGATATGGTTTCTTGCTTAGGGACAAACAAGAGTTTAGCTTGGGGGAGTTTGATAAGTCCATTTTTTATAGACTTTATCTCCTTATTTTGGCTCTAATATATATGATTATTGCACTAACCTTAGTGATTTTATGAGCTAATATTGTATTCTAGTTGTCTTTGCATGGTTTGTCACATTTTGTAGGAATTTGAGCTTTTAGGAGCTTATTTCTAACAAATTTGCTAAAACTAGTATACATGGCTAAGTGTGAAAGCAAGATGGACCATGGTAGGATATTATGAAAATAACAAGTCCAAGCATGAAGAATTGTGAAGTGGGTTGATGCACAAATGAAATCACAAATCAAGCCCAAATTAAGAAGTCCAACTAAGGTGAAAACTTTGGATACTTAGTGAAGCTTAGGATGCCAATTGAAGAGCTTAACCGGGTGATTAAACAAGGCATTAAAACCAAACTTTGGATTCCTTGAGCATTAACTAGAGGAATTAAGAGGACCGACCTGGAAAGTCACGACCCCGATCGGGGTTAGCATCCCTGATCGGGGTTTCCTTGTCCTATGTGCATACGTTTCAAGTCCTAGCTCCCTATAAATAGAGAGTTAGGTCCACCTAATTAGCATCTTATTTTCATCATACAATATCACATTTCTTGTATTCTTAAGCACACAAAAATTCTCTCATAGTTTTCATTATAGTTTTAATATTATTAGGCATTTGGTTATTGTTAAGCATTTGGTTCTTATTTATTCAAGCTTTTGGTTCTCATTTGTTCTTTCTTTACAAGTTTCAAGTTCAAGTTCTATTCCTTATTCGGTAATATTAATTCTAGTTTATTTAGTTTACATTTCTATTTTAGTTATTACTCCCTCCATTCAACTCCACTTTGCAACTTTGGTTTTTACACGGATATTAAGGAGCGGATTAAAAAAAGTATTAAAAGTACATGGGGAAAGAGAAAGAAGAGGTTAAAAATATTAAAAAAACATAAAGGTGGGGTTTTATGGTGTGTTAGTGTGGGGTTTGGGTGGCATTTTTTGTAAATAAAGATTTTCAATAAGGATATAATTGTCATTTTTTTAGCCAAATAAGGAAACCTGTAAAGTGGAGTTGAATGGACGGAAATGGAATACATGTAAAGTGGAGTTGAATGGAGGGAGTACATAGTTTTGTCATTAGTATTTTAATTCTATCGCATAGTTAATTCTCATATTTCATAATTCACCCTTTAGTCTGTATCATTTCTACAATCATGTTTAGCATTTCATACATCATAGTTTGTAGTTCACATTTCAATAAGAGAAGCTAAATTTCCTTAGTCTAGGGACTAGGAAAGCCATGCAATAACTAATATATGTAAAATGATAAATTAGGTTGATATAATATTGTCTAATTATTTCTATGACATGTTTGTATCGTCACGATTAATATTTGTTTAGTGGCCATATTCATTGATTAAGTTTGTTAATTCGTTAGAACGGTCGAGAGGCACGGAATCGAATTAGACTTAGCATGTGTAGTAGGACGACGTAGTCATAACGATAGTTCTCTAGGACCCGGTCTATGGTTGACACTAATATCGAGAGGTGGGTGTCTTTAAGCCTAAACAATTGACAATGTTATTTATTCCGAATTTAACATGAATATATATTTACAATTGCATGTGTGACCCAACTCCCCTAGACTCCTTTAATCATATATTTTTATGTCATTTTATTTGCTAATCATCAAACCAAAACAAACCAATCAATCGTTACCGACCTTGATAGATTTCTATTCATAGCATTTCATAGCGCAATTCTCGTCTCCTTGTGTTCGACCCCTCGTACGACATTAATTATTGTCAAGGGAAAATTATCTTTGTTAGGTGTGCGACATAGCCTATCACTTATACAACTTAATTGCTGGGCTAAGCGTAGTTGCATCGGCCTTAATATGTTGCTCCGCAATCACATCGCATTTCCTAAATTTTAGCACAAGGGTCATAAATAGGTGAATATATCATTTGATGTGCTTTGGTGGCTGCCTAAAGGTGTAAAGGGAATGCCTAGCATAGAAAAGGATCTTTAATTTATTTAATTTAATTTGATGTGATTTAAGTTGCAGCCTAATTGACACTCTTGGGGAAGGGCATGATTTCAGCTATGTTTACTAGGTCATCATTTGTAGTTTTAATAGGGGATGGTGAGTTGTAGTTGATTAATAATATTATTGTACTTGAATGTTACAAGCAAAAATCGTTTAGGATGCAATTGATACATAAAGTTAGAGCATCCGCAAAGGTGGAGAGGTGCCTCCCCATATGTCCTCTCTCTCCTCATATGGGGCTCCTCATTGTTGCACAAAGCTCCCCAATATTTGAGGTTCCACTATTTTTAGAGGAGCTCCCCAAAAAAAGTAAGGCAATTTGTGTTACTTTTGGGGAGTTCCCAAATTTTTGTGTGTGAATTGGGGAACCCCATTGTTGCATAAATGTAATTATGAAATGGGGAGGGTAAATGGAAAAGTTAGTGGAAAATGAGGTGGACGAATAAGAAAAAGAAAGAGAAGATATGGGGAGCCTCACCTTTGCGGATGCTCTTAGTAATATATTAGTTGGTTTGTTTTGGTGGTTGCCTCATGGTCTAAAAGGAATGGCTAGAATAGAAGAGGATCTTTAGTTAATTTAATTTCCTTTGATGTGATTTAACCTTATGTCCTAATTCACATTGTTGGGAAGGCCGTGATTTCAGCTATGTTTACTAGCTCATCATTTTTGGTTTTAATAGGTCATGGTAACTTGTAGTTAATTAATAATATGATTGTACTTGACAGTTAAAAACTAAGCTTAAATGGCCATAAATGCAGCAATCATTTAGACCACCCCCAAGCAAGGTCAATTGGGGGGGTTAATTTGTGGAAGGTCACCCTAATCCTTAATTAAGAAAAAAATTAGGATGACCTAAGGGGTGATCAAGGTGAGTAAATGTCAATTTGTGACCCTTATTGGCTCAAATTGACCTCCTTTGTGACCCAATAAGTGTCACTCTCTGGTTGGTTGTTCAATTTTATTTTTTTTTTACTTTTCTTTTTATTATGTAGAATTAGTTTGGAACTTTTAGAATTATTTATTTTCATGTTTTTTTATCTTATGCATGCGATTTTTTTTTTTAATTATATTTGCGGTTTTTTTTGTTGTCAATAAAATCGTCTTTTCAATTTTTAAATTTTAACAATGTTATTTAATAATTTTTTCCAGTAGTGTATCTCATTAAATTAATATTTAACATATTGGACTACTTTTATTTTATGAAAAATACAAAAATAACTTGTATATATTTAGTTAGTAAACAATGACGGAAAAAGTAAGAGAGAGGTTTTAGTGAGGTAGAGAATGTAGGAAATGATGAAAGTGAAAAATAATTGGATTAATTGACCCAAGTCATGATCTTCTACTTGGGAGGGTGAAATGGGTCAAGTTAATAAGGGGTGATTAAGAGTAAAAATTATGATTGACCCGATTAAGTCGACCTTTTGCTTGGGGATGGTCTTAGGATGCAATTTATACATAAGGTCAGTAATTATTTAGGCCACAATTGATAGGGCGTGCTTTGTTTTGGTCTATGGTTTAGAAAGGTTATTTGTTTTGTTATTGAACTGTCGACTACTTAATCTGGTTTTGCACAAAAGCAGTACGTTGGGAGTTGTTAGTGGCCGCTGAACCCGGGTTTTACAAAGGATGTCTATTATATTTTTGTTGTTTTTATTACATTGGGGTTCTTAATATTGGGTGACTTAATAATATTTATAACTAAGAATTGTTTTAGCAAGACGAGACTTCTCTTTGCCAATTGTGGATTGTTTTAGTAAGACGGGACTTCATTTTGCAATGGTGGTTTTACTGCACCTTAGTATTTATTAAAACGATTTCCGTGTTAATGTTGTTCTTGTTTTGTAGATTTAAATCTTTTTTTTTGCCCAAAAGCAGTACGTTGACAGTGGTGAGTGGCCGTAGAACCTGGGTTTTACAAAGGATGTCTGTTATATTTTTGTTGTTTGTGTTACATTGAGGTTCTTAATATTGGGTGACTTAATAATATTTATAACTAAGAATTGTTTTAGCAAGACGAGACTTCTCTTTGCCAATTGTGGATTGTTTTAGTAAGACGGGACTTCATTTTGCAATGGTGGTTTTACTGCACCTTAGTATTTATTAAAACGATTTCCGTGTTTGTTTTAACAACACGGTACATATCTTTAATGTTGTTCTTGTTTTGTAGATTTAAATCTTTTTTTTTGCCCAAAAGCAGTACGTTGACAGTGGTGAGTGGCCGTAGAACCTGGGTTTTACAAAGGATGTCTGTTATATTTTTGTTGTTTGTGTTACATTGAGGTTCTTAATATCGGGTGACTTAATAATATTTATAACTAAGAGTTGTTTTAGCATGAAAATAAATCTCTTTGCAAATGGTGGATTGTTTTAGCAAGACGAGACTTCTCTTTGGCAATTGTGGTTTTACTGCACTTTAGTATTTATTAAAGCGATTTCCGTGTTTATAATTTGGCGTGTTTGTTTTAACAGCACGGTACATATCTTTAATGTTGTTGTTTTGTAAATTTAAATCTTTGGTTATATATTTGGAAAGAGTTTGGGATTTGGTGTAGCTGTTGCGTTTTAAAGAAGGAAAAAAGGGTGGGTGGAGGTGACAGTTGAGCTAAAGTCACTTCTAAGGTGTGGTGGTGTGTATGGGATTTGAGTTGTGTTTAGGTTAAGTGGTGTCTCATTAAAAATGAAACAACGGTGGATTGAAGTGACCTATTAATTAGGCTTGCTTCTCAACATGAGTACTTACCAAAAGTGAGGTCAGGTGTTATGGTTTAGTTGTACTAACGATGAATAATGTCAAGCAGTGTGGGTGTGCCTTGTACCATGGCTGAATGGTGTGTTATCTATATATAGGGCCATCACCCCAAGAATTAGAAAATAAACAAATGTTGTACACCTCTCAGGTCGTCTGTTGTCTCTGGTTTAAACCCATTTTTTTGTATTTAGGTATTAGTTATTAGTTATTAGTTATTATTATTAGTTAGAGCCTTCTAATTCCGTATAATTTGTCATGTGTTATCTTGAAGAGACTATTTTCATCAAAACTCGATAGCAGCTCGGTTCCAAGGTAGACAGCTGTTTCTGTAAGGTTTATGCTTGATTTTCGAGGTGCTGTTTGTGTTGTTTTTAAGTGCTCTTTGGTTTAGTCATTTATTTGTTCTTTAGTTAGATTTCTAAGATTTAAATTAATGTGTGGCCTTTGCATTAATAGCTAACAAAATATGCATGCCTTCTACCATGTTTCTTGACTGGTCTAGATATGGGTGCTGATTTGTAACTGTGGGTGTCTCCTTAGTAAATTTTGACGTACGGCTGTTACAACGTGTGTTAGTTTAGTTAAATAATTGTCGGCGTCCATCCCATGAATAATAGTCACTAAATCAAATCTCGGTGGGTGTCTATGCAGGCATGTTAGGTAGAGGACTTCTGCGGTGCTGTGTAGCCGTTGGGGCCTGTTTACGTGCATGTAGCTTAGCAACTTTAGCATCTCGGTGTTGAAATTGTTATTAAGAACACCCTTTTACCTGTGGTGGGGGTGGTTCCTGGTACCCAGGATGTATTGCATTAACTAGGTATTGCAATGACTAGGTATAGTGAGGCTAACCCTACTATCTTAATTTTGGGTTGGCCAATTGACCTCCTAACTTTACAGGCCAGGATTCAGATGGCTAAAAATCAAACTGATTTTGGAATTTCGTTCCGTGCTCTTTTGAGTGACGTAACACAAGCACTAGGTTGGCCACAACCAATGTATTGCCAGGCTAGCTTGGAAAGGAATCAGGCAAATTTAGTGTGTGCGAGAGGAAATGGCCCTAATGCATGTTTATTTATGGGTGAAACATGCCGCAGCCTGGCGGAGTCCGAAGAGTAAGCCGCTGAGCAGGCCGTAGTAGACTTCATTGTCCAGAAAAAACAGGTTGTCGTACAAGATGCAAAGTTAGAAAGGAGGGAAATGTATAAGGCTTGCTGTAAGTTTTATAAGGAAAAAAGGATGGCTCTCGATAATGTAGGGCAGGGAACAGTCGGGTCTAAGCTCAGTGCTCACAAAACACTAAAGGTGGTTGTTTCCTCTTGCCTTCCTAAAACAGTCATCGTGGACTTGTGGAGCATTTGGCTTCAAGTTGTGGTGGCTTACCAGGTTGATTTTGATCAAATGGACTTCATTACGCAACCAGATGGTCGACACATCTATTGTTTTACAATAAGCTGGTCTAAACCATCGCCAAGGGAAAGGTACTTTATTGAAGATAGTTCTGACACTCTTGAAAAGGCAAAGCAAAAGCTTGGCTAGGAAGGCCATCAATTATCTACAGTCTATATATGGGCTATCTGTCAAGGATGCTAACTTCAACAGGATGTTGTATTCGAAGATACAGTGTGGTTTTTAGCGAACCAGATACTTAGCTGCGAAGGAGAGACATGTTTGCGTGGTTGCGGATCTGGAGTCTGTGCCTGTTTTTGTTGCTGATGGTTACCACACTCATGATGGACCTCTCTATGGTATACGGTCCGGGCGAAACTTACCACCTCCGCCAAAGCGGCTAAAGACAGTTGTGGGCGACGTGTCCTACTGCGCAGCGTCTCATGAATTAGTGGGCCAGTTGAGAAACGTGAATCAGAACTGTTTGTTGGGCATATACAACCCGGTGGGCCTGCCGACGGATCTTAGGTGTTAAACCTGATAATCCCACGATATGTTTAGGGTACTATCATGCCCTGGCCTGATGTTCAGGATAGAAGCCTCAAGAAAACTCAGGCTTGGCACCGGGCAGGAGAGGACAATGGTCAAATATGAAGATATTAGTTGACCAAGTCAGCAAGCATTATATGGAATAATTATATAATTATGGTAGTTAAATCAGCAATCAAGGAGAATATTTGGTCATTATTATGGAGCATTCATCCGGATAATTAAGCACATTGAAGACAGTAATTAATGGCGTCATTAAAGGAGAATATTATGCCATTAAAGAGGAAGATTATGCGGATATGTGAAGATTACTATATAAAGGGGGTTGAAGACCATTTGAAGACACATCCTAATACACTCTACCATACGAGATAAGATTACAAGCTTTACTATTGAACAAAAATACATTGTTTAGCTTAAAATACCATTATTCTCCAAATATTATAGTGAAACCTCTTCTGGCTTGGTGCCCGTGGTTTTTTTCCCATTCAAGAGTTTTCCACGTACAAAAACTATTGTCTCACTTGTTATCTTTATTTCCTTTTCTTTACGTTTTATTAAGCCTGCCCTGCAGCCATACACAAGATAAACGAGCTAGTTAACCCTGCAAAACTCTATACCCTGACCTGATTCAGCCCTGCGCATAATCTAGATAAAACAATTGGCGCCCACCATGGGACATCTAGCTCATTAAATATCTTTTTTCCCCTTTTTCACAAAGAAAATCAAAAAAGAAACTATAAATAGCCACTCCAACTGTAGAGGAACAACTAGCTGCTGCATTACAAAAAGTGGCTTAATCCAAGGCTGAAATCCTATAATTGAAAGAATCTGAGTCAGCCTTGAAACAGAAGCTGGAGAAATCTAAATGATCAAACTCCAAAATCCAGCCAGGAACCCCATTCTCATCAATTATCAAACACTTTGATTTCTCAAACTTTGGAAGTCCGAGTGGTGCCAAGAAAGTGATCAACATTGATGAAGATGACATTCCCAAAGATGATAACGAGAAGCCTGATGAAACAGGATCAGCCGTCATGATGGCAATAGTCCAGGAGATCAAGAAACTCAACGAAAAATTCGAAAAAAATACCTGGAGTTCCTGCCCAGCATGGAATGAAGAAGCTACCCCAGAGAGTTATGCTGACTCGCCCTTCATAGACGAGATAGCTAGAGTAGATCTTCCCAAGAAATTTGTGATTCCATCTATAAGAACCTATGATGGAACCTCGGATCCGCAAAACCATGTGGCCTTCTACAAACAAAAAATGTTGGCTGCATATTTTCCCAGTGAGTTTAGACAGGTTTGCATGTGCAAGAGATTTGGAACCACTCTGACTGGTCTTACATTGCAATGGTATATCAACCTGCCAAATGGAAGTATCAAGTCCTTTGCTGACCTAGTCAATACATTCAATCAAAAGTTCACCAGCAGCAGGGAATTGGAAAAACGATCCAGTGACCTATACAGGATTACCCAGATAAAAGATGAGAGCCTCAGAAGCTTTCTTGCTAGGTTCAACAAGGAAAAAGTATCAATACCTAGGCGTGACATCGGCATAGCAGTGGAAGCGTTCAGGCAGGGATTTCTACCCAACAGTGATCTTTATGTTGAATTAACCAAGTATCCCTGTCACTTCTTCGAAGACGTCTAGGCAAAGACGCTTGCTTACATCAGGCTAGAGGAAGACAAGAGTTACAAGTTTGGAGGATCTTGCAATTCAAAAGACTATGATAAGCCGAACAGGAAAAGTGGCGGCAGGAGCAACAACTACATGAGTGGTTCATATACCAGGCCTGATCAATCAGAAGTCAACCTGACACAAGAACAACAAGGTAAGGCTAAAATTCATCCACCTATCTCTGAACATAACTTCTGTGTAGACATTGCAGGTTTGATCAAGCGACTGGACAACATGGGGCCAGTAGTCAGGTGGCCCAGGAAGTCAGACAACCCGAATCCAAGGAAGGACCATACCAAATGGTGCGAATTTCACATAGATATAGGACACATGACAGAAGATTGCTTTACCCTCAGAAAGGAAGTAGCATACTTGTTGAAAGCTGGATACCTCAAAGACCTGATCAAAGCCAGGGGTAGAATTGAAGACCCAAGCAAAAACAATCAGAAGCAGAAGCAGGAATGCAATCTCCCTCCACCAACTCAACTCTACGAAGTAAAATTTATAAATGGTGGATCAGAGATTTGTGGCCTGACCAGTTCAGCAGCAAAGAAAATAGCCAGGACACCTCAAACTAAGTCACCTTACAAGCCTGACAACATACCACCCAACACATTTAGTGACTGTTATTTGGTGGGCCTCCCTGACATTCATCATGATGGCCTGGTAATTTCCATGCAAATTAGAACCGCCAATGTAAGGAGGATCTTAGTAGACGGACGCTGCTTAGTGAACCTCATCATGCTAGACGTGCTCAAAGCCATGAAGATCAAAGAAGAATAAATCACCAAGAAGTCCAGTGTCTTGGTAGGGTTCAGTGGCGAGACAAAGAACACCTTGGGAGAGATCTATCTTCCTACTTATGTTGAAGGCCCTAAAGCCTTCCAAGGCACGTAAGTCCCTCACATAGCAATTACCGTACCCTGTCAGGAGCACTTATGTAGCGCCATCCAAGATGGAAACAGATCAGGTAATCCTCAACCCTGAGTACCCTGGCAGGTATGTTCTAGCTGGCTCTGATGCCTCTGATTCAGTTAGGCCTGAATTAGTAAGTTTTCTTAAAAATAAATCTTCCTGTTTTGCTTGGTCTCACTTTGATATGACTGGAATTAGTGCTGATATTTTCACTCATAAGCTTAATATTGACACATCTTTCAAGCCTGTGCAACAGAAAAGATGAAAGTTTGCACCAGAAAGAAACGCCATTATCAATGAAGAAGTGGACAAATTCCTTGACATGGGCATGATCAAAGAAGTAATGTACCCTGAGTAGCTAGCAAACGTAGTGGTCGTACAGAAAAAGAATGGCAAATGGAGAGTCTGTGTAGATTATACTGACTTAAACAAAGCCTGTCCAAAAGATCCATTCCCTCTTCCGCATATTGATGCTATGGTAGATGCAATAGCAGGACATAAAATGCTCACGTTCATGGATGCTTCCAGTGGATTCAACCAGATAAAGATGTACTCTGCTGACCAGAAGAGTACTGCATTCATTACTAACCGGGGCATATACTGTTACACTGCCATGCCATTCGGTCTAAAGAATGTAGGGGCAACATACCAGGGCCCGGTCAACGTGATGTTCAAAGAGCAGATTGGGGACACCATGGAAGTTTACATTGACGACATGGTAGTGAAGTCCAAAAACGCACAAGATCATGTGAAGCACCTGGAACAAGCATTTCAAATCCTAGAAAGGCACAATATGAAGCTCAATCCTGCAAAATGCCACTTTGGAGTTTCTGCAGGGAAGTTCTTATGCTATATGGTGACCAAAAGAGGCATGAAGCCAGCCCTGAACAGATCAAGGCCATACTAGAGTTACAGTCACCCAAATCTGTCAAGGACATTAAAAAATTGACAGGAAGAGTAGCAGCCCTGAACAGGTTCATATCCAGATCATCTGAAAGGTGCAAAACGTTTTACAACCTACTCAGAAAAAATAAGCAGTTCCAATGGACCCCTGAACATGAAGAAGCCTTTCAAGATTTAAAATTATATCTTTCATCTCCACCTTTACTGGCCAAGCCAGAAAAGGGAGAACCTCTGTCGGTATACCTCTCCGTCACTAAAACCGCGGTAAATGCAGTCATAGTAAAGGAACTGGAAGGCCAGCAACACCCTATATACTATGTAAGTAAAAGCTTACTAGATGTAGAAATGCGGTATGGCTTACTTGAAAAGTATGTTTTAGCTTTGATCATGTCTTCTGCCAAGTTGCGACCTTATTTTGAGTCTCACCCCATAATAGTTAAGACCAACCTACCCAGAAAAGCCATCCTACGCAAACCTGAACTGTCAGGTAGGATGGCCAAATGGTCAATCCAGCTTAGTACCTATGATATTACCTTTGAACTCAGGACAACAATTAAATCACAGGCCTTAGCAGACTTTGTGGCTGATTTCAACCCTAACCTAGAATCAGACATGGCCAAGAAAGTTAACCAGTTAGAAAATAAAACCTCCGACCTACAGTGGACCTTGTTCACTGATGGCGCGTCCAACATAAGAGGTACATGGTTAGGATTAGTGCTAAAATCGCCACAAGGGGACACTATAGCCCAGGTTGTAAGTTGTGAATTCAAAGCTACTAACAATGAGGTTGAATATGAAGCCCTCATAGCAGGACTCAAGGTATGTCTAGACCTCGGTGTTCAAAACTTAAAGGAAAAACTGATTCACTTCTAATTGTAAATCAAATAAAAGGAATTTATACAGCTGATAGGGCAGTCGTATACCTATCAGAAATAACTAACTAAACTAACTATATAGCTAGGGAAGTCAGGTCGATCTCCACAGGGAGGCAAGATATCTGTAAAAGGTTCGTCTATTCGGTCACAAGTGGGGGTTTGTAAATTTGGTTTCTAAACTAAATAAAGGCTTAAAGGAAAGAGTAGTAAAGAAAGAGCAGTAAAAGCAAGAAAATGTAATAAACATGATCAATAAAGAAGGAACATGTCGGGATTTCGGTTCACTATGGTAGCCTAATGACTCAACTGCAAATAGTTTAGATGAATTATTGCGAGATGGATATTGAAAGGTCCTTTTGGTCCACTTCCTATTCTAGATTTCCACTAACTTAACTTCCGTCCTCGTCAGGGTAGTCTACTGTTCATAGCAGGTCTATTTAGTCCAATCTTCCGATCAAGGATTAAATTTAACCAGATTAAAGGCTAACTTAAAAGCGTGCACTCAACTAAGTCGGTAAATACAGTTAAATTTCCATGGGGACAGAGTCTCACAAATAATTCATCTAACCTATTCACTACATCGTCACAATTCTACCGTAGATCCCCTAATCCCAACATGAAATAAATTAGCTACTCATATTATTGATGTTGTCAATATCAAATACAATGAAATAACTAATAAATAACATGATAAAACAATAACAAAATTGCATAACAAATTAGGGCAGAAATTATAAGGAACAAAACAAGTAATTAAAGCAAATGAATGAAAGATTAAGATTAAGGAAGAGAAAGAGATTACAATCGCAAGAATTCCGGCGTAAAGAACACACTAGATCCGAGCGAGAGATAAACACAAGGTAAAGTTACAGTGAAGGGAGAAAAGCAACGTTCAAGAGTAGTGTAAATTGATAGATGAAAGATAGATCCCAATGACCTAATTATTATGCATTTAAATAGAAATTAGCGAAGTCCATAAACTAAAAATAATTAACACGGACTAATTAAGGCCCGTGAAACACCAAACCACTCGATCGAGCAGTTTGAAACAACTCGATCGAGGACTTCTGCAGGTAATCTACTCGATCGACCAAAATTGTTACTCGATCGAGTAACTCTGATTTCCAGCTTTGTCGATCGAGTAGAGTAAACAGCTCGATCGACCTCCTCAGCAAATAAAACCACTCGATCGACTAATAAATGTCCTCGATCGAGTGTTCTTCCTCTGAAACAGCTCCAACTCGTAGCCGAATGCTTCGTAGACCGTTCCTTCACGCATCCCAATGCAATATCCCACTCTGAAAATCCCGTCTCCTCAAAATGCATGCAAAATAGGACGAAAATGGTACGATTCCACTACTTTTAAGTTCATTCCTACAAGATAGACAAAACGAACCAAAGTAGCCAATTCGGGGCAAAATGCAATATAAACAGTACAAAAGTACATGGAAATACGTGCAAAAATAGACTAAAAAGACTATACAAAATGCACGTATCAAATCTCCCCAAACCGAACCTTTACTCGTCCTCGAGTAAACTAAAATGCAACTAATGGAACGGGAATGAAAACTCAGAGCTAGCAATAACTTGTCTACTTGAACCAATTTAATGCAACAAAACTAACAGTTACAGCTGTAGTAGTCGATACGCAAACGAGTTATGAGTTGTTCAGAAATAAAGCCGACCTATCGACCTTGCAAGAGCAACAAAATCGGATTCTCACGTGGTCACTCTTCTCTCATGAAACAAAGGGTGAATTATATGTGAAAGAGAGAAAGAGAAACAGTCACTCACCTAAACTGCGACCTACATAGCATGCATGCAACAAAAATGAAAGACGATTCAAATACTAATGCACACAATCCAACCAATAATGTCCGTCACAGCCGAGGGCTTACAAATGATATGAGAATAGTGAGGTTCAGGTGAGAAAAGGCAAAACAAGTTATGGAAATGTGGAGGTAAAAGCGTCAAACTAGTTCCTAAACAGGACCAAAAAAGACCGTCCGAATCTCAACTGACTGAAAAATAAACACAAGTGCCCTTCATTTGGCACAAAACTCACTAATCACATACACTATCTCCTCAAAAAATGTATGAATAAGAACGGAGGAGTGGGACGGTCACAAACTTCCCTTTTTTAATACCGTCTTAATGAATAAAATAAAACAAATTAATAACTTTTTCAATCTTTTTTTTTTCCACACATCTGACTCTTTTTTTTTTTTTTTTTTCATATTCTTTTCTTTTTTTTTTCTTTTTTTTCACGTTTTCCTTTTTTTTTTCTTTTTTTTTTCAATTCTTTTTTTTTTCAATTCATACTCATACTCCCTTCCTTCATCTCCACAAACTCCAGTCAAAATACACACGGGCCAAACCACAGACGGAAAATCATACCGCAAAAGACATACTAAACTAGCTTGACTAGGCATGCTCATTTTTGGATGTAGCTAATGGGTCAAGAAGGCTAAATTTGGCTTAAGTGGAGCTAAATGGGTGAAAAATGTAAGAAAAGGGAAAAATTTGTAAGCACCTCCCTGCATGTGACACCGACCACAAACCCGAATGTATGCATTTGACAAGAAATCGAATGTCATAAAAGTGCAAAAATGATGAACATGCTATGCAAGGAGTACTACTCTCAATTCCTATATAAATCGGCCATGAATGTCACCAGTTATAAGGCTCTAAAACTCAGAAATTGTAAAGTAGGTTGCCAATTTATCAGGTCAAGTCTAAACAGTCAGCAATATTTGAACAAAAACTCGTAGATTATGCGTAAGACTCAGCTAATAACCGTCAATGAAAGTGCAAGGCTCAAGTAAAATGACAAGTTAAAGCGCAATATCATCAAGAAAATCAACCGTTCCGACTCAACCTATATGCAAAAATAAACGTGAATATTTTATTATTTTTTTTGAAATTTTCTAATTTTTTTGGATTTTATGATTTAATGAAATAAATAAATACAATGCAAGCTGAAAAATAGAAACATGAATGCAAAACAAATGCAAATGCAGACTCAAAGGATGCATTATCCTCCCCAAACCAAAACGGACAACGCCCTCGTTGTCCTCCAGCATACACCAGCAGATATATACATGAGAACATGAATATACAACCAAGAAATGAATAATAATAAAATAAAAAGTAGACAAAAGAAATAAAAGAGCGAGAATAAACATACAATACACGAACTTCCCCAAACCAGCCTGAATACTGGGGAAGTGAGTAGACCAGTAGCTACTCGTCAGCCTCCTCTGTCACATCCTCCATCGTCACAGTGTAGTCCGGGCCCGCCTCCTGCTCTCTCCTCCTCCTCTACTCCTCCTGAGCTCTCGCTGTGGCCTCCACTGGGTCTTCGTCCTCCTCCTCCTCCTCACTAGCAGACTCCGGGTACCCCTTAGCTGGGTACCGGTAGAAGGAAGGGTGTGGCCAACCCTCTGGGATCGGACGGTGTCGCCTCATGTGATACTCGTACAGAGGGAACAAAGTGAGAGCTATTTCCTTCTCCATACGAGCCTGTCTCTCTGCCATCTCAAGCAACAAAATGTCACGGCGTCCTTGGTCCATGACCGCAGACGCCTCAAAGGGTGGAGGACAAGCAAAATTAGCCGGAAGAACCGGCTGTGCCTGGTCTGGCGCAGGAGTAGGAGTAGGGATTGGGGTAGGTGTGGCCGTGGAAGTATGGCCACCCGTAGGAGGTGTGGATCCCTATCCGGTCTCAAGTCGACGCCGCTTCCTAGAAGCGGGCAAGGTAGTAGGTGGACGGAGCTGTAGGTACCGGGTAACGGTGGTGGTAAAATGCCCCGTGCAACAGTGGGCAAGGGGACGAGACGAGGAAGGGTAGTGCAAGGAAGGTCTACGGATAAGGAACCACTAATCTTCCAAGTCCGGTGGTCAGAAGTCAGCCAAGTCATGGACAACAAAGATGCCCGGTCCAGGAACCTTTCTCCCGGTATGTACGGTAAGTCACGAGGTAAGGTAGGGAGGAGAGAACGAGCAAGGAAGGTGGCTATGCCACCACAGACAATGGTGCCCGTGGTCTTCTCCCCCTGAGCCTGGAAGTACTGGGCGGTCAAGTAAGCGATGTTGAGGGTAAAGGGACCCTCGCTGTCAATGTTCAAGTAGCCGCCCAGAATAGAAAGCTCGGTGTTAGTGATGTTGTTTGGCTCCTTTCGGCCAAAAATAGTACTTCCCATCAGTCGCAGGAAGTAACAGGCAGGGGGAAGGTGGACCTGAGTGAGACATCGCTCCTCGAAGGGGGTCTGTGCCAAAGTCCGCCAAAGCTGACGGAGGACCGTCCTAGGGGCGACAGTAGCGCCCCTAAAGGAAAGGCCAAGACGAGTACCGAACTCCTCCAAAGTCAAAGAAAAAGTCCGGTTGTACAACCGGAAGGACTCAGAAGCAAAGGTAGGGTCAGCGTCGTGTGCCCCGGGGGAGAAGGTAAAGCAGCTGAAAAACTCAAGGGTCAGCTCCCTAAAAGTGTAGGCACTCATGTTCACAAGTCCAGCCATCCCCATGCCCCTCAAACGCTCACACACCGGCTCGTAGAAACCAAGCCTCTCAAGTGACGTACGGCACAAAAAACGGGTCGGGAGAAAGTCATAGTCTACTAAAGCATAAAATCTAGTACGATGAATACCATTAACAAAAATTACCTGGGGGGAGGCGGGGTGCGATTCGTGGGGCTCGTCCCCTCGGATGGTAACACGGCCAGCAGAACGACCAGCTGCAGGTGTAGCTCGTGCACGCCCCCGGCCTCTAGAACCTAAAGTGGAAGACCGTCCTCCGACGGGACGAGGAACTAGAGCCGCCCGGTAAGCAGCTGTGACTGCAGGTGACCACGCAGCAGGGGTGGTCACCGTACCTTAAGTACTGGCTGTAGCTGCAACAGAAGAAGAAGCAGAGACCGACATAGAGGAAGAAGGGCTAGCAGCAGTGCTAGCAAAAACAGAGGCTGTGACGGAGGTAGAGGCTGAAACAGAGCTAGCAGCAGTAACGACAATACCAGCAACGGTTACAAGGAACACAGGAGCATCAGCTGCGGTACTAACGGTCGTGGAGACGGTCGTGGAGACCGTCTCAGACAAGGACAGACTAACAGTCATACTGGTAGAAGGCATAGAGCTAGAATCCATCCTAGCCAAATAAGGCAGGGGAAACGATAATTAAATTACAGTGAAATAGCAGAAATCCCCTAAGACAGTCGAAAATTTCGACTTAGCAAACCCTAATTCCCCAAATTTTTCCTCAAAAATTCGAATAAAACAGATGATCAGCGGTAGGGTGTAGGGTAACAGACAACAAATGCAGCAAATTAAGCATAAACAACAGGAAAAACCCAATTTCAGTCGAAAAATTCGACTGGCAAGAACCCTAATCACAAATTTCCTCATGAAATTCGAATTAAACATGTAAATGGCGATGCGGTGAGGGAAATAATCATCAAGTAAGGCAAATTAGGCAAAAAATCATAAGAACAGTCTGAAAATTTCGACCAAAATTATCTATCCAAAACCCTAATTCCCAATGTACTTCAAAAAGGCAAAATTAATGCAATAAAAAGATAATGAAGTAAGGGAATACTTACTTGATGACGAGAAACCTACAAATTAGCAATTAATCGACAAACAACAAGCAGATTGGGCGATTTTCGTTCAAAAATCGTGAACCCTAAAACCCCAAATTGACCGCGAAAAACTACGAGAATCAAAGGGAAAATAGAGGGCAATTGACGATTAATTAGCAACGAACAAATTGTAGGTGTTGGATTTGGTAATGGGCACGATTAATGGAGGATTTTGGGAGGTTTTAGTCGCAAATAGTGAAGGGCAAGTGAAATATGAATAAGGAAATGATATAATGAAGAAAAGAAGGGAGTTTAAGAGACTTCCTGCGTGTCATTTGCAAATTCAATCGATCGAGTGATTTTAAACCACTCGATCGAGAGCTCTTGTATGAAATTCACTCGATCGAGTAAAAATATACGCGATCGAGTACTCCCTTATTTGGCCTTTCTCGATCGAGCACTCTGGAACCATTCGATCGAGCGTAAATCACTCGATCGAGTACAAAAAGTACTCGATCGAGTTCTTTTCCTCGTGCCAGCCCTTGAAATTGCGTATAATCTCCCCAAACCTGCATAAAAACATCCGCAAACATATCCCAAAATACCAGATATAAAAAGTAACAGTCTATAGTTCTCTAAACTATGCTAAAAATATCTAAAGTCTAATTATCCTAATAAAATGCAATAAATAAATCCAACAGAAAATTAAAATTAGTTTTTACAATTTGTTACACGGGGCATTCCCTGCGCACTTCTCAAGACAATTCAGTAGCTCCACGGAGGGCTTCTGACTGGAGGACGTCACGTTACTTCAGCAACATTAACCGTCCTCTTCATTCTCCACGAGCTTGTACTTGAATCAATAGGAGGAGAATAGTTGACGTCCACATACGCGCGTACTTTTCTCGTCCTTATTCCTTTCTCACCAGCTTTGACATTATCATCCCCACTTTGACTCATTTTGATTGCACAATGACCGTTGACAACTCCTGCCTTATTTTCATCTGTACCTGCAGCAAGGAAAACAGACGAATTCTCCTCCTTTTTGCTCTCAATATGAGGCGGAGGCGTCACAATAGTAGCACAAAATTCCAAATTTTCATCTGGAGTGTCAATATGAGGGTCAGTGGCGGAAAGGGCATTGCAAGACTGAGTTTGCATGGGAGCCCTTCGGGACTTAGACTGATGGAATGTCAATTCCTCGTCCCCAACCTGAAAAGTCAATGTCTTGCCCCCGACGTCAATCACTGCACGAGAAGTGAATAAAAATGGTCTCCCTAAAATAATAGGGGTGTGAGTATCCTCGGGGATGTCAAGCACAACGAAATCAACGGGAACAAAGAACTTCCTGATCTTAACAGGTATATCCTCAATGACACCTAACGGCCATGATATACTACGGTCGGCCATCTGTACAGTCATGTTCGTGTAATTAAACTTAGTCAAACAAAGTCTCTTGGCAAGAGACAGGGGTAAGACACTCACGCTAGCGCCAAGATTGCATAACGCGTTATCAATCAAGTGGGTACCTATATGACACGGAATCGAGAAGCTACCCGGGTCTGACTGTTTGGGAGGTAACTTATTCTGAACTAGGGCAGTCCCTACTTCGGTCAAAGCTACCGTGTCATGATCATTAATGTGCCTCTTATGTGATAAAATTTCTTTCATAAATTGAAGGTAAGTGGGTACCTGTGTCAGCAATTCGGCGAACGGAACGGTGACTTGCAAGCTTTTCAGGAGTTCGGCAAATTTACCGAACTGTTGATTGGACTTCGTGTTCTGTAATCGCCCCGAAAAGGGCACGGTAATAGGTATCTCGAGCCCCTTGTTCCTCTCTACCAACGTGTCGGCTGGATCAAGCTCTATACCCTTTGATCGAGACTTCCTTCCTCTCGATCGAGGTCTTTCAGGAGAGATTTCACTCGATCGAGCACTAGCAGGTTCTCGATCGAGTTTTTCTTTATCAACAATAGTCGATCGAGCAAAAATATCACTCGATCAAACTCTTTCCTCAACATTTCCACTCGATCGAGCTGTTTGGGCTACTCGATCGAGCTGATCTTTTTCCTGGTCACTCGATCGAGCAGTATTTTCACTCGATCGAGTCCTTTCTTCATAGGTTTTCCTCGATCGACCCCCAGAAACTAGTCGATCGAGCACTTTCTTCATTGTCAGCCCGTTTTCATCAACAGTAACCTGTTCATCTGCAGTATTAGCCTTCCTCGGGTCTGATTTCAACAGCTCGAGTCCCTCGTATGAACGACCACTTCTCAGATTTATTAAATTCATCGTCTCATGTGGATTCTTTTCGACTTGTGATGGCAAATGACCCTGCTTTCTCGTGGACTGGTTCGCGGCTAACTGGGCAACTTGAGTTTCAAGTGACTTGATGGACGCATCTTTTTGTTGGTCACTTAGCTGCCACTACTTTGTCAAAGACTGCAACATCGTCTTCAACTCAGATAGCTTACTTACCCCACCAGAAGATGATGTATCTTGAATGGGAGGAGGGAAGGAAAAAGGCTTTTGAAAGCCTTGTTGAGCCTTATGAGGAGGGACATATGGCTACTGCTGCTGCGGTAGAGGAGTGGGATTGAGCACATTTTGACTTGTCCACCTCAGGTTGGGGTGGACTGCCCCTTGGTTTTTATAATAGGAACCCCCTCCTTGCCTGTATTGTTGAAAAGCAAGGACCTGTTCCTTCCCTGTAAGACAGTCAATAGAAGTATGACCGTCATTGCTTCCATACCTCTCACATATGACAGTGTCCTGTCTAGTCAACAGATGAACCGTCTGTTGATCTGCATCAGGTTGTAGTTCTAATCTATCAAACCGGGCATTCATGGCTTCCAACTGAGCCACAACTGCCTTGTCAACCGCATGAACTGTTCGAATACCGTCTCGTGGGTTCCCATATTCAGCACAATGGGTCGCCATCTCCGCAATAATGGCCCATCCCTTATCATCATCAGTATTCTTTTGAAATCTTCTGTTGGATGAGGCGTCAAGTATAGCTCTGTGGTCATCGTACAACCCATTGTAGAACTGATTGGACAGAAACCATGGAACAAAACCATGGTGAGGAAGAGACCACACCAACCTCTTGAACCGACACCAAGCTTCATAGAAAGTCTCATCAGGTGCCTGCTTGAAACTAGTAATCTTTGCCCTCAGCTGATTAATGTGATGCGGAGGGAAATACCTTTTATAGAAAGCAAGCGCGAGAGTCTCCCAATTCGTGATACCCGCCGCCGTACGGTCCAAGTCAGTCAGCCACTCCCTGGCTGAGTCAGTTAAAGAAAAAGGAAACAACACCTCCTTAATCTTGCCTTGAGTTACCCCCTTTGTGGCGGGGATAGTAGAGCAATAATCCGTAAAGACCTCCATATGCTTCCTCGGGTCTTCACCTGCCACACCTCTATAGAGATTTCTCTCCACCAGATTGATATAAGACGGACGGATGTCAAAAGTATTACCATCCTCAGTCTGGAGATTGAAACCCTTGGGAATAGATGATGCTTTAGGCTCCGAATGACTTGCAATATTCAGCATCTTTACTGGTTGGTTTACAGAATTGAGATTGTCTTCTCATAAAGACTGGTCTTCTATGAATAGGAAATGCTGAAGCTCGGGTTCGAAAGTACTCAAGTCTTCCTTTCGTAATTCTCTTTGCAGACGGAGTCTATGCCTAAACAGTCGCTCTGGCTCAGAATCAGCTGAAACTAACTCCGATCTGTTCGACCTGGTCATACACAACACTGAAAAAGATAAATGAGAACTGCCTCAAGGAATAAAAATTCCCTGAGACGGATAAAAATAAACGAAACAAAAACAGATAGGGCTATTGCCTCCCTGGCAACGGCGCCAAAATTTGACAGGGCAGTCGTATACCTATTAAAAATAACTAACTAAACTAACTATATAGCTAGGGAAGTCAGGTCAATCTCCACAGGGAGGCAAGATATCTGTAAAAGGTTCGTCTATTCGGTCACAAGTCGGGGTTTGTAAATTTGGTTTCTGAACTAAATAAAGGCTTAAAGGAAAGAGTAGTAAAGAAAGAGTAGTAAAAGCAAGAAAATGTAATAAAGATGATCAATAAAGAAGGAACATGTCGGGATTTCGGTTCACTATGGTAGCCTAATGACTCAACTGCAAATAGTTTAGATGAATTACTGCGAGACGGATATTGAAAGGTCCTTCCGGTCCACTTCCTATCCTAGATTTCCACTAACTTAACTTCCGTCCTGGTCAGGGTAGTCTACTGTTCATAGCAGGTCTATTTAGTCCAATCTTCCGATCCAGGATTAAATTTAACTAGATTAAAGGGTAACTTAGAAGCATGCACTCAACTAAGTCGGTAAATACAATTAAATTGCCATGGGGACAGAGTCTCACAAATAATTCATCTAACTTATTCACTAGATCGTCACAATTCTACCGTAGATCCCCTAATCCCAACATGAAATAAATTAGCTACTCATATTATTGATGTTGTCAATATCAAATACAATGAAATAACTAATAAATAACATGATAAAACAATAATAAAATTGCATATCAAATTAGGGCAGAAATTATAGGGAACAAAACAAGTAATTAAAGCAAATGAATGAAAGATTAAGATTAAGGAAAAGAAAGAGATTACAATCGCGAGAATCCTGGCGTAAAGAACACACTAGATCCGAGCGAGAGATAAGAACAAGGTAAAGTTACAGTGAAGGGAGAAAAGCAGCGTTCAAGAGTAGTGTAAATTGATAGATGAAAGATAGATCCCAATAACCTAATTATTATGCGTTTAAATAGAAATTAGCGAAGTCCATAAACTAAAAATAAGTAACACGGACTAATTAAGGCCTGTGAAACACCAAACCACTCGATCGAGCAGTTTGAAACAACTCGATCGAGGACTTCTGTAGGTAATCTACTCGATCGACCAAAATTGTTACTCGATCGAGTAACTCTGATTTCCAGCTTTGTCGATCGAGTAGAGTAAACAGCTCGATCGACCTCCTCAGCCAATAAAACCACTCGATCGACTAATAAATGTCCTCGATCAAGTGTTCTTCCTCTAAAACAGCTCCAACTCGTAGCCGACTGCTTCGTAGACCGTTCCTTCATGCTTCCCAATGCAATATCCCACTTTGAAAATCCCGTCTCCTCCAAATGCATGCAAAATAGGACGAAAATGGTACTATTCCACTACTTTTACGTTCATTCCTACAAGATAGACAAAACGAACCAAAGTAGCCAATTCGGGGCAAATGAAAAAATGATTTTATATTTAGAATATGCTAAAAAACTTTGCGATAAATTCGTTTCATTTGACATTGAGCAAATACAAAGAGACCTGAATACCCAGGCTGATGCTTTGGCCAACCTTGGTTCGAATTTTACCCCTGCTATTTTTGATAAAATACCTATTGTTCATATACTTGAACCCACTATCAGCAAACCTGAACAAGTTAGTACTGTCAACACTGATAGTGACTCCTGGACTAAACCCTACTATGACTAGTTCCTGCGAGGCATACTACCTCAGGGCAGGCACGAAGCCAAGGCATATAAAATTAGGGTCTCTTCTTATTCCATCATCAATAACACTCTATTTAAAATATCTCATGCTGGACCCTATCTAAGGTGCCTTGAGCCACATGAAGCCAAACAAGTACTTCAAGAAATTCACGAAGGATATTACGGCAACCATAAAAGAGGAAGAAGCCTGGCAAACAAAGTACTCAGGACTTGCTATTACTGGCCTACCCTGAGGGCTGACTGTCTAGACTATTGTGCAAAGTGTGAAGCCTGCCAAATACATTCCCCGATTATTCATCAGCCATCAGAACTACTACATTCAATTTCTGTACCCTGGCCATTTATGAAGTAGGGCATGGATATAGTAGGAAAACTCTCGGTAGCACCAGGCCAAAAAGTGTTCATGTTAGCCATGTCTGACTCCTTCTCCAAATGGATTGAAGCGGACTCTTTCAGGCAGGTTACTGTGAAGGAAGTAATATCCTTCATCAGGACAAATATCATATACAGGTATGGAGTCCCTTCAGAGATAGTCTGCGATTATGGCACTCAGTTCGTTGGGAAAATAACCAAGGCTTTCTGTGACGAATGTGACACGTCTGTCGTGTACCTGTCAAAAATAAACTAACTAAACTAACTATATAGCTAGGGAAGTCAGGTCGATCTCCTCAGGGAGGCAAGATATCTGTAGAAGTCCGTCTATTTGGTCACAAATGGGGGGGGGGGGGGGTTGATGAAATTTACCTTCTCGTGTGGATTTTTCTCATTTTGAGTCGGTAATTGACCCTGCTTCCTTGTGGATTTATTCGTAGCTAGTTGGGCAACTTGAGTTTCAAGTGCCTTAATGGACGCATCTTTCTGTTGATCACTTAGCTGCCACTGCTTTGTAAAGGACTGCAACATGGACTTTAGCTCACCAATTTCACTCACCCCACCGGAAGATGATGCACCGTGATTAGGAGGAGTGAAGGAAGGAGGCTTCTGAAAGCCTTGTTGATTCTTATGTGGAGGAACATACGGATGCTGTTGGTGCGGAGGAGGAGTAGGATTGAGCACATTTTGACTAATCCACCTCAAATTGGGATGGACTGCCCCTTGATTATTGTAATAGGAACCCCCTCCTTGCCTATATTATTGAAAGGCAAGGACTTGTTCCTTCTCTACAAGACAGCCTACAGCAGTGTGGCCATCATTACTCCCACATCTCTCACATGTGACGGTCTCTCCTCTAGTAAGAATATGGACCGTCTGAGGCTCCTCAGCAGCTTGTAACTCCAACTTGTCAAATCTAGCTGTAATACCCGCCCTTTTAGAGACCCTTTGACCAGCGTTGACTGACCTTGGGTGCGGGAGTAGTCTTAGAATTGCGTGCCAAAACCATCTTTGGTTGCGTGTTATGAGTGGTACTCGATAGAGTAGAGGCTACTCGATCGAGTAGCTAGGTTACTCGATCGAGTAGGGGGCCACTCGACCGAGTATGTTGGGTACTCGATCGAGTACCGAGTTTTCAGCGAGGGTTTTATATCGCGTTTTGTTAAATCCGCAAATCACTTCCGCCACTTCCCTCCTATCCTTCAGTCGCCTCTTTCCCTTCCCTTCACCTCAAAACCTCCATGGAAGCCTTTTGAAGATCCTTGTGCCTTAGGAGAGCGTCACTTGAGTCGGGTAGCGGCCTTTTGCTGAGTTTCTCCCTATAGGTATGTCATAATCATCATCCGTGTCCTTGTTCTTTACAGTTAGGGTTTGCTTGTTAGTAATAGATAATGGTATTGTGGTTATAGGCTTTGCGTGGTCGCTGGATATGTTGTTTGTCGGCATGGATTGGTTGCAGTTGCTTAAAGGTAGGTTCGCCTACTCAGTTTCTGTAGATGGTCTAGGGTGTCGGTCGTTGTGGTTGTATTGTGGTTGTTTAATATCGTAATTGTATTGTGACGGCTGTGATTGTGATTGTGATTGTTTGTCTCTGGTTCTCGAGGCGTGTCCTCGGCTGAGTGGGGTCACTTGCGGGAGTGGCTTCACGCCCTAGTTTTGCCCTCCGTGGAACCCGCCACGGGAGGGGATGTGCACATTGATGGACAGGGTTATCGCTCTTTATGAGGAGCGGGGATTTGGTGGGAACGGCTGCGGTCCCCCACTGGCAGGGCTGGTCTAGTGGACAGTCAGTGATAGAGTTGGTTGGATTATTGTGATTGTGTTTGAGATTGATAGCATCGTATTGTGTTGATAATTGTAGTTGCTGTTGTCATATCTTATCTCAGTACCGACCTTGTGTGATTGTTTGTTTGTTATGTGTCTGCCGTGATCCCTTATGGTGAGCAGTCGGTCTTAGCAGGTGCTGATGTTGTTGATAGCTGGAGTCTGAGCAGGGATGAGTCTTCATGAGATTCGATAGTCATAGCGAGTAGTCTTTGAGTTGTATCTTTCATATCGTTTGTTGGTTTAAATCGCTTGTAATATAATATAATAGTTCTTTTATCGACATTTGATTATTACTACCCTCGGGCAACCGAGATGGTAACGCCCTTATATGCTAAGGAAGGCCTAGTTAAGGCTCCTCTGAATATGGGGGTGTTACAAAGTGGTATCAGAGCGGCGATTTTGGAACCTGTAACAAATAAAAATAATGATCGTAGGGAGTCTAATAAAATGAACCTGGTGTATGTATAATGGGAGCCCCAGCTGATGCTAGGTTTTGGGTGAGTAGGCGCCCTCATTTCAAAATCTTGGCCCCATGATACTTAAGCCAGTCACAGGGTACGGGAATGTGGAGTCCGTGTGTATATGTGTGACGTGTATGCTAATTGTGTCGGAGCTACCTGTAGTTGAGCCTTAGTTAGCGTTAATAAGGATGTAATAGCTGTATTTGGGCCGTGTTTAGTGAAGTGTGGGCATGATCAGTGAGCTTGTATGATGATTTTGAGATACGTGACAAAAGTCTATTCGATAGAAATGCTTGGGAATGTGAATGGGTGTGCTATAATAGAAGGATGAACATGTTGGTGTTTGCTTAAGTTGATGGTGACGATAGTCATGTACGAGTCTATAAACCCTGCCGTGAGTACGATGATGATGGCTATAGAATTGTTGAGTTATAATTTGAATCATAGCATATGGTAATGTATATATTCTTTGTTAGTTAGTTAAAACTTTTACGCTGCGTGACAATCGATTTGTGTAAAATGAATTGCTTATAATTGCATCGGAGAACATGGATAGATTGATTTGTTATGAAGAGTATACAATTATATGTTATATGAAAGAATGAATTAATGTTAATTACATGTTTCATGTTATTGTGAACGCGAGTTTGGTAGCGATATGTTAAGACAAGTTTAAGTGTTATATAATGACGTACTTATGTGTATGAGGGACTCAGTAGCAGGTAAACCGAGTTGGGTAATTGTGTAGCGTAATGTGACATACACCTTATTTGTCGAGATGATGCTTAATGCTTGTGTAATGATTGTAAAACGCGATCGAATGTGATAATTAGTGCCGAATTCCGAACTTAGTTTGGAATCGACACGCGGTGTTGTTTTGCAGGTATCTTCAATTTACTTCGTATTTCTGACCGAGTACTTAACTATACTTGACCGAGTGAGAGTGCTTACTAGACCGAGTAGACCTCACTCGATCTAGTTAGGAAGCTATGACGTCGGGATGTGGAAAGATTCCCTGCAAATACTCGACGAAATGGCTCCTACTCGATCGAGTAGGGTGGTACTCGATCGAGTACCCTAGGCACTCGATCGAGTAGGTTACTGTACAGTGAGACTTACGGGTTTCTTAAAACCCCTAATCTTTCTATTCTTCCCATTCATCTCCTATATTTCGAAAACCTAAGTCTACAATCCTCTCAAAATCTCTCATACTCTTGGGTTAGTGGTGATTCTTGGGGTTGATTTCCTTGTTTAATTTCGTTTCTTTACTTTGCTACTCAATCAAGGTATGCTTTTCTTCCTAATTTACATGATTTATTGATTTGGATGTGTTAGAATAAGGATAAAACCTGAAATTTTCTATTCATATGGATAGATTGTTGCTTCTAATAGTTGCAATATGATTCACAAGCCTTCATTCCATGTTTATTGGTGTCTAATTGCTGTAAATTAGACTAGAAATTGCAAAAATTGAAACCAAAATTTCTAGGGTTTCCAAAATTGAAATTGATTTTTGGTTATTTTACAATGGTTAGATGATGGAATTGAGTATTGTACATAGTTTATATCATGTTGAAGGATGGATTTTGATGATTTTCACCTTAGCAAGTTGCCTTAAAACTCCGTCTTAAAAGTGCCTCAAGTGGAAATTCGTGATCTATAATTGGAATTTGGTGTGGTATATGACTGTTTAAGTGAAGATTGAACTTCAATATGATAGTAGAGACGATAATTGATGAAAAATATGCCAAATTTGTTATAGCTGTAAAGACTGTCTGAAAAATTTAATTAAGTTGTTGTTCATAATATTGAAGGATGATGATGATATGTTCTAAGTTATTCTTTTCCATAAACTAGTAAGAATGCCTCACATGTGATTAGAAGTGTGGTTGGAACAACCTTTAGAATCATGCTAGGATATTCGAATTTGTTGAGCATGTGTATTCACCATGATAAATCGTTCACAACTGTGGCTTATGAGTAGTGGTAAACTGAGCTTATATGTCAAATTTGGGAAACTGTTGGTGAATGTGTGTACATAGATTAATATTCAAAGTTGATGGCATGAATTATGTGCTTCACATGTCGAATTTGTTGGTGAATTTGAATGCTTAACTGAGTATATAAAGTCCAAATTACGTGAAGTATATGCTTTACGTGTTTATGCAAGTTGCTTAAGTCATATGCTGAAACAGATGCCGAGACTGAACATAGGAACTCGTCAGAGTAAACGGGGGAGGGGTAACCCACCTGAGATGGGGGAAGGGAGTGGACCTGTGGTACCCGCAGTTCCGGAGTACCCTTCTATTGTTTTTGTTGATTTCAAACAGCGAGAGCGTTTTGTTGTTTTACAAAAACGTAAGATGAGACCAACGAGGTGTATAGATACTACATTGTTGGAGGAATTGGAGATAGAGACGGATGTTCGTCATATATTTGAGACCTTGGGCCTTATGGGTTTGTATAGGCTGAGGAAACACTCTTATCCTTTTCTTACCTTGGAGTTTATGAGCTCCTTTATCTATGACCCCGCTGGCCAGACCGTTGAGTTTCGGTTGATGAACACTAGTTTCTTGCTTTCTATGGACCAGTTTGCTTCTCACCTTGGGTTGGCCAAGCCTCCCAAGGACTCCATCACCGATATCTCTGCTGAGTGCGGTGTATGCCGCCTAATGCCTTGTCTGACCGGGAAACCAGCTCCCACCTCGAGTAACATACTGATTAATGATGTTCAGCATGTCACATTGAGGATCTTTCTTCGTTCCCTCTCGAACCTCCTTTATGATCGACCGGATATCGCAAGTGAAAAACCATGAGGTGTTACTTCGATGTCTTACTTGAACCGGAGCGGACCGGAAAGTGGTCTTTAATGCTCCTTCGATGGTTTGTGCTGCCCTTGCCTTAATGGCCACCGCCTCTTCCAGTACTTGAGTTGTGGCGCCATCGCCACTCGGTTAGTGAAAAGCTAACCTCTTTCGAGGCTTCTTCGGAGTACGTGCCTCTAGCTACCCAAAGGCCCACTATGGATCGTGACTACTATCTCGACCGAAATGGTTGAGGACTTTGGCGACGGTAGCCTAGCTTGGAGGGTGTGGGGCGTGAGTTGGATGAAGATTCCAGCTCCTGAGCACCTCCCACCAACGGAGCCCTTAGAGCCGGCGGTAGTGACGGTGGACTCCGATGATGAGGAGGAGGAGGAGGAGGATGTTGATATACCCCGCCATTTGCAGACCTACCTCATCGACGACACGATTCTCGAGGTGATGCCAGAGCCGAAGAAGGGCGAGAATGCGTCGGTCGTGGCAGTGGAGAGACATAGGCTGGGGAGAGGACCCCGTCGAGTGAGGGAGAGGACCTCGGAGACTAGGCCACGGCCGGTAGCACCACAAAGAACAGCATCCTTTCCGTGCTACCCTTACCTCGACACCCGGAGACGCGATCCAGCTACTTAGCGGAGAGAGTGTCATCTACCTTGACACTCCGGAACATGCACGAGATGGCGTACGCTCAGGGGATAGGGACCGAGGGACCGCATCCGGTTTGGTGGAGTGGAGTTGGGGACTATACAAGGGTTTTCCATTCCTACGGGGTCGATCAGTCGACGTGGGGGACACCTCAGTCCTTTGCCTACGGTAGCCTGACCCCATGGTACATGAGCCCGGGAGCTGGAGCAGGAGTGGATGCGGGGATTGGGTCATCGGGAGCAGGTACTTCGGGCGGTGGTGGTGATGATGAGGTGATGGTTGAGCAGCAGCAGCAGCAGCAGGAGGAGTGATACTCCTTGTACTTATCTTTGTTGATGGTAGTTGGTTTTAGATGTTGGTAGTGTTGTTAGACTTTAGTATTTGTTTTCGTTGAGACTTAGTTGGACTTGTATTGTTGGCCATAAGGCCGGATTTGATACTTTGACCTTATTGCAGGATGGTGGAAGTCGGGGAGTCATCCCGACTCGGTTGGTATGACGATTGTGTACATGTATGTTGGTTTACGACGAGCTTCATAGGTATTTTGGCCTGTGGGTAATCGATAGAGTACCCCGTACTCTATCGAGTAGCTGCAGGCATGTATGAAGTAAATCATTCTGATCTGTGGGGTACTCGATCGAGTAACCAAGACACCCGATCAAGTAGCATGGCACTCGATCGAGTACCGCTACATACTCGATCGAGTAGCACTGTTACAGGAGGTTTTCGAAAATTAAAAATGTTAAATTGTTTTATAATTGCAAGTTTGATGTTTAAGGTAGTTATTAGTGCGTAGTAACACCTATGAACCATTAATTTCATATGTTGGAAGTCAAGTTTCGGTTTTATATGCATATTGATAACAATTAGTGAAGTGGTAACGGTTTCTTGCTGTTTTAATATTACATATGCCATTTTACCATTCATTCATTGAAGTTACATTTCCTCGTACGTTTGTGCATACGATACTAACGTGCTTTATCGACGGCGACAAGTTGTCCCGGTGGTTTGTATACGATTTGTAATTTAACGAGTTTATGCTTAGCGAGTAATGTCCATAATAAATAATATGTTTCTAATACATGTTATGAATCAGGTAATAAGTAAAATGTGTTGTAATTTTGGTGGTGAACTTCGGGGACGAAGTTCCTTTTTAGAGGGGAAGAGTAATGTCGCAAAATAAAAAGGCTGAATTTGAAGTTATATGGTTATACGTTTACAATGTTTTGTTGTGTTATGTTGTTACTCGTTACAATGTTTTGTTGTCGTTGTAGTACTTTGGTCACATTGCTTATATGAAGTGTAAGTGGTTACTTTAGTTCGTTTAAATGAATGTGATAGTATGTTTTAAAGGACCGTCATAAAGAGCCAGTTGTTGCGCGATGTGTCGTAATAGAATGAATTAGTGAGTAACACAGTGGTGTTAGTGGTGCAGTATGAGGTTGACATGAGATACGTTTCGGGTTGATAGTCGTTATCATAGGATGAGTGATGGTCGTTTGTGTTGGCTCGTATGGCAAGGTCGATGTTTGATATATAATAATAATTTGTAAGAATTGATGCATACATATAGAGTGACAATTAGTGGTGATAATGTTTGCGTGATAGTTGTAAGAGTCGATAGGTATAGAGTGTAGACGGTGATGATGATGACATGGGGGGGGGGGGGACACGATATTTCCAGGGAGCAATGGTTTGAGTAGGAAGATTGGTGATGTCGTGTTTTTCCGTGTCTTGTGCGTGATATAGGTGAGTTGAACTTTGGGGACGAAGTTCTTTTAAGGGGGGAAGACTGTAATACCCGCCTTTTTAGAGACCCTTTGACCAGCGTTGACTGACCTTGGGAGCGGGAGTAGTCTTAGAATTGCGTGGTAAAACCATCTTTGGTTGCGTGTTATGAGTGGTACTCGATAGAGCAGAGGCTACTCGATCGAGTAGCTAGGTTACTCGATCGAGTAGGGGGCCACTCGATCGAGTATGTTGGGTACTCGATCGAGTACCGAGTTTTCAGCGAGGGTTTTATATCGCGTTTTGTTAAATCCGCAAATCACTTTCGCCACTTTCCTCCTATCCTTCAGTCGCCTCTTTCCCTTCCCTTCACCTCAAAACCTCCATGGAAGCCTTTTGAAGATCCTTGTGCCTTAGGAGAGCGTCACTTGAGTCGGGTAGCGGCCTTTTGCTGAGTTTCTCCCTATAGGTATGTCATAATCATCATCCGTGTCCTTGTTCTTTACAGTTAGGGTTTGCTTGTTAGTAATAGATAATGGTATTGTGGTTATAGGCTTCGCTTGGTCGCTGGATATGTTGTTTGTCGGCATGTATTGGTTGCAGTTGCTTAAAGGTAGGTTCGCCTACTCAGTTTCTGTAGATGGTCTAGCGTGTCGGTCGTTGTGGTTGTATTGTGGTTGTTTAATATCGTAATCATATTGTGACGGCTGTGATTGTGATTGTGATTGTTTGTCTCTGGTTCTCGAGGCGTGTCCTCGGCTGAGTGGCGTCACTTGCGGGAGTGGCTTCACGCCCTAGTTTCGCCCTCCGTGGAACCCGCCACGGGAGGGGATGTGCACATTGATGGACAGGGTTATAGCTCATTATAAGGAGCGGGGATTTGGTGGGAACGGCTGCGGTCCCCCACTGGCTGGGCTGGTCCAGTGGACAGTCAGTGACAGAGTTGGTTGGATTATTGTGATTGTGTTTGAGATTGATAGCATCGTATTGTGTTGATAATTGTAGTTGCTGTTGTTGTATCTTATCTCAGTACTGACCTTGTGTGGTTGTTTGTTTGTTATGTGTCTGCCGTGATCCCTTATGGTGAGCAGTCGGTCTTAGCAGGTGCTGATGTTGTTGATAGCTGGAGTCTTGGCAGGGATGAGTCTTCAGGAGATTCGATAGTCATAGCGAGTAGTCTTTGAGTTGTATCTTTCATATCGTTTGTTGGTTTAATTCGCTTGTAATATAATATAATAGTTCTTTTATCGACATTTGATTATTACTACCCTCGGGCAACCGAGATGGTAACGCCCTTATATGCTAAGGAAGGCCTAGTTAAGGCTCCTCTGAATATGGGGGTGTTACACTAGCATTCATGGCTTCCAACTGAGCCACAACCTGCTTATCGACTGCATGAACTGTCCTTATACTATCCCTCGGGTTTCCATACTCAGCACTGTGATTCGCCATCTCTTCAATAAGGGCCCATCCCTTATCGTCATCGGTATTCTCCCGGAATCTTCCACTGGATGACGCATCAAGTATGGCTATGTGGTCATCATACAGCCCATTGTAGAACTGATTAGCTATAAACCATGGGTCAAAACCATGGTGAGGAATAGACCTCACCAACTTCTTGAATCGGGACCACGCTTCATATAAAGTCTCATCGGGAGCCATCAAATCGGTAATCTTGGACCTCAGCAGATTGGTGCGTTGTGGAGGAAATATCTCTTGTAAAAGGCAAGAGCAAGAGACTCCCAACTGTGATACCGCAACATTTGTGCGGTCCAAGTCGATTAGCCACTCCCGGCCGAGTCGTCAAAGAGAAAGGAAATAGAACCTCCTTAATCTTGTCTTGAGTTACCCCCTTAGTGGCAGGGATAGTAGAACAATATTCTGTAAAGACCTCCATGTGCTTCCTCGGGTCTTCACCTGTCACACCTCTATAAATATTTCTCTCCACCAGATTGATATAGGAAGGACGGATGTCGAATGTATTCCCATCCTCAGTCTGGAGATTGAAACCCTTTGGAATCGAGGTTGCTTTAGGCACTGAATGACTAGAAAGTTTTGGCATCTTTACTATAGAAATCGGATTTGTCTTCTTCGAAAAGAGAGTGATGTAGCTCGCTCGAAAGTACTCAAGTCTTCCTTTCGTGATTTTCTCTGCAAATGGAGTCTATGCTCGAATAATCTCTCCGGTTCTCAATCGCCTAAAACTAATTCAAACCTGTCTGACTTGGGCATAAACAACACTGAAAGAAAATGAATAAGAACTGCCTCAAGGAATAAAAATTCCCTGAGACGGATAAAATAAACGAAACAAAAAACAGATAGGGCAATTGCCTCCCCGGCAACGGCGCCAAAATTTGACACGTCTATCGTGTACCTGTCAAAAATAAACTAAATAAACTAACTATATAGCTAGGGAAGTCAGGTCGATCTCCTCAGGGAGGCAAGATATCTGTAGAAGTCCGTCTATTTGGTCACAAATGGGGGGGGGGGGGGGTTGTTTGAATTGTTTTCTAAACTATGAAGTATAAAGAAAGAGAAATAAAGGCAAGAGCAGTAAAGGCAAGAAATAAGTTTAAACTATCAGATAAAGAGGGACATGTCGGGAATTCGGTTCACTACGGTAATCCAATGACTCAGCTGTAATGACTCAGACGAATTAATGTAAGACGGATGTGGAAAGGTCCTTTCGGTCCACTTTCTATCCTAAAATACCACTAACTTAACTTTCATTCTCGTCAGGGTAGTCTACTGTTCATAGCAGGTCTATTTAGTCCAATCTTTCGATCTAGGATTAATTTTAGCCAGATTAAAGAGATGACTCAGAAGCGTGCACTCAACTAAGTCGATAAATACAATTAAATTGCTATGGTGACAGGATCTCACAATTAATTCATCTAATTCATTTACTACATCGTCACATTCCTGCCGCAGATCCCCTAATCCCAACATGAAAAGGGTTTAGCTACTCATATTGCTAATTAAACTATCAAAACTAATAGCAGATAAATTTCCAGCATTCAACATATTAAAACTATAATTAAATCGCATAAAGAGTAAATTAGGGCAAAGGAAATAAATGAAGTAAACGAGAAATTAAAGTAACCAAACGATTAATATTATTAAGAGAAGAGAAAGGAATTACAATCGTGCGAATCCGGCGTAAAGAACACAAAATCCGAGCAAAGTAAATCCAAGAACAAGGTTACAGTGAAAGGGAAAAAGCAACGTAGTAAAGTTCTCTGTAAAACTGATTAAGATAAAAGCTAGATAGTCCTAATGACCTAGTAAAGCGTGCTTAAATAGAAAAGTAAATAAGTTTTTACGAAATAAAACACTCACGGGCTAATTTAAAGCCCATAACAGCAATAACCACTCGATCGAGTGAAATAAACCACTCGATCGAGCAAACCTCAGCGCAATCTACTCGATCGAGTAGATAGTTACTCGATCGAGTAACTCAACTTTCAGCAACTTTGGATCGAGTAGAAAACTACTCGATCGACCAATAGGAGACGTAAAAACCACTCGATCGAGTGGTAAAACTGCTCGATCGAGTCTTTTGTTTTCAAATCAGCTCAAGTCCATGCCCGACTGCCTCGTAATCCGTGCCTTGACGCTTCCCAATGCAGTATCTCACTCTGGAAAATCCCGTCTCCTCTAAATGCATGCAAAAAGGACGAAAAAGGGTACGATTCCACTACTTTCGCGTTCATTTCTACAAAATGGACAAAACGAACCAAAGTAGCCAATTCGGGGCAGAATACTATAAAAACAGTATAAAAATGCATAAAAATACGTGCTGAAATAGGCTAAAAAGACTATATATTATGCACGTATCAAATCTTCCCAAACCGAACCTTTACTCGTCCTCGAGTAAACTAAAATGCAACTAATGGAACGGAAATGATAACTCAAAGCTAGCTTAACTTGTCTACTTGAACCAATTTAATGCAACAAAAACTAACAGTTAAAGCTAAGCAGTCAATACGCAAACGAGTAATAAGCTGTTTAGAAATATAGGCAACCTACCGACCTTACAAGACCAACAAAATCGGACTCTCTCGTGGTCACTCTTCTCTCATGAAGCAAAGGGTGAATGTTATATGTAAAAGAGAGAAGAAAAGACAGTCACTCACCTAACTGCGACCTACATAGCATGCATGCTACAAAAATGAAAGACAATTCAAGTACTAATGCACAAACTCCAACCAATAATGTCCGTCACAACCGAGGGCTTACAAATAATATGGGAATAGTGAGGTTCAGGTGAGAAGAGGCAAAACATGTTATGGAAATGTGGAGGTAAAAGCGTCAAGCTAGATCCTGGGTCGAAAGACACTCGACCGGCAAGGAGAGGAATAGGGATTGATACAGAAGAATATTCCTGTGCGATAACGTTCTAACTGAACAGATAGTACCATAATAAACCATCCGAATTTCAACTCACTGAAAAACTAAGTACAAGTACCCTTCATTTGGCACACAACTCACTAAACTCAAACACAGTCTCCTCAAAAATATAGAATAAGAATGGAGGAGTCAAACGGACACAAACTTCCCTTTTTTAATACCGTCTGAATGAACTAACTGAAACAAAACAATTTTTTTTCAAACTTTTTTTTTTCTTTCTTTCTCACGTGATCCAGCTTTCTTTTTTCCATTTTTTTTTTCTTTTCCACGTTTTTCCTGTTTCTTTTTTTTTCTTTTTCAATTTTTTTTTCAATTCCTTCTTTTCTTTTTCCTCCTTCCTCTATACTTACACCAACTCCATACAAAGGAGATACGGGCCAAACTGCAGACGGAAAATCATACCACAAAAGACATACTAACTAGCTTGACTAGGCAGGCTTAGTTTGGGATGTAGCTAATGGGTCAAAAAGGCAAGTTTTGGCTTATCTGGAGCTAAATGGGTGAAAAATATAAGGAAAGGGAGATTTGCAAGCACCTCCCTGCATGTGACACCAACCACAAACCGAATATGTGCATTTGACAAGAAATTGAATGTCATAAATGTGCAAAAACGATGAACATGCTATGCAAGGAGTACTACTCTCAATTCCTAATAAACTGGTCATGAATGTCACCAGTTATGGCTCTAAAACTCAGAATTTATCAAGTAGTTTGCCAATTTATCAGGTCAAGTCTAAACAGTCAGCTATATTTGAACAGAAACTCGTAGACTATGCGCAAGACTAAACTAATAACTGTCAAAAGAAGTGCAAGGCTCAAGTAAAATGACAAGTTATAGTGCATTATCATCACGGAAATCTACCGTTCCGACTCAACCTATATGCAAAAATAAACGTGAAATTTTTGGATTTTTCGAAATTTTTCTAACTTTTTTTTGAATTTTATGATTTTTAATGAAATAAATAAACAATGCAAAGCTGAAAAATAAACGTGAATGCAAAACAAATGCAAATGCAGACTCAATAGGATGCAAGACCCTCCCCAAACCAAAACGGACAACGCCCTCGTTGTCCTCTAGCATACACCAGCAGATATATACAGGGGAACGGGAATATACAACCAAAAAGAAAATAAAAACAATAAATAAAAAGGAGACAAAAATAAAAGAGTAAGAGATACATACAAAACGCGAGCTTCCCCAAACCAGCCAGAAAACTGGGGAAGTGAGTAGACCAGTAGCTGCCCATCAGCGTCGTCGTCGTCGTTGTCCACCACCGTGTACTTCGGATCTCTCTCCTCCTCTCTCCTCCTCCGCTCCTCAGCTCGAGCTCTCTCCACAGCCACCTCAGGGTCCTCTTCCTCGTCCTCCTCCTCCTCAGCAGACTCCGGGTACCCCTCAGCTGGGTACCGGTAGAAGAAAGGGTGTGGCCAACCCTCTGGGATCGGACGGTGTCGCCTCAAGTGGTACTCGTACAGAGGGTGCAAGGCTAGGGCGATGTCCCTCTCCATACGAGCCTGACGCTCTGCAATCTTAAGCAACAAACCGTCACGGCGCCCTTGGTCCATGACCGCGGACGCCACAAAGGGTGGAGGTGGTATGAAAGTAGCCGGTAGGACCGGCTGAGCCTGTGTCTGGTCAGTGGGAGTGGTAGTAGTAGTGGGAGTAGGGGTAGGAGTAGGGGTCGGAATGGGAGCAGCCGTGGAAGGCTGAGCACTCCCTGAAGGTGTGGACCCCTCTCCAGTCTCAAGACGCCGCTTTTTGGCGGTGGGTGCAGCGGGAGGTGGTCGGCGTGGAAGGTGAAAGTCAGGCAGTGGTGGAAGTCGGGCACCCATAGCAACAGTAGGCAAGGGGTCTAGACGGGGGAGAGTGTCACAAGGTAAGTCTACAGACAGGAAGCCGTCTATCTTTCATGTCTGGTAGTCTGGGGTAAGCCAATGCTGAGAAAGCATGGCATCCAGACTCAGTAGCCTCTCTCCCTCGAGGTACTGCAAGTCACGAGGCCAAACGAGGAAGAAGGAACGGGCAAGAATGGTGGCTATGCCACCGCAAGCAATAGTTCCCGTCTCTTTCAGCCCCTAGCTCTGAAGGTACTGGGCGGTCAAGTAAGCTATGTTGAGGGTAAAAGGACCCTCACAATCAATGTTCAGGTAACCACCCAGGATGGAGAGCTCGGTGTTTGTGATGTTGTTCGGCTCCTTTCGGCCGAAAATAGTGCTCCCCATCAATCTAAGAAAACAGCGGATAGGGGGAAGGTGGACCTGTTGGAGCTTTCGCTCCGCAAAAGTGGTCTGGGACAGGGTCCGCCAAAGCTGACGAAAGACCCTCCTAGGGGGTGCAGTCTTACCCGTAGAGGAGAGGCCAAGTCTCCTGCCAAACTCCTCTAAAGTCATCGGAAAACTCCGGTTAAACAACCGGAAGGACACTGAAGAACTAGTGGGGTCAGCATCGTGTGCCCCGGAGGAGAAGGTAAAGGAGCTGAGAAACTCAAGGCTCAGCTCCAGAAAGGTACGGCCGCTCATAGTGATGAGTCCGGCCATTCCCGTGCCCTATAGTAAATCACAAACTGACTCGTAAATGCCGAGTCTCACAAGTGCCGATTTCTTACGATGTAGAGCGCTAACAAAATGTACCTGCGGATAGTCTGGGTGAGGGTCGAGGGAGGTGTCCCCTCGAACTGTGACCGTGCCAGAAGGTACATACAAGTAGCCTAGCAGGTTATAAAACTTCTTACGATGTAAAGCATTAACAAAATGTACCTGCGGATAGTCTGGGTGAGGGTCGAGGGAGGTGTCCCCTCGAACTGTGACCATGCCAGAAGTAGAAGGAGCAGTAGCTGAAGTAGAGGTAGCAGCAGAAGTAGAGGTGGCTGGAGCTGGTGTAGAGCGGAACTGTCTACGACCTCGGCCCCGGCCTTTGGAACTCAAAGCAGAAGCCCGTGCAGTGACGGTGTGAGGAACCAGGGTTGCTCTAAAAGGGCTGCGGTTGGCGAGTCCACCACGGGTGTGAAAACAATGCTGGAGTAGGAGTAGTGGGCTTTGTGGCCACCACCGACGAAGAAAGACTAGGTGGTGGTGGCCGTAGAGGAAGTGGCAGTTTAAATCGAGCTAGCTAGCAGAGAGCTAGTGGAGTGGCGCACTGCGGCGCAACTAGGAACACTGGGACTGCGGTACCGACTAAAGTGGAGGCGGTGGTAACAACAGGGACCACCGTCTCACTCAAGGATGGGCTAGAAGTGGTGCTAGTAGAAGGTAGTGAGGTAGACTCCATCCTGTAAACATAGGGCAGGGGGTATGATAAGAAAACAGCGGCTAACAGTGGCTAAAACAACACGAAAAACCAGCAGAGTAACAGCATGTGAATCCCCAAACAGACGAAAATTCGACTTCATCCCTTAAAATTCCCAATATCCCTCAAAAATTTCGAATCATAGCATGCAACGGCGATAGGGGCGGGATAGCAGTTAACAATAGCAGCAATTAAGCAACAATGTAGTTAACTAGGCATTTGACAGCAACAAAGACTAACTGTCAGTCGAAATTTTCGACTGTAAGAGCCCTAATCACGAAAATCGTGTAAAATTCAAAATAAACATGCAACATTCAGCGAGGAATTGGGATTGATCATCAAGCAAGATAGACAAGGGCAAGCAATGACAATTAAAGTCGAAAAATTCGACCAACAGTGGATTTCGAACCCTAATTCCAAATTTACCTCATAAAATTCAAAATAATCGTAATTGAAATGCATAGAGGATGAAGGAATCACTTACTTGATGTGGATGAACCTACTATATGCAATTAATCTTCAATTAACAAGCAAATATGGCGATTTTTGTTCGAAAAAATGCAAACCCTAAACCCGCTTTAAGACCGTGGAAACGAGCACAAAATAAGGGGAAAATAGAGGGTTTTGAAAGATTAATTAGCAAGCAACAATTTGTAGGAGACGGATTTGGTATTTAGAGCAAGAAAATGGGGATTTGGGGGATTTTTTCGCAATTAGAGGGGAAGAGGAACGAAAATTAGGTGAAGAATGAATTAGAAACAAAAATAAAGAGTTTAAAAGAAAACTCCCGTGTTCCTCTGAATTCACTCGATCGAGTGGTTTAAAACTACTCGATCGAGGACTTTGATGCTTCACCTACTCGATCGAGTAGAATTCTACTCGGTCGAGAACTCCTCTTTTATGCTTTACTCGATCGACTGAAAAGAAGCATTTGATCGACCATTTTTCACTCGATCGAGTACAAAAAGTACTCGATCGAGCTCTTTTCTCGCGTAAGCTCTTTAATTTCGTCATTTCTTCCTTTGGAATGCGTAAAAATTCCCCAAACCTGCATAAAAATACGCGAAAAAAACAATATCCCAAAATACCAAATACGTAGAAGAACAGTCTATAGTATTAAATCTACGCTAAAAACTGTCTAAAAACTAATTGTCCTAATTAAAAGCAATAAAAGAAATTCAACGGAAAATTGAAAATTTATTTTTACAAGGTGTTACACGGGGCATTTCCCCGCTCAATTCCCAATGAAATTCAGTAGCCCCTGGGAGGGCTCCTGACTGTAGGACGTCATCTCAGCAACATTGATTGTCCTCTTCAACTTCCATGAGCTTGAATTTGAATCGTTTAAAACAGTAGGAGAGGAATAGTTCACATCCACATAAGCACGAACTTTCCTCATCCTTGCTCCTCTATCACCGTCTTTAGCATTCTCACTTCCAATTTGATTGAAAGTAATTGCACAACACCCTTTTGCAGCTCCTTCATTGCTTTCATCTGTACCTGCAGTAAGGAAAACAGACGAACTTTCCACCTTTTTGCTCTCAATCTGAGGCGGAGGGGTAACAATAGCAACACAATACTCCAAATTTTCATCTGGAGTGTCAATAATAGGATCAATAGAAGAGAGGGCATTGCAAGGCTGAGCTTGCATGGGAGCCCTCCGGAGCTTAGACTGATGGAATATCAGCTCCTCGTCCCCTACCTGAAAGGTCAATGTCTTCCCCCCGACGTCTATTACTGCACGGGCAGTAGACAAAAATGGTCTCCCTAAAATAATAGGGGTGTGTGCATCTTCGGGAATGTCTAAGACAATGAAATCAACGGGAATAAAGAACCTCCCGATCTGAACAGGTATGTCTTCTATTATACCTAGTGGCCGTGATATACTACGGTTGGCCATCTGGACAGTCATGTTGGTGCAACTCAGCTTTGTCAAACCAAGTCTCTTAGTCAGAGACAACGGTAAGACACTTACGCTAGCGCCTAGATCGCATAGCGCGTTATCAATCAAATAGGTACCGATATGACACGGAATTGAAAAACTACCCGGATCTGACTGTTTGGGAGGTAACTTATTTTGAAATAGGGCTGACCCCACCTCAGTCAAAGCTACTGTCTCATTATCATTAATATTCCTCTTACGCGATAAAATTTCTTTCATAAACTTAAGATAAGAGGGTACCTTTGTCAGCAACTCGGTGAATGGCACAATGACTTCTAAGCTTCCCAGGAGTTCGACAAATTTGCCGAATTGTTGATTAGCTTTAGTATTCTACAGCCGCCTCGTGAAGGGAACCGTGATGGGTATCTCGAGTCCCTTGTTTCTCTCTTCTAATGTATCACCCGGAGCAAGCTCTGTATCCTTTGGACGCTTCTTACCTCTCGAACGAGGTCTTTCTGGTGATTTCTCGCTTAATCGAGCACTAGCAGGCTCTCGAACAAGCTTCCCGTCATCAAAACTACTCGATCGACCAAAATGCCCATTCGATCAAGTAGAATCTTCAACAATATCACTCGATCGAGTGGAATTGTCACTCGATCGAACAACTTCATTTTCCTGTTCACTTGATCGAGTAAGATTTTCACTTGATCGACCACTTTCATCACTAAATCTGCTCGATCGACCTCCAGAAACCAGTCGATCGAGCACCTTCTTAGCCTCCAGCTCATTTTCTTCGATAGAACACTGTTCACCATCTGTTATAGCCTTCCTCGGGTCTGATTTTTGCATTTTTGGTCCCCCATATGAACGACCGCTTCTCAAATTGATGAAATTTACCGTCTCGTGTGGATTTTTCTCATTTTGAGTCGGTAATTGACCCTGCTTCCTTGTGGATTTATTTGTGGCTAGTTGGGCAACTTGAGTTTCAAGTGCCTTAATGGACGGATCTTTCTGTTGATCACTCAGCTGCCACTGCTTTGTAAAGGACTGAAACATGGACTTTAGCTCACCAATTTCACTCACCCCACCGGAAGATGATGCACCGTGATTAGGAGGAGTGAAGGAAGGAGGCTTCTGAAAGCCTTGTTGATTCTTATGTGGAGGAACATACGGATGCTGCTGGTGCGGAGGAGGAGTAGGATTGAGCACATTTTGACTAGTCCACCTCAAATTGGGATGGATTGCCCCTTGATTATTGTAATAGGAATCCCCTCCTTGCCTATATTGTTGAAAGGCAAGGACTTGTTCCTTCTCTACAAGACAGCCTACAGCAGTGTGGCCATCATTACTCCCACATCTCTCACATGTGACGGTCTCTCCTCTAGTAAGAACATGGACCGTTTGAGGCTCCCCAGCAGCTTGTAACTCCAACTTGTCAAATCTAGCATGCATGGCTTCCAACTGAGCCACAACCTGCTTATCGACTGCATGAACTGTACTTATACTATCCCTCGGGTTTCCATACTCAGCACTGTGATTCGCCATCTCTTCAATAAGGGCCTATCCCTTATCGTCATCGGTATTCTCCTGGAATCTTCCACTGGATGACGCACCAAGTATGGCTATGTGGTCATCATACAGCCCATTGTAGAACTGATTAGCTATAAACCATGGGTCAAAACCATGGCGAGGAATAGACCTCACCAACTTCTTGAATCGGGACCACGCTTCATATAAAGTCTCATCGGGAGCCTGTCTGAAACTAGTAATCTTGGCCCTCAGCAGATTGGTGCACTGTGGAGGGAAATATCTCTTGTAAAAGGCAAGAGCAAGAGACTCCCAATCTGTGATACCTGCAGCTGTGCGGTCCAAGTCAGTTAGCCACTCCCTGGCTGAGTCAGTCAAAGAGAATGGAAATAGAACCTCCTTAATCTTGTCTTGAATTACCCCCTTAGTGGCGGGGATAGTAGAACAATAGTCTGTAAAGACCTCCATGTGCTTCCTCGGGTCTTCACCTGCCACACCTCTATAAAGATTTCTCTCCACCAGATTGATATAGGAAGGACGGATGTCGAATGTATTCCCATCCTCAGTCTGGAGATTGAAACCCTTTGGAATCAAGGTTGCTTTAGGCACTGAATGACTAGAAAGTTTTGGCATCTTTACTATAGAAATCGGACTGTCTTCTTCGAAAAGAGAGTGATGTAGGTCTGGCTCGAAAGTACTCAAGTCTTCCTTTCGTGATATTCTCTGCAAATGGAGTCTATGCCTGAATAATCTCTCTGGTTCTGAATCAGCTAAAACTAATTCAAACCTGTCTCACCTGGGCATAAACAACTCTGAAAGAAAATGAATAAGAACTGCCTCAAGGAATAAAAATTCCCTGAGACGGATAAAATAAACGAAACAAAAAACAGATAGGGCAATTGCCTCCCCGGCAACGGCGCTAAAATTTGATACGTCTGTCGTGTACCTGTCAAAAATAAACTAAATAAACTAACTATATAGCTAGGGAAGTCAGGTCGATCTCCTTAGGGAGGCAAGATATCTGTAGAAGTCCGTCTATTTGGTCACAAATGGGGGGGGGGGGGGGGGGTTGTTTGAATTGTATTTTAAACTACGAAGTATAAAGAAAGAGAAATAAAGGCAAGAGCAGTAAAGGCAAGAAATAAGTTTAAACTATCAGATAGAGAGGGACATGTCGGGAATTCGGTTCACTACGGTAGTCTAGTGACTCAGCTGTAATGACTCAGACGAATTAATGTAAGACGGATGTGGAAAGGTCCTTTCGGTCCACTTTCTATCCTAAAATACCACTAACTTAACTTTCATTCTCGTCAGGGTAGTCTACTGTTCATAGCAGGCCTATTTAGTCCAATCTTTCGATCTAGGATTAATTTTAGCCAGATTAAAGAGATGACTCAGAAGCGTGCACTCAACTAAGTCGATAAATACAATTAAATTGCTATGGTGACAGGATCTCACTATTAATTCATCTAATTCATTTACTACATCGTCACATTCCTACCGCAGATCCCCTAATCCCAACATGAAAAGGGTTTTGCTACTCATATTGCTAATTAAACTATCAAAACTAACAGCAGATAAATTTCCAGCATTCAACATATTAAAACTATAATTAAATCGCATAAAGAGTAAATTAAGGCAAAGTAAATAAATGAAGTAAACGAGAAATTAAAGTAACCAAAGGATTAATATTATTAAGAGAAGAGAAAGGAATTACAATCGTGCGAATCCGGCGTAAAGAACACAAAATCCGAGCAAAGTAAATCCAAGAACAAGGTTATAGTGAAAGGGAAAAAGCAACGTAGTAAAGTTCTCTGTAAAACCGATTAGGATAAAAGATAGATAGTCCTAATGACCTAGTAAAGCATGCTTAAATAGAAAAGTAAATAAGTTTTTACGAAATAAAACAATCACGGGCTAATTTAAAGCCCATAACAGCAATAACCACTCGATCGAGTGGAATAAACCACTCGATTGAGCAAACCTCAGCGCAATCTACTCGATCGAGTAGATAGTTACTCGATCGAGTAACTCAACTTTCAGCAACTTTGGATCGAGTAGAAAACTACTCGATCGACCAATAGGAGACGTAAAAACCACTCGATCGAGTGGTAAAACTGCTTGATCGAGTCTTTTGTCTTCAAATCAGCTCAAGTCCATGCCCGACTGCCTCGTAATCCGTGCCTTGATTCTTCCCAATGCAGTATCTCACTCTGGAAAATCCCGTCTCCTCTAAATGCATGCAAAAAGGATGAAAAAGGGTGCGATTCCACTACTTTCGCGTTTATTTCTACAAAATGGACAAAACGAACCAAAGTAGCCAATTCGGGGCAAAATACTATAAAAACAGTATAAAAATGCATATAAATACGTGCTGAAATAGGCTAAAAAGACTATATATTATGCACGTGTCAGAATGAAATATCAACCTGGTGACTTCAACCTCTGGCTATTCAAAAGCACACGGTGAGGCTGAATCAAGCAACAAGGTAGTCATCAACTGCCTAAAAAAGAAGCTGAAGAGTAAACGAGGCAGATTGGCTGAAGAACTTCCACTAGTACTCTGGGCAGATAGGACAACTCCAAAGACATCAACAGGCCAAACACCTTATTCCCTGGTGTATGGTTGTGAAGCAGTCATCCCTGCAGCCATACACAAGATAAACGAGCTAGTTAACCCTCCTAAACTCTCTACCCTCACCTGATTTAGTCCTGCGCAGAATCTCGATAAAATCAATTAGCGCCCACTGTGGGGCCCGAACCCACGACCACAAGGTTAAGAGGCAAGTGCACGTGCTAACCTCAAGATATAGCCTGGACAACATCAAGGCAAATGCCGACTTGATGCAAGATAATTTAGTCCTGACAGAAGAACTTCGAGACTCTAATAAAATCAGGATGACCTCATATCAACAAAGAGTTGCTAAAAGTTATAACAAGAATGTCAAAATCAGAGTTTTCAGGGAAGGAGACCTTGTTCTACGAAAGTATTCCCAAATAAAAAAGAAAAATCAGCAGGCAAGTTAACGCCTGCATGGGAAGGTAGGTCCATACTTAATAGACTCAATCATCGGACATGGAGCATGCAGGCTACAAACCTTAGAAGGAGAAATGATCCCAAGGTCTTGGAATGTAACTAATTTGAAACTATTTTATATATGATTCTTGTAATGAAAACAGCTATAGCCTATCCTGACAAGGTAAAATTGAAATTTAAACTTATAACTATTTGATGTTTGTTCACTTTGCCTGATGAAAATGCCTGCCTTACATGATCAATATTCAAATTCTATGTGTACCCTGAATGAAAAAACTTATATGTTCAACCTTGCTTATACATACTTTAATATAATATTTGAATCCTGAAAATATTATACATGAATTGTTGTTGCATGAATAAAATCTTCAGGATTGAGGGCTACCCTATTATAGCTGTACTTTTCGAAGTACCTTTCAAAAATTTTCTGTACCCTGTCGTGCCCAAACGAAGGTTGGTAACCCACATCAGATGCGATAAATACAGGCATGAAATAATTGCCCAATACAGGTATTTACTGCACACCTCTACAATGGCTGGACGCAGCACTGGACGTGTAAGAAGGTGAGAGACCCTGACAACCGTCCAAATGTCCTCACGACAGGCCGAATACCAAGCCCTCCAGCCAGGCAGGGGACATAAGCCCTCCAGTCAGGCCGGATCCCACCCACTTTAATCATAATAGATAAACTGTATATGATTAAAGATCAAACACCGAATAAAAACATATGGCAGGTTAACAGGTTGAAGAATTATATGACAGGTTAACAGGTTGAAAAATATTTTTAACAGGTTGAAGAAAAACTTATCATGTTAACAAGTCAAGAAGCAACGAAATGACAAATCCAAAAATAAAAAAAAAAGCCAGAAAGGCAAACTTGCTATTAATACCAAACCCTCACCCTCCAGGGCAAAGGCAATAAAAAGTTTAACTTGTCAGGGATACCTTCCCTGACAAGAGGAACCAAAATATCAGATTGTTTATCTAGGGACATCCTCCCTGAATGGGCCAAACCAAAGATATTAAAATTTCTTAAAAACTGCTGCTTCTCCTGAGAAGCAGCATCAGCAACATCACCCTCGACCTTCTTGGCAACCTCAACATCCTGCTCTGCCGGAGAATCCACTTCCTCCTCATCACCAAGGTTATGCAGGTCAGAATACCTCTTAGCAGCTAGAGCCATCTCAGCTTTAGGGTCACATTTGGCTCTAGCCTATACAGTCTCAGTCATTGCAACAACATTCCCACTGACTAAGAAGTAGAAACCACCATCATCAAGTTTGCCTTCCAAATAATCCTTCTCCATGTTGAGCTCCTCATTCCTCTCCAAAGCCTCCTGCAACAGCTGTTTGGCAGATCCGGCCTCCAACTTGGCAGCATCACGCTCAATCTGCGCCCTATTCAAATCAGCCTTGGCAACAGCCAAGTTAGCCTGAGCAAAGGAAAACTCAGACTTCAGTTTATCAAATTCAGAGCCAAGTGAATTGACCCTGGCCACCAATGAAGTAGATTGATAAGAATTGAGAAGACATGTCATCGCAGCCTGGATATGGAGATAAAACCAAAATATCAACAACACAAATCAAGAAGGTGCCAAGAGAAAAATCAGGCTAAAAGAAGAATCAAGCTCTCTCTCCCAGATATGCAAGAGCATCTGTCACAATATTGACAACATGATCCACCACGACAACTGCCTTAGTAGAAGATTCAACAGGATTCATTGATAGGGTTGAAGGAGAGATGTAGGTAGCAACCTCCTAGATCTTCTCCCTAGCAGTATCCATATTATCCACCCTGGCCTTGACCTCCCTGACAGGAGGAGCAATACCAGCCACATCCTGCTTTCTCTTTCGAGCTGCCGATGATGTCTCAATAGTTACAGAAGGTGCAACTGGAGTAACCAGAATAACAGGTACATCAGTCAGGTCAATTGGCTTGTCAGCTTTAGTACATGGACCACCACTGCCCTGAGAACCCTCTTCCTTGATTTGAGCAAGCCTGGCATTTAGAATAGCCGTACCAAATATGCCACGCCTATAAGATAACCCGGTAGCTGTAACATGGGACATTATATCAACAATAAGAATGGGGTTGCTACAAGAAAATTCCCTTGAGAAAAAGACTAAAAGAGAAGAAACCTTACCACCAGAAATAGAGACCTCAACAGGCTTGGCAGGCTTGAGAGCCCTGGGGACATTTTCAGCTTTCAAGCAACGTGGAAAATTAGCAGCCCCGCTACAATATGGCCACGACCTTTCAATAGAAGGAAGAGCCAAGAAAGCAGTTACCCTCTCAGAAGGGTAATCTACATTGCACACCCAATCATCCACTGAAAAGCAAGGTACACTATGTTAAATATTTCTTGCTTTCCTTTTTTACTAACAAAACATGTGCAGAGAAGACAAAATAACAGAGAACTTACCAGCAACGCAAGCATCATAATTGAAATATGTCAGGTCAGGCCCAACAGAATTGGTCCTGATAAACATATAGCCAGCAGCCCAATTTTTATCAGCACCGCTGTCCAAATTACTGAAAAGAGGAGTAGTCGAAGGCCTAGCCTTGAAATTAATCCTACCAGGGCTATGAGTCTTCAAAAGATAGCAGCTTTTCAGGTCGCCTAAAGAAAAACTCAGGTTGTGTTTCTCACACAAAAATTCGATTGAATGAACCACCTTCCAAACTGAAGGCATGATCTGATACGGCGGAACACCAGTCTCCTTAATTACTACCACCATCAAAGAAGAGAGAGGCAATTTGCAACCAGCCCTAAAAGTCCAGTCGTGAATACAAAACCAACCCGAACAAGCCCAATCAGCCCTGATTGGTGAATCTTCAGGGATCCAGACCTCATAATCAGCAGGGATAACACCCTTAACCTTCAAAATACCCTCAAACTCAGGTTTGAGATGGTTGGGAAGGCTAAGGTACTCTCTAAGTGCTTTTGTAAGCTTAAATTCAAAGTCGCCATGAAAGATAGACATCATCTCCATAACAGGAGAACCAGATGGTATTTCAGAAGACTCAGGTTTATATTCAGAGGTTTGTTCAGAGTTTGGAATGTCAGGAGTACCAGAAGCAAGTGCTCCCCTGGTTGATTTCCTTTTTACAACCATTGTTTTATTTTCTGGTAATTAATGGGAAGATAAACGGAAGTTGAAGATGAAGATTGATGAAGAAATCAGAAGAATTTCAGAGGAATTAATCGGGTTTTGGTGAAGAATGGAACAAGAGTAGAAAGAATATTTATAGTGCGGTGAAAACCTAGGGTTATTGCAAGTTGCACGCAGTTATTTAGGAAGTTGCAGTAAATAGACACTTGTCGCATTTAAATCAACTAGCCGTTTCTTTGCAATAATTACACTCAACCGTCTGAAGCAAGTTACTTAATGATGTTTATCTTCTCATTATTGACCTGACTCAGCGACAATGAAAAGATAAAGGGGCAATTTTTAAGCCTGATATTCCCACGATATGTTCAGGGTACTATCATGCCCTGGCCTGACGTTCAGGATAGAAGCCTCAAGATAACTCAGGCTTGACACCAGTAGATATGGCAATTGGATCCAAATCCTACCCGGATCCGCCAGACCCGATACCATAGGGTCGGATCTGGATCCCATTATTTTGGAACCTTAGGATCCGGGTCGGACCCAGTTCCTTATACGAGTATGAGGGTCCGGATCTGGATCCCACCACTGAGATCCGGATCCGACCCTTGGACCCTTTTCTAATTTTTTAAGTCTAATTTTAGGCCCAAGCTCATTCCTTATATAGCTAATATAACTCGTCTATTGTTCATTTGTTCCTCAAAATTAAAAACCCTAATTTTCAATCTCTATCACTCCAGTATTCTCCCACTGCGGCACACTGTACTTCGTCCATCTCCGACGTCTCATCTTCAATGGTTGCTTATTACTCCTCCGTCCATTTTTTTTAAGACTTTTAGCTTCTTTTGGACTATGGTTTTTAAACCAGTGAAGCTAATGGAAAGTCACTTTGAGTGAAACATGGTTTCTCATTGATAAATAGTAGTGTGTACTTGTACTTTAGTGTATTACTGAAAATTGACGGATCTGGATATTACCCGGATCGTACCAGGATCCTTAAGATCCGGATATGGATCTAGAAATTTCGGACCCTAAGGATAACGGTAGGATCTGGATACACTATGGTAAAATGGATCTGGATCTGGATCCTATAAGATCCGGTCCAGATCTTACCTGTTGCCATCTCTAGGCACCAGGCAGGAGGGACAACGGTCAAATATGAAGATATTAGTTGACCAAGTCAGCAACTATTATATGGAATAATTATCATATAATTATGGTAATTAAATCAGCAATCAAGGAGAATATTTGGTCATTATTATGGAGCATTCATCCGGGTAATTAAGCACATTGAAGACAATAATTAATGGCGTCATTAAAGGAGAATATTATTTCATTAAAGAGGAATATTATGCGGATATGTGAAGATTACTATATAAAGGGGGTTGAAGACCATTTGAAGACACATCCTAATACACTCTACCATACGAGATAAGATTACAAGCTTTACTATTGAACAAAAATACATTGTTTAGCTTAAAATACCATTATTCTCCAAATATTATAGTGAAACCTCTTCTGGCTTGGTGCCCGTGGTTTTTTCCCATTCAAGGGTTTTCCACGTACAAAAACTATTGTCTCACTTGTTCTTTTTATTTCCTTTTCTTTACGTTTTATTAAGCCTGCCCTGCAGCCATACACAAGATAAACGAGCTAGTTAACCCTGCTAAACTCTCTACCCTGACCTGATTCAGCCCTGCGCAGAATATAGATAAAACAACTACTATGCAACACAAAGTTTGCATATTTCCTCTTACTTTTACACAACCAATCAATCACGTCAATTAACACACATCAAACAAGATTATCATATAATTTCTATCATCAACCACTCGCGTCAAATCAACAGTTTCCATTCACTTGCAAAATTCCACATCATATAATCAAACATAAACATATCAACATGTTCAATTCAAACATATCACCCATGTAAGGTCAATCATGGCATCCAACACAAGTCAACTAATATAAACCGCAAAATAAGGGTACATGTTCAATATTTGGTCAAATATCAACAAAATAAGGGTCAATGCAGTCCACTCGGTCGAGTGTAGGAGGCCACTCGGCCGAGTAGGCGACCACTCGGTCGAGTACATGGTGCACTCGGTGGAGTATCACCTGGGGCAGAATGTTTTCATTATTGACTCGGTTCCAAAGTTCCTATTTCATCACATAAATGCTAATAGACTCCGATGGTGACTAACATACCATTAAATAGTTCCTTTCGCAACCGCTCTATTTTCTCCCCATACCCGGCGACGGTATCACCATACTGTCATCAACATCTTCAATAGTCACATCGGTAGCCACACACTTATACTACCTCATGGACACGGCCCTAACCACTCATTACTCTTAAGGAATTATAACAACATCATCGCCCAAATGGACACTACCACAAGATCACGATGTATACTATGGACGCTTCTCTTGACGTTTAGGAGGCAAGTTTACAACAACATCTATACTACCACTTATAGGGTCGGATTTCCGCACAACCACTTCCACGCTTCATGCATACACACTCAAATTAAGCGATTACACTCCATAATACGAATGATCAAATACCTCGACAATATGATTGAATCCTCAAGTATTACATGCCACACTCTTACTCTCATGACCGCAAAACTCAAACTTGGTAATACTAAATCTACCATCATATATCCCAATTATTCATCAACCCAAGTTCCTAATTCGTTCTCAATAACAATATCCCTCAACATGCAATTCAAGCCTCGTTCACTATCCAAAAGTTCAATCACTTAACGAATATCCAACCTAGATTACACTTCACTCACTATCCACAAATTGCCTCATGTAATCATCTTTCTCAACTCAAGACACCTTACGTAAGCTAAAGTCACTTTCTCATACTCCAAATTTTCAAGGTAAATTATACACAAGGCCACCAATATCACCGCTTAACATAAATATTCCTTCCTCAAAATTCAATAACCATGCTACGTCCTCATATCTCTGAATTTTCATACTCTATGTTGCCAACACATACGCTTACATCACTCATTTTCATTCACAATTCCCTTACTCACAATACCCACATTACCACTTCATCGAATCCAGTTTAATCACTAATAACCATTTCCACAATTTAGACCAATAACATCCTTACTCATCAAACACCTCTCTCTCTCTCTTTTACAACATCATACACCTATCTACTTACATGGCTCAAATCCACATCAAATGAACAAACTCACATCAATCCCAATAAAACGCATATTTCACATTCATAACTTTCAAAATGCAACATCACTCATCACACATTATTAGAACTTGCCCAATTACCCTAACAAGCTCGCTGACTCACTCTCGTTTCACATCTTTTCAATCACAACCACGGGTGCCTACACGTCCTCACTCATCAAAATTACACAATCCACAAGGTAAATCAAGTAAAATAGCATATTATTAACAAGGGTCATAACACCACAAAATAAGGAAACCATACTTGAAGTACAAAATTTTAGAGTTAATCATGTATTCTACGATGCAAATTTTAAGGCAAGATTTTTTTTGATTTAAAACAACACATGATATTATTAACAAAATAGAAATCTTATTAACCAACTAAATCAAGAAAACTCTGAAACAAAATTTTCAAATTTGGGACCATGCTTAACGTCATCAAATAGCATTTGAATCTTTAGTACAACATTAGATAAGAATGAAGTATGAAAATCAAGATTAGGTCATTTTTCGATAAAAGTAACATACATGTCAAAACTTGAGGCGATTGTAAAGCAAAACTGCTAGCTTAATACAACATAATGTAACATCAACAAGAACTAAGTAGTAAGAAATAGTTAGATCAATCAAAATCATTCATTTTAAAAATGAAATTTTAAAAGATTTTGGGTAACATTTCAAGATGGAATTATGATTCACGATAATACATGCCATTAGTAGATAAGTTTTAAACGAGAAAATAAATCAAAACTCAAACACGAACATCAAAGCTTCAAAAAAATTTAAAGCAAAAATTTCAAGGCAAAATCTCAATATACGACAAGACTTAGCAATAACAATCAACTTTAGTCCTTGTTAAATAATTAATCATGCAACAACACCAAATCAAATTATTGACTCAAGAAAACACACATTTTCAAGTTTATATATGTATAAAACAAAATTTTAGGCAAAAATTCAACACGAAACTTCTATATTTGACATCATAACCGATGAAAAGAGGTGATTAATATCATGAATCAAACAAAACATGCAATTAATTGACAAAGTTTGAAGAAATTAGCGTAGATTTAAACAAAATCAAATTGGAACAAATTATGATCAATGAGAAAACCACTCACATTGTTTAATAAGAAATAATTACGAGAATAAGATGGAGTAGAAAGTTTAAGTCTAAGCGATGAACATCAACAATAGAGTTTTGGAAAAAAATTTAAAGATATTTTGGTATTTTCGTTATAAGAAACAATGAAGAAATGCAATAAATAAGGTAACAATGCATATCTCGCGAATTTCACAACATAGAAATGACACTCGGTCGAGTGTTGAGTCCACTCGGTCGAGTGCCTTCTCCACTCGGTCGAGTGACTCACTTCCAGAAATTTTCAAGTTTATGGAAATTGGTCCACTCGGTCGAGTGTTAGGGTTCACTCGGTTGAGTGACTGGTACTCGGTCGAGTACTAGCTCGCACTCGGCTCGGTGCCTCTCTATGGTTTGCAATTTCCGACTAAGGATTACTTCTTATACTAGCGACTAGTTTACTAACAACTTTTACTAATCACACTCTAACTATAGCATTAGAGAAATTCAAACATATATGAGATATTAACACTCCAAAGGACGGGGCTAGTGCCCCTCACACACCAACATGTAATAACCACTTCCAAAACATGTCATACACATTGTTCTTTTCATCCAATTTTTGCATGTTAACATGTACCAAATGAATAACTACATCATGTAAGAATCATATCAACTTGTTATAGAATACATGTAATCAAACCACATTTCACATAGTTTTCACACATGGACATATAACAACGGCTCCAAAACACGTTACGCTCATTGATTATTTCATCCAACTTCCACATGTTATCACATACCATATGAATAATTATATCATGAAAGAATCCTATCCACTATGCAATTTACGGCTTCAAACTCATCATATTCAAACACGCAAAATCATACAAATAATGGCATTTCATATGAAAAAAATCCTCTTCTCACATCACATATATCTCACTCAAGTAAACATTTCCATTTCATCTTTTCAACTAGCATATATTATCATTTACCACACAACCTCTATATCATGCAAGATACTTAAAAAAACTATAACATAAGTATAATCATGCAACATTTCAATTCACGTTTCCCGACTCATAACCACCCACGTAGTGACCAACCGAAACAATAGGATCTAGTTTTGAAATGAGGGATCCTTCTCACCCAAAACGACCTCCTAATGTACTCAAGTCGGGTTCATTTTATTAGACACTCCTATGTTCATTTCGGTTCATTGGTTTAGATTCCAAAATCGTCGCTCTGATACCACTTTGTAACACCCCCTTCTTACCCGGCCAAGGTAATTGGGAGATGTTACCATCTCGGTTTCCCGAGGCGGTAAATTGGCGATACAATCAAGAAACGTTTATTATAAATGATAAGTTTAGTTTATTACAAACCGTAAGCAAATAAATAAAGTGAATTATACAAATTACAAGTTGACTGCCATCTATGTCATCCATGCTATGCTACTCGACTTCGAGTCCAAGGCGCGGCCTAAATATCGATCACGTCAACAAGCAAACCTTTATTCAACCTGCTCCCCATATGATCGGAACTATCATATGGATCGACACAGGCCACCCCGAAAATAGGTGACAATTACACAGACACACAAACGTCAGTTTCAATAAATAAAGTGTGACACAACTCAAAGTATGTGAGTATGCAACATGACTATAATATGAATGAGACTCTATCAAACAACCACCACACCGGTACCAGGACACGCCCAGACGTACCTACAACCCCCACGGTACCGGGACACAGCCAGACATACCGCCAACCACGCTGGTACCGGGACACGTCCGGACATACCAAAAACCACAAACAGGTACCGGGACACGCCCAGACGTACCGGGTCCGGAAGCCAACCGGATCCCCTGCCAGACATCGTGTCTCAACCACACGAGTCCCTCCGTAACTCAAGCCATTAATGTGAACATTCCTCTTGGAGTGGGAAGCTCCAAGAGGCGACTTAAGCGTAAGACGGTCTCCCTACCGCCTTACGTCTCCATAACAACAAGTAAGCCACCAGGTCCTCCGACATACAAGATAATACAATAAATGCAAGATACCACACATTATGCCAATTACCGACTCATCCAATGCAAATAAATGACAAATGACTCATTTAACAATTAGACATAGTATTAAAACTAAGTAGGATAAACCTACCTTTTCTCAAGCTCCATAAGCAAATCCGAATCCAATAATAATATCGCTTCATAAAACCGTCACCTAATTAAAGTAATTAAATACGTTTAATTACTAACTAATTAAATTAAATACGAATTCGATTAATTAAAACCGTCTTAAAACTATTCAAAATATGACTCGTACCCATCCTCCCTCATAGCCCGAAAACCACCATGGACCACCACCACTGGCCATGGTGGTCCTTGGCCAGCCCACGACCACCATAGCCTACCCCTACCCACGATAAAACAAACACATGACCGACGCATATACACACACCAAGCACCACCCACAAACCGCCACCACCACTGTGGCGTCCCCCAGACCATGGTGGACCCTACCACCAGCCCATAACCACCACATGAGCCGACATTAACAACAACAACAACAACAAACACAACAAAACAACCCAACCCGTATGCCTCCTTTTGGGCACATTTTACACCACCCAAACGCCACCCATTCCACCACCTATTACCACCACTACAACCCCCACTCAACCCTTGACAAAACCCACCCAAAATCATCCCAAAAAAACCATAAACGGTGGGTCAAAAATCCATCTTAAGACGGTCGCAAAACAACAACAAAAATGCCCTTTAAAGGCTCGGTCACACCACCATTCTCACGGTCAACGGCGATCAAATGGGTGGTCAAGGTCGAGGTGGGTCAATGGTATTAATTAAATAGTATATAAACAAGCTTAAGACGGCATTACCTTACGATCTCGAGGCGGAGGGGCATAATCTCCCTTTTCTCTTTTATCTCTTTCTCTATTCTTTCTCTCTATGAAATCTTGTGTGGATCAAATGAGATTGTGTTAGGATAGGATAAGATGAGGTGGAGTGTATATAAGGTAGGATGGTAGTATGCGTATATATGTACGGGTATCGTATATTATTATTATTATTATTATTATTATTATTATTATCATTACAACTTATTATTATCATTATTGTCATTATTATTACAACTTATTATTATTACTATTTTATTATTATTATTATTATTCTGTCTCATACATAACTCGTAGAAATATAATATATTATATTTAATTATAAATACGGGGTATTACAACATCTACCCATCTTCCTCTCCAATTCCGGGGAATCAAACCTGTAGTTTATGCCATCAATACATCGAATCGTCCTCGGTGGTATGTGGATCCAACTGTCGTTGAACCCGCCCCCGTCCCCGTCCCCAGGTGATCCAACTCCCCACCAGAGTTTTCGTGCGTCAAACGATGGTGGTATGCGGCCTTGATTAGTCGCTAGTGGTTTGTAATTCAAAGTCATGTCGTCGCTGGGTGTCATGTGGACCCGCACTGTCACCGGTAACATGTGGACCCGCTCTGTTGTTGGTGGCTTGTAAGGCTGCGCCGTTATCGGTGATATGTGTTCCATCCTTTAGTTATCACCATCACACGATGATCTCCTCCCCTTCTGTGTCTATTCTAAATTATTTTAGGGTTCGGTCATTGAAATGAGAGGGGTAAAGTCAGGAAAGACGAAAAATATGCGCGGGATTGAGTAAAATGTTGTGCGGGATTTAGCAATTCCCCTAAATATTAGAGTAAGTAGTATTTAGAGAAAAAAAATGAGTTAGCTCAAGTGTTGAGAGTTCTCTTATCCAACTGAAGAGTTTGGATTCCAAGTACCTAAGAGCGGGAGATGGTGAATTAGGTACTATTTTAAAAAATTTAACTAAACTTAATTGATTTAAGTTAGTCAAATGAAATGATATCTCAAGTATCTAACAAACACCCCTTTTAAATGAAAGTTAAAAAGCGTATTGTTAGACTGACTAGAGCAACAGTGAGATAAACTATAACTTGTTGGCTTTGCAAATGTTGTAAGCAATAGACCAAACGGACAGTATCGCAAACTGTTGTGTTGAAAAACGATAAATGAGTTGAACTAAAATTTTCAACTTAATTTTTATTGTTTAAAGATAGTTGAATGTTGATGTGAAAAACAATTGGATACAACAATTAAATTGAACTATTAGAAGTGTATCTCATTGTTTAAATACTTGCTGTAAAATGAATGCGACAGTTGATTTGACTGTTACTTGTTCGTCTTGGAAAATGAAGTAAAGACTACAATACGAAGATGACGGTATTCAGGACTGTTGCTTTAATTGAGCGAGAAAAAAATTAAATAAATTGCAGTGGAAAATAAAGTAACGAGAGATCAACACAGCGATTTTTGAATTGGTTCGGCCAACACTCTAAGGGCCTACGTCCAATCTTCTTTTTATTGATTATTTAAGTAATCTACTCAGACTACTTAAAACCCTTACAATAAAAAGGACCAATAACCTACTGCGGTTGTGACAAGAGTTCAAAGACTACTCCGACTAAGAACTCGACACTCTAACTTAAAATGTTTACAAGATCAAGTTTCCTCAAGCTTATTCAAGAAGAATTGAGAAGGACAGTTTATAAGATCAAACAATTCTAGGTAAGAGAGGACAATACTTAAAGCAATAGTAGTGATGACTGTATCAACTTGAAGACTTAGAAAGTTTTGCAAACAAATGAAAAGCTTTAAAATTTTGAGACAATTTTTCAAACTCAAATAAAATTCTCAGAGAAGTCTTGGTTTGTGAATGAAGGGAAGTGCTCCTTTTATATAGGAGGCATTCAAGAGGGAGGAAACTAGGGCTTACAAGTCAAAGCTTTTGGTATGTGACAAAATATTTGACCTACATATTTCCTTCTTCTTGAGTCGGTTTTGCTAGGGTTCGACTTTTGAATGTAGCAGCTTGAGTGATTGTTCTATTTGAAACCAAAACCCGCAAAACGGTAACATCTTTTGGTCCGATTAGTGAGGAAATTTAAGACGGTTTGACTTGCATCCCAACCTATAGACACATTTCTGGCCTCGACAAGTTCGTTGTTTAATTTCTCAATTTTGCACGATAGAGCTTTGTTTTCTTCTTTAGAAATTTTGAGCTCCTTTTTCATCATGACATATTCAGATTTTAGTTCCATGATAGTCTCAGTTTTTTGTTCAACATTAAGCTTAAGATTCAAAATACATCGATTTAGGTGGATAATTTTGGATTGAGATGAACTACATTCGGGAGACTCTTGAAGTTTGACAATTTTTTCATGAAGTACTCTAATCTCCCTTTTAAAGGCACCTATGTCAATTTTAAGACACTCCTTTTCTTTTGTCAGGTTGGTGATTAGTTCATTCGAGGCTTCTTGTATATCTGTAACACCCCCATACTCCAAGTGCCTTACCAGGACCACTCAGGTATAAGGATACTACCATCTCGGTTGCCCGAGGTACTGAATATCATAAGACAATAAAGAAACGTACTTTTAAAGTAATTATAGATTAAGTGATTACATGTTCAAACCAAAACTAATAAAAGGAATTACAAGGTTCTCAAGCGGTCTACAGCTAAAACTATCAAAGCTACTAGACTTCGTCTGACACAGCGGAAGACTTCTAACTGCCACGTGATGACTCATCCCAGCTATCCCATACGCGTCATATCACACCTGCTCAATAACCGCTCACCACCCCGAATGGATCACCACAGTTTTAAAACATTTAAACGGGGTCAATACTAATCACACAATTCAATACATATATCAACAATAAGATAAACAGACAAAACTGAATCACACACACACACACACACACACACACCACCAACTCCCATCGTCTCAATCTCGACCTTTCCACCGACCCGCCCGCCAGTGGGGGACCGCAGCCGTTCCCACCTAAGCCCCGCTCATCGTACGAGCGATAACCCTGTCCCATTAATGTGCACATCCCCTTTCGTGGCGGGTTCCACGAAGGGCGAAACTAGGGCGTGAGATCACTCCCGCAAGTGACCCCACTCAGCCGAGAACGCATCTCGAGAACCATCAACAACACAACCACAAACACCATTACAAACACAATCATCATATCAAGCAACTAACTACAGCACATCACCAATATCCCATTATGGGACTAATACTGAGTAGGAAATCCTACCTGGAAAGCACAACACGCAGACGGTATCTACAGCTGTATCAAAACGGCTCCTCTACGAATTCTCCTCCTATCATACAGCACATAAAGACTACACATCACAAACTACACACCAAAACCCCCAATTCCTAAATTAGGGTTTAACCAAACTTAACAAAACATTATAAAAACTATATTAAAAGCTTACCCTCGACGCAAGGAATCCAACGACAAGAAAAACGACAAGAACCGACCGTCTGAACTCCGGGAATTGCTAAGAATGCGATTAGGAAGATGAAGTGGCTGCTTTCTCTCTTAAACAGGGTTTTAGGTTTTGTAAAAGTGAATTAAAACAATGACGAATATGTTTAAATACCTTAATCGCATAATTAACAAAACCCGAGAAAACTCCCAGAAAGGACACTCGATCGAGTACCCAAGGTACTCGATCGAGTACCCCCTTACTCGATCGAGTACCCCAGCTACTCGATCGAGTACCCAACAGGTCAGAAACCATTTTATCTCGCAACTTACCCTTACTTGACAGAGTAAGGGCTACTCGATAGAGTACCCCAAGACTTATAAATACGGAGTATTACAGCCTTCCCTCCTTAAAAGGAACTTCGTCCCCGAAGTTCAACCCATACATAAGAACAACCATACTGACTCGACCAAGACACCACAACTTAGCTAAGGACTCAAGAACTCGACCGAACATAGAACATGAACTCTTAACACCCACTCCACCAACTATGTTTACTTCCACAACATGACTCACTAAACCGTATCTACCACATATATCTCTCATGATACCGACTCCATACATAACCAACTACCATCCTCTAATGCTGCTAGCTCCATAATATCATCAACTATCAAATCCAACACCAAGACACTCATGGACATCAAACGGAATGTTACATTCTACCACCCTTAAAAGGAACTTCGTCCTCGAAGTTTACTCACACTCGTAACCTCATCATCCAACTGTCAACACTAGCGAAATATTCTCACACTCCTAAACATCACGCTACTACAAGCACGGTCATGACCTTTAATAAAATCACCCACAACACGAATCGATCTTTTATTCTACATCAAGACTCAACTTCCGAATGTATTACCATATGTACAAGCATCAAAATCTGTTTTATCGCATCCTACTCCTCTTAAGACAAATGTTACGTCCTCGTAACTCACTAATACCAAACCATATCTATATCTCATTACCCTCTGTACCACCACATGTCAAAGATAACCGTCTATAACCCAAACACTCACCATTCTTATATCCAAGGCTCCCATACATAAACATTTCCCATTCCTCAACTCATTCGGCAGCGCACCTAACCTATACCATAAACTCGTAGCAAATCACCATACCCACTCTTCATTATTACTGCCAAACAACATACCTCTCTACGTAAGGCACTTATCTCCTAGAAGCATAACTCACGGTCCGCACTCGTTACGTACACGCACACTAGATCCTCAAGTTCCTTCTTTCATTACCGCAAAATTCATACACAGCTTAACATGACACTAATTTCCCCAACACCCTACACTCATTGTCTCAACAAAAGATTATGAACTACCCGCCGCTTTCACTCATTACAACACATGTTCCACGAATCATTTTCCATTACCCTGTCTACCGATGTCTCATCTGAAAACAAGATCAAAATTACCGTAACAACCTCTCACCACCGTGTCCCATCAACAGATTATCACTATCCCATGACAACAACGAAACATATACAACTCTATTTCATATCATACTCTACCTCATTCCCAACTTAACCTGGTAAAGAAAACATCAATAAACAAGACAACCGTCTATCAAAGACAAATCGAAACTCGCGCAGAGAGAGCAACATCAAACAAAACAACAATCTATGTATAATTGGTATGTACTTTTGAAACCCGAATCATAATCATCCCGCCTACTCCACCACAACCGGTGACGGCATCACAACACCGCCACCAACAGCCACACCGTAGTGCGAAAATACCCGCATCACAAAGATTATGTACCGTGCCGGATCACCACCCGAGGCACCACAACCACACCGATAGACATCACAATTGCATACAATTCCCATAAATACCGACTCAAAGATAACTTCTCGGACAAGAAAAACTTACTTAAATCCACCTTATTAAATCACCACGCAACATATTATATGGATAAACAGATAAGCATCTCATGAACATCATCTCTACCATTTCCGGGATACACATGTGTTATCAATACACATAAAATTATAACTAGCTATGTCAAATCAATCAAGTTATTACCTTTTTGGATATCATTCAATTAAATTACCGTGCCCAACATATATATTGAGAACATTCATAAAACAACTTTATAATTATCACACCATACCACTTCTTGTGAGGTCGGAACCTCACACAAACATTTACACATATCATAGACCCGTAATCACAACCAACTAGTCAATCCCGACCACGTAAGTTACCACTCGAAAAAGGTTACTGCTGCCCGAGTTTAACTCATATGCCCCTCATAACATATTCCCCATTCGCACAACCATCACTTCCTGCCAAATATAACCATATCTTCACTATTCAACTAATAGCGTCCGCCTCATCTAACCACATCTTATACCCTCTCACAATCATACACAACAATCAGGTCCCTACCAAATCAACCTCTTTAGAATTGTTACCTTTCTAATATTCCATCACTCTTAACCATTAGTGATAACACCACAATGCCACCATTTGCTCGTATATAAAATCTCTTACACTCATATCAAAATAACATGGTTTTTCTCCTATTTTTGGTTAATATTGCAAATAACGAACATCAAACCCATCCACAAAATTACCTCAACATTATTCCCAAAGCTAACTTATTTGTATTGTCATCCAACTTTCCACCAAATATCTCGTATCGTGCCAATGCTCCACCAACTTCTTACTCCCTTAATTCCTCGAAACTCATTACCAATCATGTTGTCCTGAAACTCCTATATAACCTTTAGCTAACATCCTCGTGATACCATCACACATTTCGATGATTCCTTATCTTTATATCGCATAGCTTCGGTGAACATTTTCCTCAGCTTACTTTTATCCTTCTTTTCTCTTTACACTCAATAATACCAATTAATAGTTCAACTCCTTATTCCTTCTAGCTAACTCTTTAGAAATCCAGTTACCCTTTCGTTGCTCCAAAACTCAAATTCCATTATTTTCTACCGACATCATCTCACTCTTTCTTACCATGGATCTTCTCTTATTATGCTATCACTCACTCACACTTATCACTAATTTGTCCATAAAAATCAACGTTTAAAGTTCAAACAATTACATCTCCCTTTTTACATCTCTAGAAATCAAAATTCTTTTTATACCGTTAATTGCCCAAGGAAATCCCACAGTGGTTTCACCTCTTAATAAACCAAATCTCCCCAAACTCCCTCACTGTCTATAAATACACCTCGCGACATGTCTCCACAAAGTTCACTATATATTACTCTTCTCAACCCCTTTAAACGAACTTTCACTACATAAATCCATAACCCACACGACTCCTAACCATTTCCCTCCATAACTCTTTACACATCGCAAGCTGCCACTATCCACATTCTTACTTTCAATCTTTTCATTCTCACGTTCATTCACATCATCCCTTGTCTATATTCACTTATTTTTACATTACTCAACACACAATCATATCACTCATCCCGTCTCGCAAAACGTGCGCCATGCCTCAATAAACTATACCAATCTTCCTTTTCTTTTTCCACCATCTATCATAATCACATATAACTCATGTCCTCCTCACCGAACTCATACTCATCATAGTGCCACTCTTTACATCATAAGATTGGGTAACTTACGCTTCAGGACCAACACATACGTAAAACAATACATAAAGAAGTAATACAACACCTTTGAATTAAACATCATATGCAACGAATGTCAAAAGACAAACATATGACCCGAAATACGCATATGACCGCACAGACCCCTACTCGATCGAGTATCAGAACCTACTCGATCGAGTTGAGGCTACTCGATCGAGTGCCCAACATGCTCGATCGAGTGCCCCGACTCCAGAACCCAAACAAACCTTCTGATCTCTGACTTACTCGACCGAGTAGCCCGGCTACTCGATCGAGTGACCCCATACTCGATCGAGTGCCCAAAAACACGATTCTGGTCAAAATAACGACAAGTACCCACTCGATCGAATCAAACCCACTCGATCGAGTCAAACCCACTCGATCGAGTCATGCAGACTCGTGAATACTACCCGCATGTTATCTCACATACCCCAACGTACTATGCATTCATTATTATTTCAACATTATGATTACAACTACGCATTCAAATCTGCGCGACTCCTCATACAATTAACAAAATAATCTACTTCGTGTTATTAAGTGTCACGTTATAAACAGCCATCATGCTTTTCATCCAATTCGTTATATAAAACACATATCATTGGACCTCTATTCTTCATGCTACTACTTACCAAAAGTCAAACATTACCATCTATCATGCGCATATAACATTCAACTTTCAATCATGTATTACTCGCATGTTTTAAATTTTCATAACTTTTCATAACACAAACCACACCCATACACTTACAAATCCTATTTCCATGTTGCTAATACAACAACATTACAAATCCACTTCATCACACATCATCATATACGAACTACTTTCTTTTTCTACCATATCATTCATCATTCTCATATACTTTTCCAACGATTCCAACCAACATGTAAGCCAACTATCATGCAACATGCTTTCAACAAACCATATACAGCACAATTAACATACACGTCGCACATATACACACGGACTCCACGTTCCCATACCATGTGACTGGCTTAAGTATCATGGGGCCAAGATTTTGAAGTGAGGGCGCCTACTCACCCAAAACCTAGCATCAGACGGGGCTCCCATTACACATACACCAGGTTCATTTTATTAGACTCCCTATGTTCATTATGTTCATTTGTTACAGGTTCCAAAATCGTCGCTCTGATACCATTTGTAACACCCCCATACTCCAAGTGCCTTACCAGGACCACTTAGGTATAAGGATACTACCATCTCGGTTGCCCGAGGTACTGAATATCATAAGACAATAAAGAAACGTACTTTTAAAGTAATTATAGATTAAGTGATTACATGTTCAAACCAAAACTAATAAAAGGAATTACAAGGTTCTCAAGCGGTCTACAGCTAAAACTATCAAAGCTACTAGACTTCGTCTGACACAGCGGAAGACTTCTAACTGCCACGTGATGACTCATCCCAGCTATCCCATACGCGTCATATCACACCGCTCAATAATCGCTCACCACCCCGAATGGATCACCACGAGTTTTAAAACATTTAAACGGGTCGATACTAATCACACAATTCAATACATATATCAACAATAAGATAAAAGGACAACCGAATCGTCACACACACACACACACACACACACCACCAACTCCCATCGTCTCAATCGTTGTCCACTAGACCCACCACGCCGGTGGGGGACCGCAGCCGTTCCCACCTAAGCCCCGCTCATCGTACGAGCGATAACCCTGTCCCATTAATGTGCACATCCCCTTTCGTGGCGGGTTCCACGAAGGGCAAAACTAGGGCGTGAGATCACTCCCGCAAGTGACCCCACTCAGCCGAGAACGCATCTCGAGAACCATCAACAACACAACCACAAACACCATTACAAACACAATCATCATATCAAGCAACTAACTACAGCACATCACCAATATCCCATTATGGGACTAATACTGAGTAGGAAATCCTACCTGGAAAGCACAACACGCAGAGACGGTATCTACGTTTGTATCAAAACGGCTCCTCTACGAATTCTCCTCCTATCATACAAACACATAAAGACTACACATCACAAACTACACACCAAAACCCCAATTCCTAAATTAGGGTTTAACCAAACTTAACAAAACATTATAAAAACTATATTAAAAGCTTACCCTCGACGCAAGGAATCCAACGACACGAAAAACGACAAGAACCGACCGTCTGAACTCCGGGAATTGCTAAGAATGCGATTAGGAAGATGAAGTGGCTGCTTTCTCTCTTAAACAGGGTTTTAGGTTTTGTAAAAGTGAATTAAAACAATGACGAATATGTTTAAATACCTTAATCGCATAATTAACAAAACCCGAGAAAACTCCCCGTAAAACCGGACACTCGATCGAGTACCCAAGGTACTCGATCGAGTACCCCCTTACTCGATCGAGTACCCCAGCTACTCGATCGAGTACCCAACAGGTCAGAAACCATTTTATCTCGCAACTTACCCTTACTCGACAGAGTAAGGGCTACTCGATAGAGTACCCCAAGACTTATAAATACGGAGTATTACAATATCACTGTTAGGAGAAACAGTCTGAGACATTATTGCTTTGAGCTCCTCCACCTCGTCCACTAGGTCATCGATCGCACCTTTAAACATAGATTGATCTTTTGGAAGTTCATCACGTTCCTTAGGTATCATGGACATTTACATAATCAAGGTAGTGTTGACATTCTCAAGATTAGAAACTGATACGTGCATTTTATATAGTCTTTTCAGCCTATTTTATGCACGTATTTCTATGCTTTCATCGTGGTTTTATGCTACGAAATGCCCCGAATATGCTACTTTGGTGTATTTTGTCTTAATTGCAGGAATGGACAATAAAGTAGTGAAATCAAGCCTTTTACCGTCCGTTTTGCATGCATTTGAAGGAAGAGTGGATTTGGAGCGGGAATTATAGCTGTCTTGGGAAGCGTGAAGCTATTTCGAGAGCTAAAAGGACAAGTCAAAGTCAAACTAACGTGAATTATAAGCTGCTAAAGTCAAGATTCACTCGATCGAGTACTTAACTGGTCGATCGAGTGGTTTTAGGTCAAATAATCAGTCGATCGAGTACTTTTTCTGGAAAATCGACCAGTTCCTTATGTGTGTTTGTTCGATCGAGTGATTTAGTTAGTCGATCGAGCAGTCTTGAGCTTGAGTTGCTCGATCGAGTGGTTTTATTCCACTCGATCGAGTGGATTTTGCTATGAGCTAGGCTTTTTACTTAATTTCCGTCATTAGGTTTAACTATACTCCTATTTTCTTATAAATAGGAGTTAGGACGTCATTTGTAATCATCTGGGGGGGACCATTGCACGTTACTTTTCTTCTGTCACTTTCACTGTTACTTTTGTTCTTCAATTCCGGATCATTAATTCAGTATTAATTCTTTCCCTTTCTTTTCTTCTTTAATTTATGCTTATTATTACTGTTCTTCCCTTATTTCTTGTTTCCCCTTTAATTATGCGTAGCTAAATCCCTTAGTATGTTAGGATTAGGGAAGCCGTGGTAGCAACATGTTATAATTGACTTGAATTGATTAGCCTTGCGATAAGAATTGTATTAGGCAATATAATTGTTATTAGGTTGAATGTATGCATGCAGGAGACCAATTTATAAAAGTAGTTAACCCCGACCTGGATCGAAAGATTGGAAGGGAAGGCTTGCTTAATTACAATAGGTAATACCTAATTAGGGCGAAAGCTAAGTTAGGAGACCCTAGGGCGGTTTAAGGACCGAAAGGTGACGACCATAGCTCTTCTTATCAATAGTCTAATCGCCTCGTACACCCGATAGTAGTACAGTGCCACGGTAGACCGACTCCTAGCATATTCCCTTCTCCTCTGTTAATTTCTTGCGTTTATTCCTCTCTTACCTTTTTATTAGTTTAGTTCAGCAATCAAAACCCCATTCCTATGACACCCTACAGACCGAATTAAACAGATAATTAGCAAAATAGCCTCCCTGTGGAGATCGACCCTACTTCTTTGCTAGCTTCGTTAGTTGTAACTTAGGTATTTATTTTTGGTACATAACGACCGTATCAAATTTTGGCGCCGTTCTTGCCGGGAGGCGACGCTTTTTATCTGTTTTATTTTGTTTGTCTTTTCGCCTCAAGGGAAGACTAAGTACCTTGAGGCCATTCTTATCTTTTTCTTTAGTGCTGTTTTGATAGGCCTACAGGTTTATCAGAACAGGCTACTAAGGGAGATTATCGAAGGGAAGGCTTGAGTACCTTCGATCCCTCTTGCCAAGATGACATCTGTCTCCGACTAATTGCTCAGTTTGAAGCCCAAGTGAAAAACCCGCTAGTTGGGAAAGGAAGAAATCTTGGGGATGTGGTCTTCGCAGAGCACAATGCAGCTGTAGTTGTGCCGCCACATCCACCCTATCAATGGCCACCGCAACAAGATCCTCCCGATATACAAGAAGAAGAATTTGCGGAGCTGAAATCTTTATTGGAGACACTTGCATCTCAAATGCAAGCTCAGCAAGATTATGATAGACAATTCTTCTCGCGAGTTGATGAGCTCGAGTCTGTAGTTGCTCAGTTAGCAGCTGAGATAGAGATAGAAGAGATCGCGGAGCTGACATATTTAATGGGGACGCTTGTATTCAAAATACAAGAGAGTGATAGACATATGGACGCTCGAATCCTTGAGCTGGAGTCACACATTGCTCGGTTAGCGGTGAGAGGCAAGAAGAAGAGGTATACCTTCTTTGAGAGCGGGTTTTCCCCGAGGAAACCGTGTTGCCCAATCTGAGGATGACTTTTATGACTCCGACGACGAGTTTCTATCATATTTCACTAGCTTACGCGAAGATTTCAGCCCTGTACAGGAGGAATCACTTGATCGAGTGACTAAAGTTGGTCGATCGAGAAAGTGCTCGATCGAGTGATATTTCCACTCGGTCGAGTGCAATTCAGGAGGAAGTTGGTCGATCGAGCGATTATTCTGCTCGATCGACTGATTTGGCCATTGGGAGCTTTGATTCGTCATATGGGTTTGATTTAGATGACGATTTTGATGATGATAATGGATACGGTGAGTCTCCCTTATTCAAAGCCGAGTCGGACACACTTGAAGCTGAGATTTATGGGCTGGATTCCACTGAGGGCTATGAAAGGACAGCTGAGTTGGTATTTGCTCCTAGCACGGATGAGGTATTACATTCTTTTGTCAGTGATTCCGTGGTTGAGAGCAACCAACCTGAGGTAGTAAATGATAATTTTATTATTGTTCGTTTTAATAGTATATTGCCTCGTTTGACTCGCGCTATTTCTTTTAAAGCTATACCTCCTCTCATGTGGTCGATTAATTTAAAGATTTTTCACCGTCCTTATCATTTCAAGTTCGTTAATCTGAGACGATACCCTATTTTATTGACAATCGCTTGCCCGCGCTCCTCTATTTTGTGGATAAATTTAGGAGCTCTCATAGGAAATTTGTTAGACTTAAATGTTTATACAATTTTATTTCCTATCTCTTTATTCCACTTTGGTGCTACTTATGCTTTTGTGTAGCACATGCGCAGATGTACGATCTAATGTCGCGCACTTTGAGTGTTTTGATTGTAGGCGATTATAGAGGCTCGAAGAAAAAGAAGGTCGAGCTGGGACCCGACTGAAGCTAGCGCTACCCGGGAGGCAACCCGGATAATTTTATTTTGCATTTTATTTTCAGTTGTAATAAATGGTTTTTATACCATAGACTTTCTCAGTATGCTTGTTTAGTTAGTTTTGAAATTTGTTTTTCATTGCGTTTTGCGGTACACGCCGAGAACCACTCGATCGAGTAGTTTTTCTACTCGATCAAGCACTAATCGTTGTGATAAATCCACTCGATCGAGTAGTTTTTCTACTCGATCGAGCAAACGCAAAAAAAGAGAACTACTCGATCGACTGTTTTTCCTCTCGATCGAGTAGTTGTGAATGCCCTTTTCACTCGATCGACTAGTGTTCATCTGCTATCGAGTGTATTGACTTGGATTAGCTTCCTAAGACGGTTTTCCGGGCCTTTAGCAACCTCCCATGTTCATGGTCGGTTTGGGGAGGTCCCTTTATTCGCGCATTTTGTGAGTTTTTTCCGTATTTACTCTCTTTCTCCTTCAGTTTGCATTTTCTTTCCATGTTTTGGTACAATGGGGGCATTGTACAGTTTGGTTTGGGGAGGTTATGCATCCATATCTGTGTCTGCATATTGCTTTTATTGCATTTCTGTTATCACATTTAGTTTATGTATGCATGGTTGTTTATTTTCATTAAAATTTAAAATCCCATAAAAATTAGAAAATTTCAAAAATTCAAAAAACTTCATGTTTATTTTAGCATATAGGTTGAGTCGGAACGGTAGATTTCAATGATGAAATTGCACTATATCTGTCTTTTTGCTTAAGCCTTGCATTAGACTGTTATCTTTTAGCTTTGTCTTATTGCATATCTACGAGTTAATGTTTAATTTAGCTGAATGAATAGACTTGACCTGAAATTTTGGCAACCTACTTATAAATTCTAAGGAATTAGAGCCGTATAAACTGGTGTCAATTGTGACCAGTTTCATGTAGGATTGTGAGTAGTTACTCCTTGCATAGCATGTTCATTCATTTGCACGTATATGAAATTCAATTGCTTTTCGTCGTCATACATTCGGGTTAGTGGTTGGTCTCACATGCAGGGAGGTGCTTACAATTTCCCTTTCTTTCATTTTTACCCATTTAACTCCACATTAGCCAAATTTGCCTGTTGACCCTTAGCTACATCCATATTTAGCCTGCCTTGTCAAGCTAGTTTAGATTGTTCTGCGGTATATTGTCTATTGTATCGAGTTTGGCTTGCATCTATTGATTCGGAGTTGGTAACTTATGAAGAAAAGGAGGATGTTGAAAAAAGACGTGAAAAAGAAAAAAAAAAGTTGAAAGAAAAAAAGAAATGAAAAATGAAAAAGGAAGAAAACGTGAAGTTGAAGAAAAAGAAGAAAAAGAAAAAAAAAGAAATAGAAAAGAAAGAAAAAAAAAGATTTTGTTTGAGACGGTTTCACTCCTATTTTCTATCTTATATCATTTGAGGAGTTAGTTCAGTTTGGTTTGGTGAGATTTTATGCCAAATGAAGGGCATTGTGCTTATTTCTTAATTGAGTTGGAAATGGATATGTCTCATATGGTTCTGTTTAGGTACTAGCTTGGCCGCCTATACCTCCACATTCCCATAAATGTTTTGCCTTTTCTTACCCATTGCCTCACTTTACCATATTTTTGTAAGCCCTCTGTGTGTGGGACCTTGTTTGGTTGGAATGTATGTTTGGTAGTTAGAATTGTCTATCATATTAGCTGCATGCATGTTTATGTGGGTCGTAGTTTAGGTGAGCGACTATTTTTCTTTCTCTCTTACATATATTTGTTCACCCTTTGCTTCATGAGAGAAGAGTGACCCGTGAGACCCCGATTTTAAAGGTTTTTCAAGGTCGACGGTTCAGCTTTATTATAAACATCCTATAACTCGTTTGCATTTGACTATTTAGCTATAAGTGTTAGTTTGTCTGCATTAAATTGGCTTAAGTGGGCATTTGTAGCTAGCTCTGAGTTATCTTTTTCCGTTCCATTAGTTGCATTTTAGTTTACTCGGGGACGAGTAAAGGTTTGGTTTGGGGAGATTTGATACGTGCATTTTATATAGTCTTTTCAGCCTATTTTATGCACGTATTTCTATGCTTTCATCGTGGTTTTATGCTACGAAATGCCCCGAATATGCTACTTTGGTGTATTTTGTCTTAATTGCAGGAATGGACCATAAAGTAGTGAAATCAAGCCTTTTACCGTCCGTTTTGCATGCATTTGAAGGAAGAGTGGATTTGGAGCGGGAATTATAGCTGTCTTGGGATGCGTGAAGCTATTTCGAGAGCTAAAAGGACAAGTCAAAGTTAAACTAACGTGAATTATAAGCTTCTGAAGTCAAGATTCACTCGATCGAGTACTTGGCGGTCGATCGAGTGGTTTTAGGTCAAATAATCGATCGATCGAGTACTTTTTCTCGGAAAATCGACCAGTTCCTTATGTGTGTTTGTTCGATCGAGTGATTTAGTTAGTCGATCAAGCGAGTCTTGAGCTTGAGTTGCTCGATCGAGTGGTTTTATTCCACTCGATCGAGTGGATTTTGCTATGGGCTAGGCTTTTTACTTAATTTCCGTCATTAGGTTTAACTATACTCCTATTTTCTTATAAATAGGAGTTAGGACGTCATTTGTAATCATCCGGGGGGGGGGGGGGGACCATTGCACGTTACTTTTCTTCTCGTCACTTTCATGTTACTTTTGTTCTTCAATTAGGATCATTAATTCAAGTATTAATTCTTTCCTTTCTTTTCTTCTTTAATTTATGCTTATTATTCTTTGTTCTTCCCTTATTTCTTGTTTCCCCTTTAATTATGCGTAGCTAAATCCCTTAGTATGTTAGGATTAGGGAAGCCGTGGTAGCAACATGTTATAATTGACTTGAATTGATTAGCCTTGCGATAAGAATTGTATTAGGCAATATAATTGTTATTAGGTTGAATGTATGCATGCAGGAGACCAATTTATAAAAGTAGTTAACCCCGACCTGGATCGAAAGATTGGAAGGGAAGGCTTGCTTAATTACAATAGGTAATACCTAATTAGGGCGAAAGCTAAGTTAGGAGACCCTAGGGCGGTTTAAGGACCGAAAGGTGACGACCATAGCTCTTCTTATCAATAGTCTAATCGCCTCAGTACACCCGATAGTACAGCTGCCACGGTAGACCGACTCCTAGCATATTCCCTTCTCCTCTGTTAATTTCTTGCGTTTATTCCTCTCTTACCTTTTTATTAGTTTAGTTCAGCAATCAAAACCCCATTCTGTGACACCCTACGGACCGAATTAAACAGGATAATTAGCAAAATAGCCTCCTGTGGAGATCGACCCTACTTCTTTGCTAGCTTCGTTAGTTGTAACTTAGGTATTTATTTTTGGTACAGAACGACCGTATCAAATTTTGGCGCCGTTCTTGGGGAGGCGACGCTTTTTATCTGTTTTATTTTTGTTTGTCTTTTCGCCTCAAGGGAAGACTAAGTACCTTGAGGCCATTCTTATCTTTTTCTTTAGTGCTGTTTTGATAGGCCTACAGGTTTATCAGAACATGCTACTAAGGGAGATTATCGAAGGGAAGGCTTGAGTACCTTCGATCCCTCTTGCCAAGATGACATCTGTCTCCCGACTAATTGCTCAGTTTGAAGCCCAAGCTGAAAAACCTGCTAGTTGGGAAAGGAAGAAATCTTGGGGATGTGGTCTTTGCAGAGCACAATGCACTGTAGTTGTGCCGCCACATCCACCCTATCAATGGCCACCGCAACAAGATCCTCCCGATATACAAGAAGAAGAATTTGCGGAGCTGAAATCTTTATTGGAGACACTTGCATCTCAAATGCAAGCTCAGCAAGATTATGATAGACAATTCTACTCGCGAGTTGATGAGCTCGAGTCGTAGTTGCTCGGTTAGCGGTGAGATAGAGATAGAAGAGATCATGAGCCGACATATTTAATGGGGACGCTTGTATTCAAAATACAAGAGAGTGATAGACATATGGACGCTCGAATCCTTGAGCTGGAGTCACACATTGCTCAGTTAGCAGCTGAGAGGCAAGAAGAAGAGGTATACCTTGCTAAGAGCGGGTTTTCCCCTGAGGAAACCGTGTTGCCCAATGCTGAGGATGACTTTTATGACTCCGACGACGAGTTTCTATCATATTTCACTAGCTTACGCGAAGATTTCAGCCCTGTACAGGAGGAATCACTCGATCGAGTGACTAAAGTTGGTCGATCGAGAAAGTGCTCGATCGAGTGATATTTCCACTCGGTCGAGTGCAATTCAGGAGGAAGTTGGTCGATCGAGCGATTATTCTGCTCGATCGACTGATTTGGCCATTGGGAGCTTTGATTCGTCATATGGGTTTGATTTAGATGACGATTTTGATGATGATAATGGATACGGTGAGTCTCCCTTATTCAAAGCCGAGTCGGACACACTTGAAGCTGAGATTTATGGGCTGAATTCCACTGAGGGCTACGAAAGGACAGCTGAGTTGGTATTTGCTCCTAGCACGGATGAGGTATTACATTCTTTTGTCAGTGATTCCGTGGTTGAGAGCAACCAACCTGAGGTAGTAAACGATAATTTTATTATTGTTCGTTTTAATAGTATATTGCCTCGTTTGACTCGCGCTATTTCTTTTAAAGCTATACCTCCTCTCATGTGGTCGATTAATTTAAAGATTTTTCACCGTCCTTATCATTTCAAGTTCGTTAATCTGAGACGATACCCTATTTTATTGACAACTGCTCCCGCGCTCCTCTATTTTGTGGATAAATTTAGGAGCTCTCATAGGAAATTTGTTAGACTTAAATGTTTATACAATTTTATTTCCTATCTCTTTATTCCACTTTGGTGCTACTTATGCTTTTGTGTAGCACATGCGCAGATGTACGATCTAATGCTGCGCACTTTGAGCTGTTTTGATTGTAGCTGATTATAGAGGCTCGAAGAAAAAGAAGGTCGAGCTGGGACCTGACTGAAGCTAGCGCTACCCGGGAGGCAACCCGGATAATTTTATTTTGCATTTTATTTTCAGTTGTAATAAATGGTTTTTATACCATAGACTTTCTCAGTATGCTTGTTTAGTTAGTTTGCGGGCTGTTTTTCATTGCGTTTTGCAGGTACACGCTGAGAACCACTCGATCGAGTAGTTTTTCTACTCGATCAAGCACTGTTGCTGATAAATCCACTCGATCGAGTAGTTTTTCTACTCGATCGAGCAACTGCAAAAAGAGAACTACTCGATCGACTGTTTTTCCTCTCGATCGAGTAGTTGTGAATGCCCTTTTCACTCGATCGACTAGTGTTCATCTGCTATCGAGTGTATTGACTTGGATTAGCTTCCTGAGACGGTATCAGAAACGTCATTAGGTGTCGACTTAAGACATTCTAGCTCTTTGGTTAATTCTTTGATCAATTTCTTTATTCTTTTAATTTCATCATGTATTTCAGAGGTAACTATAACACCCCCATATCCAGAGGAGCCTTAACTAGGCCTTCCTTAGCATATAAAGGTATTACCATCTCGGTTGCCCGAGGACAGTAATAATCAAATGCCGATAAAAGAACTATTATGTTATGTTAACAATTGATTTAAAACCAACTGATGATATAAAAGATACAACTCAAAGTCTACTTGCTATAACTATCAATCTCGTGGAGACTCATCCCTGCCCGGACTCCAGCTATCAACGATATCAACACCTGCTAAGACAGACTGCTCACCATAAGGGATCACGGCAGACACATAAACAAACAAGACAACCACCCAAGGTCAGTACTGAGATAAAACACAACAAAGCCAACAACAACTGACAACTCAATGTAACACAATCAGCCACACACAAGCACACCCACACCGATCAATCTCCGTCACCGGATGTCCACTGGACCAGCCCTGCCAGTGGGGGACCACAGCCGTACCCACCAAATCCCCGCTCATCATACCGAGCGATAACCCTGTCCCATTAATGTGCACATCCCCTTCCGTGGCGGGCTCCACGAAGGGCGAAACTAGGGCGTGAAGCCACTCCCGCAAGTGACTCCACTCAGCCGAGAACGCATCTCGAGAACCATAGACAAACAATCACAATCACAATATCAACAACAAACTGAATCTATCAACAAGACACAACAACCGCAATACAACCACAACAACCGACACACTAGACCATCTACAGAAACTGAGTAGGCGAACCTACCTTTAAGCAACTGCAACAAATCCATGCCAACATATGACATATCCAGCAACCAAGCAAAGCCTATAAGCATAACACAATCACCTATTACTATCAAGCAAACCCTAACTGTAAAGACAAAGTTACGGATGATGATTATGACATACCTATAAAGAGAAACCCGGCAAAAGACCGCTACCCGACTCAAGCTACGCTCTCCTAAGGCACAAGGACCTTCAAAGGGCTTCCATGGAGGTTTTATGGTGAAGGGAAGGGAAAGGGGCGACTAGAGGATAAAAGGAATCAGGCGGAAATGACTTGCGGGTTTAACAAATCGCGATTAAAAACCCTCGCTGAAAGCTCGATACTCGATCGAGTACCACACACACTCGATCGAGTAACCCCCTACTCGATCGAGTACCTACGCTACTCGATCGAGTAGCCTCTACTCTATCGAGTACCACACAAGACACGTACCCCAAGATAGCTTTGACACACACTTCTAAGAACCATTCCCGCTCCCAAGGTCAGTCAACGCTGGTCAAGGGGTCCCTAAAAGGGCAGGTATTACAGTCTTACCCCCTTAAAAAGAACTTCGTCCCCGAAGTTCAACTCACCTAACTCAACGCACAAGACACGGGAAGACACGACATCAGTATTCTTTCGGCACAAATCACCTACTTCCCTGAAACACCATCCCCCATGACATCATATCATCATTATCTAACGCACTATTCATATCGACTCTTACAGCTATCATATAAACATCATCATTATCAATTGTCACTCTATATGTCTACATCCACCCTTACAAACTATCATATATAAAACATCAACCTCGCAATGCGAACCAGCACAAACGACGATCACCCATCATATGGTAACAACTATCGACCCGAAACATATCCCATAACAACTTCATATTGTACAACCAATACCACCACGTTACTCAACAACGCAATTCTATTACGACACATTGCACCACAACTATCTCTTTATGACATACTATCACATTCACTTCAATGAACTAAAGTAACCACTTACACTTCATATAAGCAATGTGATCAAAGTACTAGAAAATTTTGTAATTGAAAAACAAAACACTATAAACGAACAACAACATAATTTCAAAATCAACCTTTTTATTTTGCGACATTACTCTTCCCCTCTAAAAGGAACTTCGTCCCCGAAGTTCACCACCAAAATTACCACACATATAACCTATTACTTGTATCACAACAAAAATTAGACCCATATTATTTACTATGGACATTACTCACTAAGCTTATACTCGCTAAATTAGAAATCATACATAAACCACCGGAATAACTAGCCGCCGTCGATAAAGCACGTTAATATTGTATGCACAAGCGTATGAAATATGTAACTCCGATGAATAGATCATAATATGGCATTAAAGCAATAAGAAACCATCATCACTTCACTATTTGTGATGAAAATGTATATAAAACTCAAGCACGACTTCTAACATATGAAATTAACGGTTCAAAGGTGTTACTACGCACTAATAACCACGTTAAACATCACACTTGTAATTATAAAACAATTGAACACTTTTAATTTTTGAAAAGTTCCTGTAACAGTGCTACTCGATCGAGTATGTAAGGGTACTCGATCGAGTGCCATGCTACTCGATCGAGTGTCTTGGCTACTCGATCGAGTAGCCCGAGATCATAAAGCATCAAATCTGCCATACCTGTAGCTACTCGATCGAGTATAGGGGTACTCTGTCGAGTACCTACAGGTCAAATGCCTTATAAAACCTGTCATAAACTAACACATATATACATAACCGTCTCGTAACTTGAGTCGGGATGACTCCCCGACTCCCAACATCCTCCAACAAGGTCAACTATCAAATCCGGCCTTATGGCCAACAATACAAGTCCATAACCAAAGTTTCAACGAAAACAACTACCAATATCTAACAACACTACCGACATCTAATACCAATATCCATAAACAAAGATAGAAACGAGGAGTATCACTCCTGCTGCTGCTGCTCAACCATCATCTCATCATCACCACCACCACCTCCAGACGTACCCGCTCCCGATGTCCCAATGCCCGCATCAACCCCCACTGCAACTCCCGGGCCGACATGCCATAGGGTCAAACCACCGTAGGGAAAGGACTGAGGTGTCCCCCACGTCGACTGATCCACCCCGTAGGAGTGGAAAACCCCACTATAGCCCCCAACACCACTCCACCAAACCGGATGCGATCCCTCGGTCCCAATCCCCTGAGTGTACGCCATCTCATGCATATTCCTGAGTGTCAAAGTAGATGACACTCTCTCTGCCAAGTAGCTAGATCGCGTCTCCGGGGTGTCGAGGTAAGGGTAGCACGGGAAAGTATGCTGCTGCTGCTGCTGTGGCGCTACCGGCCGTGGCCTAGTCTCCGAGGTCCTCTCCCTCACTCGGCGGGGTCCTCTCCTCAACCTGGGTCTCTCCTCCGTGACCGTCGCGTTCTCCCCCTTCTTTGGCTCGGGCATCACCTCTAGGATCGCATCATTGATGAGGTACGTCTGCAACTGACGGGGCACGTCATCATCCTCCTCCTCCTCGTCGGAGTCAACAACTGTCACCACCGGCTCTAACGGCTCGGTCGGTGGAAGGTGCTCAGGAGCCGGAATCCCCATCCATCTCACGCCCCATACCCTCCAAGCCAGGCTACCGTCAGCCAAAGTTCTCAACCACTTCAGGTCGAGGTAATAGTAACGGTCCATAGAAAGCAAGAAACTAGTGTTCATCAACCGAAACTCAACGGCCTGGGCAGCTGGGTCATAGATAAAGGAGCTCATAAACTCCAAGGTGAGAAAAGGGTAGGAGTGTTTCCTCAGCCTATATAACCCCGTAAAACCCAAAGTCTTGAATATGTGACGGACATCCGACTCTATTCCCAACTCCTCCAAAAGTGTAGTATCTATACACCTCGTCGGCCTCATTTTGCGTTTTGCAAAACTACAAAACGCTCTCTCTGTTTGAAGTCTACAAACACAACAGAAGGGTACTCCGGAACTGTGGGTACCACGGGTCCACTCCCTTCCCCCATCTCAGGTTGTGTAACCCTCCCCCGTTTACTCTGACGGGTCCCTACATTCGGTCTCGGCATCTGTTTCAGCATATAATTTTAAACAAACTTGCATAAACATGTAAAGCATATACTTCATGTAATTTGGATTTTATATACTCAGCTAAGTACTCCAACTCATCAACCAGTTCGACATGTGAAGCACATAATTCATGTCATTAACTTTGAATACTCAGCTAGGTACACACATTCACCAACAGTTTTCCCAATTTGATGTATAAACTCAGTTTGCAGCTACTCATAAACCATAGTTGTAAAGAAGAAATTATCATGGTGAATACACATGCTCAACATCTTCTAACATCCTAGCATGATTCTAAGGTTACTCCATACACACTCCTAATAACATGTGAGGCATTCGTACTAACTCATGGAAAAGCATCTTAGGACATATTATCATCATCTTCAATATTAGAAACAAATAACTCAGTTAAACTTGTCAGACGGTCTCTACAGCTGAAATTATTTTGACATATTCTTCATGAATTAACACCACTACTATCATATTGAAGTTCAATCTTTACTTAAACAGTCACATACAACCCCAATTTTCAGATATAAATAACGAATTTCCATTTGGGGCACTTTTTAGACGGAGTTTTAAGGCAACTTTTTAAGGTGGAAATCATCATAATTCATTCTTCAACATGATATAAACAATGTATAATACCTAATTCCATCATCTAATCAATGTAAAACAATCAAAATTCAATTTCGATTTTTGTAAACCCTAGAAATTTCGGTTTCAATATTGGCAATTTCTAGCCTATTTTACAGCAATTAATCACCAACATTCATACAAGGGAAGCATGTAAATCATATTACAACAATTAAAAGCAATAATCTATCCATGTGAATCGAAAATTTCAGATTGTATCACTATTCTAACACATTTAAATCAATAAATCATGTAAATTAGGAAGAAAAGCATACCTTGATTAAGTAGTAAAGTAAAGAAACGAAATCAAACAGAGAAAACAACCTCAAGAATCACCACGAACACACGAGATGAGGAAGCTTTTGAGAGGAATTTTAGAATTAGGGTTCTAAATAGGAAGGAGAAATGAGAGGAATAAGGAAAGAATAGGGGTTTTAAGAAACCCGTAAGAATCACTGTACAGTAACCTAATCGATCGAGTGCCTTGGGTACTCGATCGAGTACCACCCTACTCGATCGAGTAGGATCTATTTCGTCGAGTATCTGCAGAAATTCTTTCACATCTCGACGTCATAGCTTCCTAACTAGATCAAGTGAGGTCTACTCGGTCTAGTACGCACTCGCACTCGGTCAAGTATAGTTAAGTACTCGGTCGAAATACGAGATAAATCGAAGATTCCTGCAAAACAATACCACATGTCGATTCCAAACTGAGTTCGGAATTCGCCACTAGTCATCACACTTACTCACGCATTACAATATCGTCTCAACAATTAAGGCTCGCGCCATACTATGCTACAACAAATTACTCAACTCGGTTTACCTGCTACCGAGTCACTCATGAGTTTAATCATGTACTCTTATCATACTTAAAACTCGTTCTAACACATTAATACTAAGCTCGAGTCCTTCTCGACATGAATCATATAATTAACATTAATTCCTTCTTTCACATATCATGGAAATGCATACTCTTCACAACAAATTGATCTATCATGTTGCAAATTCAATCATAAGCAAATCATCTTACATAAATCGTTTGTCACGCAGCGGAAAAATTTCAATCAATAAACAAGGCATATACACATTACTACATGCCATATTTCATAATATAACTCAACAATTTTTATAACTATTACACTATGGCCACCGTAGGACTTATAAACTCGCATAGTATTACCATTACCAACCACTAGAAGCAAACTCCAACATAATCACTTTCATATCACGGCATACACTTTCACATTTCACGCATTTCTATCAAATAAACTTTTGTCACGGATCCCGGAATCATCATACAAGCTCGTTAATCAAGCCAAAACTTCACTAAGCATTATCCAAACGCAACCATTATACCCATCTCTATGTTAGCAAAGACTCGACCTCAGATAACTCCGACACTATTAACATACACATCATACATATACACACGGACTCCACCTTCCCACACCATGTGACTAGCTTAAGTGTCATGGGGCCAAGATTTTGAAATGAGGGCGCCTACTCACCCAAAATCTAGCATCATCGGGGCTCCCATTACACATACACCAGGTTCATTTTATTAGACTCACTACGTTCATTATTTTCTTTTGTTACAGGTTCCAAAATTGTCGCTCTGATACCACTTTGTAACACCCCCATATCCAGAGGAGCCTTAACTAGGCCTTTCTTAGCATATAAAGGCATTACCATCTCGGTTACCCGAGGACAGTAATAATCAAATGCCGATAAAAGAACTATTATGTTATGTTACAAATGATTTAAAACCAACTAATGATATAAAAGATACAACTCAAAGTCTACTTGCTATAACTATCAATCTCATGGAGACTCATCCCTGCCCGGACTCCAGCTATCAACGATATCAACACCTGCTAAGACAGACTGCTCACCATAAGGGATCACGGCAGACACATAAACAAACAAGACAACCACCCAAGGTCAAGATCGAGATAAAACACAACAAAGCCAACAACAATCGACAACTCAATGTAACACAATCACCACACACAAGCACACCCACACCGATCAATCTCGTCATGGCATTTGTCCCCTTTGGACCAGCCCGCCGATGGGGGACCGCAGCCGTACCCACCAAATCCCCGCTCATCATACCGAGCGATAATCCTGTCCCATTAATGTGCACATCCCCTTCCGTGGCAGGTTCCACGAAGGGCGAAACTAGGACGTGAAGCCACTCCCGCAAGTGACTCCACTCAGCCGAGAACGCATATCGAGAACCATAGACAAACAATCACAATCACAATATCAACAACCGTCTGAATTTATCAACAAGACAAAACAACCACAATACAACCACTACAACCGACACACTAGACCATCTACAGAAACTGAGTAGGCGAACCTACCTTTAAGCAACTGCAACCAATCCATGCCAACATATGACATATCCAGCAACCAAGCAAAGCCTATAAGCACAACACAATCACCTATTACTATCAAGCAAACCCTAACTGTAAAGACAAAGGTGTAAAGACATACCTATAAAGAGAAACCCGGCAAAAGACCGTTACCCGACTCAAGCTACGCTCTCCTAGAGCATAAGGATCTTCAAAGGGCTTCCATGGAGGTTTTATGGTGAAGGGAAGGGAAAGGGGCGACTAGAGGATAGAAGGAATGAGGCGGAAATGACTTGCGGATTTAACAAAACGCGATTAAAAACCCTCGCTGAAAGCTCGATACTCGATCGAGTACCACACACACTCGATCGAGTACCACACACACTCGATCGAGTAACCCCCTACTCGATCAAGTACCTACGCTACTCGATCGAGTAGCCTCTACTCTATCGATTACCACACAAGACACGTACCCCAAGATAGCTTTAGCACGCACTTCTAAGAACCATTCCCGCTCCCAAGGTCAGTCAACGCTGGTCAAGGGGTCCCTAAAAGGGCGGGTATTACAGTAACAGTGACACTGTTTGTTGCTTTAAGCTCGTTTTAAGGTGAACATTTTCTTGTGTAATTTATTCTATCTCATCTTGCATGACATCTAATTTTTCAATTTTAGTACGACACTTATCAAACAATTTGTCAAGAAGTTTACACACCTTGTCTTTGGAGTAAGTTCTAACCTTAGATTTTAAGAGCTTTACCTCATCATTGGAATCGGACTCGGAATCGTCGGGATGAGCCGTGAGACATCTAAGATGTTCAATTTTGTGAGATTTGTCTTCGTTGGTTAAGCACATCTTAGCTTCTAATTGCTCCTCGATGGGTTCATCGTCCTCGCAGTCGGACATCTTAGCTTTACCTTCTTAGGTTTATCACGTTTGTCCTTTGATTTGATTTCCTCCCTCTTTGGACATTCTTTAATTTGGTGAGTTTTATCACCACATTTGAAACATCCAATAGTGGAAGTAGGTCATTTCTTAGGAAAACGTTTTTTCGAGTAGTTATTATTGAACTTTCTATTTCCTTACCCATTTACCATTTGATACCAAGTTTGTCGTACTCCTCGGTATACAAACAATATTTGTAAAACTCAATACCAAACTAATGAATGTAGTAGGGTAAGGAGGTCGATCCACAGAGACGGGATTATGGTTCTTAAATTGATCCTTTGTTTCCTAGTTTAGTTCTAGCAAATGCAATTAGATGATTGATAAACTAATTAATAAGACTACAACTAAGAACAAGTAAATGAAAAATTGATTAAGATGCTAATTAAGGAAGCAAGGGTGGTCGGGTTCACTCATGTGGAGAAAAGGTCGAATAAAGGCACAAATTAACAAGTAAATACGGTAAATTCAAAGGTACGTCCCAACCTCTCGATGTGAGACTAACCCGAGGTTTAGTATAATCAAAATCTCGCTCTAATTACCCATAAGCCACTAATCGTCATAAATTATCTAGTTAGTAGTTAAGCTCTCACCCAACAAGTTATAAGATAGTGAAATTGACTCAAATTCTCATTGAGACATTTCCACAAGCACTTTTTATGCATGACAATTAGAAGAGAAATTACCCATGTAGTACTTGCTTATTCAAGCCAACAGTCTACCCAAATCAACCACACAAGATCCCCCTTCACCCAAGCAATACACTACTCAAATATGGTAATGAAATTGAGAGCAAAACATGGGAACTTTAACAAGAAAATAAGAAGAGTAAACATAATGATAAGCCAAGTAATTAAAACTACAATAAACATGTAAACAATTGAGAGGAAGAGAAATAAAGAGAAGGATTATTCCAATAGTAATTAAAGGAGCAAACTTTGATTGAAATAAGGAGGATGAATCTCTTCTTCCTTCAAATTGCAACCCACTAATCTAAATGTAAACTAATGAAAATTGAAAATATTTAATAAACTAAAGAGGAATTAAACTAATATGGAAGAAAGATTTATAGCTGCGGGGGGCTATGCCGTTCGACACAATTGAAGCAAAAGGGAGAATTGAATGTTGTGTGTGTTGTATGCCGGTTAGCCGGCCGAAGGGCCGCCGGTAGATAGCATCATGGCAATCATGTGTTTACACGATTTAAGGTGAGGGGGGTGCTGTGTGCCGAATAGTCGGTTGCCGGTGCCTATGCCGGCAGCGAGACTTTCACAAAAAAGGAGAGGATTTGGGTGTGTGGCTGTGACTCCCCCATACTCCAAGTGTCTTACCAGGACCACTTATGGTATGGAAACGTCACCATCTCGGTTACCCAAGGCAATGATAATCATAAGACAATAACGAAACATATTTAAAAGTAAATACGGTTTAAAGTGATTACATGTCAACTCCAAAACTGTTAAACTGAAATACAAAGTTTTCAAAACGGTCTACTGATAAAACTATCAAAACTACAAAAAAATCGTCTGACACAGCGGAAGACTTCTAACTGCCACGTGAAGACTCATCCCAGCTATCCCATACGCGTCATATCGTACCTGCTCAATAACTGCTCACCATCCCCGAATGGATCACCACAGTTTTTAAAACAATTAACGGGGTCAGTACTAATTACATAAAACAAAGCCACAACGAACAAGTGCATAAACAACTCAACAACACAACAATTCTCCAGTCTCCATAACCAATCTCCACACAACTGACTACACACTAAAGTGTGTAGTCCTGCCAGAGTACCCATCGCAACAAGTACTCCACACCGCCAGTGGGGGACCGCAGCCGTACCCACCAAATACCCGCTCATCACAACTAAGCGATAAACCCAAGTTTCCTTAATGTGCACATCCCCTCCTGCGGCGGGTTCCACAGGGGGCGAACCAAGGGCGTGAAGCCACTCCCGCAAGAGACTCCACTCAGCCAGGGACGCGCCCCGAAGATCACAGACAGTTACACAATCAATCAACAGTATGAAAACAACAACCGTCTAACAACTTAACAATACAATCAAACTTTAATCACAACAACCACCACCACACATTATGTAACTAATACTGAGTAGGGAAACCCTACCTGGAAAGCAACACGGAATCGGACGATCAAGCAGCTAAATCAGAATCTCTCCTCAACGAACCCTCCTCCTATACATACATACATATTATTACTACCATAATCACATAACCACCAAAACCCCCAAATCACCCAATTAGGGTTTAACCAACATTAACCAAACGATATAAAAACTATATGTAGAGCTTACCCACGACACAATGATCATAAAGGTGTAAAGAACGACGAAAACCGACACTCCTAGCTCCGAGATTTGCTAATAATGCGGCGAAGATGATTCAACGTAACTTCTAATCTTCTCTTGAAGGTTTTAGGTTTTGAAAAGTGTTTTAATAAAAGTGATGAAGGCCTTATATACCATTTCCGCATTATTAACAAAACCCGTCAACATCACCCGTTAACCGACTTACTCGATCGAGTAAGTCAGTTACTCGATCGAGTGACCGTTACTCGATCGAGTACCCATCAGGCAGACTATTGTTTTGCGTAAAACCATACTAACTCGACAGAGTAAGCCCCACTCGATAGAGTATCCCAAGACACATAAAACCGTAGTATTACAGTCTTCCCTCCTTAAAAAAAACTTCGTCCCCGAAGTTCAAGACACAAACAAAAACAAACACACCGACACCTTCCCGACACAACAACATAAAGAAAACTCAACACCAAACTCCCATCACACCTCTCAAAACAAAACTCAACCCGACTCAAGGCAGCTACTAACTGTACCAAAACCAACATAAGACATACAAACCTATTGTACCAAAACCAACATAAGACATACAAAACTCTATGAAACCATACAAAAACTCTACGCGACCATCTCATACCCCCTAAAAGAAACAAGGTTACGTCCTCGTAATCATACATACCTGATAAAAAAGAGACGGATACCATTCCCTCATAGCCTCTTCCGCCTCCCATGTAGCCTCCTCAACCTCATGGTTAGACCACATAACCTTAAGCAACGCCGTCTCACCATGTCTTGTTTTCCTAACCTTTCGATCAAGAATCTGTTTAGGTACCTCAAGATAAGACAAGGACTTATCCAGCTCGATGTTCTCAACCTCTAACACATGTGATGGATCACTAACATTCTTCCGCAGCTGAGACACATGAAACACATTATGCACACTATCCAAAGCAGACGGAAAGATAACCGATAAGCAACTTCACCCACCCGATCCAAGATCTCATATGGTCCTATAAACTTCTGGCTCAGCTTCCCTTTCTTACCAAATCTCATGACCCCACGCATAGGAGACACTTTCAAAAGAACCTTGTCCCCAACCTGAAACTCTATATCCCGGCGATGCAGATCTGCATAACTCTTTTGTCGACCTTGGGTCGCACTCATCCTCTGTCTGATCAGCTTAATCTGTTCAACCATCTCTGTAACACCCCCATACTCCAAGTGCCATACCAGGACCACCCAGGTATAAGGATGTTACCATCTCGATTACCCGAGGCAATGATAATCAAATAAACAATAATGAAACAACGTTTAAATAGAAATACTTAGTGAAAGGTTACAATCTCAAAACCAAAACCAAACGTACAAATACATATTCTCAAACTGACTGTTTACTGATCTAACTGAAATGTTTATAAAAACTACTAAGCTACAGCGGAAGACTTCTATCATCAGATCGTGGCACATCCCAGCTATCGTAGTACTCAACTCATACCTGCTCAATATCTGCTCACCATCCCCGAATGGATCACCTAAGTTTTAAAACAATAATCGGGGTCAGTACTATTTACATAAATTATATAACCAATGGAACAGTAAACAATACAGCTCATACAATCATACACAATCATCCACTCCACTCCATCTCCGTCACCGATCATCCCTTTGGACCCGACCACCGCGATGGGGGACCGCATTGTACCCACCAAATCTCCGCTCATCATACCGAGCGATAACCCTGTCCCATTAATGTACACTTCCCCTTCCGTGGCGGGTTCCACGAAGGGCGAAACTAGGGCATGAAGCCACTCCCGCAAGTGACTCCACTCAGCCGAGAACGCATCTCGAGAACCATAAACAAACAATCACAATCACAATATCAACAACCGTCTGAATCTATCAACAATGTATAATCACAACCGTCTGAATCAATCAACCACACTAACTACAGCACAATCACCACACATTATGTAAGTAATACTGAGTAGGGAATCCCTACCTGGAAAGCACAACAATCAGACGATCTCACAGCTGATATCAAAAAGCTTCCTCTACGAATCCTCCTCCTAATATATAAACACATAATCACTACCAAGCATAAAAACAACAAAACCCCCAAATCCCCAAACTAGGGTTTAACCAACTTTAAAGAAACATCATAAAAATGGTATATAGGTCTTACCCTCGACGCAAGGATCACAACGGTATAAAGGAAAGTGGAATCCGACCTTCCAAGCTCCGGGATTTGCCAACAATGCGATTAAAGCTAATAACGTAGTTTGCTTTCTCTTCTCACAGTGATTAGGTTTTGAAAAGTGATTTAGGAACAATGACGGAGGTATTATATACTCTAATCGCATTATTAACAAAACCCGAGAAAATAGCCCCCGTAAACCGGCTACTCGATCGAGTAGCTAAGGTACTCGATCGAGTGCCCCCTTACTCGATCGAGTACCCACGTTACTCGATCGAGTACCCAACAGGTCAGAAACTATTTTATTCCGCAACACGCCCTTACTCGACAGAGTAAGGCCTACTCGATAGAGTACCCCAAGACTCATAAATACATAGTATTACAGTCTTCCCTCCTTAAAAAGAACTTCGTCCCCGAAGTTCAAACCACAACAAAATAAAGACACACACTACGCATTCCCGACTCAACAACCAAAACAAAACACAACATTAAAAACATGTTACTAACCCAAACTCAACCCGACTCAACGACAACCACCATGCCGACACAACATAAAAAGGGTATAAAACTCACAAAAACTCTTTGCGATCATCTCCTACCCCCCTAAAAGAAACAAGGTTACGTTCCCGTAACCATACATACCTGATCGAAAAGGAAAGGGTAGCGCTCTCTCATGATATCCTCTACCTCCCATGTAGCTTCCTCAGTCTCGTGGTTAGACCAAAAAATCTTAAGCAAAACTGTCTCACCACTCCTAGTCTTCCTAACCTTCCGATCAAGAATTTGCTTAGGTACCTCAAGATATGATAAAGACTCATCTAGCTCTAAGCTCTCTGCCTCTAACACATGTGACGGGTCATTCACATACTTCCGCAGCTGCGATACATGAAACACATTATGCACTCTCTCTAACGCAGCAGGTAAAGCCAGACGATAAGCAACTTCCCCAACTCTCTCTAAGATCTCATAATAAAAGTAGATGAACTACGGCTCGGCTTGCCTTTCTTCCCAAATCTCATAACCCCACGCATAGAAGACACTTTGGAAGAACCTTATCCCCAACCCGAAACTCTATATCCGTGCAATGAAGATCCGCATAACTCTTTTGCCTATCCCGAGTTTGCTCTCATCCGTTCCCGATCATCTTTATCTGTTCAACCATCTCATGTACCATCTCTGGTCCTAGAACCTTTGCCTCAAGACTTTGTCGTCCCAACAAATCGGACTCCCGCATCTTCTCCCATATAAAGCCTCAAACGGTGCCATGCCAATACTAGTGTGATAGCTGTTGTTGTAAGAAAACTCTATCAAATCCAACCTCTGTTCCCAGCTACCACCAAAGTCCATCACACAAGCTCGTAACATATCCTCAAGAGTTTTGATTGTTCTTTCAGTCTGACCGTCTTTCGCAGGATGAAAAGCTGTACTCATCTTCAAAGTTGTTCCCAAAGATTCGTGCAAATCTTTCCAAAACCTTGAGATAAATCTCGTATCTCTGTCAGACACTATGTGCTTAGGGACTCCGTGTAACTTAAGCACATTCTTCCTGTAGGCCATAGCTAATTGTGCTTTAGTCCATGTATCTTTCATTGGCACAAAATGAGCTGACTTGGTCAGTCGATCAACTATTACCCATATCATGTTGTTACCCTGTTGACTCTTTGGCAAACCCACGATAAAATCCATAGAAATGGATTCCCACTTCCACTCAGGTACCTCTAAAGACCGAATCTTACCTTGTGGTCGTCATTGTTCCCCTTTAACTCTCTGGCATGTCAAACAACGGGCCACAAACTCTGCTGTTTCTTTCTTCATCCCAGGCCACCAAAACGTGTTCTTCAAATCCTTGTATAGCTTGTCACCACCTGGATGTACTGAATATGGTGTACAATGTGCCTCTGTCATGATTGTTTTTTTCAGCTCCTCATCATTAGGGACACACCACCTACCATCGAACCTCAAACTACCATCTGTATGAATGGAGAATCGAGACACTGTCCCTTTCTCTACTCCAGCTCTCCACTCAACCATCTTAGGATCCAAAGCCTGTTTACCACGAATATCCTCATAAAGATCAGGCTGTACTGTCAAACCTCCCACATCATCTCCTCTCTACATCATATGTATACCAAACTTCCCCACCTTATCTCTCAACCTTATCAAAGATAGAGTTGTACACAAAGAATGTACACTCTTCCTACTCAAAGCATCTGCAACCACATTGGCTTTCCCTTCATGGTAGATAATATCCATGTCATAATCGCCAATCAGCTCCATCCACCTCCTCCGTCTCATGTTCAACTCCTTTTGAGTGAAGATGTACTTGAGACTCTTGTGATCTGAAAATACCTTAAAGGTCGCCCCATAAAGGTAATGCCTCCAAATCTTGAGAGCAAACACCACTGCACCCAACTCTAGATCATGTGTAGGATAATTCTCCTCATACGGCTTCAATTGCCTAGAAGCATAGGCAATCACCTTACCGTTCTGCATCAACACACATCCCAACCCATTCTTTGAGGCATCTGTATAAACCTCAATGTTCTCGATCCCTTCAGGCAATGCCAAGATAGGAGCTGTGGTCAAACGCTCCTTTAATGTTTGGAACGCCTTCTCACAACTCTCATCCCAAAGAAACCTGTTCTCTTTCCTCATCAAAGCTGTCATAGGTCTAGCTATCTTGGAGAAATCTTTCACGAACCGTCTGTAGTATCCAGCTAAACCCAAGAAACTCCTGATCTCAGCAACATTCTTTGGTGCTTCCCACTTTGTCATTGCCTCAATCTTCGCCGGATCCACAGCTACTCCCTCCTTAGAGATCACATGCCCCAGAAAAGCAACTTTCTCTAACCAGAACTCACACTTGGACAGCTTAGCATACAACTCATGCTCCCTCAGAGCCTGCAACACAATCCTCAGATGCTCCTCATGCTCCTCCTTAGTCTTAGAATTGACTAAGATGTCATCGATAAACACCACCACGAACTTGTCCAAAAACTGTCTGAAGATTCTGTTCATCAAATCCATAAACACAGCCGGTGCATTAGATAACCTAAACGGCATCGCCACGTACTCATAATGACCATACCTCGACGTGAAAGCGGTCTTTGGTATGTCCAACTCTCTAATCTTCACCTGATGGTATCCCGACCTCAAATCAATCTTGGAAAAGACTGATGCACCACTCAACTGATCAAACAGGTCATCTATCCTTGGCAAAGGATACTTATTCTTCACTGTCACTCGGTTTAGCTCTCTGTAATCTATGCACAACCTCAAACTCCCATCTTTCTTCTTCACGAAAAGAACTGGTGCTCCCCACGGCTATACACTAGGTCTAATGTATCCCTTCTCTATCAGATCATCTAACTGTTTCCTGAGCTCCTCCATCTCTTTAGGACCCATCCGGTACGGTGCCTTAGAGATTGGCCCCGTCCCCGGTTTCAACTCAATGGTGAAATCTATCTCCCTCTTCGGTGGTAACCCCGGAATCTCCTCTGGAAAAACATCTGCAAACTCTCCTACCACTGGTATCTGATCAACTGTCGGACTCTCTATCCGATCATCTCTCACATGGCACAAGATCAAAGGACATCCCTTCCTCAGATAAGACTTCAAGGTGACAGCTGCAATCAACTTAACTTTGGGTTTGACTAGAAACCCACGATAAGACACACGAACACCCTTAGGCCCTCTCAAAGACGCTTTCTTTTGATGACAGTCTATCTTAGCTTTATACTTTCCTAACCAATCCATCCCGACTATCATCTCAAAACCGTCAAAAGGAAACTCTAGCAAGTCTATAGGCAGATCAACTTGCCCAACTATCATAGATACATCTCTAAACAACCTCCCACATGATACAGACTCACCCGAAGGTATAAAAACTTTCTCACTTACAGACTCATATACCCTCAAACCTAACCGTTTAACATGACTCGAAGATACAAACGACTGAGACGCCCCCGAATCAAACAAAACAAAGGTAGGAATATCGTTAACAAGAAAGGTACCAGTGATAACATGTGCATCCTCCTCAGCTGCTTTCTTGTCCATCATGAACAGCTTTCCACTGGTCTTGTGTCCACCTCCCTGGACAGTACTGGCTGATGTGGTCGGCTTAGCACCCGACCCCTGATTGTTGTTGTTGTTCGTAGCTGGTTTCGATAAGAATTACCGCCATTGTGGTTACCTCCACCCCGATAGCTCGACTTCCCGGTTAGACCATGACCCACCTGGTCTGTTGCTCGCATAACTCTGTGCAGGTCCCTGAGAATAGCTCCCCCGAGCCGACCCCTGAAAAGCTCCCGGTGCACTCGTGCACTCATGTCTTTTGTGGCCTACACTGCCACAGCCATAACAAGTCATCCCCCAACTACCACTACCACTCACACCGCCACGCCCATAGGAAGCCCCAGCACTGAATCCTGACCCAGAAGAAAACCCCTTAGCTTGATTGTGGCTGCCTTTCTTGTGACTAGATTGGCCTCCACCCTCACTCTCAGCCTTTCTTTTCTCACTCACTCTCTCTTGAGCCATCTCAACCAGCCTCTCAGCTCTCCCAGCCCTCTCATAAGCTTCCTTAACATCGGTAAGGACTCCCACCGGTAACTTATCCATAATCTTGGGTGTCAACCCTCTCTCAAACCTCAGCGCCAGGTTCTCCTCACTAAGACCCATATCCTCAGCATACCTAGACTTCTCATTAAACTGCTTGTAATACTCAGCAACTGACATATCATATGTCATCTTAAATCCATCAAACTCCTCTCTCAGCTTACTCCTCACATGTTCTGGTACAAACTCCATCCTCATAGCCCTCCGAAACTTTTCCCAAGGTATAGCAGGTAAGCCCTGATTCACATACATCTCCCTAGCACCCACCTTCACCGTATCCCACCACTTGCCAGCTGCGTCCCTCAGGTAGAACGCAGCTTGTTCTACTCTCATCTCATCAGGACAATAGACCAGGTCCAGAATGTTCTCCATCTCACGATGCAAGTTGTCAAGAAGGTTTGGTTCCCCGGTTCCCGTGTACTCTTTTGGGTTAAACCTCGCTATATAGAGACTGATCTTAGAGTGATCAACCTCCTTATCCTTATTCACTTTCTTTAAGGCCTCGGTAAGAGCATCTTGGTGCTCCAACATCTTAACAACATCATCTATGTTCATGGTCTAAGCTCTCGCATAGTACGCGTTTCTCTTGGGCGGCATCTTGAAACTATATAAGAAAGGGTAGACATAAACATACGCACTAGAACCTCAAAACACGAAAACAGGCTGCCCAGAACACACTCGATCGAGTACCCAAACCTACTTGATCGAGTAAGAGGCTACTCGATCGAGTGCCCAACATACTCGATCGAGTGCCTCGACTCCAGAACCCAAACAGACCTTCTGACCTCTAACATACTCGACCGAGTAGTCCGGCTACTCGATCGAGTGACCCCCTACTCGATCGAGTGCCCGAGGTACTCGATCAAGTGCCCAAAAACACGATTCTGGATTCAAAATCGTCAAATACCCACTCGATCGAGTTAAACCCACTCGACCGAGTATCTCACCTACTCGATCGAGTACCCCCCTACTCGATCGAGTCATGCTGATTCGCATAACTACCCGCATGTTATCTCACATCTCCCAACATACTAAGCAACATTATAAACGCAACATGTGATATAGCAAAGCATGCAATTCTACCAAGCTTTTCATAAAATCAACGAAACAGTTATATCATATGATCAAATGCCACATAGTAAACATGGAACATGCTTCTTATTCCAACACAGTATTATATGTCTCATCAACCTTTCATTCATATTCTCAATCTTCTACTCCAAGCATTCAACAATTACGTCATACTTCATCACATCCACACACAAGCTGACAAACAACACATACGACTTGACATACACCCCCATGTGACCGGTTCAAAATTGTAGGGCGATTTCGCGACTTTAGGACGTCTCCCAAGCCTTTGCATTAGCTCCTACAACCTTTACCCCGGGTTCATTTTAATTGACTCCCTATATTCATTGGGTTCATTGGTTACAGGTTTCAGGATCGTCGCTCTGATACCATTTTGTAACACCCCCATACTCCAAGTACCTTACCAGGACCACCCAGGTATAAGGATGTTACCATCTCGGTTACCCGAGGCAATGATAATCAAATAAACAATAATGAAACAACGTTTAAATAGAAATACTTAGTGAAAGGTTACAATCTCAAAACCAAAACCAAAAGTACAAATACATATTCTCAAACTGATCGCATCGATCTAATCGAAATGTTTATAAAAACTACTAAGCTACGTGAAGACTTCTATCATCGGATCGTGGCACATCCCGGCTATCCCGTACTCAACTCATACCGCTCAATATCTGCTCACCATCCCCGAATGGATCACCGCAGGTTTTAAAACAATAATCGGGTCGATCTATTTACATAAATTATATAACCAATGGAACAGTAACAATACAGCTCATTCAATCATACACAATCATCCACTCCACTCCATCTCCGTCATCGACTGTCCACTGGACCAGCCCTGCCAGTGGGGGACCGCAGCCGTACCCACCAAGTCCCCGCTCATCATACCGAGCGATAACCCTGACCCATTAATGTGCACATCCCCTTCCGTGGCGGGTTCCACAAAGGGCGAAACTAGGGCGTGAAGCCACTCCCGCAAGTGACTCCACTCAGCCGAGAACGCATCTCGAGAACCATAGACAAACAATCACAATCACAATATCAACAACCGTCTGAATCTATCAACAATGTATAATCACAACCGTCTGAATCAATCAACCACACTAACTACGGCCACGATCACCACACATTATGTAAGTAATCGAGTAGGGAAACCCTACGGAAAGCACAACAATCGACGATCTCACGGTGATATCAAAAAGCTTCCTCTACGAATCCTCCTCCTAATATACAAACACATAATCACTACCAAGCATACAAACAACAAAACCCCCAAATCCCCAAACTAGGGTTTAACCAACTTTAAAGAAACATCATAAAAATGGTATATAGGTCTTACCCTCGACGCAAGGATCACAACGGTATAAAGGAAAGTGGTATCCGACCTTCCAAGCTCCGGGATTTGCCAACAATGCGATTAAAGCTAATAACGTAGTTTGCTTTCTCTTCTCACAGTTATTAGGTTTTGAAAAGTGATTTAGGAACAATGACGGAAGTATTATATAATCTAATCGCATTATTAACAAAACCCGAGAAAACAGCCCCCGTGAACCGGCTACTCGATCGAGTAGCTAAGGTACTCGATCGAGTGCCCCCTTACTCGATCGAGTACCCACGTTACTCGATCGAGTACCCAACAGGTCAGAACTATTTTATTCCGCAACATGCCCTTACTCGACAGAGTAAGGTCTACTCGATAGAGTACCCCAAGACTCATAAATACGTAGTATTACAATCTTATGTACCATCTCTGGTCCTAAAACCACTGCCTCAGCACTATCATCCCAACAAATAGGACTCCTACACCTCCTCCCATACAAAGTCTCAAATGGTGCCATGCCAATACTGGTGTGATAGCTGTTGTTGTACGAAAACTCAATCAAATCGAACCTCTGCTCCCAGCTACCACCAAAATCCATAACACAAGCTCGCAACATGTCCTCTAAAGTTTTGACGGTCCTCTCCGTCTGGCCATCGACCGCAGGATGAAATGCTGTACTCATCTTTAAGGTAGTTCCCAAAGACTTCTGCAACTCTTTCCAAAACCGCGAGAGGAATCTCGAATCTCTATCAGACACTATATCCTTAGGCGCCCCATGCAATAAAACAACGATCTTGGTCCAAGTATCTTTCATTGGCACAAAATGAGCTGACTTGGTCAGCCGATCCAGTATAACCCATATTATTATGTTATTACTCTGTTGACTCTTCGGTAAACCCATGATAAAATCCATAGAAATGGACTCCCACTTCCACTCAGGTACCTCAAGAGACTGAATCTTTCCTTGTGGTTGTCGCTGCTCCCCTTTCACTCTCTGACATGTCAAACAACGAGCCACGAACTCAGCTGTTTCCTTATTCATCCCCGGCCACCAAAGGGTCTTCTTCAAATCTTTATATAATTTGTCACCGCCTGGATGTACCGAGTATGATGTGCAATGAGCCTCCGTCATAATTATCTTTTTCAACTCCTCATCGTTAGGAACACACCACCTCCCATCAAATCTCACACTACCATCTGTATGAATAGAGAATCTAGACACTGTCCCTTTCTCTACTCCAGCTCTCCACTCCTTAATCTTGGGATCCAACTCATGTTTACTGTGAATATCATCATAAAGGTCTGGTTGCACTGTCAACTCCCCTATAGCATCCCCTTTCTGGATCATATGTATCCCAAACTTCCCCACCTCATCTCTCAATCTCATCAAAGACACAGCTGTGCAAAGAGAATGCACGCTCTTCCTGCTCAAAGCATCTGCAACCACATTAGCTTTCCCTTCATGGTATATAATATCCATGTCGTAATCCCCAATCAACTCCATCGACCTCCTCTGTCTCATGTTCAACTCCTTTTGAGTGAAGATGTACTTAAGACTCTTGTGATCGGAAAACACCTTAAAGGTCGCCCCATATAGATAATGCCTCCAAATCTTAAGAGCAAACACAACTGCACCCAACTCTAGATCATGCGTCGGATAATTCTCCTCATAAGGCTTCAATTCCCTAGAAACATAGGCAATCACTTTCCCATTTTGCATCAACACATAACCCAACCCATTCTTTGAAGCATCTATATACACCTCAAAGTTCTCACTCCCCTCAGGCAATGCTAAGATTGGAGCTGTGGTCAAACGCTATTTTAAGGTTTGGAACGCCATCTCACAACTTTCATCCCAACGAAACCTGTTCTCTTTCCTCATCAAAGCTGTCATAGGTCTAGCTATCTTGGAGAAATCCTTAACGAACCATCGATAATACCCTGCTGATGTGACCATAATTGGCCCATATTTAGCCCCCGAATTACCATTGTTTCCATGCTTTTTAGTGCCTATTTGGGTCATTTCTTATCTTTAGTTCTTTGTTTTGCATATTCTTTGAGATTTTGATCCCTTGGTAGGAAAGGAGTAAGAATCTTGCATTTTCATGGCAAAACGAGGCTAAATTGATTGTATTCAATGACCAAGCATCAAGGAGAGACGAGACTAGAAGGCCTTTATACATATCATAGTAGAAGAGCAATGTTGAGAAAAGGATCCTTGAGTCCCCGAGGAAATCCCCAAGGAATTTATGAAGAAAAGGGAAGAAAAGAAGAAGAATTGAAGCTGACCAACAATCCGAACGGATTGTACCAAATCCGCCCGTCCGTCCAGCCCAATCCGAGCGTCCCACCTTGGAATCCGCTCGGATTCCCCCAAAGACAATCCGAGCGTCCCTCTCTTGAATCCGCTCGGATTCCTCAGCCCAGATCAGGCCGTCCCGACTACGATCCGCACGGATTTGATGCAAAGACGTTTTTCATTCTTCAAGCTACGAAAAGAGAAGCCCTTCTCTCGGAAAATACCGGATTCTCCTTGCTCAACTTAAAAAGTGTAATTACTAGTTTAGCCCTTAGTTAACCCTAATGCATCCTCCCTAATTTTCACTATAAATACCCCATTAGTCTAATTAGAGGAGCATGTTCTTCTTATCAATAATTAGTGTAGTTAATATCAATCAAATCTCTCTTTAATATTGTAATCAAGTATTAATCAAGTTTTAATCCAAGTTTTAGTTCTTTAATCTCTCTCTTGTTCTTCCTTTATTTTGGGTAATTGAAGATTATTTGGGTTATTATTGGGAGATTGACAACCTCTCAATCTAGGATTCAAGTACTTCTATTATTCTTGCTTTATTATTGGAATCATTAGTAGGTATAATCTCTTAATCCCTTTTTAATTATTGTTAATTACTTTCATTTATTCATCATGTTTCATTATGTTAGTATGATTGACAACCTTTCTAGCATGATCAATATGATAATGAGTGAGTAGTCTCTTAGCTAGGGTTTAATGGGTGATTAGGGGAAACCAACATGGGGAATGATTCATGCTTAAATTAATATGCTTTCATATCTTATTTGCTTGCTTGTTTTGATCTTAATACATGCACATGTTATATTTGATGAAATGCTAAGCCTATGAATCCTTGCATTTACTATCATCTTCTATCCTTTCAACTTGACTTGTAAGACATAACCCAACTCGAGTCTTGTTAGACCATGCATGTGTTGAGTAGGAAAGATTAAGTCGACTTGTAGGTGTTGTACAATCTAATCGATTCGGCTCCGGGACCCAAACTTTCCTAGGATTGTAAGATATAACCCAACTCAATCCATCACAACAATAATTGCTTGCTTATAATTTGAGAACATGTTTGTATGATCATATCCCATGACTCCCCTATAAACCCATGACACCCTAGTGCCTTTAATCAATTATTTACACCCCTTATTTTATTCATCTTGCTAGTTTATTTTCATTGTTATTTTAGTTTAGTAACCTTCTACATCAACCCAATTTGTGACACCCCTAGACACTACTAGTTACAATAGAATTCTCATTTCAATACCCGTCCCTTGGGATCCGACCTTTACTTGCCTCTTTACTAATTGTAGAGTTGTTTGTGGAGTATAAATTGTGTTTTGTATCGACCATTGACCAACGACCACATATGCTTAATTGTGAACACGAAATGGCCTCGATCAAAAATGGCGCCGTTCTTAGGGGACGGTGTTTAATTGATTTAAGATTTCTTTTATTGTTATTAGTTGTGTCTTTTTCACCTTGGGGAAGTAAAACTCCTCAAGGTTTGCTCTAATCGTTTTCAAGTTGTTTGATATTTTGCGAGAATGGATTTCATAGATTGTTTTGTAGAGGACCACTTGAGTATCCCTTACTTCAAGGATCCCATGCAAGCATTAGAGGCCTTAGATGCAAGTAAGGCTAAGAGCATGTATTGGGAGTTGGAGGTGGATCTCTTTGAGGCCGCTCTAGCTAACAAGGAACTTACTCATGCACAATCCGAGTTGGTGCATAATATTCTAGTCGAAGCATGTCAACCCATAGAGGATGAGCAATCCATCCTAGAGGATATTCTACAAACTCAAGAGCAAGAGGAACCCATCATGGAATTCGAATATGATGAGGTTCATGAAAGTGAAGAAGAGTATGTCATGAGAATGGAATGTTTAATGGAGATGGAGCAAATTCTCAATGAAACTCCAAAGGAGGAAAGTGAGGTACAAACTCCTACTTTGAAACCCCTTCCCCCAAATTTGAAATATGCTTATCTTGATGAATCAAATACCAAACCCGTAATTGTTAATGATAGACTTGATGATGACCAATTGAGAAAATTACTTAATGTGTTGAAACAACATGAGAAGGCTATAGGTTATAGTCTAGATGACCTTAAGGGGATAAGTCCCAACTTTTGCATGCATAGGATTCATCTAGAGGACGACCATAGACCTACCATTCAACCCCAAAGAAGATTGAACCCCCACATGCAAGAAGTTGTCAAAGGAGAGGTCATGAAATTACTTGATGCGGGAATCATATATCCCATATCGGATTCTTTGTGGGTTAGCCCCGTCCAAGTGGTACCTAAGAAAGGAGGTACTACGGTAGTGACAAATGAAAAGAATGAATTAATACCCACAAGAATGATCACCGGTTGGCGTATGTGCATAGACTACCGTAAATTAAACTCCGCAACAAGGAAAGATCACTTCCCCTTACCATTCATTGACCAAATGCTTGAGAGGTTAGCCTCTAACAAATTCTTTTGTTACCTTGACGGGTATTCGAGATTCTTCCAAATCCCTATACACCCGGATGACCAACATAAGACCACCTTCACATGCCCCTATGGCACTTTTGCATATAGGAGAATGCCTTTTGGATTATGTAATGCCCCCGCTACTTTCCAAAGATGCATGATGAGTGTCTTCTCCGATTACCTAGAGACCATAATGGAAGTTTTTATGGATGATTTTAGTGTTTATGGAAAGGACTTTGACTCATGCCTGCATAATCTTTCCCTTGTATTGCAAAAATGTGAAGATGATAGTCTTGTTTTAAATTGGGAAAAGGGTCATTTCATGGTCAATGAAGGAATTGTTTTGGGTCACTTGATTTCGGAAAAGGGCATCGAGGTCGATAAAGCTAAAGTTGAGGTGATAGAGAAACTCCCACCTCCCGTAAATGTTAGAGGGGTGAGAAGTTTTCTCGGTCACGCGGGTTTTTACCGTCGTTTCATAAAAGATTTTTCGAAAATAGCAAAACCCCTCACTCAACTTTTGCTTAAGGATGCCCAATTCAATTCTTGACGAGTGTGTTGAAGCTTTTAATAGAATCAAAGAAGCATTGATCTCGGACTAATCATCCAACCCCAAATTGGGAGTTACCTTTCGAGATTATGTGTGACGCTAGCAACTACGCCGTTGGAGCGGTTCTTGGCCAACGGGTAGGGAGAGCTCTCCATGCCATCTATTACATAAGCAAAACCCTCGACCCTTCTCAAGTAAATTATGATACAACCGAAACGGAGCTTCTTGCCATTGTTTATGCTTTGGATAAATTCCGTTCCTACTTGCTTGGATCCAAGGTGATTGTATTTTCGGATCACCGTGCTCTCCGACATCTCTTGATAAAGAAGGAGGCAAAACCAAGATTGTTGAGATGGATTTTGCTTCTTCAAGAATTTGACTTGGAGATAAGAGACAAGAAAGGAGCCGAGAATGTAGTAGCGGATCACTTGTCAAGAATCCGGTTTCATGATGAAAATGGAGAAACCCCGATCAATGACTCATTCCCCGACGATATTTTGATGGCTATTCAAACTCAACTTGAAAGGCACATCACCCCATGGTTTGCCGATTATGCCAATTATATTGTTGGAAAGGTGCTCCCTCCAAACTTGAACCACAACCAAAGGAAGAGATTCCTATTCGAAGTGAAGAGGTACTTTTGGGATGACCCAAACCTCTACAAGGAGTGTAGTGATGGGCTCTACCGGAGATGTATCCCTCAATGGGAAATCCAAGGAATCTTGGAAGGATGTCATTCATCACCCTACGGTGGCCACCATGGAGCAAGAAGAACCGTTGCAAAAATCCTCCAATCGGGCTTCTATTGGCCTACAATGTTTCAAGATACAAGAGAATTCATCATTCATTGTGATGCTTGTCAAAGAACGGGAAATATATCTTGGAGAAACGAAATGCCACAAAGGGGCATTCTAGAGGTGGAGATTTTCGATGTTTGGGGAATTGACTACCAAGGACCCTTTGTGACATCCAATGGGAACAAGTACATCCTTGTGGCCGTAGATTATGTTTCAAAGTGGGTAGAGGCAATTGCCACCCCAAATGATGATGCGAAAACGGTCACCAAGCTTTTCAAGAAGATAATTTTCCCACGATTTGGAGTTCTTAGAGCTATCATTAGTGATGGAGGAACACATTTCCATGAGAAGAAGCTTGCATCCCTTTTGACCAAATATGGTGTTCAACATCGAACCGGCTTGGGATATCATCCTCAAACAAGCGGTCAAGTGGAAATTTCAAATAGAGAGATCAAGCAAATCCTTGAAAAAGTTGTGAACAAGACTCGGAAAGATTGGAGCACAAAGCTTGATGATGCTCTTTGGGCTTATAGGACGGCCTATAAGACTCCCATTGGTGCCTCCCCTACAAGCTTGTATATGGAAAAGCATGTCATTTGCCAATCGAATTGGAATACAAAGCTTATTGGGCAATCCGAGCACTCAATCTTGATCTCAAATTGAGCGGTCAAAAGAGGATGATCCAAATCCAAGAGTTGCAGGAATTCCGACTACAATCTTATGAGAATGCAAAGATTTACAAAGAAAGAACAAAATTGCTTCATGATAAGAGAATTCGACAAAAGGCCTTGCACAAGGGAGACAAAGTCCTTCTATTCAACTCCGCTCACCGACACTTTCCAAGGAAAATTGAACTCTAGATGAATGGGTCCCTATGTGATAACCGAAGTTGGAAAATATGGAGATTTCGAACTTAAGGCGGAAGATGGAAGCAAGTTCAAGGTAAATGGTCAAAGATTGAAGCCATACTATGAAGGAGCATTTGTTGGAGAGGTCGAGGCTACCTACCTCGGGCCTCCTCCCCTTGAAAGGACCATCTAAGGGAGAGTTTGGTGGAGTCCTCCCTAAACCACCATTTGTAAATATACTAACCCTCTAACTTGTATTTATTATTGCTTTTATTTTAATAAATGTCATAAACTCTTTTCATGAGCGTAAGTGAGGGAAGGTTACTAACAAGTTTTTGAATGAAGGAAGGGGCAAATTCCTAAGTATGGGGATGCATTGAAAGAAAGAAGAAAAAGTCAAAGCTCGCAGCCGAGTAATCCGAGCGGATTTAGGAATCCGGCCGTCCCGATAATCCGAACGTCCAGGGGAAAAACCGCACGTCCATTTGTGTCGAAAAATTGAAGGTTTCGGGCTGTTTGAAAATCCGAGCGTCCTATGGAAGAAGACGCCCGTCCTGGTTGAATCCGCCGGATTTGTGGAAAGACGCTCGTCTCTCCGCCTGTGCATTTCAAGAAAAATCTCTGTCTTTGAAATACGCCCGTCTTCGAAAGAGACGCCCGTCCCATCGAAAGAATCCGAGCGTCTTATTCTCGGGACGCCCGTCTTGTGGCGAGAAAAATTTTAGGATTTTACTGTGGCGAGAATCCGGGCGTATTGCCCCTTAATCCGCCCGTCCGTGAGAGAAGAATCCGAGCGTCTTGCCTTTGAATCCGCTCGTCTCCCTGCCCGTTTTTCGGCCCGACTTTTCTCAATTAAATTACACCCCACCACCCATATAATGACACATCACTACTCCTTCCACTTACCCTATAAAACCCACCTCCTTATGACTCCCATACATATCCAATTCACTCTCTTCACCCACAAAATTAAAAATCCCCAATTTTCTAGAGTTTCCAATTCTCAATCAATAAGGAACAACCTTAGCAAATCTTCAAATCAAAATAACCCAACAAAAGAAGAAAGAATGGCACCAAGGAGATCCTCCTTTAGAAGTGCAAGAAGACCAAGGATGGTGGGAAGTTCCTCTACCTCACATCTCAACACCATTAGAAGAGAACATGTGGAGATTGTAGACCTCACAAGGCTCGACGATTTCTCGAATGTGGAATTCCTTGATGATGTGCAGCGATTGGTCTTCCATCGACTCTTAAGTAAGAATATTCTTCCCACTAAATTCCTTTGTCATGATACCTTAAGAAAACTTGGAATCTTTCACCAAGTAGAAGCACTCTTTGAGGTTTTTGGTCTTTCAACTCTCTTTCGCATGTATGAGCCAACATATCGGTCCCTTGTGTTAGAATTCTTAAGCTTTTTGAGAATCACAACCTTGAACAAGACTATTTGCATAGAGTTTAGGTTGGAGAATGTCTCTAGAATGATGACCCTTGTCGAGTTTGCCAATGTGTTCGGACTTGATGTTTCGCCTACCCGAACATCAAAGCCCAAAAAGTATAATGTTGCACCATTGTGGAGGGCCATGACGGGCCGGGATTTCATTCTTACCAAAGAGTGTCTTGCTTTTCACATCCAAAACCCGATCTTGAGGCTTACATATCGATTTCTTTTGGGTACTCTTTTCGCCCGCCGTGATCCGGCCATTGTCAACCAATTGGACCTTGTATTCATGGAATCATACCTCAACATTCAAGGGAGAGATGGGTATCAATTCAATGCACCTCTAGTTATCCTAGAGAAATGGGCAAAGTTTCGAAATGGGAATGATGATGGAATGAAGCACATAGTGAATGGTGGACTCATAACTAGACTTGCAAAGCACTTTAACCCAAGGTTCAATGAGAACAATGAGTACACTCCACTTGCGGGGAACACGAGAATTAATGAAGATCTCCTTATCGTTCAACACCATTGGATAACCCTTGAGGGGGTTGATAAGAGGATAAAGTGGTTGACAAAAGGGAGCGATCCACTCTATCTCCCAATGCATGATCTACCACGGGTCTCCCCAAGAAGAGGAAGCTTGTCCCCAATGCTCTCCTACCTCATCCCAAGTCAAAAAAGGCAAACTCCACCTCCACAAAATCCACCACCACAACAAGAACAACAAACTCCAAATGAAAGGATAAAAGTGCCTCCTTACCCCTTTCCCTACCAACCATATAACCATCCAAATCCCTTCATCCTCCCCCGTGACGACTTTGTCACGGGAATCTTGCAAGATTTACACTACCGTCAATATGAGACCTCCGTGGACACTTATTATGCTCTTTACCCCCAATACTATGAGATGGCTCAAAAAGGACGGATTAGTGAGGAAGGAGCTTTCCCCTCATGGGCTCAAATGGAATTGCTCTTTCCTAACTCGGAGAAGGCTAATGAAGGAGCGAACGGTCGCAAAGGAGAAGAAAGTGGGGATTCTTGTGGAGGTGATACGGTGAAGCTTGAGAGTGAAGATGAATTCATGGATCCAAGTCTAAGTGATGCTTCTAGGGATATTTGGGATACCGATATTGAAGGAGATGATGCCGATATCTAGGAGATTACTTCATCACTAGGTGGAGCGGGCAAGAGGCACCCACCTTAGTTCAAGTGAAGTTTTCTCATCTCTCCTCTTTATCTTTATTTTTCATGAAAAGAGCTTTGTATCTTGTTTCTTTGTATTTTATTTCATTTTGATCATTGTTGGTTTAGTCCTAGCAACATCAAAGGACTCACACCTCGGTACCATTGAGGTGTTCTTTATTGTTCCCATTTTTGTAAAATCCAAAATGACAATCTAGTTTCATGCATAGCATAGTGTGTGCATGAACTATACCCATCCTTGACATTAGCAATAGTGTCTTATTTGGTTTGGGGAAGTTAATGCATACACAACGGGAGGTAATCTAAATTATCCTCTCCGTCATAACAAAAACCATGCATCATGTAGTATAGCTTAGTGTAGAATTGCATTTAGTATAGAAATCATGCATCATCTTTGCATAATTTCCATCATTTTGGCCATTGAGGACAATGCCCATATTAGTGTGGGGATGGGAATTCTAACACTTAACTTTTATTCAAAAACCCATAAAAATTGAAAAATTTCAAAAATCATAAAAATTGAAAAAATTGAAAAACCAAAAACAAGTTCATTTCCTTTGTATATATTGTCTTGTATATATTGTGTTTGTTTATCCTTGTTCACTTTGATTGACTATGCCACATCCGAGACATGAGGATATTGAAGACCGCATGGTATGATCTTTCCAATCTCCTTTTTCCTCTTTATGTTAATGACTATGTGGCTTTATTTTGATTGATGCGGTAAAAACAATGTGAACTTAGGACTTGCATTTAGATTATATGTCATATTAGTTGGTAGAATCATTTGCATTAGGATGTTTATATGGTAGTTGCATCATGGCATGTAGTTTGCATGTTAGAAAAATTTTGCGAAACCGTCTATTTGGGAAGCTTGACAAGTGTATATAGGCCCTAGTAGATGCTTTTTATTCTTAAGACTTTGCTTGTTAGAATACTTGTAAAACACCCTAGGATGTGTCATGCTAGTATCCTTTGACCCATGGTTTAAGGCCTAGTCAAGAGTACCTTGTGGTGTGATAACTCCTTGGCTACCGTTTATTCCAAGGTGACCCTTGAAACCATGCATACATCCATCATTCATCCATGTTCTACCAAACATTTTGTCATCAAAAAGGGAATGGGCACAAAAAGAAATCAATTTGAGTTCAATGAAATGAAAAATGAAAGAAAGTTTGCAAAAATGCATCAAATGAAAAGAGGAGCAAAAATAGACTCCTAAGCTTCAAATACAAGGCACCCTCGTTACTAATTGGGGTGACTTTGAAAATGTTCAAAAAAAGAAATGCAAAAAAGTTGTCAAGTGTTGAAAAGCCAAAAATCAAAAAGAAATGGCAAGAAAGTGTTCTCAAATGTCAAATGCCACATGAAATTGGGGGGAAAAACAAAAACAAAAGCAAACTCCCAAAATGAAACTCAATTACTATCGATCCCTTTATCCATCGTATCCATTTTTGTGCATGGTAGAGAGGGGACGACCCTTCTTCTTGTCTAGGCAAGAGGGGGAATTCCGCGATCCTCCAGTGTTTCTAACACCATAGGGAGTCTACTCTTGAAAAAAGCATTTAACGATTGAGGACAAAGGTACCCTAGCTTGACACATTTTGGAGGTGATTTATTGGTATCCTTCTAGGCTTAGTAGTTTGAACAAATTGCATCTATGAAGGATTGTGTACGCTTGAATTGCTTCCCTTGTAGATAATTTCCGCCACTTAGATGAGGAAAGTGGCTATTCTTTTTGTAGATGCATCCATTATATGATTTTATGTGCTTTAATGTTTGGATGTGTCGCCATTTTGGCAAGACCCACCTTGCCTTGCAAGAAGGCATCCTACCTCATGGTTGTCTTGTTGTGAGTTGAAGGGGCGGAGTGAGACCCGCTAATTGTCTCATATCGGCTATTATTATTAGGTTAGGTTAGTATTGGTCCTAGTCTTTGTCACCTCTTTACTCGGGACGAGCAAAGGTTCGGTTTGGGGATATTTGATGTGACCATAATTGGCGCATATTTAGCCCCGAATTACCATTGTTTCCATGCTTTTTAGTGCCTATTTGGGTCATTTCTTATCTTTAGTTCTTTGTTTTGCATATTCTTTGAGATTTTGATCCCTTGGTAGGAAAGGAGTAAGAATCTTGCATTTTCATGGCAAAACGAGGCTAAATTGATTGTATTCAATGACCAAGCATCAAGGAGAGACGAGACTAGAAGGCCTTTGTATATATCATAGTAGAAGAGCAATGTTGAGAAAAGGATCCTTGAGTCCCCGAGGAAATCCCCAAGGAATTTATGAAGAAAAGGGAAGAAAAGAAGAAGAATTGAAGCTGACCAACAATCCGAACGGATTGTACCAAATCCGCCCGTCCGTCCGGCCCAATCCGAGCGTCCCACCTTGGAATCCGCTCGGATTCCCCAAAGACAATCCGAGCGTCCCTCTCTTGAATCCGCTCGGATTCCTCGGCCCAGATCCGGCCGTCCCGACTACGATCCGCACGGATTTCAAGATAAAGACGTTTTTCATTCTTCAAGCTACGAAAAGAGAAGCCCTTCTCTCAGAAAATACCGGATTCTCCTTGCTCAACTTAAAAAGTGTAATTACTAGTTTAGCCCTTAGTTAACCCTAATGCATCCTCCCTAATTTTCACTATAAATACCCCATTAGGCAAATTAGAGGAGCATGTTCTTCTTATCAATAATTAGTGTAGTTAATATCAATCAAATCTCTCTTTAATATTGTAATCGAGTATTAATCAAGTTTTAATCCAAGTTTTAGTTCTTTAATCTCTCTCTTGTTCTTCCTTTATTTTGGGTAATTGAAGATTATTTGGGTTATTATTGGGAGATTGACAACCTCTCAATCTAGGATTCAAGTACTTCTATTATTCTTGCTTTATTATTGGAATCATTAGTAGGTATAATCTCTTAATCCCTTTTTAATTATTGTTAATTACTTTCATTTATTCATCATGTTTCATTATGTTAGTATGATTGACAACCTTTCTAGCATGATCAATATGATAATGAGTGAGTAGTCTCTTAGCTAGGGTTTAATGGGTGATTAGGGGAAACCAACATGGGGAATGATTCATGCTTAAATTAATATGCTTTCATATCTTATTTGCTTGCTTGTTTTGATCTTAATACATGCACATGTTATATTTGATGAAATGCTAAGCCTATGAATCCTTGCATTTACTATCATCTTCTATCCTTTCAACTTGACTTGTAAGACATAACCCAACTCGAGTCTTGTTAGACCATGCATGTGTTGAGTAGGAAAGATTAAGTCGACTTGTAGGTGTTGTACAATCTAATCGATTCGGCTCCGGGACCCAAACTTTCCTAGGATTGTAAGATATAACCCAACTCAATCCATCACAACAATAATTGCTTGCTTATAATTTGAGAACATGTTTGTATGATCATATCCCATGACTCCCCTATGAACCCATGACACCCTAGTGCCTTTAATCAATTATTTACACCCCTTATTTTATTCATCTTGCTAGTTTATTTTCATTGTTATTTTAGTTTAGTAACCTTCTACATCAACCCAATTTGTGACACCCCTAGACACTACTAGTTACAATAGAATTCTCATTTCAATACCCGTCCCTTGGGATCCGACCTTTACTTGCCTCTTTACTAATTGTAGAGTTGTTTGTGGAGTATAAATTGTGTTTTGTATCGACCATTGACCAACGACCACATATGCTTAATTGTGAACACGAAATGGCCTCGATCACCTGCTAAACCCAATAAACTCCTGATCTTTGCCACATTCTTTGGTGCTTCCCACTTGGTAACCGCTTCAATCTTTGCAGGATCCACAGCTACTCCTTTCTTTGAAATCACATGCCCCAGAAGTGCAACCTCCTCTAACCAGAACTCACACTTGAATAATTTTGCATACAACTGGTTCTCTCTCAAGGTCTGCAACACTGTTCTCAAATGCTCCTCATGCTCCTCCTTAGTCTTAGAAAAGACTAAGATATCATCTATAAAGACCACCACAAACCGATCCAAGAACTGACTGAAGATCCGGTTCATCAAATCCATAAACACTGCAGGTGCGTTAGACAACCCAAACGGCATCACAAGATACTCATAATGACCATACCTCGATGTAAAAGTTGTCTTTGGTATGTCCTCTTCCATAATCTTCACCTGATGGTAACCCGACCTCAAATCAATCTTGGAAAAGACTGCTGCACCGTTCAACTGATCAAACAAATCATCTATCCTTGCCAAAGGATACTTGTTTTTTACTGTAACTCTGTTCAGCTCCCTATAATCGATGCACAACCTCAAGCTCCCATCTTTCTTCTTCACAAACAGGACTGGTGCTCCCCACGGTGATACACTAGGTCTAATGTACCCCTTATCAATCAGATCATCCAACTGTTTCTCCAGCTCCTCCAACTCCTTAGGACCCATACGGTATGGTGCCTTAGAGATTGACCCTGTCCTCGGTTTCAACTCAACGGTGAAATCTATCTCCCTCTTCGGTGGTAACCCCGGTATCTCCTCTGGAAAGACATCTGAAAACTCTCCCACCACTGGTATCTGTTCAACTGCTGGACTCTCCATACGGTGATCTCTCACATGACACAGGATCAACGGACACCCCTTCCTCAGGTAAGACTTCAAAGTCACTGCTGCAATCAACTTAACTTTAGGTTTGACAACAAACCCACGATAAGACACACTAATACCCTTAGGACCCCTCAAAGAAACCTTTTTTTGATGACAATCTATCTTAGCCTTGTACTTTCCCAACCAATCCATCCCAACTATTATCTCAAAACAACCTAAAAGGAACTCTAACAAGTGTACTGGCAGATCAACTTGTCCAACTAACATAGAAACACCTCTATACAACTGCCCACAAGATACAGACTCCCCCGAAGGTATAAAAACTTCCTCTCTTACAGAGTCATACTCACTCAAACCCAACCGTTTAACATGACTCGATCATAAAAACGACTGTGACGCTCCCGAATCAAACAAAACAAAGGTAAAATCTCCATTAACACGAAATGTACTGGTGATAACGTGAGCATTATCCTCAGTTACTTTCTTCTCCATCATAAATGACTTGCCCTTTGGTGTTCGCCCCACCTCCTGGGACAAGACTAGCCGAGGTAGCTTTGTTTAGCGGCCGACCCTGGTTGTTGTTGTTATTGTTCATCGACGGTCTCGATATGAATTACCGCCATTGCGGTTAGCCCCATCGTTGTTACTTCCGACCTCCCCTGTTGTTCCACGACCAGTAGGCTCACATTACTAGCATAGCTCGCAGCAGACCCGTGAGAAACGCCCTTGCGACGGTCTCTGTAAACCCCCAATTACCACACTGGTGCACTCATGTCTCTTGTGGCGCACACCGCCACAGTTATAACAGGTCATACCCCAACTACTACCACCACCAGCACCACGACCACGCCCGTAAGAAGCCCCAGCACTAAACCCCGAGCCCAATGAATATGTTCTTACTTGATTATGGCCACCCTTCTTGTAGCTGGATTGACCACCTCCCTTGCTCTCAGCTTTTCTCTTCTCAGCACCCCTCTCCTTGGTCATCTCAACTAACCTCGCAGCCCTCCCAGCACGCTCATAGACCTCCTTTACATCTGTAAGAACTCCCACCGGTAACTTCTCCATAATATTGGGAGTCAACCCCTTCTCGAACCTCAATGCCAAGTTCTCTTCACTCAGCCCCATGTCCTCAGCATACCTGCACTTCTCATTAAACTTGCGGTAGTACTCAGCAACCGTCATCTCAGATGTCATCTTAAAATCACCGAACTCTTCCCTCAGCTTACTACGCACATGCTCTAGCACAAACTCACACCTCTTCGCTTTCCTGAACTCGTCCCAAGGTATCGCAGGTAGCCCCTGCTTCATATACAACACCCGATCACTCACTTTAACCTTATCCCACCACTCACTGACCGCTTCTCTCAAATAGAACGCAGCTTGTTCCACTTTCAACTCCTCCGGGCAATGGACCAACTCAAGAATATTCTCCATCTCTCTATGCCAATTATCCAGCAGAATTGGCGCCCCCGTTCCCTTATACTCCTTAGGGTTGAACCTAGCTATGTGAATGATGATCTTGGAGTGATCAACATCTTTATCCTTTCCCACTCTTTTCAAGGCATCTGTGAGAGCATCCTGGTGCTCCAACATCTTTACTATATCATCAACGGTCATACTCTCGGCTCTCGCATATAACGCGTTTTTCTTTGGCGGCATCTTGAAACTATATAAGAGAAAGGTAAACATAAACACTTATCCTACATCTCAAAACATGCATACTACCTGTATAGAACCAACTCGATCGAGCCCCTTAACCCACTCGATCGAGTTGAGGTCACTCGATCGAGTTGCCCCTCCTACTCGATCGAGTGCCACGACTCCAGAATCTGATCAGAAACTTTTCTAAAACGTACTCGATCGAGCCTATAACCTACTCGATCGAGCTTGCCCCACTCGATCGAGTGCCACCACTTACTCGATCGAGCGCCCAAAAACTTGCTTCTGCGCAGAAAACGCAAAACTACCTACTCGATCGAGTCAGACCCACTCGATCGAGCCTCTCACCTACTCGATCGAGTGCCCCTCACTCGATCGAGTCATGCAGACTCATATACATTACCCGCATGTTCATCTTACTTTCCCAACCTTCTATACTATTAGCAAAATGACAACAACAACATATATATATATATATATATATATATATATATATATATATATATATATATATATATATATATATATACTCAACTCTTTATATACTCAAACAAAACAACTTTACTTCCGTATTTCTAACATATCACGTTATAGATCAAACATCATGCCTTCAATCAACCAACATACGAATCACATAATCATCACCTCTTACTCCATACCTCCTATCCTCCACATACATACATCTACTGATTCACACCACACATTAATATTTAGATATGAAAACAAGAGAATAACAAATAACGATCCCGACACGTACCCCATGTGACCGGTTCAAAATTGTAGGGCAAGTTTGCGACTTTAGGACGTCTCCCAAGCGTTTGCTTTAGCTCCTACAACTTCTACCTCGGGTTCATTTTATTTTGACTCCCTATGTTCATTAGGTTCATTGGTTACAGCTTTCAGGATCGTCACTCTGATACCACTTTGTGACACCCCCATACTCCAAGTGCCTTACCAGGACCACTTACGGTATGGAAACGTCACCATCTCGGTAACCCGAGGCAATGATAATCATAAGACAATAACGAAACTTATTTAAAAGTAAATACGGTTTAAAGTGATTACATGTCAACTCCAAAACTGTTAAACTGAAATACAAAGTACTCAAAACGGTCTACTGATAAAACTATCAAAACTACAAAACATCGTCTGACACAGCGGAAGACTTCTAACCGCCACGTGAAGACTCATCCCAGCTATCCCATACGCGTCATATCATACCTGCTCAATAACTGCTCACCGTCCCCGAATGGATCACCATAGTTTTTAAAACAATTAACGGGGTCAGTACTAATTACATAAAACAAAGCCACAACGAACAAGTGCATAAACAACTCAACAACACAACAATTCCCCGGTCTCCATAACCAATCTCCACACAACTAACTACACACTAAAGTGTGTAGTCCTGCCAGAGTACCCATCGCAACAAGTACTCCACACCACCAGTGGGGGACCGCAGCCGTACCCACCAAATCCCCGCTCATCACAACTGAGCGATAAACCCAAGTTTCCCTAATGTGCACATTCCCTCCTGTGGCGAGTTCCACAGAGGGCAAACCAAGGGCGTGAAGCCACTCCCGCAAGTGACTCCACTCAGCCAGGGACACGCCCCGAAGATCACAGACAGTTACACAATCAATCAACAGTTTGAAAACAACAACCGTCTAACAACTTAATAATATGATCAATCTTTAATCACAACAACCACCACCACACATTATGTAACTAATACTGAGTAGGGAAACCCTACCTGGAAAGTAACATAGAATCAGACGATCTAGCAGCTAAATCAGAATCTCTCCTCAACAAACCCTCCTCCTATACATACATACATACATATTATTACTACCATAATCACATAACCACCAAAACCCCCAAATCACCCAATTAGGGTTTAACCAACATTAACCAAACGATATAAAAACGAGATGTAGAGCTTACCCATGTCGCAAGAATCACAAAGATGTAAAGAACGACAAAAACTGACACTCCTAGCTCCGGGATTTGCTAATAATGCGGTGAGGATGATTCAACGTAACTTCTAATCTTCTCTTGAAGGTTTTAGGTTTTGAAAAGTGTTTTAATAAAAGTGACGAAGGCCTTATATACCATTCCCGCATTATTAACAAAACCCGTCAACATCACCCGTTAACCGACTTACTCGATCGAGTAAGTCACTGTGACCCTTACTCGATCGAGTGCCAAGCTTACTCGATCGAGTACCCATCAGGCAGACTTCTGTTTTGCGTAAAACCATACTTACTCGAAAGAGTAAGCCCCACTCGATAGAGTACCTCAAGACACATAAATCGTAGTATTACAGTAGCTACCGGTAGGGGAGTCGTTTTCCGGTTAACCGGCATAGGCAATTATGGTGATGAGTTGAGCGAGAGGACGAGAGGAGAGGAGGGAGGCCGTGGCTGCTGCTGTTGTGGCCGCCATGGTGGAGGTCGGCGAGTGGTGGTGCTGGGTGGTGATGCTGGGCTGCTGTGGTGGTCGTAGGTGGTCCATGGTGGTTGTATTGGTGGGTAACAAAGACGGTCATAACATGGGTTGTTGTTTGTATTGTTGATGGACGAGGGAGGAATGTGAGGTTGTGGTCGCTGATGAGGTGGCTCGTGGTGGCAGTCGGATGTAGGGATGTGATGATGGCAGTTAAGGGTGATCATTGGTGGTGAGTGGTGGCTGCCACGGTAGCCGGAGGAGGTCGAAAAAGCTCGGCAAAGCGGTCACAATCTTGGCTAATAGCTCGATTCCTTGCTTGTTTCCATACTTAGTTTATTTTTCTCTTCCGTCATTCTGTCTTGCAATCACGTCTCGCTTTCCGTCTTGCTTTCTCGTCTCGCCTACACATAAAATTAATATTATAATAATAATAATACTAACTTCATATAAAGGTACGATTAATTATTAAATATAGTTAAGACGATTAATTATTATAAATTAATAATTAAATGAGCTATTTAAACATTTAAGCACGCAAAATCGAGCCGAAATAAGGTAATAGGATGGGGCTAAATCGTCCTAAATTAGGACGATATCAAATCTCCCCACACTTAAACCTTACTCGTCCTGAGTAAGCTCATTTAAACTAAATTGTGATCCATAATATAAAAGACTAGCTAAACTAATAATATCCTATGAGAGGCAATTAACGGGCCTTCTCCGTCCCTTCAACTCACATAGAAATACAATGAGGTATGTATTCCGATGCAAGGCAAGTGAGGGCTTGCGGAAATTTTTTGATGCAACAATCAATTAAGCACAAGTCAACATATAAGATGCATCACAAAAATCAAACCGCTTTCCTCATCTAAACGGCCGTTTTGAATACTGAACTAGTGAGGTCTATAATGGAGGATGTCGTCTCAAGGTCTTGCTGGGGTGTCAAGTCCCTAATTCTAGCTCGAGGAACCAACATTGATAACACGAAATGCACAAGGAATGAATCCTAGGCGGGGAATGAGGGAGTACGTAGCTATACTCCCAAGATTGACACGACACACACAAGATTCGACTCCATATCAAATCCTTGACTAAAGGAGACACAAGACCGACTCTCACGGGTTTCACTAGACACTCATTGAAGAATCGGGTGATATTTGTGACAAAAAGTAACCAAAATCACTCCCCTAACTCGACATGTGAAGCATGCCCACAATCTAATATGGTACTTCATCCAATCTCCGCGAGAGAAATGTCAAAATGATGCACATACAAGAGAGACAACCGGGTTGTAATGGGGCTTGGGTTAGGTGAAAAGGGTTCGGTGCAAGCACCAGTTTAGGATATGTGGGGCTAAGGATCGAGTAGTCGCCATATTTAACCAATCCATTAAACCTTACCAAATGCAAAATGATTCTTCCACAAAATTTGGCAAAGATTGCCATTTCCAAAAATTATTCATTTCTTCTTTTGAAACAAGATCAATTGCAAATCCATCAACCTTTATTGAACACAAATACAACATTCTTTTCTTTTTTTTTTCACTTCATTTTTTTCTTTTCTATTTGATTTTCTTTCTTGCATTTTTCATGACTTGTTCACCTCTTATTCTTGCAAAATGAGCCAAAATTGAAAAACCGTCACAAACATGTGATATCCACGATTATATACCCAAAAGACAGTCAATTTCAACCCAAATACTCTTCCACAAATGGACTACAATGACGAACTACTCAACATAGGTGAGTTGTTTATGGTATGTAGTTATTTAGTTGGCAATAGAAATGACAAGGCTTAAGCTCAAAATGGGTTAACAAAAGGGAGAAATGACTTAAGGGCATAACATAGGCTAATTTGGCGAAGTGTGAGGTTACTTTATTTGAACAAAATCGTCTCAATATGCACATCAACACTTCTATGGAATCAAGGAATGAGCTCCATACTTATGCCATTTTAACATGACATACCACGTAAGGAGAACTACTCACAAATACCTTACGGGACTGGTTTGATGGACCGGCCATATGGAGGCTCTATCCTCACATTTGAGTAGCTATGTCGGTCCTAGGTCAAGTCTCGAGTCGAATACGGTCTCACAGGGTGGTCGGAACTCGGTTGTTAAGCTAGACTTCCGGGTTTTTGAAAGCAAAAACCCTAACCATGTGTCATCAAAAGGCACAAGCTATCAAGAGGGGAATGACACGGGAAAAACAATTATCATCATTGACGATATATACCCTCCACATTTAGACCCTCTAAGCAACTATTTACAAACAAGACGCAACGTGTATGAAATGCAACTAAACATATGAACAAGCTACATGAATGCAAGAGTGAACACATATATACATTTCTAGTCTAAATGCACACAATATCTAGTCCTAACAACACACCAACAATACAAGCATATCCAAAGCGGTTACCAAAGGGAACACCCACATCACATATCTCGTCCTCCTCCATGCTTATATATATAAAAAGAAAAGGAAGGATAAATGAGAAAGGATTGGAAGAATTTTACCAAACGTCTTCTCCGATGCTCTCATGTGTTGTCAATTAAAAAGGTTAGGACAAATGCAATATATATAATATAAACAATGCAAATTTTTGATTTTTTTTTGAATTTTTAGGTATTTTTGTAATTTTCCCTAATTAACAAGTAAATATATTTACAAATATTCACAAGGTGGATATTTCTCTCCCCACACTTAAGATTCACATCATCCTCGATGGGACTAAAGTAGGGAGAGAGTGGAAAATTAAAGAACATATTTTTGTATTTTTCGAAATTAAAAACATGTTTTTGTATTTTTGATATTTTTGAAAATTAAATGCGTATTTTTGGAATTTAAATTTTTGAAAATGAAATACATTTTTTTTGAAATTTTTATGTTTTTATATAATGAATCCCCTCCCCACACTTAAAACGTGACATTGTCCTCAATGGAACAAATGTAGGGAGGGAACTAAAATGCAAGCAAAGTATAAGTAAGTAAGGGAAGAGAATATATACAATTTAGTGGTTCTTGAGGGACTCCACAAAACCTCTCATCCAAAATTTGTTGCTTGAATTTCCAAGTAGCATTATCCATGTCACTTAAGGCATGGAGGAGACGATCAAAGGCTCTAGCGAAAGCCTCAAATTGACACAAGTAGTGCCATGCCATAGTAATCCTCACCCGACCTCTTCTCCGACACTTCTTGTCATTCTTCCTTTTACTCTTCTTTGCACCATTTCTTGGATCCTTTTGATGCCTTGGACCCTTCTTCTTGAAGAAGTAGCTAGGATTTGAAGGGATCGACATCTCATAAACCTAATAAAATGAGGAAACCTCCTCATGGTCATCAAGACAAGGAGGGTGGTGAAGAATAAGAGGTGGAGGAGTCAACCTCTCAACATTGAGGTTCATAATATCATAGTTTTTATCCAAATTCTCTTGACTCCTCAATTGAACCGAATCACTAACAAATATGAGAGTTTCGATTTCTTCCAAGCTAGAGTCAAAACTACAAGTGTCGTAGTTTCTCTCATGGCTCCTCAACTCTCCAAATATGGCAAGCTCAAATTCATCTAGCTCCGTTTCCCAACTTTTACCTTCTTCCCCACACTTGTCATTGACATACACTTCTTCTTTATCCTCACAAATGTCCCAACACTCATCCGTTGAGGCAACAAGTTCATGATCATTGGTAAGTTTTTGCTTTGAGATAACTTCCGTTAGGAAGTTGTTGTAAGGAGGCATCTCTTCCGTGGATGGAGGGGTTATTTCCATCTTTTTCACCAAGTTCATGAACTTCTCGTGTCGTGATTCTTCATTGGCCACTCCCCCCTTTTGAGAAAAAGGTGAGGGTGGCACATAAAAAGGCCTTGGTGTAGTCTCGGATTCCTCAATAGCTAACTTACTCATGCTGTCATTGTTGCTCACCTTCTCAACCTCAATTTCCTCCAACACAAAATGCTCATCATCTTGGGGTTCATCATTCACTATCTACATTGATCCTCCTAATTCTTTCCCATTTCCCAAGGTAACCAAGTGGACTTGTTGATGAAGTGGTAGTCCATCCTTGGGGTTAAGCCCTTGAATTGGCAAAGAATGTGGCTTTCTTTGGATGTTAGAAGTCCATTGATTGGCTATGTGAGAATCAAATGTCCTTTGGTGATCTTGGACATTGGTGAGTTCGGTTCTCAAATTCTTGAATTATTGATCATAATTGGATTCTCTTTATTGGGCTCTAGTATCCATTTCTTTCATCATTCTCTTAATAAGAGAGTTGGAATTTTGAGGTTCAATGAGTGGAGGTTGGTAAGGTTGTTGAAATTGTTCTTATGAAGGTGGATATGGAATTTGTTGTTGGAAATTTTGGTGAGGTGGAATGTATGTTTGTTTGTTTTGTTGTGGAAAGGATGAACAAGTGTCATAAGAATGCCCAATACAACCACAATTCTCACAAGTAGGAGCATATTGTTGATAGTTTCTAGGAACAGGACTTGGTTGAGAGTAGGTCCTTGGTGGTGACCTAGGCTCTTGAACATAGTATACCTTGGAATGACTTGGTCTTTCTTCATGATAAGCATTTTCATGCTTCATCTCCACCAAAAAGCTATCAAATTTCTTTGACAATTCATTCATCTTGGCCTTGTTTTCCAATTCTAGCTTTGAAGGTCCTTCACTCTTGGACTCATTTTCTCTTTTATAGTCACATTCTCTACCTCCATATCTAATTTCCATGTCGGAAATGTTTTGGATCAATTCCGTGATTTGGGCATTTTTCATCTTGTCAAAGTTGTCACCGGAGGCCGCCACAATCATATCCCTAAACCTTTGCTCAAGGGTTTTAAAGAAGATTTGAGTTGTCATCCATTTGGGGATTCTAAGATGTGGGCAAGAGGTAAAAAGGTCTCTAAATCTTTCCCATGCTTCACTCAATGTTTCAAGATTATGTTGCTTGAAGGTTTGGATTTCATGTCTTATTCTAGCGGTTCTTGAAGGAGGGTAGAATTTGTTGATAAAAGCCCTTGACAAGCTTTCCCAAGTAGTGAAGGTACCCGGTTCATGTGAATTCAACCATTTTCTAGCATTATCCTTCAAGGAAAGAGGAAAGAGCATAAGAAGAATTTGCTCTTCCGTGATGCCATCATACTTGATCATACCCGATTTTTCCTTGAATAAGACAAGATGTTCATGAGCATCTTCACTCTTCAAGCCATGAAAAATATCTTGTTGGATAAAGGAGATTGTATGATGACGGAGCTCAAAAGTATTAGGAGCAAAAACTCCATAATTAATTGCCTAGTAAGACCGATTAGGATCAGGTCTATGGTAGTTACCCATTGGTTGGTCCATCATCTCTTAGTCAATGAAGTTGGTTCTTGGTGTATTTGGTGGGCTAGGTGAGTTTGAATGTTGTGAATGGTTGGGTGAGTGATTTGGAGAGTGGTTTGGTGAATGGTTTGGTTGAAGGGTGGACATCTCCTTAGAGCCGATAGTGCTAACCATCTTCTTACCCGGAAAGACTTCTCAATCTCTCGATCAAGACAGAAAAGAGAACCAGTGTTGCACATATACGTGCACTCAAAAAGAGATCAAATGGTCCTAGTGCAAAGAATGCACTAGGACAAGGATGGAAAAACAAACAAATAAATAAACTAAGCCTAGAAACAAACAATTAATCTAATCCAATATCGCCGTTCCCGGCAACGGCGCCATTTTGATACCAAGTTTGTCGTACTCCTTGGTATACAAGCAATATTTGTAAAACTCAATACCAAACTAATGAATGTAGTAGGGTAAGGAGATCGATCCACAGAGACAGGATTATGGTTCTTAAATTGATCGTTTGTTTCCTAGTTTAGTTCTAGCCAATTCAATTGGATGATTGATAAACTAATTAATAAGACTACAACTAAGAACAAGTAAATGAAAAATTGATTAATATGCTAATTAAGGAAGTAAGGGTGGTCGGGTTCACTCATGTAGAGAAAGGGTCGAGTAAAGGCACAAATTAACAAGTAAATAAGGTAAATTCAAAGGCACGTCCCAACCTCTCGATGTGAGACTACCCCGAGGCTTAGCATAATCGAACTCTCGCTCTAATTACCCATAACCCACTAATCGTCATGAATTATCTAGTTACTAGTTAAGCTCTCACCCAAAAGTTATAAGATAGTGAAATTGACTCGAATTCTCATTGAGACATTTCCACAAACACTTTGTATGCATGACAATTAGAAGAGAAATTACCCATGTAGTACTTGCTTATTCAAGCCAATAGTCTACCCAAATCAACAACACAAGATCCCCCTCCACCCAAGCAATACACTACTCAAACTTGGTAATGAAATTGAGAACAAAAGATGAGAACTTTAACATGAAAATAAGAAGAGTAAACATAATGATAAGCCAAGTAATTAAAACTACAATAAACATGTAAACAATTGAGAGGAAGGGAAATAAAGAGAAGGATTATACCAATAGTAATTAAAGGAGCAAACTTTGATTGAAAAAGGAGGATGAATCTCTTCTTCCTTCAAATTACAACCCACTAATCTAAATGTAAACTAATGAGAATTGTAAATCTTTAATAAGCTAAAGAGGAATTAAACTAATATCGAAGAAAGATTACAACTTTTATTGAAGGAAATTATAGAGAGAAATATTAGGGTTCTTGTAACAATATTGAGAAAGTAAGAGAGTCTAATTATTCAAATGTGTATGAGAGTCTAATGTAAGGTAGTGTCTAATTCTATGGTAATCTCCATGGTAGTGTATGAGAAAGTGTTCTTTTTATACTAGTTTAATCATAATAATAATAATAATAATAGTAGTAGTAGTAGTAGTAGTAGTAGTAGTAGTAGTAGTAGTAATAGTAGTAATAATAGTAATAATAGTAGTAATAATAATAATAATAATAATAATAATAATAATAATAATAATAATAATAATAATAATAATATACTAGTAGTAGTAATAGTACTAGTAGGAGGAGGAGGAGTAGTAGTAGTAGTAGTAGTAGTAGTAGTAGTAGTAGTAGTAGTAGTAGTAGTAGTAGTAGTAGTAGTAGTAGTAGTAGTAGTAATAGTAGTAATATTAATAATAATAATAACAACAACAATAATAATACTCTAATAATAATCCTAAACTCTCAACTAAAACAAAACACACGACTTTTGACTCTAAACAAAACAAAAGGAAACAAAAAGGGGAAAAGGGCAAACGACGGATGAAAAATAGCAGCGGAGAGCCTATACCGGTTCACCGGCCGCCGGCGTAGGGACCGGCAGCGACACAATTGAAGCAAAAGGGAGAATTGAATGTTGTGTGCGTTGTATGCCGGTTAGCCGGCAGAAGGACCACCGGTAGAGAGCATCATGGCAATCGTGTGTTTACACGATTTAAGGTGAGGGGGTGCTGTGTGCCAGGTAGTCGGCTGCCGGTGCCTATGCCGGCAGCGAGACTTTCACAAACAGGAGAGGATTTGGATGTGTAGCCACCGATAGGGGAGTCGGTTGCCGGTTGACCGGCATAGGCAGTTATGGTGATGAGTTGAGCGTGAGGACGAGAGGAGAGGAAGGAGGCCGTGGCTGATGCTGTTGTGGCCGCCATGGTGGAGGTGTAATACTACGGTTTTCTATGTCTATGGGTACTCTATCGAGTGAGGCTTACTCTGTCGAGTAAGTATCTTTTTACGTAAAACAGTAGCTGACCTGATGGGTACTTGTTCTTTATGCCGTTGTGATCGTTGTGTCTAGGGTAAGCTTCTTGTATAATTTTTATAATGATTTAATAAGTTTGTTTAAAACCCTAATTGGGTAGATTTGGGGGTTTTGGGTGTATTATGGTGATTAGGTGGTAATTACGTGATTATGTGTTATAGGAGGAGGATTCGTAGAAAAAAAAGGTTTTGATTAGCTGCTTGACGATCTTGTGATTGCTATTCCAGGTAGGGTTTCCTTACTCAATATTGTTTACATGGCATTGTTGGTAATCGGTTGTTGTTGTTGTTGTTGTTGTTGTTGTTGTTGTTGTTGTTGTTGTTGTTGTTGTTGTTGTTGTTGTTGTTGTTGTTGTTGTTGTTGTATATCGTATTGGTATTGGATTTGGAATTGGTGATTGTTGATAGTAGATTATGATTATCGTATAACTGTCTGTGGTTTGCGAGGTGCGTCCTCGGCTGAGTGGAGTCACTTACGGGAGTGGCTTCACGCCCTTGATTCGCCTTCTATGGAACCCGCCATAGAAGGGATGTGCACATTTAGGAATTTGGGTTTATCGCTCCGATGAGATGAGCGGGGCTTAGATGGGAACAGATGCTGTCTCCCACTGGCGGTGTGGAATACTTGTTGCGATGAGTATTCTGGCAGGATTACACAGTTTAGTGTGTAGTCAGGTGTGTGATGGTATGTTGGAGATTGGGTTGTTTGGTTGGATTGTTGTATTGCTTTTGTTGCAGCTGTGTTGTTTGTGTAAATAGTACTGACCCCGTTTAATTGTTTTAAAAACTGCGGTGATTCATTCGGGGATAGTGAGCAGTTATTGAGCAGGTATGAGATGGCTTACGCGAGGGATAGCTGGGATGAAATCATCACATGAGTCACTAGAGTCTTCCGCTGTGTCATGAACTAGTTTATTTCATTTGGATTTGCAGTTTGAGAAACAGTTGTATTTATACTTTATCAGTTTTGGGATTTGAACTTGTATCGCTTTAACCTTATTTATTAAAGTTGTGTTTCTTTATGGCCTATTTGATATTCATTGCCTCGGGTAACCGAGATGGTAGCATTCCCATGCCTTAAGTGGTCTTGGTAAGGCACTTGCATTATGGGGGTGTTACAAAGTGGTATCAGAGCGACGATTTTGGAACCTGTAACTAATGAACCTAATGAACATAGGGAGTCAAAATAAAATTAACCCGGGTAGTAGTTGTTAGGAGCTAATGCAAAGACTTGGGAGACATCCTAAAGTCGCGATCTCGCCCTACAACTTTGAACCGGTCACTATGGGGTGTGTTTTGGGATCGTTATGTGTTTGTCTTGTATGTTGCATATCTATATAGAAATGTGTTGGGAATGTTGGAATATGTGTCCTCCGACAATAATGCGATCACAATTGTCGATCATGATGATCACATGTTTAAATCTCATTTTAAGAATACATGTGGGATGTAATATTTTACAGTCAACTGGTCCACACATATCGGTATTGGCTGACTAGAGTTTGACATTACTGTCGTACGACGGTGGTGATCAGTTGATCCCCTTAGGTCATACCTAAAGGGTAACACTCTTAATTGATTATTTAATTGATCGTATGACGATAGGAGTTAATTAAATTGCTTAAAATTGACGAACGATTTTATGAGTATTATTGACGTGTCTTATTGTAATTCGATTAAATAAGATACGGTCTAAGTAAGTAATCAAATTGTTTTATTACTTGGATAAAATTATTGTTTACGAAACAATTGAAACTGAATGAATAATTTATTATAAATACAAGACGTTGTGATTTATAATTGATAAACCATTTTTGGTACAAGTAATTATGAATTACTAAGTCGATTTTTGTACATGACGTATTTTTATAAATACGTTGATTTTTAATATGTTAAAAATACATTACATTGTGACATGTCATGTAACATGTAACATATGACAAATTGACAAATGACAAAGTATAAAATGGACCTCCCATTTTATGTAAGTGCCAAAAAATGGAGGGAGTATAATGTTTAAATTGTGTTAAATAATTAAGTGGAATGCAAAATGATTGCACACCTATTTGTAGCCATGCAAGTCTATTTTCTTGGGAAGAAAATGAGCTCATGCATTGGGCACTAGACACCCCTCCCCACCGGTTTTCAAAGGGCCATTATAGAGGTTTTTCTCTCTAATAATTCATTCACTACTTTACATTATAATTCTAGTGTAAGAAATATAATTTCCTTTCTACATCTTATGAAAAATTAGAGAGATAAAATCTCCAAAAATCCTTCCTCTTGACCGAAATTGCAAGAGATCAAAATAAATATTTTGGGTCAATTTTAGTAAGATTATTATTATTCTAGATCAAGTAATATTAATCTATTAAGAGGTTATCTTGGATATTCATCTTTGGGAGGGATTCTATCATTGAATACTTGTTCTTCCATTTGTAAGGAAAGCTCAAGAACAAGTAAGAAGGAGATCTTACTTGTGCCCTATAATCCGAAATTCCATTGTAAGAAAGATGATTTCTTCTCTATTTCTATTTATGTTTGCATGCATAAGATCTAGATTTAATTTTATGACTAAATTAAATGTCACATATATGAATATGTAAATAAATGAGATTAATATTTCTAACAAGCGGTATCATGAGCCTTAGGTTGTTTGCATGCAAATCGGTTATTGTTTTTCCGAGTTATAAGATTAACAAACAAAATTTATAAATTTGTGTTTATTATGAAATATCACGAAATTTATTTGTATGTTAAAGTTTCTGGTTCTAAAATGTATTTAGGATATTTTGGTTTATTTATTGTTTATTTTATATAATAATGGAATTAAAATGTGATTTTATGATTAAAATGTCATTTTTGGACTAAAAATAGCTAAACTTCGATTTTTTCAGTAGTTTTTGGATATGTTTTCACATATATTATCTAATGATGGCCTGTAAAATTTGATAATAAAATGAGCTGTATTGCTCGAAATATGGATTTTTCAAGTTAAAATCGTATTTAAATGGGTAAATAGGTTAATAGGAGTTATATTTCGAATCTGGTCATGGAAATTTATTATGTTGTCACATGAAATATTATAATATGTGTGTAAAATATTTGGCTATAATGTAGTCTTTATGCATGATTTATGAATTTTTGATGAAAAATCACATAAATAGTGACTTTAATTAGTAAAAAAGCTAAAACATACTTCATGACTAAGGAAAAACGTCACATGTTGCATTTTATCATATATTTATGATCTAAAATTGAAAAGTTGATAAAAATAACTTTTCTCATATTTTTATGGTAATAATTGATAAAATCCGATAAACCGCAACATTGTTTTTCTCGATAAATTTCCGAAACTTTTACCCTATGTTTTTGAGCATTATGAGTGTCATGGTATTTTTTCAGAATGTTCATGAGTTTAAATTTCAAATTTTGAAATTATTTGAAATTTTTATGATTTAATTTGAAGTTTATGACATAATTTTGTATTTTAGGTCCATTTATGAACAATATTAAGAAATCTAGGTTAATTATTGTCAAATGTTAGTGGAGACTAATTTTGAGTCCTAAGATGGTTAGGGTAATTAACTTGTACATAAATATGATTTTATGTAATTATTGTGATTATAAAAGGTTAAATCACGTAAATCCGTAAAAACCGATTAATATACGATATTGGCTCCTTAAAGGCGATTTGGCATAAAATTGGGCATGTTCATACATATTATAGTGCTGCATTTTATTTATGATTGTCATTTTTAATTTTATGTAATTTTTGAATTATGTAATTTTACTTAGTATGGCCTTAGTTTTAATTGATATTACCCGAAATGTATTGGAATATCGATTCGGTTGTAATTTATTGTGATCTCGTATCACCGTTTTGTAATTTAATAGATTTATTTTATTTTAATTAAAAATGTATAATAGGAAAATATGTAATTTATTTATTACGGAGTTCCTTGAAGACGGTGCCACTCGAGAAAGCGATCCATCAAAGAAAATGTTGCCTTGAAATGCGTGCCAAGACCGATGTTCAAGGAACCAAAGGAGTTGGTTTCCGAATTTGTAATAGTTTATTAGATTTACTATTTTAGGAAGGCCATACTAGGATTTTATTTATGCTTTGCATTTTATTTATTTGTTGCATGCATCGCTAAATCGCCATAACAAAAATATGTATTATCATTTAATCGAGTTTATCGACCGTGTCAATTACAATTATCGTAGTTACCGCTTTAGTTCACTTAAAACGTGATAGATAATAAATTGACATGACCTCTCGCTAAAATACACAATTGAGACTTAGCCTTACCAAAAAGTAGAAACCATGAAAACCTATTTCGTGAGGGAGTGCACTCGGCCTTACCGGGGTACAAACCTTGTTACGTAGGGGAAGTGGGTGATAAATGTCTACCCACCGAATTTATAAAGATGAGGGTTGTATTCGGCTTTACCGATGCCCAAGTTGATGTAAATTTGGATCATGGACACATTTATTCGAAATTTGGGTTGAACTCAACAAAAGTATTCTCGACGGTTGCCGGATGTGTCTCGGGCTAAAGATAAATATTAATGTAAATTTATCGACCAAGAGTTCTAAAAGTAGAATCGATTAAAAGGTTAATCCACCGAGTTATATTGATAAGGGTTGTATTCGGCTTTACCGATGCCTAAGTTAATATGAATTTGGGTCTTGGAATCATTTATCAAGTTGGGTAGAGGTCACTAGATAAATGCAATAAAACTTGTTTAAATTAAAATTTACGAGTATTATTATTATTTTGAAAAAGACAAATGTTTTATTCCTTCTATTTTCGTTTTCTAGACCACTTTTATTTCTCATAACAAATGGCCGCACCAAACACCAACGCCGCACCTCTCACTAATGTTTCATGGCTTCGATCCTTCATGGATCGTTGTAAACTTGAAAAGAATGGGTCAAATTTCTCCGATTGGGATGCCCAACTCAAATTAGCCGCCCAAGGTGACGACAAGCTTCGTTACCTCACCGAGGCCTCTCCACTCGAATCTAATGCTAGGTCGAGTGCCGCCACTAGGGAAGCATATGAGGCTTCCCACAAAGAGTCCGCCGCTATGAAAAATGTGTTGATTTTTGCGTTGGAGGCGGATCTCCAAAGGAGAGCCTTTAAAATGGGCACCGCTTATGAAATCTATTCCAAACTTGTGACAATGTTTTCGCAAGCTCCGAGGATCGTCCAATATGAGGCGGCCTCGGCATTCTTTGATCTCGATTTTAAGGAGGGCCAAAAGGTTAGCCCTCACTTGCTCAAATTGTTGGAGCTAGTCAAGACATTGAAACTTCAAAAGGTTGAAATCCCCAAGGAGCTTATTGTAGATAGGATTCTACACTCCTTATCCAAAGTCAAAGCATATGTTCAATTCCGGGTGAATTTTAACATGCAAGACAAGGACGTGTCTCTTGAAGTGTTGCACAAGTTACTTGTGCAAGCCGAAAGTGACATGGGGTTAAATGTTAACCCACCTAAGGACGTGATTAATATAAGCACTAAGAGCAAGGGGAAGTTCAAGAAGAATAGGAAAAAGGGAAAGAGGCAAGCTCCCATGTCCACCAAGGCTAAGACTTTTGAAGCTACCACGTCCAAGACCAAGAAGGGTCCTCTTGATAAATGCCATTATTGTAATGGTGTTGGACATTGGAAAAGGAATTGTTCCAAGTACCTTGGTGACATCAAAGCTGGAAAGATCACTCCAGTACGTAAATGACTATCCTTTCTTTTATGTTTCTATTCAACTATGGTATTTTGATACAAAGTTGTGATAATGTATCCCCTTTTTATTGTAAATAGGGCCTCCTCCAAGCAAAGACAAAGGAAAGGAAAAGCAAGCTTGAGAAATCATCAAGGAGCTAGGAGTAGCTACCAATGAAGCTTGGCTTTTTATTATTGTCTTATTTTAAGTTGTATTTCGGATTTTAGAACTATTTTGATTTCCGTGTTCGACATGGAAATGGTTGATCCTTTCTAAACAATGGTTGTATTTTGGATTATGGTGGCTTGGTTTGCAACCCAAGTCACCCCTTTTATCGTATTTTATTGTTCTAAAAATTCGTCTTTATATGCTTGCATATAGAAACATATGATCATCTACTTAAAGTGATCCAATAGACAACTATAATGATGGGATTCATTATATGTCCACAAGCTTAAAGCTTATGTATGATCAATTATAAAGTGATGTTGAGTTGATGAACTCTCCTAAAAGAATGCCAATTACCAATTACACTCATCAAATTTAAAATCTATTAGTCAATCTATGAGATAGTCCTCCTTATAATTCAAAATCATTATTTGTGTCTCATAAGCTATCTTTGAATACCTAGTGTATTTATTCTAAAGATAGAGTGGGAGAAAAATGAAGACACAAAGAAAACAAATAATAATTTGTATGCTTGAGTAAATGAGATCTACGAAAGAAAGAATGATTTGTATACCTAAATAGATAGTATACACGAATAGATGAGATCTATGGTCTCGAATAGATGAGATCAACATGACAAAAGAGACCAAGTGAAGTAATCAAAAGAATATGTTATCAAGATAACTTCACGAGGAGACCAAAAGAAAGTTTTGAAAGAAGATGACTAAAGAAAAGTCTTAACAAGAGATTTGGATAGTTTATGAGCAATATATGACCAAGAGTTTCAATATTGATATTTACTTAAGAGCCTAAATGAAACAAAGTTGCATCCTTGAATATAAATGAGATTTATGATTAAAAGTTGCAAAGGAAGATATGCCGATATCTACAAAAGCTAAGTTAATTGTTAAATACGCTAGTATCATTACTTAACCTCATTATGAAAATGAAATGGTTAAACCTCCTTCCGAAAAAGGGTATTTTGAGAAGGGCGTGCATTAAATGGAATTTCACATTTAAAAATGACATTGCTACGTATCATTATAAAAATGAATGAGTTAGAGATTAAAATCTCTTTCCATAAGTTTAAGATTGAAATCTCTTCAAAATAGGTATTTTGAAAGGATATGTTGAGAACATATATGCTTTTAATCTTAATGACTTGGCAAAGCAAAATGTATTTCAATTCTTGAAATATTTCGATTGAGTAGTCAATTGCGAAACATGTGGAATTAAGTGGGAGTTTGAAATTATCATGTGAAGACATGGAATTTAGTGGGAGCCATCATCTTGTAAAAATTATAACTCATTACTCATTGAGAATGACGAGCTAGTACTATCTGAAGTGTTTGAGTTTTCAATTCTGGATGAAAATGGACTATAATGAATCCAAACACATCATGGAGTTTTGGATAAGTATTGAGATATACACATCAAATCAACGAAAAACATAGGTTATTCATATCGATGAAAATGGAATTACCATAAGCAGTGATGGTCATTCATTGAACCCAAGAATGGTTGATCATATGATTAAAAATTACTAATGTTTCCGCCATTAAAATAATCATGCACATGTCCAATAATGAATCATATGCTTAAGAGCATGATAAGTCATTGGTAAGCCATAAAAGAATCGTCATGAATTCGCGAGGAGAACTAATGAACTATTCTAGTGTTTGACAGAACACTCTATTATGTGACAAGAAGTTGCACATATTGAAGTTCGAAAACGCGTAAGGATTTATGAAGATCCTAAACTAATTAACCTTAAAGAGAAATAAGAAGTTTGAAAGATACTTAGTTATAGTAAGAAGTTACTCCAACTATTATTTTCTAATATGCTAGGACTTATGAGAAGTGCTGGGCTAATTGTCATGACAATTGTTGCAAGACCCTACAAAACGTATACCTAGTGCATTGCGAGTTGGTAGAACACTTGACCAGTGCAAGTTATATTATCCACCCCAATTTGTTGGTTATGTGATAAACAACAAGGAAGTTCTTTCAAGATAATGAACCTAAACCTAGGTTGGGAACCTAGATGTGTACTTGGTAAGGTTCATGCTATGAGAGATAACATGAATATAAAGGAAAGTGCAATACAAAAAGTATGAACACATGGACACATGGTATGTTAAACTTCTATTGCAATCGACTAGTGTTTACACACTTACGATATACATCACAAGGGTGTAATATGGTATTGACTACCCAAATGTGATGTCGACATTCGTCGTTTGAGTTATTATTAACTCACCTTACACTTTGTTACATCCAAACGGGTTGTAGAGACAATTGAACCCCGTTAAAGTGAACACGGATTAGCATTGTATTCGCCCATAGTCACTTACATGAGGTGACGTCTCGAAGTGACTAGAGTGTGATGCGATTGATGGCAAGTTCAAATGCCATAGAGTCATACGAGATGACTAGTCGATCACATAGGCAGACTGTTAGGAACACTTTGTCGGGCCTTATGACCACTTATAGAGTTCTGGGAAATTTATATAGCCTGGTCGTGGCGAGAGCTACTATAGTATTCTAATGAGTCGATTCTTTTGACTAAAGATTGTTCGCCTAAGGTGGCACAGTTTCAGATTAACTTTGATTTATGTTACTATGACCTTCGTAAATGGGGTCAAATGGGCATATTTTGGGTTATGATGGTTGTGGCTAGTCGAAGGGAATAAGTGCGATAGGAATTGTCCACCCCTTGTCAGGGTTATAATAATATATCAGGGCCACTCGAGGAGTAATGAACTGGAAATGCGTGGCCACGCTCGGAAGGTATCTATGGTAGATAATTCCGGTCAATCAGTTATTCTCCAGATCGAGAGTTATAGTAAGAGAGTTATAACATTGAGTTCTTTTACAAGTAATGTTATAGCTGCAAAGCTATAACTTTACTAATTCAAGAAACTCATTCTTGGTTATCATTACGAGATTATCACCTATACTATTCTAATCTTCAAGGAGATCTTTGAGTATAGGCTACGTCATCATCCAAGCTTGATTAATCTTTAGACGGACTTCGTCTTCACATAAATCTTGAATGAATCTTCACATCGTTTGATCTTGAATTGAGGCTTGACTCTTGTATACTTCCATCACAACTTTCTTTGTTGCTTGTATTAGATAAATCGAATCTAAAAGACTTAGATAAACGATTACGCGCAACAAGTATATAAATTATAAAGCACCTTGACATCATCAAAACATAAACATATATACTATATGGTTCAACAAATTCCCCCTTTTTTATGATGGCAAGCCTCCTAATTTTGTGACTAAGTAAAGAGTTCCCCCTCATTATAATACCGTCATCTTAATAATAAAGATCAATGCAAGATCAAGATGATTAACAAAAAATCGAAACTTTAAGGACTTTCAGGGACAATTGGTCTTGACAAGGAGCAAGTTTAGGTAAATTCTTACCATAGACGTTCTTCTCCCTCTTGACATCATCGAAAAGCTAAGAACAAAACTGAAATGACTAGAATAATATAAGACGAGACAAGAGATAAAACGTCATAGAACATAATATTCACACATAACTATAAGCATCTAGAGGATTAATTATCATACAAACATAAGAAAACATGTTTGATGCCAAAGGGCCGAATAAACACATGTTTAGAGAAATATTTGGGCCATAATCCACAAGTATATGCCAAAATGGGCCGAATTTAAGTTTACAAAATACACCATCAAGAAAAAGAAAAGATACTAAAAGGAGAAGGTGCTAGATAAGGCAATGTGAGACAAAGTCAAATGTTTCGGGTTTTGTAAGGGTTCACGTAGTCGGGGCGGGTATGATGTTCCAAGGCATCGAGACGATCAAAGGAGCTCCTCACAAGCTGAAAAAGACCTTGAATACTTCGTTCAATGTTGAGTATCTTCAAGGACAAAGCTTTAGTCGCCTCCAAAGTTAGTGATTGATCGTTTGCCATAGCTTTTCCATGCATAACCAAAGCACCGCCTTGACTCGTGAGAAAGGTAAGACGATCTCCATGTGGGAACACTTCCTCACGGATGGCCTTCAATTCCCTCTCAAAACCCATCAGCCTCTTATCCACCTCATCCATCCAAGAATAAACCCAAGAAGCATCCAAACCCGATTCCAAAGACCGTGATGGTCCAACTTGTGATAAAACCGTAGCCAAGTTGGTGGATTTCTCCTCAAACTTCTCCATTAAAGTAGTCATAAAACTTTCCAATTTTGCCTCCATTGGCCCCAAACCCGAATCACTCGGAATCTTCTCAACATCCTTGACAAGTAATAACTCAGGTCCATCAACTACAAGACCCATAAGCTTAATCAAGCGATCACACATACAATCCTTTGAACTTACACCGTAGCTATCCCGTCCCACCACTTTTTTCACTTCTAACAATTGAGACACCCACATCCCATATGGAAGGTCGATTGTTGTACTAAATTTCTCCTTGGTAACCGTGAGACTCGTTTGGACTATACGATGTAAAACAAGACTCGCTAAATTCACCTTTTGTCCTTCCAACCATGAGTAAATAATAATAGCCTCATAACTCGAAAACTTGTCTCGTCCTCCTCTCCTCGTCACAACCGTGTTCCAAAGAAAGTTTAAGAGGAACTTAATTTTCGCCGAGAGAGGACGAACAACAATGTTCCCGCCATCCGTCCCAACATCCTCAAAATACTTCTTAACCAACAATTCCTTGTCACTAACAATATTAGACCATTCAAGACTCGGATTAATTTCAATTCCGTCAACGGGAACCGATAAAGCAGAGTAAAAATCCGAAGCAGAAATCGTCACCTCAACACCGTTAACCAATGCATGCAAGACCCCTTTCTTAATCGACACACTAACGAAGAATTAAACAACTTCAACCTGATAAATTGGACCCGAAAATTGACTAATGTGACTCCACCCTTGAAAATCAAGAAAATCAATAAAAAACTTAAGGGCGGGAACATTAACCAACCAATATTTGGGATAATACCTTCCTCCATGTATAGAATACTTCAGAACACGAGAAACAAAGATGCTTTCATCATGAGTCAACCGGACTCGATTTAACCCTTCTTTTGTTGCGTCTTTCGAAACATCTCGGAGTAAAGTTCGTGCAACACCATTCCTTACAATAACCTCGGGTTCCTCAATATTGTTACCCTCATCAACAACTACCTTATTCTTTTCTTTAAAAAGGCGGCGTCTCTTTCCCTCGGACACCGTGTCGTCCCGACCGTGAAACAGGGGTGTAGATAAGTTTGGTTGAGGTGAAGGAAAGCTAGAAGAATTAAGATCATGAGATGGTAGTGGTGATGATGGTTTATTAAAGTGGCGGCTTTGTTGATGGCGGGTTGATTATACGGGTTTTTGCATGGTGTGAATTCATGGTGATGTTGATGGTTGAGTGAAGAAGATGATGATGAGATTGTGGTAATTTTTTGAGAAGAGAAAAAGTATGCAAGTGGGGTGTGGTAATGGTTTACACGGCAAAGGAGAGGGAGGTAATTATAAGGCTAGGTCTAGGTCTTAGGCAAGTGTTAATCAATTATGGTAAGTGTCAAATAGTGATAAGAATTAAGGTAGGAATAGGATGGTAGGTGATCAAATTAATATGGTAAAAGATAAGATATGGAAAAGATAATTATTTGAAGTTTATTTAGGAATAGGAAGCATAATACGTACAATTTGGTGAAGCTATTTTTAGGAGAATTTTATGTAATTTGGAAAAATAAAAATATGGTGTAGCTTGATAAAAGATAAAGTTTGTATGAAAATTAAATTCTAAAAAAACAAATAGAATTTATGATAAATATTTTCCTGTAAACGAAATTATTCATGCAACGTAATATACGGATACAGTCATACAATCTTAACTTCAACTACTCAGTCATAGGAAAATTAAACATATACAGAAGCTTAGGTACCACCAATTAAACCAATTTCCAACCGTAAAGTCTCAAATCGTTCTCTAGCTAACGATTTTGTCAAAATGTCAGCCCATTGTTTTTCAGTACTACAAAATTCAAGTTTTATATTCCCCTTCTCAACATGATCTCGAATAAAATGGTGTCTTATTTCAATGTGTTTAGTACGTGAATGTTGTGCGGGATTTTTATCACATAAAATAGGAATACATCCTACATCAATACCATAATCACGTAATTGTTGCTTAAGCTATAATAATTGAGTACATACCAGTCCTGCAGCGATGTATTCGGCTTCAGCAGTTGAGAGGGCAACCGAATTTTACTTCTTCGAACCCCACGTAATAATACACGGTCCGACAAATGTGGCGACACTTGATGTGCTTTTTCTGTCTAGAGAACATCCTGCGTAGTCGGCATCGGAATAACCGACTAGTTCGAAGTTACAATCCATCGGGTACCATAAATACAGCTTGGCCGTTCCAATTAAATATCGTAAAATTCGTTTTACGACCGCCATATGGGATTCTTTGGGAGATGATTGATATCTCGCACAAACACATACGCTAAACATAATATCGGGTCTACTTGCGGTCAAATATAATAGTGACCCAATCATTCCACGGTAAGTAGTTTCATCAACTGATTTACCGTCTTCATCTAATGTCAATTTCTTGTTCTCGACCATTGGAGTAGGCATAGAATAGGAATTTTCCATTCCGAATTTTCGAATTAATTCCTTGATATACTTTTGTTGATGAATCTTAATGCCTTCATCAGTTTGTTGTATTTGCAGACCTAGAAAGAATTTCAATTCTCCCATCATACTCATCTCATTCGGAATTCATCAACTCAGAGAAATATTTGCATAGGTTTCGGTTGGTCGATCCAAAGATAATGTCATCGACGTATATTTAAACAACCAAAAGGTCAGAACCCTCGCATTTTAGAAATAGGGTTGTATCAATAGATCCTCTGCTGAACCCACTGTCAAGTAGAAACTTGGATAATCCGTCGTACCATGCCCTAGGTGCATGTTTCAATCCGTATAGGGCTTTATCCAACTTGAAGACGTGATCTTCAAATTTGCTATTCTTAAATCCGGGGGGTTGTTCAATGAAGACTTCTTCCTGTAAATACCCATTCAGGAATGCTGTCTTGACGTCCATCTGGAAGAGTTTCATTCCTTTATGTGCTGCGAATGCTATCAAAAGTCTAATAGCTTCAAGACGGGCAACAGGTGCGAAAGTCTCGTCATAATCTATTCCTTCTTGTTGATTATATCCTTCAACCACCAATCTTGCTTTATTTGTGATAATGACTTCGGCATCATCTAGTTTGTTCCTAAAGACCCACCTTGTTCCAATGACAGATCGATCCTTTGGTCTAGGAACTAAGTGCCAAACCTTGTTTCGTTCGAACTGTTGTAGCTCTTCTTGCATAGCTATAATCCAATCTGATTCTGCAAGAGCTTCGTTGATATTTGTTGGTTCGATCATGGATAGAAAAGAGTAGAAAGAGCGGAAGTTATTCAAGGAACGTCTAGTCTGAACACCTTTCTTAATATTCCCTAGAATATTGTCCATGGGGTGTTAGCTCTTGTATTTCCACTTTGTTGAAGTACTTGGTTCTTCATCGTTATTTAAGTTTGTCCCAACTTCATTTGGATCGGAATTGGAGGAAGTTACCACTGAATCCAATCCGAGTGTTGTATTAGAGCCGTTTATAACTTCGGACTCTACACCTTGATTTGGATTCAATGTTATAGTAACATCACCTATAACATTAGTTTGGGAATCATTATTTTGAGTCAATGTTATAGTATCATCAACTATAACTTTGGTTTTCTCCTTTTTATCTTTTGAAGAATGATCAAGTTCATCACTTGTTCCTTCTATCTCATTGTCCTCCAATTCCAATTCCGGGGCATCGTCTGTTGAAAGACGAAAGTCGGGTTCATCCAAGTCTTCTTCCTCATCCTGTAAAGGCTTATAAAACACGTTATCTTCATCAAAAATAACGTGGAAACTTTCTTCAATACAAAGAGTTCTCTTATTGAAGACTTTGTAAGACTTGCTATGATCTGAGTATCCTATGAAAATGGCCTCATCACTCCTAGGGTCGAACTTACTTAACCGGTTTTTACCGTTATTGTGAACAAAATATTTACTCCCAAAGCAACGATGATGGGAGATATTAGGTTTTCGACCTCTAAAGAGTTCGTAGGGGGTTTTCTTAAGAACAGGTCGGATCATAGCACGATTATGGATGTAGCAAGAAGTACTAATGGCTTCAGCCCAAAAGTTACGAGGTAAACCACTACATAAAAGCATTGTACGAGCCATATCTTCCAAAGTTCTATTCATACGTTCAATGACATAATTTTGTTGAGGAGTTCTTGGTGCAGAAAAGTTATGCCCTACACCGTTAACTCTACAATATTCTATGAAGGCTTGATTGTCAAACTCGGTGCCATGATCCGTACGAAAAGATACAAGATTTGTCTTATATTTGTTTTGAACACGTTTCATAAGACAATCAAATTCATCAAATGTTTCATCTTTTGAATGAAGAAAGATAGGTCATACATACCTCGAGTAATCATCAACAAGAACGAAGACGTACCTAGATCCTCCTCTACTCCTTACCTTCATGGGTCCACATAAATCCATGTGTACTAATTCCAAGGCTTGATTTGTGCTTACTACTCTTTTAGGTTTGAACGATGATCTTACTTGTTTGCACTTGGCATACGTATCACACATCTTTTCTTGGTCGAACTTGATTTTAGGTAACCCTTCAACCAAGTCCCACTTCTTGAGTTTGTTCAAGGTTAGTGAGTTAATGTGACCAAACCTTTTATGCCACAACCAGGGATCATCAAGTGTAACTTTTATGCATGAAAAAGAGTTAGTAGGCACAGCATTTAAATCTACCATATAAACATTTCTTTTCATGTGGCCTTCAAGAATAACATTGCTAGTTCCTTCGATTATAATGCGACAACTATCAGTATGGAAATGACTTTGTTACCTTTGTCGCATAGTTGAGATATACTTAGCAAGTTATGTTTTAGACCGTCCACGAGATAAACGTCACTGATCGCGTGAGACTTAGAAATTTCGATTTTGCCAACGCTGATTACTTTTCCCTTTTTATTGTCCCCGAACGTCACTTTTCCTCCGTTGAAGGGCTTGAGTGAAAGAAACAAATTCTTATCTCCAGTCATGTGTCTTGAACATCCACTATCAAGATACCATTGATTATTTTCTTTTACTACTTCCTGCAGAAGGGATTAGATACAGTTTTTAGGTACCCAAGCTAAGTTGGGACCCTTATGATTAGTTACTCTATATACTAAATCCTTTCGAACCCAAACTTGTCTAATGACTGTTTTTCTAACTCTTGGTTATTTTGCTTGGGAGGAGCTCTAGGTTTAGGTTTTTCTCTCGGTTTAGGACTTTCTCTGGGTCTATCTTGACTGTTTCCGTTGTGAACAGGTTTACTAGGTTTAGATTGACAGGGGTTTTGTGAAGTGCTAGGTTTCTTGGTGTAGTCGAAAGCCATGTCATAGAACCAACGAAATTTCTTGTTCCTTACTTCGTTAAGTTCATTTATGGGGGCTTCATCATCCTCGACAACTGTGTCAACAATTTTAGCATGGTCGACATTTTTTCGTATATCATGAGCCTTTTTGACACAATTGTTTTGGATGTGACCCGTATGACCATAGTAATTGCAAATCAGGTATTCAGGAAGATCAGCATACTTTCTTTTTCTGAAATCAAAATCCGAAGGTGTTGATTTGCATTTAGAGTGATCTCTACGGCTGTAGCACTCATGTCCTAACCCCATCTTCATATTATTGTCAGATTGTTCGGTTAGGAAGTTTAGGACTTTTGTGCTACCTTCCCACTTATCATGGACCTTTCTAGCATGTAGATGTAGGTCTTTTAGGGTTTTAATTTCCTCTTTACATTTCGTGTGATATACATCATTATCTTTCTTAAAGTTATCACGAAAGTCTTGGAATCGTTTGTTAAGAAGGAATACAACATCGGAATGTTGTTTCTTAACATTGATCATGTCGGTCTTAGATTCCTTTAATTGCTTTGAAAGGGAATCTATCTCTTTCTTTTGGTCTAAAATCACTGCTTCATCAGATGTGACCTTAGTTTCCAAAAGTTCACTGGCTTTTCTAAGTTCTAAAGTTATAGCTTCATTAGCTATAACTTTGGCTTGAAGGTGCTTGATGTCAAGCTTTAGGTCTGAAGTTATAGCTTCATTAGCTATAACTTTGGACTCTAATTCCTTCTTTTCAGCCTTAGTAGAATCTAACGTTGTTGCTTTCTTAGCTATAACCTTAGATTTTAACTTCTTAGCTTTGGCCTTCAGAGTATGATTCTCTTCTGCAATTTCGAGAATCTGTTCCTTTAGATCTTTTAGCTCCAAGTCCTGTTCGTGACACTTGTCGAGAGATTCTTCAAAGAATTCAATTAAAGCATTTTTAGACAATTTCTTAACGCATTTTTTAAGCTCAAGATAACTTACCTCTTCATCGCCATCTTCGTCTGATTCTCCAAGAAAGCAATTGTTTGAGTGTGAGTTTGTGCTTCCATCGTCGCTGTCGGAGATTAGGTCAAGACTAACGCTGCTGAGACAAAGGTTGGCTACTTTGTCGTCTTCAGATCCCTCGTCATCTTCTGAGTCAAGGTCTCCCCAGCACGAAGCCATCATAACCTGTTTGAATTCTCTCTTTGTGTTCTCACGTTTTGTCTTGTCCTTTATCTTCTCCCATGTTGGACAATCCTTGATCATGTGATCAGATTCTCCACATTGAAGCAACCTCTGTTTGCGAAAGATGGCTTTGATTCTGTAACCTTTTTGTTGGATGACTTCTTGTTGTTGTTGTAGGATGATTTTGTTTGTTTGTTTCGAAATATCTTATTTTTGAAACGGCGTGCAAACAGAACGGTTTCATCCTCTAGTTCAGAGTCAACTTCTTTGCTCTTTATGGCCATACTCTTATTACGGCTTGGTTCAGCGTTATCTTTGTTAAGAATAATTTCATGGGCCATTAGAGCACCGATGAGTTCTTGATAGGATAGATTTTCAAGATCTCGTGATTCCTCTATTGCAGTGACTTTAGCACGCCACTTCTTAGTCAGGCTCCTAAGAACCTTTCTAGCAATGTCCTCGGTAATGAATTTCCTACCTAGGTTTTTCAGTTCGTTTATGATGCTTGAATATCGTGCGGACATACTATCTAAGGACTCATTAGGCTCCATAATGAATAGCTCATATTTTTGCATAAGCAAATATATTCGGTGCTTCCTAACAATAGAAGTACCTTTATAAGCTAGTTCAAGCCCATCCCATATCTCCCTGGCCGTAGAACACGAAGAAAATCGATCAAACTCTGTAGAAGTCATTCTGTTTTGTAGGACACTTATTGCTTTGGAGTTATTTTCGGCCTTCTTGTAGTCGGCCTCGACATAGTCCTCTTATTTCTTTTCATAGGTAGTGCCTTCCTCGGATGCTAAAAGAATTTTGTGCGGTCCGTTTTGGAGAATCCTCCAGCACTCCCAATCGTGACCTTTCACATAATGAGTCATCATGTTTTTCCACAATCCATAATTCTTCCCATCAAAGACGGGACACTTGAGATATTTAAAATCCATTTATCACGTGATAGGCAGCGGAATATAAAACGATAGGATAAATAAAAACAAGATAGATCAGCCTCTTTGCGGTTAGGCAATCAAGAGCACAAGGCTCTGATACCAATTGAAGAGTCTATCGATCCGAAATACTCAAGAGGGGGGGTGAATTGAGGATTTAAAACTTTTGAAAGCTTTTTCGATTGTATAAATATAATTGATTATTTAAAGTTTATTGATTAAACTTTAACTAATCAACTAATGAATGTAAAACAAAACAAACAAACAAACGAAAGAGAGGAGACACACGGTTTTTGAAGTGGTTTAGTTTCACAAGTCGAAACCTACGTCCACTATTCTCGATTAATAAATTTAGTACCTTTCTACGGATTACAAATTTACTAACCCAACTCGTACAACTAACTCTAGCTGTAACTCAATGAGTACCGTTAAATACTCGAGTGACAAACTTACGCTAATAAGAAAGCACTAATGATTCTTGCAAAGGTTCACGTTAATGAACAAGTAAGAAATCAAATAAGCACTATTATCTTATAACGATAACTTAACAAATGAATATACGAGTTTAAAACACACGACCTTTCAAAAATAACAAAACGGTTTTCTGCTTTGAAACACGCGATTTTGCTTTGTAAAAATAAAATCAATTTTTATGCTTATGGTCTCTACCTTAAATGTTGCAAAGAGCAAAGTATTTATAGGAAGGAAAGAGCAAAGCAAATCGGTTTTTAGAAACCCTAATGGCCGAATAATAGGAGATATGTTAACAAATCATATCTTCTATTATTTCTTTCCTAAAAGCCTAAAAGATAATAAAGAATATTCCAAAAGATAGAATATAATCTATTCAATTATTATCTTTACTATAAATTCTAAGATATGATAAGATTTTCTATAACAAGAATATCTTTTATCATAAATAAATATATTAAGTAAGATATGTAAGATATGTAAAGATATAGAATCTTTACCAAATATATCTTAGTCTACACGAGATGTCACGGCTCATATGCCCCGTGACTCGTGCAAACCCTAGCTCAATATATGGGTTAGAATTTAGGTTTTAAGAGAGGCTTTGTTGAAACCCTAATTACTAGCATGGTCCAACTCATAAGTTGACCCAAAACGACTACTAGTCAACATTCAACAAGGAACCGAACTCCGCACTAAACCGGGCTTTATCAAGTAAATACTTTTATCGAAACATTTAAAATGAACTTTAAACAATTTTAAAAACAATTTTAAAACATTATATGTCGTGTATAGTAAACTCAGCATCTCAATGTTATAGTAAGAGAGCTATAACATTGAGCTCTTTTACTAGTAATGTTATAGCTGCAAAGCTATAACTTTACTAATTCAAGAAACTCATTCTTGGTTATCATTACGAGATAATCACCTATACTATTCTAATCTTCAAGGAGATCTTCGAGTATAGGCTACGTCATCATCCAAGCTTGATTAATCTTTAGACGGACTTCGTCTTCACATAAATCTTGAATGAATCTTCACATCGTTTGATCATGAATTGACGCTTGACTCTTGTATACTTCCATCACAACTTCCTTTGTTGCTTGTATTAGATAAATCGAATCTAAAAGACTTAGACAAACGATTACGCGCAACAAGTATATAAATTATAAAGCACCTTGACATCATCAAAACATAAACATATATACTATATGGTTCAACACCAAGCAATAAAAGAAAAAAAATGAGAGTTGCAAACTACCGACTGAAATTTGATTGAGTAACATCCAAGATCTAAATTTTGGGTAGATTTTTATGACGGGCAAAAGGATGAGTACAAAGAAGCTTCTAGTCATCCAATTGAGATGTGAGTAGTAGAAAAAAAAATGAATACTAAATTACGGGTCTACAATAGTTTATAAGAAAACCCGTTAAAACGAAAATACTATTATATATTATAAATACCTTTCTTTATTATTATATATTCTTTTTTAAGAGATATAAAGTTAAATTTTAAAAAAAAAATCTCAAAGTCGAAAAGACCAAAATTTGAAGAGTATTGCAATAGCGGTAACCTTAAGTTGCCACCTGGCAGTAAGGCTACGAAGAAATTTTTGAATAATGTTCTCGGACTTGAAATCTCTTCCTAGACCTTTTAGTTCATTAATAATAAAAGAAAAACAAAATGAAAAGCAATTTTTTGACTCGTCCTTTGACATACGAAACATCTCATGTTGTTGCATGAGAAGGTCAATACGGTGTTTTTTAACTTCAGGCGTCCTTTCATAGGCAAGTACAAGGGAATCCCAAATTAGTTTAGCCATAGAACATCCGGAAATTCAACTAACTTCCGCCTCACCTATACATCGTTGAAGAATCGACATTGCTTTCGAGTTTTTCTCGGACAACTTGAAGTGATTTTCATTATAATACTTCGTGGTCTTAACTTTAGAAAAACCCATCAAGATGCCGGTTTTCTCAATAACGAGAGGTTCATCCTCAATGATTTTCCAACATTGATGATCGATATTTTTGATATAGTGCTCCATTTTGACCTTCTACAATCCAAATTTCTCACCGGTAAAGACCGGGATCTTTAAGTGTTTTGCGGAATCCATATCCCAAGAATCAAACTCTAAGGCGATTAGCCTCGATCAAGAGTACGAGGCTCTGATACCAGTTGAAGAGTTTGGATTCCAAGTACCTAAGAGGGGGATGGGATGAATTAGGAACTAATTTAAAAATTTTAACTAAACTTAATCGATTTAAGTTAGTCTAATGAAATGATATCTCAAGTATCTAACAAACACCCTTTTAAATGAAAGTTAAAAGGCGTATTGTTGAACTGACTAGAGCAACAGTGAGACAGACTGTAACTTGTTGGTTTTGCAAATGTTGTAAGCAACAGACCAAACCGACAGTATCGCAGACTCTTGTGTTGAAAAACGATGAATGAGTTGAACTAAAATTTTCAACTTAATCTTTATTGTTTAAAGATAGTTGAATGTTGATGTGAAAAACAATTGGATACAACAATTAAATTAAACTATTAGAAGTGTATCTCGTTGTTTAAATACTTGCTGTAAAATGAATGCGACAGTTGATCTGACTGTTACTTGTTTGTCTTAGCAAATGAAGTAAAGGCTACAATACGAAGATGACAGTATTCAGAACTGTTGCTTTGATTGAGCGAGAAAACAAGTAAATAAATTGCAACAAAAAAGAAAGTAACGAGAGATCAACAAAGCGATTTTTGAATTGGTTCGGCCCACACTCTAAGGGCCTACGTTCAATCTTCTTTTTATTGATTAGTTAGGTGATCTACTCTGACTACTTAAAACCTTTACAATAAAAAGGACCAACAACCTACTGCGGTTGCGACAAGAGTTCAAATACTACTTCGTCTAAGAACTCGACACTCTAACTTAGAATGTTTACAAGATCAAGTTTCCTCAAGCTTATTCAAGAAGAATTTAGAAGGACAACTTATAAGATCAAATAATTCTAAGTAAGAGAGAAAAATACTTAAAGCAACAGTAGTGATAACTGTATCAACTTGAAGACTTAGAAAGTTTTGCAAACAAATGAAAATCTTTAAACTTTTGAAACAATTTTGCAAACTCAATTAAAATTATCAGAGAAGTTTTGGTTTGTGAATGAAGGGAAGTGCTCCTTTTATACAGGAGACATTCAAGAGGGAGCAAACTAGGGCTTACAAATCAAAGCTTTTGGTGTGTGACAAAAGACCTTCCCATATTTGCACCGAAAAGAGCACTCTTCTAAGAAGCAAAAGAAAGAAAATAGGATTTGTAATTATCCCAAAAGAGCCTTTGATATTTCAGAAAAAAAAAGTAAAGAGACAATCACAAGAGGACAACTCTTGAGATCAATTATTTAGCACTTTTGAGGAAACCTTTTTGACATAGGAAATTAGCATATTGTTTTTTTAAAAAAAAATCACCCTTCATTATTTCAAAATGAAACTGAAAACCATCTTTCAAAATTAAGGCAACAAGATGCCATTTGAATATAAAAATAAAATTCGAAATTGAAGGAACTTGTTCAAGTGATACAGACCAAAGTGACAGTCCAGCTTATTGTTACCAGCCAATGTGCCAATGTGACAGTAGGCTGGCTGTTACCTTAAATTATTGCAAGTACTCTACTCCCATACCTTTACATTAGTGACACAATACAACTTTATTTCTTGGGTAGTAATTGTTCAACAACAATCCTTGACTTTGAGCATTGATTATTTCTTGCTTAAGGAGGTGGTGTTATTCCTGAAATGGCACACTTAGAAACACAATTAAAAAGGGCATGTCATCATCAACAAATAGGTCCTAACACCAACTATAAAGTTGGGGGTTCAATTCTCACCCGCGACACGTGCGGAGTTCGATTCTCATCCGTGACATAGTGCGCTCATTTGAATTAATAAAAAACTCGCATTCGCATCCTCACCACACAACCTGCGATGAATGACAATTTTGATGCCTCCAACAACTCATCAAATCATTACTCGCATGGCGGGTGCGAGACAAGACCCACCAAAACCAACCTCAGTGACATCTTTAGCCACGATGCACAAGCCCGTGACCTATAATCTTATATCATATGATATGCATCATACACCATGAAACACGACCCTTTCTCCCGATCAGTGTTTTTAAATGCAGCAAAATGATTTGATCGACGGTAAAACTGTGTCGCTTTTATTAATATTTTTTAACATATTACTCCCTCCATCTCGGTCATTTGTTTACCTTTTCTATTTTAGGCTGTCTCAGTCATTTGTTTAATTTTCTATATTTGAAGTGTTTTTAATAGGAAATTTGATCATCCATACCCATCATGTTCCATCTGTCATTCAATAACACTAACCACAAGTAGTTACCTCCCATTTTCTTGGTAGCTGTGCTAAAATTAAAGATAAACAAATGACCGAGACAGAGAGAGTAATTATGTTGTATTTTATTAGAGTATATGAAAATCAATAATGAATACAAAACTTAGGCCCGGTTTTTTTGGACTTAAAAGTCACTATCTTTAAGGCGGTCTTATACTATAAAACAACCCATTAAGTATTAACTTTCCAAAAAGTGAATTATAACTTCCCATCATTTATTCTGTTTATATTTCCGTTTCAGTTTGAGTTTCTCCATCCCTCTTTCATCTTTCCTCTCCTCTCTCAATCTCTCATATGATCTAATAAACCTTCTACATCTCTCATGTATATTTTGGTTTCTTCATGTATTGTGCTACCTGTTTTTGGTAAATTTCTACCAATTTAGGGTTAAAGTGGTCTTAGCATTAGATCTATATTACGATTGTATGATTATCGTATTTGTGTATGTATGTTAGTTTGGATGCATAGCTAAATGAATAACACAAGCAATTTTGGTGACACGGAAACCCGATACGGGAAACAACCGCGGGGGGAGACGGAATCCCACCAAGATTTGCACTATAATTCGAGAGGAGGTACAATGTTGACGATTTAGCTATATTATGGAGGCTAGGGTTTTTCTATGTATTTTTTGATGATGTTCTTGTCTTCCATTGATGCCCCTTTTATAGTAGAGCTTCCTTGTCTAGGGTTTCTTGCTTCTTCGTCAAGTATTCCTAATCTGGCACGAGGTAGGACTCTCCTTCCTTACAATATGGCAAGTGATAGAATTTCCTTATATTATTTTCGTATAAAGAGCCGCCGAACCCAGGCCCACGTCTTCGATATACGCTGCTCTTGCTCTGGCTCCTGATGATCCCGCCTCCTGACCTGCTTCTCTAGACCAGCCCATATCCAGAATTTGGGCCTAACAGTTTGCCGCTAATTTTCCACGAAAGTCCAACCCTAGCCATTTTGAGCGGGAAATTGCAGTGTACCGTTGAATGACTTCTCGCATACTCCTTTCCAATTCACATTTTTAAATTCCCACCTAACTTCCCCTTATTTATTTCATTCACCCCCTTTTCCTCTCTCATCAATCATTTAAACTCTCTCAAAACCCTCAAAACCTCGATTCTCCAAATTCGCCTCTCTATTTTCCTCTCGCCGTCACCGCCGCTCTTCCTTCCAACTTCCAGGTATTTTCATTTTCTTCTTTTCTTCACTTACCATGGCCAAAACCCGCTTCACTACGTCCTCGTCTGCCACCATCGACCTTGTCGAGGACGAGATCTTTCCCTCCCAAGGGATCCTAAAAAAACCACACTCTTGCGACTCTCACTTGACCCAAGATGATATCTCTAGAATTAAAGCTCTCTTGGGTTTAGGTGATGATGTGGTGATTCACATCCCAAAACCCGGTCATAAAGCTGACGCCTTTCACGAGGGGTGGATATGCTTATATACGTACCCATTTGTCCTTGGTCTCAGATTTCCTTTCCCCTTAATGATTCAAGAGTTCATTCGTCTGAACTCCCTTCCAATGGTCCAAATTGCCCCATATGCATGGAGGATCCTTCTATCCACCGTTGCTCTTAATAACAGCTTGGGTGCTAAGATCGGGCTACAAGATCTGGCCCACAGGTTTGAGTGTCGGTCACTTGGGAATGGCCAATATACCTTTAGGGCCATGGAGAATACTGAAAACTTTCTTCAGTCTGCGGCCAGAGGCAAAGACGATGGTTGGTACGGGGACTTCTTTTACATCAAGCTTGAATCCCTTCCTTTACACGCTAACTAACTCTATGAGAACTAGATCCGGGCCAAGAGTAAGTATTCTTGCATGTCTCTTTCTGTGATTCCCTCCGCTACTCACTTTTCTTACTACGTGGTTTTGCTGCAGAACTTAAGAACCCTGAGAAATATGAGGACAAGGATGTTTCCGTTGCCAATCTCTTCTCCATCCCTGAAGGATAAAGGTCATTTCCTGCTCTAATATCTGGTCTAGATAATTCCACTGCTGAAGAAACCATGTCTTCTGGTAAGTATTTTCTTCTGATTTTCACATGTTTCTGCTATTACTTACTTTAGATACCAATGCCTCATGTTCTGGTGTTTGCACAGGTGCGTCAAGCCAGGAAAAGAACAGCTGAATCTACACCCTCACCTGCTTCATCCAAAAGGAGATCTGCCCCCAGACCTGCTCTAGAGCCTATTGAGGTTACTCCCATATCACGTGCTCCTGGCTCCCCTACTCGTGCTGATGACCAACTAATTTGCCTCCCTGGTGGCTTTGGGGACACTGAACGTGTCAACTACTGGCCTCATTGGAGCGGCTCTTGACACCAGCCTGCTCCAGGATGTTTGATGAGACGGATCCCCAGGAGATGACTGATCTGGCTACTGAACACTTCTTCCTTGTAAGTCTGCTCTCGGTCGCCTCTTCTACTGTCCATAATATCCCATTCTCTTCCAGTCTGACAGATTTCTCTTGTGCCCTAGGCCCTGCAATCGTCTCTTTGCCTTCGTAAGATGCTGTAGAGAGCCAAGGTTGAATGCTTGACATATGTGGGGAAGAAAAAGAAGCTCACAGCCACCTGTGTGAAACTGATAGAGCAGCTTCATGCAGCTAAGAGGGAGAAAGAGGTAGCCAAGGACCAGCTTGCTAGAACGCAGGAAGCCAACTGTGTTCTGACCTCCGGTCTGGCGAAGGCAGAGACCCGTGCTGAAGAGATGGCTGAACTAGCCAGAAACGTATGAGCCTATACCGCCTTTGAAGGGAGGATTGAATGCATCCGGGCCTATACTGAAGGGAGGCACACATCTTGGAACCTGGAGGAGGACCAAACGGAGTTTGCTCGTGCTTTCCCCAATGGTATGGATTTAAGCGCCTTATTCCCTGCTGGTGCCGAGGTTGCCAATTCTGAACCCGAATTCCTTGCCATGGACATCTCTGGAGTTATCTCTGGGGCTGATGCTATAGAGGAGATCCTGGCAGAGGGAGCTGGTGGTGGCGCTGCCGTGGCTTTCGAGGCTATTCAGATACCTGCATCAGAGAAGCAGATGGAGCATGGGGAGCAGAGCATTGGTCAGAATGCAGCTGTTGAGAGGATTTACCTCTCTTAAAAGTTTTTTTAATCATATTTTCTGGGGACTTGGCCTTGTGTGGTGCAAGTTTTGTAATTATACTCTTGAACTCTTTTTTTGTTGTGTTTGCTTGTGTGCAGGCTTTGAAACAATTGCGGCAATTGCTATAGGTAGCATGTGTCCTTATTTTGAAGTAACTTTGGGCTTAGCTCTTAGGCCCCGTTTTAATATACTTGCATTTATGCTTTCATTTTCTGGAGTTTTATCCCACATTGATATAGCTAGGAGGCTGACCTGGCTTTAGGGGCACAACCCTCACCCCTGGTGGCAGATGTTTGATAACATATTTTACCCATGACGCAAAATATCTTATCAATAGGATAGCTGATTAAAGCGTACCTCTCATTGTTCTTTTCTAGTTAACAAGGAATGTTGCGTTCCTTGTCGTTCCAGCGTTTGTAATTTCGTGCATGCACCTATGTATATGGCCCTACGTCGTAGCTACGGATTTACTGAGGTTAACGAGGAGGTACAGGTGGTCCTAGTATCGTCGTGCCCTGCTACCTCTAACATATGCTCTCCATGTGGCTGACTTAGTAAACGTCTCGTAGCCCACATGGCAGGGGCTGGACCCTCAGAGTTTCCCTTGCCTGACAAGTAACCAACATTAGTATTCAAAGCCTTTCTTCCTAGAAGCGTAAAAAATTCCAAAGTAGTACAAATTACCTGGTGCTATCTCATGGTGTTCCAAGGCAATAGGTGGATCAAGGAAGCCACAGCCTAGACTACTCGGTTTAAAAATGACTCAATTTGCTTTGTAAAACGAAAAAATTAAAACTTAAAAAGAAACCAACACCTAAAGCATATACTACCTACCCCCCCCCCCCCTCTTTATTTTTTTTTTGCTTCATGGACTGCTGAAAGATCCTCTGTACACTAAAGGTTCAGCACTTCGTCAAACAAAGTACTGTTTCAGATGACGGATGTTCCAGGGTTTATTCAGGATCTAACCTTGCATGGTCATCAACCTGTATGCCCCATTTTTGACAATGCTCTCTACCTGATAAGGTCCTTCCCACTTGTATGCGAATTTGCCTGCCTTGTGATTTTTGGTATTTTCAAATACCCTTCTGAGTACTAGGTCCCCTACTGCGATGGTCCTGATTTTAACATTCTTGTTATATGTCCTGGCTATAGATTACTTATACGACGCCATACGTATGTAAGCGCTTTCTCGTAGCTCATCAATTGTGTCCAGGCTACTAGTCATTTCAACTTGATTTTGCTCTGCCGTCTGGCAGCCATACCTATGCGTAGGTACTAAAACTTCTGACGGGATCACTGCCTCTGCCCCATACACTAGGCTAAATGGCATCTGGCCTGTTGCTACTTTTGGCGTCGTTCTATCTGACCAGAGTACCAATGGTAATTCGTCTGCCCACTTACCTCCTAGCTGTTCCAGTCGCTTTCTAAGGTTCTACACAATAATTTTATTGCTGGATTCCGCTTGGCCGTTGGTTTGTGGGTATCTGGGAGCTGACTTCCTCGGCGTTATGTTCCAACGTGAACAAAAGCCCTCAGTTTTATCTGATATGAACTGGGATCCGTTGCCGCATATGATTTCAGATGGTATTCCAAACCTGCTAATGATGTTGCGCTTTATAAAAGAAATCACCTGGCGTTCCTTTAATTCTGTCATAGATTCAGCTTCAATCCATTTCGAAAAATAATCAGTCATGACGAGCATATACACTCTGTTTCTTGGAGCCCTAGGCAGCTTCCCTACTATGTCCATCCCCCACATCATAAATGGCCACGGAGAAATAATTGGATGCAATGGTTCTGCTGGCTGATGGATTGCTGGAGCCGCCTTTTGACACGAATCACAGCGTTTGGAATGATTGACAGCGTCTGCCCTCATAGTGGGCCAGTAATACCCCTGCCTCAGGATTTTGTTAGACAGGCTTCGTCCTCCAGCGTGGTTTCCACACTCCCCGCTGTGTACATCATGCAGCACTGTATCTGCTTACTCTTTACTTAGACACCTGAGACAAGGTCTTGCCAAATATTTTTTTAAAGAGAATGTTATCTATTAGGACGTATCTGGAGGCCTTTATCCTAAAACTTTGTGCCTCTTTCCTGTCTTCAGGGAGTTTCCCATCTCTTAGCCACTCCATATAAGGTGTTCTCCAGTCTGAACCCCCCTACTGGCCTTCATCTGAGACCAAGACTCCTTCCCTTCGCACGTGCCGTACATGCGTTGCCTCTCTCGGGAGACCCTGCTCTGACTCCTTCGGGATAGCTGGAGTTAACACATGAGTAATTGGTATATTCGAGAGTTCTCCGGGCTGGAAGGTAGACCCAAACGTGGCTAAAGCATCTGCTTCCACGTTCTGGTCTCTTGGCACCTGAGTAATCTTGAAGGACTGATAACACGTTATTTTACTTATTTTTAACCCATATTTTATCTCGTATTTGTTCAAATTAATAACACGATTTAGCATTATGTACTTATTTTAGGACTTAGTATCATATTAACTAGTTTACATAATAATGTGTTATTTTATATATTGTCGGAATTTGTGGCACTGCTTTTGTCGTTTTGTTTTATAGGTACCAAATGAAGTGGAAACCGAAATAAACTAGATGGATCAAAGTCTAAATTTAATGGGTGGAATTCACGTGACTAGCCCATGAGCTATGTCCCCTTATTCCCAACTTGATTTTTGTTTGAAGGCTCCATGTGATTGGGCAATAACTCACCATTTCTTGTTCCTTGGCCCAATCAAAAAGAATACCACCAGTCCACCAATCATTGAGCCCGAGAAAACGGAAAAAGCGGAGAGCACAAGAGGGGTGCGTAACAAAGCAGCTTGATTTTTTGGGGTCCATTTTTCGGGACAGGCAGAAGAGCACGAAGGGCAGAGGCAGAGAGCTCTTCAATTGTGGGACAACTGTTTTCGGTAAGGAGGGGAACAAGCAGCCTCCATTTTTTGGTTTTGGGTAGCAGAGAAGACGAGAAGAGGAAAAACAGTAGGAGTAGTTAGTTTTAGTTCAAAAAAAAACAATCAAATACTCATCTTTTACTTATTGTTCTTAGTTTAATTAAGATTGTCTCTTCGATCTACAACATTTGTATTAAAGATTTCTCATATCACTTTCATTTAATTCAAGATGGGTAACTAAATCTCTTTCCCTTCAAGTTGTTATTTTTATTGATTTATCCAATTACTTAATTAAAATTAAATCTTTATTATTCTTGTCATGTTATTGTTAATTTGTTTAGTTTAATTTAGCTTAGTTTATTTTAAAGTTTCAATCTTTTTACTTTATTAGGCTTTTATCATGTTTACAATAGTTAGTAATGTGTTTTGAGTTAGATTAGTAATGTTTAGTTTATTGTTATATTTGTTTTGTTTAGTTTAGTTTAAAGTTTTAATCTTTATTGTCTTAATTATATTTATTTCATCTTTAATTTTAATGGGTAGTTTAATTACTTTAGTTTTATTTATGATTAGTGAGTAGTTTTATTACTAGGGTACGATTAGTCCCTAACATGTGTTGTTTACATTACTAAATTCCATTTTTGATTAGTTGTTTGGTAATTGGTTTGGGTTAATTAAAGGATTTGACTTGTTATGTTCAATTTGGGATTGTTGTTGACTTTTGATCCTTGACCGTCGACGGGAGTTGGCTAGGTTGGGTGTCGGCTCACCTCATTTAGACTAGTTGCCAACTTGAGTTGAACCCGGGAGGGAGAACTTGAGAAGGGTACCTTTAATTTTCGGTTTGAAATCAACCCATGGGAGAGGGAGTGGGATGACCGGGAAGATAACGAGGGATTATTGACCTTAGCTTAGGATGATGCCGACTTACAAACCCGTGAGGGAGGTAGGTCGGCCTTGCTAGTGTCCAAACACGAACCCGGGAGGGAGGTGTTTGGCGAATTAGAGGCGTTTCCCCTTAAACATTACCCTAACGACTAATTAACGGGATTTATGATAGTAGATGAGCATGTTAGTGGATAAATCGGACCCTAGACTTTCCTTATTGCTTAAATCCTTATTTCATTACTTGTTTATTTAGTTTAGTAGTCTTAGTTAGTTCCTAGTTTAGTTTCTTAGCCTTATTTCAACAAATTTCATGATTCGCGTAGCTAGCCTATAATCTAAGATAAGACTAGTACTCAAACTTGATCTCCTTGTGGTTCGACCTTGACTACCCTTACTAGTTGAGAATTTATTTGATTGGGTACGACGACCTCTACCCGCATATCAAGGACTTAAATTTTAACTTCTGCTCCGTAGCCACCTTTAGGTAGGCTATCATTTTTGAGTCACGCGCCACGTACTCGTTATCACATGATTTACCACGATCAATGAGTCGCTAAATACCCTTAGGTTCCTCACTTTAAGCCCTTGCACCATTTGCATCCCTAATATAAGTGCTTCATACTCAACTTCGTTTTTAGTTGCCTTGAATTCACACCTGACTGCCTACACTATCATGTTACATTTTGGGGACCTCAGGACCAAACCTACCCCAGCTCCCCGGGCATTAAAGGCTCCATCTATGTATAGGGTTCAAACTCCGCTCCCCTGGTCTCCTAGTAACGTCAACATCCCTTTCTCTACCTCCACATGGGTAGCGGGACAGAAGTCTGAGACAAAATCTGCTAGTGCCTGGGACTTTATCGTCGCCCTAGGTTCAAATTGTAAATCATATCCACTCAAGTTTACTGACCATTTAGTCATTCTTCCAGATAGTTCAGGTTTCCTCATGATACTTTTCAATGGATAATTAGTTACTACGTGGATGGTGTGGGATTCAAAGTTTGGTCGCAATTTATAGGAAGCAGTGACCAAAGCTAACACTAACTTCTCAAAAGATATGTACCTGGTCTCTGTAGGAAGCAAAGACTTGCTGATATAATACACTGGATGCTGTATCCCTTCCTGCTCTTTGACCAAAACAGCGCTTACTGCTGCTTCCATAACTGACTGGTACAGGAACAGTGGCTCTCCTTGCTCTGGCTTTGCCAGCAGTGGTGGCGTGCTTAGGTAGCACTTAAGTTCCTTGAATGCTTTCTCATGCTCCTCCGTCCAATCGAACTTCTGGCTCTTTATCAGTATATCATAGAATAGCTTGCATCTATTTGGGCTCGCGAGATGAATCTGGTTAGGGCCGCTACTTTTCCTGCTAATCGTTGTACGTCCTTTAGCCTTTGTGGTGACTCTAGTTGGAGGACTGCTTTGATCTGTTCTCTGTTGGCCTCGATCCCCCTCTGAGTTACCATGTACCCTAGGAATTTTCCCGAGGATACTCCAAACGAGCACTTGGATGGATTAAGCTTCATCTTATACTCCTTTAATGTTTTGAAGGTGTTTGTCAAATGCTCCATATGCATATCTGCTCTTCTGGACTTCACCACCATATCATCTATGTATACTTCCATTGTCTTTCCTATTTTCTGTTTAAACATCTTATTTACCAGACGCTGGTAGGTGGAACCGGCGTTCTTCAAGCCAAAGGGCATGACATTGTAGCAATATATGCCTCGTTTCGACATGAATGTCGTCTTCTCTTGATCATGCAGGTGCATTTTGATCTGATTATAGCCACTCCAGGCGTCTAGAAAGATAAGCACCTCGTGCCCGGCCGTGGCATCCACCATTGCATCAATATGGGATAGTGGAAAAGGGTCTTTGGGACAAGCTTTATTTAGATTTGTGAAATCGACACAAACCCTCCACTTTCCATTCTTCTTGGGCACTACTACCATATTAGAGAGCCATTCGGGGTAGCTGACTTCTCTGATTTTTCCTGCCGCCAGGAGACTATCTACTTCCCTGTTAATAACCTCATTTCGTTCTGCCGCGAATTCCTCCTCTTCTGCTGTATCGGGGTGCAGCCTGGGTTCACGCTTAACTTATGTGAAATAATAGATTAATCTATGCCGACCATGTCATCATGGGACCAAGCAAAACAGTCCATGTTCGCTTTTAGAAACTAGATTAGCTGATCACGTAGCTCTCCACTGCAGGTTGCTCCAATTAGCACTGCTCTATCCGGGTGTACCTCGTCCAGGTGGACCTGGTCTAACTACTCCGAAGGTGGCTCCTTGTATTCCTTCGAGGTACCCCGGTCCTGTAATTGCTATGAGGGGAGCTTAGTTGTGGCTTTTAGGGCTTGCATATAACAGCTTATGGATTCCTCACGGTCCCCTTTTACTGTGACCACGCCCCACGGGGTTGGGAATTTGAGACACTGATAATATGTTGAAGGGACCGCATGTCCTCCTTCATCTGATGCAGCCATGGTCTTCCCAATATTACATTGTAAGTGGTCGGACCCTCTTTGACTAAGTACCTCACCAACTTGTTGACTCCTTTAATATAAGTTGGAATGGTTATTTCGCCTACTGAATGTGCTGTCTCACCACTGAATCCCACCAGTGGTACGGATTTCTTTACCAGATTTTCTTTGTCGAAGCCCATTACTTTAAGAGTTTCAAACATGATGAGGTTCACAGAGCTTCCGGTGTCCACAAGTACCTTTGCACGGTGCAGTTTCCAATGGACAGTGTTATGGTAAGGGCGTCATGGTGCTGCTCCGCGCTATTCCCTACGTCAGTCTCATCGAACGTTACCAGGGGTAAATCACTTTGGCTCACCCTGCACGAAGTTTCTGGACGGTCTCCTTTACTTTCGGTGGCTCTTCTTTTGGCCGTAGAGTACGTTAAGCCTGACAGCTCGAATCCGCCCGTTATCACGTTAATAATCTTTGTGCATATAGGTGGAGCAGAAGGGAGCACCTGGTTTGCTGTTTCTCTCTTATCCTGCTTGCCCCCACGTGATAACAGGTGGTCCAGATTCCCTCTTACCGGAATTTTACTTCCTCCTCATGACTGAAACAATCTTCTGTCCGATGCCCGATATCCTGATGCCATTCACACCTCTTGCTACTGTCCCGGTCATCATTGGGTCGGCTTTGCGTAGGCGGCTTAGGCCACCTTACTTGGTCACCCAACTCCCTCAGTGCTTTCAGCAAACCTTCCATTCCTGTGTTGAACCCGTAATCAGCTAATCTAGGAGGATATTAAGAATCATCCACTTGCTGGGTTTTTTCTGCTACTCTGCTGATGTTTGGTCTGCTATACAGCCTGGCTCTCTCGTCTTTCTTTTCTGTTGGGATCTTTTTACTTGCTTTGTCGAAGGCTGTCGTTCCTTTTTTAGACTGTATATCCTCCTCTAACCTTAACGCCTCTATAGCTCGCTGCCGAACTTCCTCAAATCTCTCACAGGGATGCATCGTTAACTCCTTGTAGAGATCTGAATCCTTATCTAGGCCTTGCCTAAAGGCGTTAATGGCCGTGGATCTGTCATAGCCCCGTATGGAAACCTTTTCTGTATTGAACCTGGTGACGTAGTCCTTAATTCATACACCGATCTCCTGGACAATCCTATATAGATCACTTGGTTGTTTTGGGGTTCTCCGGCTGCTGGCAAATTGTTGATTGAAGGCATTGACTAGGTCAGCGAATGAGGATATGGATCCGTTGGGTAGGCCAACAAACCATTGCAATGCTGCCCCTGATAGGGTTGATCCGAATCCTTTACACATACACGCCTCTTTTGAGGCTCCCGCTGTTGTAGCCACCATCATCTTCTGCTAAAACTGGCTAATCTGATCACAGGGGTCTGTGGTCCCATCGTAATGAGTCATCGTTGGGACATTGAACCCTTTCGGCAAAGTGATAGCAGCTATAGCGTCGGTGAAGGGCGAGTCGGCGTAGCTTTCTGGTGCGGCCATCTCCATGGGTAGTGGCCTTCCTGGGACTCTCCGGAGAAGGCTACGTAGCTCCTGGTATTGTTGCTCTATGTATGCCTCCCTTCCGGTGAGCCGTTGATGCTCCTGCGGTTGTTGATCCATGGCTCTTGCAAAGTTCTGATGTCCGGATGTTGCTGGTTGGTGTACCTGCGATGCTGCTGGACCCAAGCCATTCATCCATGCATACTCAGCTCTGCTCGGGGTTGGTCCTCTGGTTAGCGGGGCCGCAGATGCCAACCTGCCTGCTGATGCTCTTCTATGCCTGCGCTAGAGAGGTTGTCAGAACGTATGAAATTATTAAGAAGCAGAGTACCTGACATGGGTGTTAGATCCTGCCGTGCTGGCTCGTCATCCGGTGTTAATGCCCCCAATCCTACTGGGATCAGGCCTCTTCCTGGTTGTGTGTTGTTTCCATGTCCATCCGGGTTACCACATCATGTGGCAGTACGCGCATCTGCCTCCGATCTCTATTCCCTTCTGATACCGCTCTGGATCTGGCTTTCCGCATCCAGGTATCTAAACTGGGAGCATGGTTCCACAGCTTGTTGATCTGGGCCCGGAGGAGGTTGTTATCCTCTTCCATCTAGGATCTCATGCTCCTGTTCTCGCTTTGCATTGTTCAGATTGTCCTTGCTAGGGTGTCTAGTCCGCTTATCATGATGCTGGTGGGACTCGGTGGGGTCGGAGCCTGCTGTCTGGGTTGCCCTCCTTTCTCTGGCTGTTGCACCCCCTATCTGGCCTGGACGACACTCGAGTCCCTGATCTGAGTCCTTTCCGGTTGCCGATTTGCTGCCGCCTGGGAGCTTTGGCTATTTTTGACAGCTGGTACCTGGGTAGCGCCGGTTGGCTGAGCCAAAGTCGCGTGTGCCGTTGCTGTGTAGGGAGGCAGTGTCCGTGTTGCTAAGGCGCCGTCTGCCTTGCCTGAACTTGCTTCTGGTTGTCCTAACATGTTGCATTGTTCTGTAAACTGACTAACGGAGACGACCACTATGCCCCACGGTCGGCGCCAATCTGTTTTTGGTAAATTTCTACCAATTTAGGGTTAAAGTGGTCTTAACGTTAGATCTATATTACGGTTGTGTGATTATCGTACTTGTGTATGTATGTTAGTTTGGATGCGTAGCTAAACGAATAACACAAGCAATTTTGGTGACGCAGAAAACCCGATACGGGAAACAACCGCGGGGGGAGACGGAATCCCACCAAGATTTGCACTATAATTCGAGAGGAGGTACAATGTTGACGATTTAGCTATATTATGGAGGCTAGGGTTTTTCTATGTATTTTTTGATGATGTTCTTGTCTTGCATTGATGCCCCTTTTATAGTAGAGCTTCCTTGTCTAGGGTTTCTTGCTTCTTCGTCAAGTATTCCTAATCTGGCACGAGGTAGGACTCTCTTTCCTTATAATATGGCAAGTGATAAAATTTCCTTATATTATTTTCGTATAAAAGAGTCATCGAACCCAGGTCCACGTCTTCGATATACGCTGCTCTTGCTATGGCTCCTGACGATCCCGCCTTCTGAGCTGCTTCCCCAGACCAGCCCATATCCAGAATTTGGGCCTAACACTACCCCTTGACATCCTTTAGCACTCTTAATTTTTTCTCGTCAGGTAATCATTGTTGCTCAATTATGATTATTTATGCATTATATGTAATCCCAACGTTCTAATCATTTGTTTACATTTGATGAAAATACCCTTCACAAACAGTAAATAATAAGGCAAAGTGGTAAACACTGGGCGGAGGGAGTATTAAATGTAAATTTTTGAAGTCTGTGTTATTTTAGCCGTTGTTTATAGTATTTATTTTGTCTGATTTAGGGGTTTTAAATGTTTATTTATGCTTTTTTATGGAAGTTTTGTTACTCTTCGCTCAATTTCAGCTATGGCATATATTATACACAAATTCTCATTTGTGACGGAAGCTATCCGTCACAAGCTGAAGACGGGTCGGGTTGATACCAAATTATGAGAATATGGGTAAAGTTGACCCACTTTGCTAGAAAATAAAATAATAATTGAGAGGACTTATTTGACAATGCAAAATAAACAATAATAAAAAATTTCCTCCTTCCCTATGCAAACAGACGGTAACATTACAATTTGAGATTTTTCATACCCTCTCTCTTCATTCTCTCTAAAAACCCTAATATTCATCCTCAAGATCTGCAAAATCATCTCCATCTTCCCTATCAATCGTAATCATCATCATAATAATCTTATTGCAAACTGCGAAAAAAAAGCCCTTAATTTATGTCTCTCTTCATTCTCTCCAAAAACCCTAATATATTCATCATCAATTCATCACAATGTTATTACAAACTGGAAAAAAAAAAATCATCTCTCCACATGTTCATCCTCCTCCTCCGTCTTCAATCTTCATCTCCATATTACATCTCCTTTGTACAATCTTCATCCTACAAAAAGGATAACCCTGGAAAAAATATGGAAGGTGTTGTGTTTAACATGTTGATTTTATGGTGATATTTTTTGTTTAGTTATTTATTGTAAAATATTGTTGGGGTTTTTTTGTTTAACAAATAATTTGTAAAAAATGGTCACATTTGTTTCATTAAGATTCGTTTTTTTGTCTAATTATTTTTGGAAGATTATCAAAATGTTTGTTTTGTTAACATAAAAACCAAAGAATAAACATGGTAGGAATCTTTTGTGTTTTGATTTATTGGATTTTTGTTTGATTTATATTAAAAAGTTTGAATTTTTTGTGTTTTGATGTGCATATTTGAGTTATTATGTCAAAAAATGAGGATTCTATCCAAATCATAGAGGTTTAGAGTTCTAATTTAGATGACGAATTAATTTGCTTTAATTTGTCACTATTGCCCAGATTGTGTTTTTTTTTTTTTTTTTTTGCAGCGGAGTTGGTTTAATTCTCTGTGCAATGGTAATATTGTACTCTGAGATGCTACCATTTTATTTATGTTTGTTTGGATTTACCTCAAAGTCTCTTATAATGATTACATATATGAATAAACATGGTGACATAAGAGATTGTGTTAAGAATGTTACCCCCTTAGTAGATAGATGTAATTATTATACGAGCTGTTTGATTTTACCTTAAAGCTTTTAAAATGAAAACTTATACGAGTAAAAATGGTAACTTGGGGGATTTTTTATAGCAATGTTATCACCTTAGATTGAAATGTAACCATTAAACAATATGTCTGTTTGGATTTGAATGAATTTTATAACGATAACATCTAAGAATAAATATGGTGACATATGGCGTGTGTTAAAAATGTAACCACTTGAGTCTCGAAATGTAATCATGTTTTAAATGTAGCAATATTAGTTAGAATGTTATAATGAAAACATCTATGATAAACATGGTGACATCTGATTTGTGTTAAAAATGTTACCCCCTTAGTTTTGAAATGTAATCATGTTTGAAATGTTATCATATTAGCTAAAATGTGTAAATGAATATTATGATGATAACATCTATGAATAAAAATGATGACATAAGTAAACGTTAACACCTTACTTGAGAAATGTAACTATTATACGAGTTGTTTGATTTTACCTCAAAACTTCTTAAAATGAAAACATATGAGTAAAAATGGTGACATGTGAATTTCTATAGCAACGTTATCACCTTAAACTAAAATGTAACAATTACACAATATGTTTCTTTAATAACATCTAACAATAAACATGTTGACATATGGTTTGTATTAAAAATGTTATTACCTTAATATTGAAATGTAATCATGTTGGAAAAGTTGTCATATTAGTTGGAATGTGTAAATGAGTGTTTTAATGATAAAATTCATATTACTTAGAATGTGTGAATGAAGGTTATGCTGATAACATATATGAATAAACTTGGTGAAATATGTAAATATTACCACCTTTGTCTTGAAAGGTAACCCTGCTTGAAACGTTGTAGTATTACTTAAAATGTGTGAATGAATGTTATGATGGTAACATCTGTGAATAAACATGGTGACATAGAAAAGTATTACTACCTTAGTCACGAAATGTAACCATGTTTTAAATATTATCATATTAGTATAGTTAAAATGTGTTGGCATATGTTTTATTTGAACGGCTCTTTTAATGTATATTTTAGTGTTAAAAGGTGACCATGTTAGCCATTATATGTACATGTGTTTGAGTATGTTGAACATTATAGTAGTGTAATCAGCTTAGCTTAATATGGTTACATCTATGATTAACACATGGTGACATATTGGTTAGTAGTGAAAATGTGATCATTTTATTTCGTAAATGTAGCTATCGTAGGATGTTGTTGATTTTATGTGACAACATTAAAAATGGTAACAATTATGGTATATATGGTGACATGACTGTTTTTGTATAGCATAATCTTAATCTGAAATTTTAGCAAATGTCTAACATTTCCATACTCATCTTGCAGAGATTCATGTGCAACCAGAGCCGCTACAAGTGAGAAGACAAAGTCAACTATTGGACGAATCTCGAAGGAGGTTCTGTTTATAATAGTGTTAACACTGTTGTCGGTCCTCCAAAGCCTCTCAAGAAGAAATGAATAAGGGGCATGATCCGTTGATGTAACCGTCAGTTTAATTTGTAATAATAAAGACTTAGTACTTGGTGGTTTGATTAATGATGTGTTCTTTTAGGTCACACTTTTTAGTCTCTTATGATGTTAGGGATGTGAAACACTCTATGTTTTGTAACCACCTTATGATGAAATGTGGATAATTTTCTTCTGAACAATTTTAAGTGTCCACATGAATGTTGTGACATATGTACACCAATATGGTCACATTATTAGAGTAAAATAGTTACATTTCTGGACCAAAGTGGTAACATTTTAAAGATATTAACATACGTCTCTATGTTATCAAGCATCGATGTTATCATGTTAAGTTCAGGTCAAAACACTCAAACATATGTACATATCTCTGATAAGGAGTTCATATTTTCAAGAATCACATATATGTCACCATGTTTAGTCTATTATGTTAACATGTTAAGAATAATTTTGAACATCAAAAAAATATGACATTGGTACATTCCTCAAACATAGGTACATATATATATATATATATATATATATATATATATATATATATATATATATATATATATATATATATATATATATATATATATATATATATATATATAGAGAGAGAGAGAGAGAGAGAGAGAGAGATTCGGGATCATATGAGAACCACTAGGATGATGAGAACCACTAATAATACTACTAATATTAACATTACTAATTAATATTACTAATAATATTACAACTTTACGCGCTCAACTCCCCAAACCCTTCAATTTCATTCATTTCCCAAATTTCCCTTTCTCACTCATCTTCTTCTCTCTACGACCCTCATCATCCCCGTTTCCGATCGTCGCCATTTCTGTTCGTCTTCTCTGATCGTCGTCGCTGCTCATCTCTATCCTACCTTCATCGTTTCCGATCATCTGCTTCTCATATTACGGTTCAATCCATTCATCAGGAGCATTTTCGCGAGATTTATCAATCTCATTCCTACAAATTCAGGTACTATGCTTCGGATAATGGCGATTGTACTGTAATTTTATCTTGCATGTATTTTTTCCTTCGACATTCATCAATTCCCCCGACATTCATCAATTCATATTAAACTATTAACCCTAATTTTCAGTAATTTCCCTAATTAAGGTCTTTTAATTGTTATTCTATAATGAATTCTTAGATTCGGGACGAGAAATTGATTTTAATGTATTGAACACATTTGCATAGAAAATCGAGTTTATCGTTGCTTATAGTTTAGCGATTTACGCATTTTTGTTCTGATTGCATGTTCAAGTAATTTTTAATAATTGAATTTGCGGATTTGTGAGTTTTTATTCTGATTGCATGTTCAAGTACTTTTAAATAATTGAATTTGCTTATTTTGTGAGGGTCTTTTGGTTTTAAATGATCTATATTGTTTGGATCTGAAAGAATAGTCGAGCTGGTAGTTGCTTGTTATTTTCAGTATTTTTTAGCCAAGTAAGCTTAGGTTTTAGGATCCCCGTCCTCTGTCCGTGCATGAAATAAGGTCCAGCGTGCATAAAATAAGGTTCAATGTGCATCAAATAAGGCCATTTCCGCATCAAACACGGCATCACTTTAATTAGCAGTAGGTTGATTGTCGATAAGGTGCCAATGCTTAATTAGTAGAGGGCCCTTGACTCGGAAAATCTGCATATTTTCCAAAATCTAAATGCTCTCGGTTGTGCATTGGCCGAAATTTCTATTTTCACCTGTGTTAACATCAGTCAATACATTCACAGATATGAGGCGAAAGACTGTTGCAAGGAAGAAAAACACACCAGTCAAAATTACACAAATAAAAGGAGGTAGATCAGTGAAAGATTATTTCCCACCAAACCCAACAAATTCAACTCTAAATGATGCTGTTGACCAAAGTATGTTGTAAGAAAATCTACATAGGTTTGTCTGTTTTTATGTTTCATCCCTTCCTTACCCCAAAATAATGATAGACTACATTTTAATGCTCTCTCTAAACTTGGATGCAATACCTGTATTGCTTGCTTAATGTGATATTTCCTGAATTTATCTTAGTGTTTTTCTGCATGCTTTATGTTATTTTCAAATGACGGACTGCTTGTACTCTTTTCCTTACTAGTTCCTATTTCTAGTTTTTTCATTCGAGAGTTCAATTTGTGATGCTTGTAGGTCATTCTCTTACTGGTCAATTACTTATACATAGCCAAGTATGGCCAATTGGTGCAATGGGTGGGTAGTCAAAATTTTTGAAGAAGATAAAGCACTTTTTGTCAAGAATTACGTAAGAGAAAAAAAAGAGGCTATGGGTTTGTCATTTGCTCCCTTAGACAAAGTTCAGTTTACCGACAACTATTATGAAGCCCAACTTGATGATGTTTTCAATAATCAAGATCTAGTGACTAACATATTTAACCAACTAGATTTTAACGAAGATAAGGCAAATATGGCGTTGGTCTGTAGGAATTGGTCTCAGCTTTTCCTCATACACCCAAGTGCACCTCGCATTGAACATGCATATGGCATTTCTCTACGGACCAATGATATCAATGGTGTAAGAATTGTTCGTAGGGGTTGATACGTGCATATTCTATACACTTTATTTGCAGTTTTGGCACGTATTTCTATGCTTATTTGTTTACTTAAAGCTACTATTTCTCCCGAAACGGTTTACTTTGGAATTTCTATGATTTATTGTAGGAATGAGTAGAAGTAGGCTAAATCAAGCTTAAATCGTCCTCCGGAAGCAACTTTATGGAAACTTGGAAGATAGGAGTTCGGACTCGCTCACCTTGGGATGCGTGCATTGGAGTGAAGAGGCTGATTGGAAGAGAAAAGGAATTCTTTCTTGCAATTTCTCGGTTGGTCGATTGACCAACATATCGATCGATCGACCGTGGAAGTTTGAGAGAAGGAAATCTTATCTTGATTGGTCGATCGACCATGCCATCTGGTCGATCGACCAAGCCGCGAGTCTGAGATTTATTTTATGCTTTAGTCTTTTAAAAGCCCAATTGTAATTAATCTTAGAGAGGACGTTTATCAGTAGAAGAAAGACAATAATTTAGGTTATGCTTTTTATTCAAGAACGGAAGTTTTAGATCTAGTTTTTGGGGAACAAGAAGGTGTAGACTACGGATTTGAATTCAATTGCCTTGTTCATCAATTCTTAAGTAAGCTTTAATGGAATTTCCTTCTTCTTTTATTTCATGTCAATTTAATTCTTGTTGTTACTAGTTTATATTCAAGTAATTCAGTTTTAATCCTTCATCTTAAATTCAATTTCAATCATGTCAATTTTATTCTTTGTCTTTAATTTTGCAATTATTATAGTTTTAATCATGCATAGCTAATTATCTTGATTGGGAACGAGGTGAGCCATGGCGTAAATTAGGGTCAATTTTATTAGTATGATTTTCTTCCATATCGATCTTATTACCTTTTGATAAACCCGTCTTGCCAGATTGAAAGATTAGTAGGTTAGGTTTTCATTAGTTTTGGAATTTCCTTTGAGCGAAAGCTTTGAGAAATTCTAGGGAATTAGAAGACCGTAAGGTTAATTTTGAGCATTGATCGAAAGGCTTGCTCATATTTCCTAACACCGTATTACAGGACCTCTGCTACCTTTTTGACCTGACCTTAGCCATGGTGAACTGAAGTTCCTGATCTTCGTTTTATCTTGTTTGAGAAATTTCTTATTTTAGCAATTAGTCACTAGAATCAAACAAATTCAAAACCCCCCATTTAATTGTTACTTCAATAGATTAAAAATTAGCAAATAGAATTGATCTTGTCTCTCTGTGGTTCGACCCTTACTATCACTAGCTATAGTTTTAGTTTGGATTATAAATTTAATTTTGATACAAAACGACGGTATCAAATTTTAGCGTCGTTGCCGGGGAGACGGTGTAATTCTGTTTGCTTTATTTTTAGTTTATTTTTCTTGTCTCAAGAAACTTTGGTTTCTTGAGGCCGTTGCTTACTCCTGCTTCTAGTTTTGCTTTTGCACAGTTAGAGGACAGATTTTTGAGAGGAAGGCTTCAGTACTCTCCGTTTCGCGATCATGACTACAATATATGATAATCTTCAGCCACAAGTGCAGCATGTTCCAAAGGGATACGTTTTACCCACCCCTACTACTGGTCGCTTCGAATTTCGTTCCTCCTATATCGATTTAGTGGAGCGAAATCAGTTTGTTGGTCTACCGGACGAGGATCCTTTGAAGCATATGGAAATTTTCACAGACTACTGCTGTTCCATACCTTTGCCGGCTGGGGTGACCCAGGATGAAGTAAAGGAGATTATGTTCTTATACTCCTTAAAGGATTCTGAAGAGATTGGTACCGCTACCTTGATAGGGTAGCAGCTGAAGTCACAGATTGGACATCTCTAGCATTAACTTTCTACAAAAAATACTTCCCACTTGCAAAGACTGATGCCTTGAGAAGCAAAATTACAAATTTCCAGCAAGGACCTGATGAGGAATTTTGCGAAGCATGGGGACGTTCCAAGAGTTTGGTTCGATCTGTCCCTCACCACGGTTTCCAGCAGTGGTACCTTTGCAACATATTCTACAATTCTTTATATGATGACTACAAGGTTATCCTGGATGCAGCTGCGAATGGTAGGTTCCAAAATAATCTTTGGTCGAATAAAGGTTGGAACACTATTGAGGAGATGGCAGTCCATAGAGCTGAGTTTGGGAGTTCGCGTGGAAACTCGCGAAAGCAAAGTGATGAAATGAGTGCCGTTGCGACACTCATAGCTTCTATTACAGCCCGGCTTGAAAAGTTCGAGACTTCTAAGGTTTTCGAGAGAGATCGAAATTCCTGTTCATAACTCAGATGAAACTGCGGAATTGAGAGAAATAGTCCGAGCTCTTTTGGTTCAAGTCACAAAAATAGAAAAAGCTGGGATTGAATCTGCAAAGAATTTTGTGAAGCAGTTAGAGAATTTAGAGGCTAACCAAGTCGCCAATTCTTCAAGAAAATGTGAGGGGCCAATTGAAACCATTAATGCCATTAATCTCCGAAGTGGCCTTTCTTATGAAGGTCCCGATAAGCCAAGAGAAGACTCGGGAAATGATGAAGAGACAAATTTAAATTCTGGTGCGAAAACGAGCTTTACTGCCAGTACCAGCGGTCGATCGACCAACAACAGCAGTCGATCGACCGGATTCTCTGATGAAAAAGTTTCTGACCAGAAACTAATTGAACCCAGCGCATGTGGTCGATCGACCAACAATGTCAGTCGATCGACTGAAGTTCTTGACGAAGGAGTTTCTGACAAGAAACTGTTCATACCCAGTGTGATTGGTCGATCGACTGGGTCTCCAGTGCAGGACGCAAATCCGTCAATTAATTTGCATGATTCTATACTCATTGATGATTTGACGGAGGTTTTAAATTTACGGAAGCGAAGGTTCTTGATCCTACGACGATGTTGCGATCCCGTATCCGGAGCGTTTAAAGAATACTAAGCTGGAGCGCAAGTTTGGTAAGTTTTTGGAGATGGTCAAGAATCTTGAGGTAACCATTCCTTCACTGATCTAATTACCCAGGTACCCTCTTACGCTAAATTTATGAAAGACATTTTGAATCGTAAGAAAAAGTTTCATGATGATGGTAATGTTGCTTTTGTGGAAGAATGCAATGCTCTTTCGCAAATTAATATACCACCTAAGTTAAAGGACCTGGGTAGCTTTTCAATTCCCTGCACTACAGGTAACCACGAAATTGGAAAGGCCCTTTGTGATTTAGGGGTCAGTGTCAGTGTCATGCCATATTCCGTTTGCGAAAGGCTAAATATTGGTAAACTTAAGGTGACCGATATTACCCTTCAGATGGCAAATAGATCGACTCAGAGACCTTTAGGAGTCTTAGAGGATGTACCCGTTCAAGTGGGTAAGTTTTTATTCTGTCGATTTCGTTGTTTTGGACATTGCAGAGGACGACCCGGATACCTATTATTTTAGGTAGACCATTTTTACATACAGTGAAATTTGTAATAGATGTCAAACGCGGAATCATTACCTTAGAGGTAGGGGATGACACCATTGAGTCGATCTTGCTCGTAAGTCGATCAAACTCAACGATGATGATACGTGTTATTCCATTGATATTGTTGACAGGCATTGGTATGGCGGAGGGAATCCTTAGCCAAGGATTCCCTAGCCGATCTAACCCGTTGAGATAAGTGTGCGGATAATACGGCGGAGAATCTTTGAGGAGCCGAGATGTTTTGGTAGCCTCAATGGAGAGCTACGAGCTCACGGAGGAAGAAGATGAGATGCTCTTAAGCCTGGCCAACGAGAATTTGGTAAACACTTGCTATACCATTGAAGCCGATTCTGCCTATCTTTGTAGAGGTAAAGGTGCGAGAGCGTAAGCCACTTCCTCCTAATCTTAAGTATGTTTTTCTAGATGATACGGAGCAAGATTGCTATTGTTAGTGCTAAGCTTAATGATGACCAGCTTTACGCTTTGATGTGTGTGCTTAAGAAAAACAGGGGAAGGCTTTAGGTTACTCTTTGGATGATATTAAGGGCATCAACCCCGATATTTGTATGCACAGGATAGAGCTGGAGGAAGGCCACAAGCCTTACAGACGGGGGTCAACGCAAGTTGAACCCGAGAAGATGCGAGGAAGTCGTTATGGCCGAGGTGATGAAACTACTCGATGCAGGTATTATTTATACAGTTGGCAACTCCAAGTGGGTTAGCCCTTGATTCAGGTAGTTCGAAGAAAGGAGGGACTACCGTGGTTAAAAATGAGAAAAATGAATTAATACCAACACGAGTTGTGACAGGGTGGCGGATGTGCATTGATTATAGACAGTTGAATGCCGCCACCAAGAAAGACCATTTCCCCCTCCCTTTTGTTGACCAAATGACTAAAAGACTTGCTTCTAACAAATTTTTCTGTTTTCTAGACGGATATTCAGGGTTCTTTCAGATCCCTATTCATCCGGATGATCAGAGTAAGACCACTTTTACCTGTCCACAGGGTGTTTTTGCGTACCGCAGGATGCCTTTCGGATTGTGTAACGCCCTAGCTACCTTTCAGAGATGCATGGTGGGGATTTTTTCTGATTATATAGAGAACATTATGGAGGTATTTATGGATGATTTCTCAGTTTATGGTAATGACTTTGATCATTGTTTAGCTAATCTTGATAAAGTCTTGCAGCGTTGTATTGATGTTAATCTTGTTTTAAACTGGGAAAAATGTCAGTTCATGGTCAATAAGGGAGTTGTGTTAGGGCATCTGATTTCTGATAAGGGTATACATGTTGATAAGGCAAAAGTCCAGGTGATTGAGCAATTGCCTCCTCCCGTGAATGTTAAAGGAGTGAGGAGTTTCCTTGGTCACGTTGGTTTTTATCGGCATTTCATTAAGGATTTTTCAAAAATTGATAAACCGCTTACACAATTGCTCCTTAAGGACGCTATCTTTGAGTTTACTGATGAGTGACTTTTAGCTTTTAACAGGTTAAACGAGGCTCTAGTTTCTGCACCAATCATTCAGCCGCCTGATTGGGACCTCCCATTTGAGATTATGTGTGATGCCAGCGATTATGCGATTGGTGCAGTTTTGGGACAGCGGAAGAATAAAGTTTTGAATGCCATATATTTTGCAAGCTGAACTCTGGATGAGGCTTAAGTCAATTATTACACCACTGAGAAGGAGTTTCTAGCTGTAGTTTTTGCCTTAGACAAATTTCGGTCTTATTTGTTAGGTTCTAAGGTTGTTGTTTATACTGACCATGCAGCGCTGAAGACTCTCTTTCTTAAGAAGGATGCGAAGCCGAGGCTTTTGAGGTGGATACTCCTTTTGTAGGAGTTTGATTTGGAGATCAAATATAAGAAAGGTGCAGAGAATGTGGTGGCTGACCATTTATCTCGTCTGCAGCTGACAGAGAGGGAGGATTTGTTACCCATTAATGATTCTTTTCCTGATGAGAGTCTATTAGCTATTACTAATTCGGGGTCGTATCCACCTCCGTGGTTTGCTGATTATGCTAATTTTGCTGTGACAGGTAAGATACCACCCGAGCTTTCATGGTAGCAGAAGAAGCGGTTCGCTTATGATTCTAGACAATACTTTTGGGATGATCCTTATGTTTTCAAGGAATGCGCAGACGGTCTTATCCGGAGATGTGTGCCTCAATGGGAGGTGAAGGATATCCTAGAAGCTTACCACTCTTCTGCCTATGGTGGTCACCATGGTCCGTTGATTGCTAAGGTACTCAATCTGGTTTCTATTGGCCAACTTTGAATGCAGATAGTCGCAATTTTGTTGCTGAGTGCGATGCTTGTCAAAGATCCGGGAATATTTCAAAGAGACATGAGATGCCACAGGTAGGCATTCTAGAGGTTGAGATTTTTGATGTCTGGGGCATTGATTATCAAGGACCTTTTCCGAGCAGTCAAGGTAATAAATATATCTTCGTAGCTGTAGATTATGTGTCCAAATGGGTAGAAGCTATCGCTACTCCCCATTGCGATGCAAAAGCCATGATTAAGCTATTTAAAAAGATTATTTTCCCTCGTTTTGGTGTCCCTAGGGTTGTCATTAGCGATGGTGGAATGAATTTTAAAGAGAAACAACTTAGTGCTTTATTGACTAAATTCGGTGTCCAACATCGTAGAGGTTTGGGGTATCATCCCCAAACTAGTGGTCAGGTTGAGTTTTCTAACCGAGAGTTGAAAGAAGTTTTAGCTAAAGTTGTTTCTAAATCACGGAAAGATTGGAGTCTTAAGTTAGATGATGTCTTATGGGCTTATAGGACCGCGTTTAAAACGCCAATTGGGATGTCACCATTCCGATTGATTTATGGTAAGACATGTCATTTACCTGTTGAGTTGGAGCGTAAGTCTTGGTGGGCTATATGTGATTTGAATTTGGATCCTAACCTCTCTCGTGAAAAACGTATGACACTTTGAATGAGTGGAGGAATTTAGGCTGTTGGCCTATGATAATGCTAGGATCTACAAAGAGAAAACGAAGCGCTGGCACGACAAGAGAATCATTAAGCGCGAGTTCCATATTGGCGATAAGGTACTTCTTTTCAATGCTCGTATCCGTTTATTTCCTGGTAAGCTGAAATCTAGGTGGACTGGTCCTTATACGGTCACATCAGTTACAAAATTCGGATCAGTTGAATTGGAGACCTCATCTGGAGACCGATTCAAAGTGAACGGTCAATACGTGAAACACTATCACGGTGCAGAAGAATTTGTTGGGCAGGTCGAAGTATTGTACTTTGACCCAATTTTAGAAGCTGCAGATTGAGGTACGAAGGTCGTGCGGGACCTCTTAAACCAGCGCTAACCGGGAGGCAACCCGGCTTGTACATTTTTTGTAATTAGGAACTTTGCAGTTTTATTTCATTTGATTTGCATTAGGAACTTAATCTTACTTCATTTTAATTAGCAATTTCTTGGTTTGGAAAACGTGCGCCTTTGAGAATTTTTGCAGGTAATTAATTTATGCAAAGTGCGTAGGATGATCTACTGGATGTCGATGAGAGAAAGACGGGGAAGTGAATTGGAAAAATAATTTTTTGACGTATTTGAGATTAATTGCCAGCACGAGCAGTCGATCGACCAAGTTCACCAGTCGATAGACTGCAGAGAAAAAGGCAGAAGCTGTTTTAGGGGAAGATTGGTCGATCGACTGGGTCAGATGGTCGATCGGCCAACGCGCGAAATCAGATGGTGACTTAATAGGGAAGTTCTATTTCTTCCCTTATTCATTCATTCATTCATTTTCACTTAATCAAAAAAAATAGGAAAACCCTTTGTTCCTCCCCTTTCTTGCGATTTTCCCTGCCAATCCCCCTTTATTCTCGATTTTCCTTGCTCAAATTCCTGAGTTCTCATCAAAGGTATGTCTCTAATCCCCTTTTAATCCTTTATATTCGATTCTCGCTGAATTTCTATGCCCTTATTTCGAGCAATGTTACCTTTTGATCGAAAAATCGATTTGGGGAAAATCGATTTCAGGCCATTTTCTTTCGTTTTTTGTGCTTTAATTGCCTTTGCTATCCTATTCCCCTTATTTTCGAGACATCTTAGCAACTAGGAGATGCTTAAATCCATTTCCCCCAAATTTTCGAAACCCTAATTTCGTGTGGAATTTCTGATTTTGTTTAGGGTTTTATAAATTTACATTGTTAAAGGGAAGCTAGTTGTTGATTTGTTCATTTTGTAGGAAGCAACAATGACAAAAGGGAAGCAGCCGATGTTCAGTGGGCAGTCCAGTCAAGGAGCTGCTAAACGGCCGTGGGGTCCGCCGTTAATGATCGAGGGTACTACGGATAGTCTACCTGACTATCCACAGGTTACTTTCTCTACCTCTACTCAGCGAGCTAAATTCGTTACCTTTGTCGTAAAAATGAAAGTTCAGGCCACTCGTTTTCTTCATAGGCCAACTTTAGAGAAACTAGGGTGTCTTGAATCTGTCGTGTCTCTGCTAAATGGGACAGGGATGTCGGGACTGGTGGACATGGCTGAGTTCACCTACTACACTCTTACCTTTGAGTTTTTCTCATCTTTTGCTTTCGACCAGACCACCTTTGAAGCCAATAGGAGTAGTTCTTGTATTTCTTTTCGGCTTTTCAATGTCACCTACTCCTTGACATTAGCCGAATTTGCTGGTTATTTGGGTCTTTGTTTCGAGGGTAACACCTCGGAACCTTCTGATGTGCACAAGGTAATGTGGTCGTGTATCTCTGACTGGAATGGCCCTAAGAGGACGGGCACTTCCGTCCACTTACCCCCTTTTCGTTATTTTTTTCGGCTGATGGGTAATACCATTTTCGGCTGCAAGGAGTCAAATAATGTTAATACCATTGAATTGTCTATCTTGGCGGGTTATCTGAACATTGAAAGTCGGGTAGCCCGTATTTATAACATAGCTTATTTGTTCGCCTCTCACTTTCACACTTTATTTGATACGTGCATATTCTATACACTTTATTTGCAGTTTTGGCACGTATTTCTATGCTTATTTGTTAGCTTAAAGCTACTATTTCTCCCGAAACGGTTTACTTTGGAATTTCTATGATTTATTGTAGGAATGAGTAGAAGTAGGCTAAATCAAGCTTAAATCGTCCTCCGGAAGCAACTTTATGGAAACTTGGAAGATGGGAGTTCGGACTCGCTCACCTTGGGATGCGTGCATTGAAGTGAAGAGGCTGATTGGAAGAGAAAAGGAAGTTGCTGCACAGCTCAGTTAGTCGATCGACCAACATATCCAGTCGATCGACCGTGGAAGTTCAGCAGAGAAGGAAGTACTGTACTGTCTGGTCGATCGACCATGCCATCTGGTCGATCGACCAAGCCACGAGTCTGAGATTTATTTTATGCTTTAGTCTTTTAAAAGCCCAATTGTAATTAATCTTAGGGAGGACGTTTATCAGTAGAAGAAAGACAATAATTTAGGTTATGCTTTTTATTCAAGAACGGAAGTTTTAGATCTAGTTTTTGGGGAACAAGAAGGTGTAGACTACGGATTTGAATTCAATTGCCTTGTTCATCAATTCTTTAGTAAGCTTTTATGCAATTTCCTTCTTTATTTATTTCTTGTCAATTTAATTCTTGTTGTTACTAGTTTATATTCAAGTAATTCAGTTTTAATCCTTCATCTTAAATTCAATTTCAATCATGTCAATTTTATTCTTTGTCTTTAATTTTGCAATTGTTATAGTTTTAATCATGCATAGCTAATTATCTTGATTGGGAACGAGGTGAGCCATGGCGTAAATTAGGGTCAATTTTATTAGTATGATTTTCTTCCATATCGATCTTATTACCTTTTGATAAACCCGTCTTGCTAGATTGAAAGATTAGTAGGTTAGGTTTTCATTAGTTTTGGAATTTCCTTTGAGCGAAAGCTTTGAGAAATTCTAGGGAATTAGAAGACCGTAAGGATAATTTTGAGTATTGATCGAAAGGCTTGCTCATATTTCCTGAGACCGTATTACAGAACCTCTGCTACCTTTTTGACCTGACCTTAGCCATGGTGAACCGAAGTTCCTGATCTTCTTTTTATCTTGTTTGAGAAATTTCTTATTTTAGCAATTAATCACTAGAATCAAACAAATTCAAAACTCCCCATTTAATTGTTACTTCAATAGATTAAAAATTAGCAAATAGAATTGATCTTGTCTCTCTGTGGTTCGACCCTTACTATCACTAGCTATAGTTTTAGTTTGGATTATAAATTTAATTTTGATACAAAACGACGGTATCAGGGGTCCTAAAATAATTTATAAAAGATGCAAATGCTTTATGACTGAAGATTTGGCAGCTAAATTGCTCCTGTATCATCAACAAGAGAAAAATATTTTCCAAAGAGAACATCTTAACGCTCTTGATGACGCTGAACGTGCACATGTGAATGAGTTGCTTCATGCTTTAGGCACGCCATCTCCTGCACGTAACACAGCAATTGCCATTTCAACAGACTTAGCAACTCGGGCCAGTTTGCCTTTTTTCGGTTTTTTTCCTCTATATGTAACTCAACTGCTCAAGTGTGACAGTTTTTGGTATTTTGACGTCTGTGTATTTAGGCCTTTAACGGTTCAGGTCTTAAAGTTGCCCTATTTTCAGTCTTTTGTGGTACTCTTGTATAATTCCATGTATTAAGCCACCTTTGTATAATTATGTAGTCGGGTTTTTCCATTTTCAATGTTGTAAAGCTTTGTCATGTATGGATGATATGTTTTATTAATGAAGTTTCTTTTCCTTATTTTGTTAATCATCGAGCTTTCATTGTTTCATAATTACATGAAGTTTTTGGATCTATGGAACAGCCTTGTAGATGCATCAAAAAACAATCTCAGTGCATTAAAATACCCTTGTATATGCCTCAAATAAGCTGCCTTCTTAACCTACTTACTTTGTCAGATAATCCTCCCAACCCAAGTACTACGTGCGCAGCGAACAAATTCCTCCTCCACGTCGACAGAGTCCACGTATCCAACCAAAAGTTACTGAGCAAGTAACACCATATATGCTTTCTGGTAACAACAATGGTGAGGGTTTACCTTTTCTTGTCCCTTTTAAAGATTTCCTGTATATGTCATTTGTTCGAATATTAATGGTGATGGTTTAAGGTGCAATACCCTTATAAATGCATCAAGTAGCCTTGTAGATGCATCAAAAAACAATCCATATGCATTAAACAACCATGCCTTGCGGTTTTCTTCTTGTTCGAATGACAATAGCAAGAGAAAGGGTTTATGGTTGGATTAGGCGGACCGCTACCGCGGGTCCGCCTAATCCAACCCTAAACCCTTTCCCGTCCCGTTTTAGGACACCCGCGCCCCTTTTAAAAATCCCGTCCCCAAAAAAGAGTTCACTCGTCCCCTTCTAGGGTGTCTTTAGGTTTTCGTGTTCGAATGACAATAGCAAGGGAAAGGGTTTAGGGTTGGATTAGGCGGACCCGCTGGTCCGCCTAATCCAATCCTAAACCCTTTCCCGTCCCGTTTTAGGACGCCCGGGCCCCTTTTAAAAATCTCGTCCCCAAAAAAGGGTTCACTCGTCCCCTCCTAGGGTGTCTTTAGGTTTTCGTGTTCGAATGACAATAGCAAGGGAAATGGTTTAGGGTTGGATTAGGCGGACCCGCGACCACGGGTCCGCCTAATCCAACCCTAAACCCTTTCCCGTCCCGTTTTAGGACACCCGGGCCCCTTTTAAAAATCCCGTCCCCAAAAAAGGGTTCACTCGTCCCCTTCTAGGGTGTCTTTAGGTTTTCGTGTTCGAATGACAATAGCAAGAGAAAGGGTTTAGGGTTGGATTAGGCGGACCCGCGGTAGCGGGTCCGCCTAATCCAACCCTAAACCCTTTCCCGTCCCGTTTTGGGACACCCGGGCCCCTTTTTAAAATCTTGTTTTCCTGAAATAAGCTTGTATATGCATGAAATAATCTGTCTTCTTGAAGCTAATCGGTGTTTGGTTTGGTGTGCACTAGTCTTATGAATTAATTGACTAACCTTGTATATGCATCAAATAACTGTTTATGTGCATTAAACAACTTTGTACATGCATGAAATAAGTTGTCTTCCTGAAGCTAATCACTGTTTGGTTTGGCGTATAATAGTCTAATGAATTCATGGACCAACCTTGTATATGCATCAAATAACTGTTTAAGTGCATTAAACAACTTTTGTACATGTATGAAATAAGCTGTCTTCCTGAAGCTAATCACTGTTTGGTTTGGCGTACAATAGTCTTATGAATTCATGGACCAACCTTGTATATGCATCAAATAACTACCTATGTGCATAAAACAATTTTGTATATACATGAAATAAGCTACCTTACTAATGCTGACTACTTTGACAGATAATTCTGTCAAAACAAACCCTACAGCAGCAGAGGCAGAACAAATTTCACCGCGGCAACGGACTCCGCGTGTTAAAGCCAAACTTCACGACGAAGTCGCACCAGAGTTGCCTCCTAACAAGAACAAGAGGAAAGCAGCAGCAACAAGCAAAGAGCCAACGCAAAGTATAAAAAAAAAAGAAAGCGTTCTGACAAGTATAAGCCTCTCCTCACTCGGATGAGTCCTTCCTTGATCACCAATTTCATCAAGTTGGGGCCATCCGAAAAGCAAATTGAAGCCATACACAGTATGGGGTTCGGAGGGTTGTTACAACTTAAGTCAGAAGAAATCAATGGCCATTTGGCCAGATGGATTGTCGAGACATTTAATCCGTTCAATTGTTCATTGATGAACCGCGATCTTGTTATCTCTGATGAGGATGTCCACATTGCAACTGGACTTCCTATGGGACCGATTGACATTGTCGCAGCTGGAATGTTCTGTAAGGAAAAGGAGTACACAGAGGCCTGTCAAGAGGTATAAGGCTCAGTTTACCACCTCAGATATTACGAAAAAGGTTCTCTTAGATAAGATGATGGAGCAACGGGATGGTGGAGACGATTTCAAGAGGAATTTCCTCATCTATATCGTCAATGTTCTCTTGATGGGGGTAGTAGGTGATCATCCTAGCCCTCGGATATTAAGCTCCCTTTCAAATCCCGCCGATGTCCCTAACATGAATTGGTGCAAATTTGCACGGTCCCATATGATCAACAACGTCATGTCGTGGAAGGCGGCTATAGCTAATTCCCCTAAAACTTATTTTAAGGGACCGATTCTGATTTTCCAGATTATCTAATTGGATAGATGTGTTTTCATGACGAGAACGGCGCGTCGATCATTTCCCTTATTAGCGAATTGGACGGATGAGAAAATTAGAGAAAGGGTTAAGTTGGAGAAGCAGAAGGGGGGTGGCTTTGGCAAGGGCTCTGTTGAACCCATATTTGCTTATGTTGCACCTCAACATGAACGTGAACCTGTACCTGTACGTTTACCTGAACCTGAACCTCAACCTCAAATTGAACCTCAAACTCAATTTGAACCTCAACCTGAACCTGAACTTGAAGCTGAACCAGTTGATGAGAGGAAAGAATCCATCAAGGTTTTGGCAAGCACAGCCATTCGACTTGCATACATTTATGGTGACTTTACCAAAGCAGTTAGAAATGCTAAGTGTAAGGCTCCCGCTTTCCCGGCTGTCACGCAAATGTCAAAGTTGGCAGATTGTTTATTTGAAGGATTTTCCCTTTCACAGCAGAGTACAGAAGAAGGTGAAAGGGAAGGTGCTGATTGTGAAAGGGAGGGTGCTACCATGGAGAAGATGGAGGAGAATGAAGTGGAAAAGGACAATAAGATAGATAAGAATGAATTGAAGGAGAGAAAGGAGGAGGTGGCAGTGCAGAAGGAGTTGAAGAAGGATGAGGTTAAAGTGGAGGAGGAGGAGTTGAAGAAGGAGGAGGTTGACATGAGTTGTGTAGATAATGCGTTTCTAGACAATCCCACTGTCATGGCTGAATTAGAAGGGATCCTTAATAATGCATACACTCATGTTGGCAAGGTGTTTGATTCACATCATGAAAATTTGTGGAACGAAAAAAAGGAAAAGGAAAAGAGGGATAAGGCGCTTCTGGAAGGACCGTATTTCAGCCTTTTTAGTGGTGATGATGCACCATATAACTCTCAAGAGTTCCTTGAGTCCAGGTTGCAGGCTACTTCAATTGTTCCTCATTCAAGCACAACAACTACGACGTTTGTTCCAGTAGTTCGTCCTTTATCGCCAATATCGCCAATTCTGATCTCATCCCAACCATCCCAACCATCGCCTGTATATATCTCGTCTCAAGTATTGTTGGATGAATCGCCAATTGTGCCCTCTTCTCCAACTGCCCCCTCAGATTATGCCATTGAGAGGCAGGTGGCTGGTATAAGGGTGCTCCCTAAGAGGTGTGTTGAGGTAGCGAATGTTTACCGGTCACCTTACTTTATCAGAAACGTGGACATGGTTCGTGACTTGAGTCGATCGGAAAAACTGGTAGGAGACTATGCATTTTCAGAGGACTTAGATGAAGAGTATGTATCACTCTCCTATATTTTAATCTTATTCGGCATATATGTATTACATTTTCTTTGTATAACACTAAGTTTCATGTTATCATAACTGTATAGGGAGGTTTTATTTAGCTGTGCGGGCAAGACTCTCACACGAAGTCATATGAAGAGTTTTCTTCTTGATCGTCGAGTTCATACAGATGTCATTTCTGTGTGGTGTGATTATTTGAATGAGGGCAACAAATTCAGAAATCGTAAATGCCCTTGCCGTCTATTTATCATAGAGACAACTGACGTAAGTGTTCCATGGCTGTTCTCAACTTTGGGCTGCATTAAACTTTCGAATGCATGAAATAAGATTGTAGATGCACGAAATACCAATCTAGGTGCATTAAACAACACTGAACATGCATCAAATAAGGGCCCAATTATTACAAGTTTTTATTCTCTAATACGGGTCACCTAATTTAATGAACAGATTGACTCATTGGATATCAAATTTGCAGACGTGGAGTTGGTAAGTCCTTCAAGATTTTCACATTTCCATGGCTGTTCTCAACTAAGTGTCTTTCTTTTCATTATTGTGTTTGTTTTCAATGTCGTACAGGTTTTCATTCCTATTGTTACACCCTTGCCATTTGTCTTCTGTTACCATGTTAGTAAGAAGCTGTTAGAAGTGATGCACTTGATGCCTCCGTCAACTGACTATTCTTGCCATGTTAGACCTGTGGTATATCTTCAGATATTTTTGCAATAAAGTGCCTGATTTTCGTCTAATTTTTGTGAGTGATTATTTACTTGTCATTGTTTTACCTTTATCAGAAGAACTTATTGGGTACGCTTTCAAGTAAGATTCCAAACTTGGTGTCTTCATGGCTTTTGATTCCTAAGTTGTATATTCCGCACGTTGCCGTTGATGTCGAGCATGATACTGGAATCTACCTCATGCGTCATATGGAGATGTACAATGGGGCTAAGGGACGCTTAGGTTCAAAGGTGGGTCGTAAAGGGAGTAAGTCTGTATTATTTAATTCAACTTTCCCTTGTATGTGCATTAAATATGAAGTCACTGATGTTGATTTCTTTTGTTGTTATTGTTCAGAGAGTTGATGTTAAACGTTATGTTGTGAGGGTTTGCAATGAAATTCTAACTTGGCGATACAACTCATATAAACTTCAAGTGACGGCTGCAGCAAAGGCTTACAAGAATGGCGTTCAGATTCGGTAATGCAAAATCTTAAGTAGCTTTGTTTTCCGTTTTTCCGGTTTTACATGTTAATAAAGGAGCTTTATTTTCCCCTTTTCTCAGTAATCAAGCGCCACATGATGATTTATCATATACAGATGCACACTAGATCAATTATATTCAGAATAATAAGAAGAATAAGGAGTAAGTTCTAACTAACCATACAGTTTTTTAAAAACTTCAGTTTTTGGCCACTCTCTGCTGTTCCATGTTTTCTAATCTAATTGCAAGATGTGCATCATTAGTGAGGTCGTTGTAGAAACCGATTGGTTGCAAGTTACCCAAGACGCTAGCTACTGGAGACCTTTGCCCGGGGAAATTAGGTAATGGATATGGTTATTGATGTTGTTGGTATTCGTACTACAATCGAAAACCCAAGTGTTGTGTATTTTCCGACAATCATAAAGGTATTCATATTCCTTATTGTGTCAAATGCTTGTTTTTGGTTTTTGAAATGACAAAGAATTTTGACAAATGTTCTCAAATTTTCAGGGAGTTGTCGGTAAAAAGGGGTTTCGAAGTCAATACGTCCTACTTGACTACTTGCCCCTCAATCTAAACACAACCCAACTGGTAAATAAATATTCTCTTACTTTTTTTTTCCATGCAATTTTTTCCCAATGCATTTTTTTTCCATTTGAAGTCGATCAATCCTACTTGACTAGTTTGTAATATTTCAGGCTTTCTTTCCTTATTGTGTGGAGAGATCACATTGGTTTGCATGTGTTGTTGACTTTGGGAAAAGGATGAACTTCATACTCGACTCCAACCTGCCCAGGCGCCGTGAAGTCAGGCAAAAGTTTTTAGTTGAACAGGTATGATTTATTAGTTTTTGCACAAAAACATGTTACCCCTCACTTATTATATCCGGAAGGCTGCTCAACAGTTTTTGACTGCCCAAAATGCATTGTCGAATGAAAATATTGTTGGTGATCTTTATGTGCATGAAATACCCTTGTATGTGCATGACATACCCTTGCATGTGCATTAAATAGCCTTATACCACAATCACAATCACTCACTGTCTTGTTTTTGTATAGCTCCTGCCTGCTTTGGAGATCATCGCAAGAGACTCTCCAAGATACACAAGGTTGTTGGAGATCAAGACTTTTCAGTGGGAGGTTGTGCAAGTGCCTCAACAAAAGAATGGGTATTCTTGTGGAGTTTATTTGTTAAAGTGGCTAGAAAATTTGTGTGATCAAGCATCATGGAGTGATGAGCGTTCTTACGAGGTATAAATTTTTCAACAAACTTTTGTAAACATTATTCAGTATATTTTATTTCAAGCATTTCAATATTTGTTGTCAAATAAAATTTTTACGTAGGATTTGGATGAATATGGTACGAGTATGATTGCACGTCTCATCAAATGGAAGCGAAACAAGAGAAAGGTAAATATAAAGAACCTTGAATGCCTAATTTAAATTTTGCCTAATTTTAATCTTCTTTTCATTAGATTCTGTCTCGGAGTGACTTTTACGTGTGATATTTCCCCCCCGTTTTTTTGTAGGATTATCACTAGGTGATATTTTCTAAACACTTGAGTCGAGGGATGTGCAAAGGGAGTGGCAGATGACCTAATCCAAAATTCGAAACACTGCCATTTTTTGATCTGATTCCTTGAGTCGAGGGATGTACAAAGGGAGTAGACCCTGGAATATTAGATTCTTGTGGAGTTTATTCTGGAATATGTAGTACACTAAGTCTTGAGAATACATATTAGATTTTGGAATATGTAAGGCGTGTAAGACATGAAGTCATGTTTCTGGACTAATTCTAAAAACATGTCACGGGGCAACTAAAACGAGAAACAATTTTCAAAATTGGATAACGAACATGTCACGAGGCAACGAAAACGAGAGACAATTTTCAAATTTGGATAACAAACATGTCACGAGGCAACGAAAACGAGAGACAATTTTCAAAATTGGATAACAAACATGTCACGAGGCAACGAAAATGAGAGACAATTTTCAAAATTGGATAACAAACATGTCACGAGGCAACGAAAACGAGAGATAATTTTCAAAATTGGACAACGAAAAGGTTGTAATGAAATCTGAAAACATCGTAAATGCATTAAAAACTGTTCCACATGCATGAAATAACAGTGTGCATGCATGAAATATGTAACTCATGTGTCCAAGGTCAAATCTTAAAGTAATCTCAAGTGAACTTTTAAAATGTTGCATTTTAATTTAGATTTTGGAATTTTATTATTAACTTTGACGGTTGGGGATGTGGTAGCAAAGAAGGATGTAGTGGTAGATCAAATTAATCGCCGTAAGGTTTCTTGATACTCGCATAATGTGTGCATGAAATAACGTTCTTTGTGCATGAAATACATGTGTATGTGCATGAAATACCGTTGTATGTGCACGAAATAATGGTGACAGGAACACTCAGGCTTTACATTCTATAAGTGTTACATTCATTCGTTTTAAGAAAAAAAGTCCAACATCTATCAAATAAAATAAAAATTCCCGAATTATTCAATAAGGCAAATGTCCAATATCTATCAAATAAAATAAAATTCCCGAATTTTTCAATAAGGTAAAATAAAAAATTACTCTACTCATTGTCGGTTGTCCTTCGGTCACAATTCCTATTGTCGTGGTTCGCCATTTCCCCACAGGCCCTGCATTTTCTTAACGCTTTCTTGTTCACTTCCCCAGCTCGTTCTCTTTGTGAGATCAGCCTTTTTCCCGACCCTTTGTTTTTGCACTGCCTTGGAGGCAAAACCTTAATCTCACTAGGGATGCTTGTTCCTAAAAGCATCCCAATTTCAGCATTCTTGTCCTTTACCTTTGCAAAACCAGTATTTCCACTTTCATCAGGGGTAATTTTTACCCTTTCCTTGAACTCACGCAAAATCCCAAGCAACTCATCACAATGCCCAGGACTCTGTTCAACAAGTGCCACACAAGTAAACAACACTGACCATAACTCGCCAACTTTGTTTTTCTGTACATCCATTGATGTACAATCAGCAAGCAACTGGCCATTAGGGCCGACGATTGGCTGGCAGGTTGCTAGTTTGTTGCACCGACTAAGCAGGTAGTCACTTAAAACTTTCTGAATTCCCCGATCTTTAAAGACACACAGAGCATGTCGACAGAGCATTCCATGTCTTTCAAACTTCTTGCAAGTGAATACCACTGAAACATCATCCTTCTTAAAACCAACCTTATACGTTTTATTTAGAACTTGATCTATGATATCTGTGTATAGAATTGGATAGGTTTTATCTTTTTCTTTATCCTCAACACCACATGAATAGCAAGATGCTTCGACTTCTTTTTGAAACTCGCCGAAAATTGTTGGAGTGTAGATTTCTGATGCATGCTTCTCTAGGGCTAATGGAGTCGACAACTGGGGGAAGGAGTTTTTTTATTGTGCAACAAGTTTCGAATGAGTCCATCTTTGAGCATCCATTGCACTCTCAAATCTCATCCAAAACTCAACTAGGGTTAAATTAGGATTAGTGAAATTGCTGAAAAAGTGGTTTTCTGACTCTGACCTGGAGGTCGTTCTCATCAAGCCTCCTAAAAACAGATCACAAAAGTAAGCTGGAACCCACATATATCTAATGTTGTACTTCTCCTTAAGCCACTCGTTATCCGACAACCCATGAGATTCAACTACTGTTGTCCACCTTTCCTCAAATTCAGGCAGCTCCACATCTTCGCTCCAAACACATCGGTTTATCTTCTTCAGGAACTCAGTATCTTTACATATTACAGGCCCTACTTTCTCAGGCAACTTTTTTAGTATGTGCCACATGGAATATCTGTGTTGCACCTTGTCATTCCAGGCTAATTTCATTCCTTCTTCTATCCCCACATCTTCATCAGTTATCATACAAACTGGATGACGACCCCTCATAGCCACTACGAATTTCGTAAATAGCCAAGCAAAGGACTCCTTACTCTCATTTATAATAAGTCCAGCCCCAAAGGTCACGCATCTCTTATGATTATCCACCCCTGTAAAAGGACCAAATATCATCCTGTACTTGTTTTTTCTAAAGGTCGTATCGAAAGAGGTCATGTCCCCGAATAGCAAATAGTTTTTAATACTAATAGGGTCAGCTTAAAACACATGTGACAATCGACCTATCTCGTCTACCTCAAAATCAAAATAAAAAGATGGACACATGTGTTTTATCTTCATAAAATGCTCAATAAGAATTTGAGCATCTCCCTCTGATAAATCATTTTTGATATCTCTAGAAAAGTTCTTAAAGTCTTCCAATGACGCACCCACATTCCTATAACCTCTAACATGCTCCTTGAACAACCTATACGACTTAACTGGACCTATGTTATTTTTGGAGTTGTCAATTATCATTTTTTTGTGAACTACATTCAACTCTCTCGTTTGTGTCAAATGTACCATTGTTGATGGTTTTTGTGGCATATGATTATGACCTTCATGAAAATCATATATTTGGTATTTACCCATATCAGGACCTTCCTCCAAAATTCGATTAAATTTAATACAAGAAGGACATTCTATCCAAGTCCTTTGCCTCCTGTGATTTTTCCCTTTCGCTTCACATACTCCAGCCTTATTACACATAACTTTTTATGCGTAACAACACCATTTTTAGACTTTTGTGAGCTTAATCTAGTCACAAACCCACATTCTGTTGCATATGCTTCATAAAACTCAACACCTAGTTCAAGGTTGTCGAATAGCATACCAATATCAGGCTTAAGATGGTTGAGACACTCAAAAACCCGATTCGTGTTGCTTGAAGAACCTTCTGCTGCCTCCTCGTCCTCTGCCTCCTCTACTATGATATCTGCATATGTTGTGAAATTAAAGTAAGAAAGATGAGGGATACAAAAGCATATGAAATGTACCTTTAAAAAGCTGAAAACATCAAGCAACTACCATGATGAATAGAATTGTACCTTCGACAAATTCGAAAGTCACAACTTCAGGAACATCATGTTCAACTGCTATTGCAGATATTTCTAATATAGGCTGACATGCATTAGCTACAACATTCGCTCCTTCGTTTGTAATGACATTTGAAGAAGTTTGTGATAGTATTGAGGAGTTGTCATTATTGTTGCAACAAGAAATGTCAAAAATTAAATAAGCAACAATACAACAGTATAATTCATGAAATTGAGTCCCTGATTTTAACAAATGTAGGCAATTTTACAATTTCTCCAACACTAATTTTTCAATTAAGCCAATTTGATTCACAAAATCACATTTTGATGCACCTAAACAGGAATTTGATGCATATAAACAGGAATTTGGATGCACATAAACAAGATTTTGATGCACATAAACGGTCTCCAACCTTAATTTCTCAGTTTCCCCAATTTAATTCATGAAACCCTAATTTCTCAATTAGGCCAATTTGATTCACAAAATCACATTTTGATGCACCTAAACAGGAATTTGATGCATATAAACAGGAATTTGGATGCACATAAACAAGATTTTGATGCACATAAACGGTCTCCAACCCTAAATTCTCAGTTTTCCCAATTTAATTCATGAAATTCTAAATTCAGAAGCATGATTTATCAATCCATAAACTTCAGAGACGAATCAAACCCTAATTTCATGGTTTCAACAAATTTCTCAAATCCCCTAACCCTAATTTCTCAGTTTCCCCAATTTAATTGACGAAATCCTAAATTCAGAACCATAATTGTTCAATTCAGAATTATAATCGGTTAATCAATCCCTAATTTCACGAACAATCTAATTTAATCGACTAAATTAACTAATTTCACAATAAATAATCATAAAGATCGAAATTTTACCTCGAATTTAAAGGCGTCATTGATTGAAGCAGCGTCGCAAGGTTGATTGTCGAAGAATTTATCGTTCGATTGTAGAGAAAGAGAAACAGGAATTTGATTTTGGAAGAGGCGATAGCGGAAGGTTAGAATGATGAGAGAGAAGCAGAATTAGAAAATGACTGAGATTACGGGGGTTTGGGGGAGACGCGCGAAAAAAGTTGGGGGTTTGGTTAAGGTAAGATCAGCGTATTATTAGATTGTTAAGTGGTTCTCATGGTTCTCATTATATGGGTGGTTCTCACCGGATCTCGACCATATATATATATATATATATATATATATATATATATATATATATATATATATATATATCACCATATTTAGTCTATTATGTTAACATGTAAAAAATAATCTAAAAACATAACAATCGTACATTCTTCAACTAAGGTTGTCACATTTGCAACAATAACATATATGTCATCGTGTTTAATCATGTATGTTACCAAAACAAACATTTTTATAATCTTCAAAAGAATCTAACACCGGACCATTTCTCAGAAAAAATGGTCACATATTCAAAACTAGTACATATGTCGCAATGTTTACACATATACGTTGAGGCATTTGTTGAATAATTTTGGAATGACCGATCATCCTTTAATTTCCCAAAGTGAAATATAGCGTTTTGTTGAATGTGCCACTGACATAGATGATGTCTCATTGCTGGATAAACCTGTCAGCATTTGACCAGTATTAGCATTAAAACATATGTTAAAATGATCACATTTGAAGTGTCTTTAAATGGGAAAATTTATGAACTCATATGGGAATATATATGGAAGAGGATAGCATATATGTTAAAAAAAAATGATATCATCTTATGTAATACTACGGATTTATGAGTCTCTAGGTACTCTATCGAGTAGGCCTTACTCTGTCGAGTAAGGGTGAGTTGCAGTTCAAAATAGTATCTGACTTGTTGGGTACTCGATCGAGTAACGTAGATACTCGATCGAGTAGCCGGTTTAAGGGGGATGATTTTTCGGGTTTTGTTAATAATGCGATTAAGTATATAATACCTTCCGTCAATTTTCTTTAAACACTTTTAAAACCTAATTACTTTCAAAGAGAGAAATCAAACTACGTTCTTCGCATCAATCGCATTGTTGGCAAATCCCGGAGCTTGAAAGGTCGTATTTTACCTTTCTTTATACCGTTGTAATCCTTGCGTCGAGGGTAAGATCTATATACCGTTTTTATAGTATTTCGTTAAAGTTGGTTAAACCCTAATATTGGGATTTGGGGGTTTTGTTGTATTTTGTGATTGGTAGTGATTATCTGTTTGTATGTTAGGAGGAGGATTCGTAGAGGAAGCGTTTTTATATCAGTTGTGAGATCGTCTGATTGTATTGTGCTTTCCAGGTAGGGTTTCCCTACTCAGTATTAGTCCCATGATGTGTTGATTGGTGTTGTGATTGTTGAATATTATCATACTCGTATTGTGACAGTTATTGGGTTTGATTGCTGAGTAGTAGTTATGATTGATTGTATCTGTCTGTGTTCTTCGGGGTGCGTCCCTGGCTAAGTGAAGTCAATTGCGGGAGGGCTTCACGCCCATGTATCGCCTTCTGTGGAACCCGCCACAGAAGAGATGTGCACATTAATGGATTTGGGTTTATCGATCGATGGAGATGAGCGGGGCTTAGGTGGGAATGGTTGCAGTCCCCCACTGGCAGCGAGGAGTGACCTGTTGTGATGGGCACTCTGGCAGGGCTACACACTTTAGTGTGTAGTCAGGATTGTGGAGTTGGGTTTGGAGTTCGGAGGATATCTGTGATGATTGAGCTGTTTGTTTTACTGTATTGTTGGTTTATATAAATTGTGTTATTAGTACTGACCTCGTTTAATGTTTTAAAAACTGTGGTGATCCATTCGGGGATGGTGAGTAGTCATTGAGCAGGTGTGAGTCGAGTTACTGGGATAGCTGGGATGTGCCACCGTCTGATGATAGAAGTCTTACGCTGTAACTTAGTAGTTTAATAAACATTTCAGTTAGCTCAGTAGACAATTGGTTTTGAGAACTTGTATTCGTATTTCGTATTTTAGTTTTGGTTTTGGATTGTAACCTTTGCTAAAGTATTTCTATTTAAATGTTGTTTCGTTATTGTCTATTTGATTATCATTGCCTCGGGTAACTGAGATGGTAGCATCCTTATACCTGAGTGGTCCTGGTAAGGCACTTGGAGTATGGGGGTGTTACAAAATGGTATCAGAGCGACGATCCTGAAACCTGTAACCAATGAATCTAATGAATATAGGGAGTCAATTAAAATGAACCCGGGATAAAGGTTATAGGAGCTAATGCAACGGCTTGGGAGACGTCCTAAAGTCGCGAACTCGCCCTACAATTTTGAACCGGTCACATGGGGGGTATATGTCAAGGTCGTATGTAATGTTTGTTAGTTTGTATGTGAATGTGGTGATGTATGCTGTAATTGTTGGATGTTTGGAGTAGAAGGTTGAGTTTGTGCATGAAAGGTTGGTGAAGTATATAGAACTGTTGTTTGAACAAGAAGCATGTTGGTTGTTTACTATGTGGCGTTTGATAATATGATATAGTTGTTTTGTTGATCATATGAAAAGCTTGGTAGAATTGCAGGCTTAACTATATTATATGTAGAGTTTATAAAGTTGTATAGTAGGTTGGGATATGTGAGATAACATGCGGGTAGTATATACGAGTCAGCATGACTCGATCGAGTAAGGGGGTACTCGATCGAGTAGGTGAGGTACTCGGTCGAGTGGGTGTGACTCGATCGAGTGGGTATTTGACGTTTTTATAACCAGAATGGTGGTTTTTGGGTACTCGATCGAGTACATAGGGCACTCGATCGAGTAGGGGTTCACTCGATCGAGTAGCCTGGCTACTCGGTCGAGTATGTTAGAGGTCAGAAGGTCTGTTTGGGGTCTGATGTCGGGGCACTCGATCGAGTAGCCGCTCCTCGATCGAATATGTTTAGGCACTCGATGGAGTGTGTTCTGGGCAGTCCGCTTTCGTGTTTTGAGGTTTTAATGCGTATGTTTATGTCTACCCTTTCTTATATAGTTTCAAGATGCCGCCCAAGAGAAACGCTTTCTATGCGAGAGCTGAGACCATGAACATAGATGATATCGTTAAGATGTTGGAGCATCAGGATGCTCTTACGGAGGCCTTAAAGAAAGTGGGAAAGGATCAGGATAAGGAGGTTGATCACTCTAAGATCAGCCTCTATATAGCGAGGTTTAACCCAAAAGAGTACAAGGGGACCAGGGAACCAAACCTTCTTGACAACTGGCATCGTGAGATGGAGAATATACTAGACCTGGTTCACTGTCCGGATGAGATAAGAGTAGAGCAAGTTGCGTTCTACTTGAGGGAAGCAGCTGGCAAGTTGTGGGATAAGGTGAAGGTGAGTGCTAGGGAGATGTATGCGAACCAGGGCTACCTGCTATACCTTGGGAAGAGTTTCGGAGGGCTATGAGGAAAGAGTTTGTACCAGAACATGTGAGAAGTAAGCTGAGAGAGGAGTTTGATGGGTTTAAGATGACATCTGATATGTCAGTTGTTGAGTACTACAAGCAGTTTAATGAGAAGTCTAGGTATGCTGAGGATAGGGTTTTGAGTGAGGAGAACCTGACGCTGAGGTTTGAGAGGAGGTTGACCCCTAAGATCATGGATAAGCTACCTGTGGGAGTCCTTACTGATGTTAATGAAGCTTATGAGAGGGCTGGGAGAGCTGAGAGGTTGGTGGAGATGGGTCAGGAGAGAGTGGGTGTTGAGAAAAGAAAGGCTGAGAGTGAGGGTGGTGGCCAATCTAGCCACAAGAAAGGCAACCACAATCAAGCTAGAGGGTTTTCTGCTGGGTCGGGGTTCAGTGCTGGGGCTTCCTTTGGGCGTGGCCGTGTGAGTAGTAGTGGTAGTTGGGGTGTAACACCCCCATATCCAGAGGAGCCTTAACTAGGCCTTCCTTAGCATATAAGGGCGTTACCATCTCGGTTGCCCGAGGAAAGTAATTATCAAACGTCAATAAAAGAACTATTAAGTTGTGTTACAAGTGATTTAAACCAAAATACAACACAAAGGTACAACTCAAGGACTACTCGCTATGACCATCATAACTCGTGAAGACTCATCGCCCAGGAAACCGCTATCGCATCATCAACACTGCTAAGACCGATTGCTCACCATAAGGGATCACGGCGGACACATAACAAATAACCACGCAAGGTCGATGCGAGATAAGACAAGACAACTACAAGCAACAATACAAAAAAGTGACACTAGTTCCAATCGCAATCACAACAATCCATCCAAACTCACATCATCGATCGCATCCTTTGGACCGATCCGCCGAGTGGGGGACCGCAGCCGTTCCCACCTAAGCCCGCTCATCATACGAGCGACAACCCTGTCCCATTAATGTGCACATCCCCTTTCGTGGCGGGTTCCACGAAGGGCGAAACTAGGGCGTGAAGTCACTCCCGCAAGTGACCTCACTCAGCCGAGAACGCATCTCGAGAACCATCACCAGTAATCACAATCACAAACACAGCACAATCAATTACTCTGTCAAACAATCACACTACTAACATAATGACCGACACACTAGACTATCTACAGAAACTGAGTAGGCGAACCTACCTTTAAGCGACCGCAACCAATCCACGCCGACAGATAACACATCCAGCAACCAAGCAACGCCTATTACCATCATGCAAATATCTATTACTAACAATCAAACCCTAACTATAGAGACAAGGACACGGATGATGATTGTGACATACCTATAGGGAGAGACAAGGCAAAAGACCGCTACCCGACTCAAGAGACGCTCTTCTAAGGCACAAGGATCTTCACAAAGGCTTCCATGGAGGTTTTGAGGTGAAGGGAAGGGAAAGAGGCGACTGAAGGATAGGAGGAAAGTAGCGGAAGTGATTTGCGGATTTAACAAAACGCGATATAAAACCCTCGCTGAAAACCAGGCACTCGATCGAGTACCCAACCTACTCGATCGAGTGGCCCCCTACTCGATCGAGTACCCTAGCTACTCGATCGAGTAGCCTCTATTCTATCGAGTACCACTCTTAAAACGCACCCCAAGATGGTCTTGGCACACTTCCCTAAGGTTACTCCCGCTCCCAAGGACAGTCAACGCTGGTCAAAGGATCCCTAAAAGGGCGGGTATTACAGTCTTCCCCCCTTAAAAAGAACTTCGTCCCCGAAGTTCAAATCACCTCTCCCGCTCATGGCACGGAACCAACCCAATCTCACCAATCTTCCCGATCAGGTCATCACCCCTTGTAAACACCATTCCCCCCCCATGTCATCATCATCACCGTCCACAAATAAACCTATCGACTCTTGTCACTATCATGCAAGCTTTATCACAGTCAACCGTTATTTTATATACACCTAAAACATCCGACGCGCCGTGCGAATCGCCGCTCACGAACTTCCAACATACACTAATTACTGTCCAACCATCCATCTAGAACATGTCTCACATCAACTTTCATGTGGTACAACTAATGCCACCATGTTACTTGGCAACATGATTCAGATACAATCACACTCACTTTAAAGAACCAAAGAAAATAAGTCGTTACAATTCAACAACAATTTTTTTTTTTTTTAACACATGACACCCACCCGCCTTATAAACAACCACCAACAATATTATAAACAAGCAAAACACTATTCGAAAACAACCTTTTTATTTCGCGACATTACTCTTCCCCTCTAAAAAGGAACTTCGTCCCCGAAGTTCATCACCCAAATATCAACACGTATTACTTATTATGGGCATCAAAACATGAAAGAAAACCACATTATTATGGACATTACTCACTAATGTACGAGAAGCTACAACTCCGATAAATAGATCGTAAAGAGGCGTATACAAAATAAAAGTAACAAGAAATTATTACCGCCTTACTAATTGTGACAAATACGCTTATAAAACTTCAATCATGACTTGTAACATATGAAATTAACGGTTCAAAGGTGTTACTACGTACTCACAACTACTTTAAACATTAAACTCGTAATTACAAAACAATTGAACATTTTTAATTTTCAAAAACCTCCTGTAACAGTGCTACTCGATCGAGTAGGTAGCGGTACTCGATCGAGTGCCATGCTACTCGATCGAGTGTCTAGGCTACTCGATCGAGTGGCCTACAGGTCAGAAACTTTTCCCTCGCCTCATCCTGTAGCTACTCGATAGAGTACGGGGTACTCTGTCGAGTACCTACAGGCCAATTCTTCATAAAACCTGTCACGAGTTAACACCCATGCGCATACTTGTCATATAAAATCGAGTCGGGACGACTCCCCGACTTCCAATATCCTGCAATCAGTTAGAATATCAAATTCGGCCTTATGGCCAATCATACAGATCCAACTAAATCTCAAAACAAAAGGAAACAACTACCAAAGTCTAACAACAATATCACCATCTAACATCAACTACTATCAACAAATATAAGAACGAGGAGTATCACTCCTCCTGCTGCTGCTGCTCCAACATCACCTCATCATCACCACCACCCGAAGTACCAGCTCCTGATGTCCCAATCCCCGCATCCACTCCTGCTCCTGCTCCTCCTGCTCCTGGGCCTGCGTACCATGGAGTCAAGCCGCCGTAAGGGAAGGACTGAGGTGTCCCCCACGTCGACTGCTCCACTCCGTAGGAATGGAAAACCCCCGTGTAGTCCCCAACTCCACTCCACCAAACTGGATGCGGTCCCTCTGTACCTATCCCTTGAGCGTACGCCATCTCGTGCATGTTCCGGAGTGTCAAGGTAGATGACACTCTCTCCGCTAGGTAACTGGATCGCGTCTCCGGGGTGTCGAGGTAAGGGTAGCATGGAAAGGACCGCTGCTGCTGCGGTGCTACTGGCTGTGGCCTAGACTCCGAGGCCCTCTCCCTCACTCGACGGGGTCCCCTCACCACTCTGGGTCTCTCCACCCTCTGGACTTCCGCATTCTCGCCCTTCGTCGGCTCCGGCATCTCCTGGAGGGTGGTGCCATCAATGAGATAGGTCTGCGGTGGCGGGGTGTATCCTCATCCTCCTCCTCCTCCTCCTCCTCATCGTCCACATCCACAGTCCACCACTAGGCTCTAAGGGCTCTGTGGCTGGGAGGTGCTCAGGAGCTGGAATCTTCATCCAACTCATGCCATACACTCTCCATGCTAGGCTACCGTCAGCCAAGGTTCTCAACCATTTCAGGTCGAGATAGTATTCACGATCCATGGTAGGCACAGGGGTAACTAGAGGCACGTATGCCGAAGAGGCCTCAAAAGAGGTTAGCTTTTCAGCTAACCGAGTGGCAATGGCACCACAGCTCAGGTACCGAGAAGGAGAAGAAGCCATCAAGGCAAGAGCAGCACAAACTATGGAAGGAGCATTAAAGACCACTTTCTTGGCCCGCTCCGGATTGAGGTACGACATCAAAAGTAAAACCTCATGGTTGTTCAACTTGCGATATCCTTTCTATCATAGAGGAGGTTTGAAAGAGAACGGAGGAAGATTCTCAAGGTGATGTCTTTGAACGTCGTTAATCAAAGATATTGCTCGAGGTGGGAGCTTGTTTCCCGTCAAGCAAGGCATTAGGCGGCAGACGCCGCACTCGGTGGAATGTCGGTGATGGAGTCCTTGGGAGGCTTGGCCAACCCAAGGTGAGAGGCAAACAAATCCATGGTCAACAGAAAACTGGTATTCATCAATCTAAACTCAACGTCGACTACCGGGTCATAGTTAAAGGAACTCGGGAACTCCAAGGTAAGAAAAGGGTAAGTATGCTTCCTCAGCCTATACAAACCAGTAAAACCCAAGGTCTCGAATATATGACGGACATCCGTCTCTATTTCTAACTCTTCTAACACACCGGTGTCTATACACTTTGTGGGTCTCATCTTGCGTTTTTGTAAAGCTACAAAACGCTCTCTTTGCTTAAAGTCAACAAAAACAATGAAGGGTACTTAAAGCTGCGGATACTCTTTGGTCCACTAGCCTCCCCCCTCTCAAGTGGATCAACCCTTCCCCGTTTACTCTGACGGGTTCCAAGGTTTAGTCTCGGCATCTACTTTAGACATATGTTCAAACAATTTATATAAACATGCAAGCATATACTTCATGTAATTTGGGTTCTATATACTTAGTAAGTTTACTAATTCATCAACCAGTTCCATATTTGAAGCACATAAATCATGTCACCAAACTTAGTTGCTCAGCTAGGTACACACCAATTTTCCAACCATTCTCAGCATGTGAAGCACATATTTCACGTTGTTACTTTGAGTATGAAAATAAGTATACATGTTCATTAGCAGTTTCTACGATTTCAACACACAAGTTCATATTATTACTACTCATAAGGCATAGTGGTGAAAGTAATTATCATGATGGCCGCATATGTTCAGCGAATTTGAATACCCTATCATGCTTCTAAGGGTTGTTCTAGTACATTGCTAATTACATGTTACTAATTCAAGAGAATGAATAATTTATGACAAATTTATATCACCCTTCACTATTATGTAAAACAACTCAATCAAAATTTTCAGACGGTCTTTGCAGCTGTGAAAATTGTGGCATGTATTCATCATTCATTGTTTCTATTATCATATTGAAGTTCAATTCATGCTTATATTGTCAATTACAACATCAATTTTCTAATTCTAAGTCACAAATTTCTCATAAGGCACTTTTAAGACGGAGTTTTAAGGCAACTTTTCAAGGGTAAAATCATCAAAATCTATCCTTCAACATGATATAATCAATACTTAAGGTTCAATTTTACTATCTAATCATTATAAAACAACCAAAAATCGATTTCAATTTGGAAACCCTAGAAATTTCGGGTTCCACTATTGCAATTTCTAATCTAATTTACAGCATATAATCACCAACAACCATGAAAAAGGAGGCATATGAATCATATTTCAACAATTAAAAGCACCAAATTGGCCATTATCATCGAAATTTCAGTTTGTTTTACTATTTTAACACATTCAAAGCAATAAACCATGTACATTAGGAAGAATAGCATACCTTGATTGAGGAACAAGTAGAGGAACAAGTAGAGGAACGAAATTAAACTAAGAAATTAACCCCAAGAATCACTATTAACCCAAGGGAAAGAGAGGATTTGAGAGGAATTAAGGTTTTGAGAGAAGTTTAGATGTGAGAGTGTCGAAACATAGGGGAATAAGAAGAAGATATAGGAGGATTAGGGGTTTTAAGAAAACCCGTAGAAATCACTTGACAAAGATAACCTACTCGATCGAGTGCCTGGGGTACTCGATCGAGTACCACCCTGCTCGATCGAGTAGGAGCTAAATCATCGAGTAACTGCGGGAATTTCCCCATATCCCGACATCATAGCTTCCTAATTAGATCGAGTGAGGTCTACTCGGTCAAGTATAGTTAAGTACTCGATCAAAAATACGAAGTAACTTTGAAGATTCCTGCAAAAACAACATCGCGTGTCGATTCCAACTAAGTTCGGAATTCGACACTAATCATCGCATTCAATCACGTTTTATAACCATCGTCACACAAAATACAACTCTCCAACAACTAAGAGACATATCACGTTACGTTATACAAATTACCCAACTCGGTCTACCTGTCACCGAGTTATGTATAAATCTAGCTGTGTCATCTTATTACATTTAAACTTACTTTACATGCTATTACTGGACTCGTGTTTACATCAAACTGAAACGTATAGTTCACATTAATTCCCCATATTTACTTATCACATAATTATATACTTTGCAAATCACCTAATCAATTATGTCTTACATGTTATTCTAAGCAATCTATTTTGCATAATTCAAATATTTCGCAGCGGAAAAATTTCAACTAGCTAATAAAGCATATACACATTACCATATACCGTGATTCGAATTATTACTCCTCCATACTATAATTATCATTATAGTCATCTCAGTAGGATCTACAAGCTCACTTACAACTTCCGTCATCATAAATTTTATGACAAACACCTACATGTTCGCTATTCATATTACACATTCAAATTCACACTTTCACGCATCTCCATGACGTATAATCTCGTCACATAATTCCTAGCTATCCTATAAGCTCGCTAATCATCCAACGAGTTTCAATAATCTCGTCAATGATTACCACACTCGGCCCAAACATTACTATCACACCTCAATTAATTCTAACAAAACTTAACCAGAGGTAGCTCCGGCACAATTAACCTACATAGCACACATAGACACACGGACTCACATTCCTATCCCATGTGACTGGCTTAAGTGTCATGGGGCCAAGATTTTGAAATGAGGGCGCCTACTCACCCAAAATCTAGCATCAGCCGGGGCTCCCATTACACATACACCAGGTTCATTTTATTAGACTCGCTACGTTCATTAAATTCATTTGTTACAGGTTCCAAAATCGTCGCTCTGATACCACTTTGTAACACCCCCATATCCAGAGGAGCCTTAACTAGGCCTTCCTTAGCATATAAGGGCGTTACCATCTCGGTTGCCCGAGGAAAGTAATTATCAAACGTCAATAAAAGAACTATTAAGTTGTGTTACAAGTGATTTAAACCAAAATACAACACAAAGGTACAACTCAAGGACTACTCGCTATGACCATCATAACTCGTGAAGACTCATCCCTGCCCGGAAACCAGCTATCAGCATCATCAACACCTGCTAAGACCGACTGCTCACCATAAGGGATCACGGCAGACACATAACAAACAACCACGCAAGGTCAGTACTGAGATAAGACAAGACAACTACAAGCAACAATACAAACAGTGACACTAGTTCCAACTGCAATCACAACAATCCATCCAAACCTGTCACTGACTGTCCACTGGACCAGTCCTGCCAGTGGGGGACCGCAGCCGTTCCCACCTAAGCCCCGCTCATCATACGAGCGACAACCCTGTCCCATTAATGTGCACATCCCCTTTCGTGGCGGGTTCCACGAAGGGCGAAACTAGGGCGTGAAGTCACTCCCGCAAGTGACCTCACTCAGCCGAGAACGCATCTCGAGAACCATCACCAGTAATCACAATCACAAACACAGCACAATCAATTACTCTGTCAAACAATCACACTACTAACATAACGACCGACACACTAGACTATCTACAGAAACTGAGTAGGCGAACCTACCTTTAAGCGACCGCAACCAATCCACGCCGACAGATAACACATCCAGCAACCAAGCAACGCCTATTACCATCATGCAAATATCTATTACTAACAATCAAACCCTAACTATAGAGACAAGGACACGGATGATGATTGTGACATACCTATAGGGAGAGACAAGGCAAAAGACCGCTACCCGACTCAAGAGACGCTCTTCTAAGGCACAAGGATCTTCACAAAGGCTTCCATGGAGGTTTTGAGGTGAAGGGATGGGAAAGAGGCGACTGAAGGATAAGAGGAAAGTGGCGGAAGTGATTTGCGGATTTAACAAAACGCGATATAAAACCCTCGCTGAAAACCAGGCACTCGATCGAGTACCCAACCTACTCGATCGAGTGGCCCCCTACTCGATCGAGTACCCTAGCTACTCGATCGAGTAGCCTCTATTCTATCGAGTACCACTCTTAAAACGCACCCCAAGATGGTCTTGGCACACTTCCCTAAGGTTACTCCCGCTCCCAAGGACAGTCAACGCTGGTCAAAGGATCCCTAAAAGGGCGGGTATTACATGGGGGATGACTTGCTTTGGCTGTGGCGGTGTAGGCCACAAGAGACATGAGTGCACGAGTGCACCAGGAGCTTTTCAGGGATCGGCTCGGGGGAGCTATTCTCAGGGACCTGCACAGAGTTATGCGAGCAATAGACCGTCTGGGGTCATGGTCTAACCGGGGAAGTCAGAGCTATCAGGGTGGAGGTAACCGCAATGGCGGTAATTCTTATCAGAAACCAGCTACGAACAACAACAACAATCAGGGGTCGGGTGCTAAGCCGACCATATCAGCCAGTACTGTCCAGGGAGGTGGACAGAAGACCAATGGAAAGCTGTTCATGATGGACAAGAAAGCAGCTGAGGATGATGCACATATTATCACTGGTACTTTTCTTGTTAACGGTATTCATACCTTTGTTTTGTTTGATTCGGGGGCGTCTCAGTCGTTTGTATCTTCGAGTCATGTTAAACGGTTGGGTTTGAGGGTATATGAGTCTGTAAGTGAGAAAGTTTTTATACCTTCGGGTGAATCTGTATCATGTGGGAGGTTGTATAGAGATGTGTCTATGATAGTTGGGCAAGTTGATCTACCTGTAGACTTGCTAGAGTTTTCTTTTGACGGTTTTGAGATGATAGTCGGGATGGATTGGTTGGGAAAGTATAAAGCTAAGATAGACTGTCATCAAAAGAAAGTGTCTTTGAGAGGGCCTAAGGGCGTTAGTGTGTCTTATCGTGGGTTTCTAGTCAAACCCAAAGTTAAGTTGATTGCAGCTGTCACCTTGAAGTCTTATCTGAGGAAGGGATGCCCTTTGATCTTGTGTCATATGAGAGATGACCGGATAGAGAGTCCAACAGTTCATCAGATACTAGTGGTGGGAGAGTTTGCAGATGTTTTTCCAGAGGAGATTCCGGGGTTGCCACCGAAGAGGGAGATAGATTTCACAGTTGAGTTGAAACCAGGGACGGGGCCAATCTCTAAGGCACCGTACCGGATGGGTCCTAAAGAGATGGAGGAGCTCAAGAAACAGTTAGATGATCTGATAGAGAAGGGATACATTAGACCTAATGTATCGCCGTGGGGAGCACCAGTTCTTTTCGTGAAGAAGAAAGATGGGAGTTTGAGGTTGTGCATATACTACAGAGAGCTGAACCGAGTGACGGTGAAGAAAAAGTATCCTTTGCCAACGATAGAAGACCTGTTTGATCAGTTGAGTGGTGCATCAGTCTTTTCCAAGATTGATTTGAGGTCGGGGTACCATCAGGTGAAGATTAGAGAGGTGGACATAACAAAGACAGCTTTCACGTTGAGGTATGGCCATTATGAGTATGTGGTGATGCCGTTTGGGTTATCTAATGTTAATTTGTGTTTATGGATTTGATGAACAGAATCTTTACGGTTTTGGACAAGTTTGTGGTGGTGTTTATCGATGACATCTTAGTCTACTCTAAGACTAAGGAGGAGCATGAGGAGCATCTGAGGATTGTGTTGCAGACTTTGAGGGAGCATGAGTTGTATGCTAAGCTGTCTAAGTGGAGTCACTTGCGAGAGTGGCTTCACGCCCATGATTCGCCTTCTGTGGAACCCGCCACAGAAGGGATGTGCATATTAATGGATTTGGGTTTATCGCTCGATGGAGATGAGCGGGGCTTAGGTGGGAACGGCTGCGGTCCCCCACTAGCGGCGAGGAGTGACCTGTTGCGATGGGCACTCTGGCAGGGCTACACACTTTAGTGTGTAGTCAGGATTGTGGAGTTGGGTTTGGAGTTCGGAGGATATCTGTGATGATTGAGCTGTTTGTTTTACTGTATTGTTGGTTTATATAAATTGTGTGATTAGTAGTGACCCCGTTTAATGTTTTAAAAACTGTGGTGATCCATTCGGGGATGGTGAGCAGTCATTGAGGTGTATGAGTCGATTCTTTGGGATAGTTTGGGATGTGCCACCGTCGATGATAGAAGTCTTTCGCTGTAGCTTAGTAGTTTAATAAACATTTCAGTTAGCTCAGTAGACAGTTGGTTTTGAGAACTTGTATTCGTATTTCGTATTTGGTTTTGGTTTTGGATTGTAACCTTTCGCTAAAGTATTTCTATTTAAATGTTGTTTCGTTATTGTCTATTTGATTATCATTGCCTCGGGTAACCGAGATGGTAGCATCCTTATACCTGAGTGGTCCTGTTAAGGCACTTGGAGTATGGGGGTGTTACATCTTAGGCTGAAATGTAAATATAATAAAAATCCTTAATTGGTCATAAAAAATGTCAACAAGTAAGTGATAAATGTGACCACTCTAAAAGATGTTATGCAAGATTTGAAAGAATGTTAATAATGGCAACATTTTTGCATGAACGTGGTGACATAAGACAATATGTCACATTGTAACCATGTTAGCTTATGTTGTTACACACTAAGATGGTATTATTGTGAGACTTAAAAATGTCAACAATTAAGTGAGAAATGTGACCACTCTAAAAGATGTTATGCAGAACTTGAAACAATGTTATAGTGGTAACATTTTGCAGGCTTTATTTCAAGTAAATACCATGAAAGATTAGTACCTATGTCAAGAGCAACCAAATTTGCAACTTAGGTTAAAATGGTAACATTGTACGCTAAAATGGTAACACTTCATTTTATTTTATGTTAACATTAGTCTAAGTCAGTTTTATAGACGTATTTGTGCTCGTTATTTTATGTTACATTTCAGGTGCTAACATTTTCTTATGTCACCGTGTTATTCATAGATGTTATCATCATAGTATCCATTCACACATTATAGCTAATATGATAACATTTCAAACAGGGTTACATTTCAATACTAAGGTGGTAACATTTTTAACACAAATCAAATGTCACCATGTTTATTCATAGACATTCATTTTCACATTGTAAATAATATTGCGACATTTAAAGCATGATTACATTTCGAGACTAAAGTGGTTACATTTTTAACACAAGGCATATGTCACCATATTTATCTTAGATGTTATCATTATAACATTCATTCAAATCCAAACAAACATATTATTTAACGGTTACATTTCAATCTAAGGTGATAACATTGCTACAAAAACCCCTACGTCACCAATTTTACTCATATATGTTTTCATTTTAAAGGTTTTGAGGTAAAATCAAACATCTCGTATAATAATTACATCTCTCAACTAATATGGTAACATTCTTAACACAACCCCATATGTCACCATGTTTATTCATATACGTAATCATTATAAGAGGCTTTGAGATAAATCAAACAAACATAAATAAAATGATATCATCTCACTGTACAATATTACCATTGCATAGATAATTAAACCAACTCAACTGCAAAATAAAATAAAAATAAAAACACAATATGGGAAATGATGACAAATTAAAGCAAATTCCTCATCTAAATTAGAACTTTAAACCTCTATGATTTGGATAGAATCCTCATTTTTTTGACATAATAACTCAAATCTGCACATTAAAATACAAAAAATTCAAACTTTTTAACATAAATCAAACAAAAATCCAATAAATCAAAACACAAAAGATTGATACCATGTTTATTCTTTGGTGTTTATGTTAACAAAACAAACATTTTGATAATCTTCCGAAATAACTAGACAAAAAAAACGAATCTTAATGAAACAAATATGACCATTTTTTACAAATTAATTGCTAAACCAAAAAACCCAGCAATATTTTAAATTAAATTACTAAACAACAAATACCACCATAAAATCAACATGTTAAACAAAATATCTTCCATATTTTTTCCGATGTTTTCTATTTTGCCACTGTTTATTTTGCCACCAGCTGAATGAAGCTCTAAACGATGAAGATGATGAGGATGAAGATGGTAGAGATTTTAATTATTTTGGGTTTTGAGAGAGAATGTGATGTGATAAGGTAGAGAGAGGGTGGTGATTTGAAAAATGTAATGAAAAGAAGAAAAGTGAGGATGTGATGACTGAGAAGCCGCGCCTAACTCATGCATGAGAGTTCCCCACTTTTAATTTTTTTAATCTCTTTTGTCAAATCATGTTTACAATATAATAATAGCAAAAACGGCCCACTAGAATCCGTATTATCTAATTCGGTATCTATTCGCTCCGTCTTCAGCTTGTGACGGATAACATCCGTCACAAAAGAGACTAATTGTATATTATATAGCTATGATATGAATTTTAAACTTCTTTAACCCACATATATAACTTGTTCAACTTTGATTCTTCTCACTTTTGTGCAAGAAAAATGTCACAGATCTCATGGACAATATCAATTGATGTTACAGTAGACTACCGAAGGCTTTAATTTGACTAGTACGCAATGTATTTGTTTTCTTGCTCATAACTTCTGCTTGTATATTATACTAATTGAGGGTTATAGGAGGAATACTGTTGTTTTTATATTAACTACTTTTATGATGAAATCTAAAGATTTTAGTCTAATTATCATCTCTATTACTTTTTGTCGATAACATACACTTTTACCTTGAAAACTTACTTTTTTTGTCTGATTACTTAGTTTACCAAATTTGGCGATCAACTTACCAATTGGTCTAGATAACAAAAATGAGAGATTACTAAAAGCTACTCACAACTATTAATATTTGTTTGCTGACCTTTTATTATTTCAACAACTAACCTACATTATAATGCTAGATTCTAGTTTTGTTAGATTTTCTGGAGTTTTTTTCCTTTTTTTTTTGGCAACTATAAATAAAGGTTCCTTACACAAAGTATACCTACATTTCTAAGTCAGGCACAAACACTACATTATTATAACAAAAATTAAACTAGGGGTAGTGGTACTTAAAATCCGGGGCTTTTTCAAAGAATTGTTGTAGTAACACATTGAGGATGCAAGAGCTTTTCTTTTCTTCGGTAATTGAGCTTTAGGAGAGTACCTGCAACAAGACACACTTACGCCACCGGGACGTAGAAATTTATGGGAGAGAGATCTACTTTCAGCGAGAGTAGATAAACTGTGTCTTGGAGATTCATCCCCTTGACTATGATTCTTCTTGCAAATGGTCATTCTCCATTTCTTGTGCACATGACGAGTAGAGGGGTACCTGCAAAGCATAGGTGTAAAAAGGGCGCATGGTGATTTCTCAAACGAGTAAGTCTTACACTTCTTGGGGCGAGCTGAGAAAATGAAAGGCTGGTGGTCACTATAAGCCATCTGAGCTAGAGAGCAAATAAAAGTAGTCTTTTCATTCACCAGAGAGACAAGGACGCTTGGATCATTAACAACACCTCTAGTGTTATCTTGGGGGGTAAGAGTATCAGGAGGGGAAAAATTATCGCATATTGAAGACGCACTTGAAGTCGCGGTCTCAGTAGAGAACGCGTTCCAAATTTCGTTAGGAAAAGCAAGTTTCACCTTGATAATATCAGAGGGAGTCATGTCTTCGTTCATAGCCCTCATAATCTTAGGTTCCCACTTTTTAGAACATCTCCTCCTCCTCTTCTTCTTCTTCTTCTTCTTCTTCTTCTTCTTCTTCTTCTTCTTCTTCTTCTTCTTCTTCTTCTTCTTCTTCTTCTTAGATCGTTCTTTTATAGTGTCTCTCATAGTGTCTCTCACCTTAGTAACCTCACCCTTAAGAATCCGAATTGTTAAAGTTGACGAATCCCGTTTACGGTAAAAGCTCACCGTTTTACCATCCAGCAACTTTTTATAAGATTATGCCGGGATCCTTAGACGGGAACTACCACTTCCGTTTTTGGAGAACTCAAAAACTGACTTATTAGCACAAGTATTTTGAGCTTCCATCACCTCCATATCCAGACTCTCATTTTCCTTGAGAGTCACATCACTTTTAGTTTCCATCACCTCCGTGATCATGCTTTCACTATCTTTTATACCCACGTCAGATGCCGAGATATGAGCAGGCTTCTTATTGCTCCCGTCCATGTCATTATCAGTAGCAACCTCCAACACTCTTTTACCATTTTCCTTAATGAGAATGTGACCTTTTACCACATCTAATTCCCTTAATACATCCTTATTACTAGGTTCAACAACTAAGGCCTCAACCAAATCGAATTCAGCTAACGAAAACCTTTTCAACTTCATATAAGCAACCGCCCTTCGAAACCGTGCCTTAATATTTCGAGGAAATGTGTCCAAGATCATGGAGCACATACCCGCTGCAGCTTTGTATTCCTCAAGTTTCAAGGCACACGTAGCCATATTAGAAATAAGGGAAATAGCAAGGTCAGATAATGATTGAATATCTTCACCTCCACTATTTCCCAAGCTTATACTAAGCAGTTTACAAGCTTCATCGTAGCACGCTGCGGCTAGGGCTGAGCAAAAAAACCGATTATCCGAATTGATCCAATATCCGATCCGGATCCGATCCGAAAAAGTGGATATCCGATCCAAAAAATAGTTTGGATTAGATATCTGATCCGAAACTTTCGGATACGGATTAGATATCGGATATCAGCTCTCAAAATTTCGGATATCCGGTATCCGAACCAAAAGTAAAAAAACATTCATTTTGGTTGTTTGGATGGATGTGGGTCTTTGTTTTTGACGTAATAAAGCCCATTCACCCAACCCAATACAAAACCCTAAAAATTCAATCCCTTAATCCCTCTTTACTTTGTTCCCCATCTGCCTCCCTCTTCTCCTTCCTCTCATCTCTGTCATCACTAACCACCATCCCATCAGCATCACACCCACCCAACCACCATCGGAGCAACAAAATCAACCACGAGCAGCAGCCAACTCCTCAATCCAGGCGTCATCGCTACTCAGTCTTGCATCTCCAACCAGGAGAAGACCTGACTCCGTCGTCATCAGCAACAAGTCAACAAGTTGCCCTGTGTTTCGCACGCCGACGCCGTATCAACCGAGCTCATCATCACCAATCGACCGAGCCCAGCAACCGCGGACCACCGGAGTTCAGCAATCGAATCACCATCTGTGTTGAGCATGTATTGATTGTTCATATTCAACACACTTGAATATTTAATCTATAATTGATTAATGGTTTTGAATTCTGAAATTGATAATGAAAATTATCGATTTTTGGATATTAAATTGGTTTTGGATATTAAAATATGATGAAAGTTATCGTTTTGAATTCTGAAATTGATTTTTTTCGGATAGATAACGGATATTTGGATATCTGATCCGAAATTTTCGGATACTAAAAATCAGATATCCGAATGTTTCGGATCAGATATCGGATAATGAAATTTGTGAGTTTCGGATACGGATATCCGATCCGAAATCGGTTTCGGATCAGATATCTGATCTATACTCTCCCCTAGCTGCGGCTATATCAAAGTCTTTTTGCCTAAAAAAATAGTTTCCCCTATCTTTAAGCTCCCTCACCTCAGCTAAAGCTATCTGAGCTGACCCCTGCATTTTCATAAAATAGCTTAACATCTTATCCCCATCATTCTCCATAAACCCATCGCTAACATGGGCACACGCAAAAGCTTCGAGAAATTTCTGATAATCTTCAATGGAAGTCATAGTTCTACAAAATCTTGAGACCCAAACTCGAGCACTCCAGCAAACCGAAAACCCACCCCGGAAAGGAGAGAAAAAACTTCAAGATGACGATCAAATAGAACACTTAACTTCCAAAACAGCTTGAAAACTCAATAAAGCTTGCATACAGATGGAAGTATGCACACATACAACAAACCTAGCAAGAGCAACAAAACAGATGCTACGAAGACGATTAGAAACGAAAACCACCCCAAAAGACAGTAACTAAGACAGTAAATCGGAAATGGAAAACCAAGCAAAAACTGGAAAACCTTATTAAACATACAAAAAACTAATTAACAGAAAAACACAATAAAAGAGAAGACGATGTCATCGGTGGTGTTGCGTGGACCGTTAATCAGCGACGACAAAGCGGTCTAAGAAAATCGCACCACAAGATGGTAGACGCGACACACAATTGAAGAACGATCAACCTTGATTGCAAAGCCACGAACCGGATGACCATCAAAAAATCACGAACTACAAAGCCACCGGATGGTGGTGAGAATCAATAAAGGAAAGGAAAGGGTTGTAGTAGCCTCGCCGGCGACCTAAAAAGACGACCGGAGAAGTCGCCAGCGAGATCAATCGATTTTGATTTGGGGATTTTTTATTTCGGGGTTTTTTTCCCTTTCTCTCTCCACGATTGTCGTTGGTTTTATAACTCTTAATTTTGTAAGGCTTAATGGACTTTCTTCAATTTAGTCCACAGTGTAACAATTGTTGATAATTGTAGTCATCTATCGGTAAAATTTCGTATTGTTGGTTGATATTTTTATTGAATTAGTGTTCCCTTAAAAATGTTTGAAATGCAGAGTTGGTTGACGGCCGAAGTTGAGCAAGAAGATATCATCCTGGAACATCTTATGAATCTATGTAACATTATTTTTGTGATCTTGATTTATTGATCTCAAAGGTCACTGGAGCTGAGGTCTCGAAGATGTACTGATTATCTAGTATTTTTGGAATTTGAAACTTTACATGTTCTTTGTATAAACGATGTCAATAATTTTGGTAGTAGCACCCAAAGTCCAACAATAGAGTTTAAAAACTTGTATTTTCTTTGTATGAACTACGGAGTAGATCAAAGATGTATTTATGTCCAATTTAACTTTTTACGTCTCGAATGGTCAAATGTAGCGTCTTTAACTCAAAAAACACAGCTTAGTTTGAGATTTTATTATTTGAAAACTAGCATTGAAGATTTTATTCGATTAGTGGTACAATGTTCATGGAATTTTTACGCTTGCGGATGTTACTCATCATATTTGCATGTGAGTTTATATTTGCAAAGTGTCATTCATCAGATTTTAAGATTAGAATTGACAACTTAAACTTATGAACTCAGTTGTCATTAAGTTGAAAGACTTGCATTTTAAATTGAAAACTAAGGCCTTTATATTAGCTGATAACTTAAACTTTAACCTTGGAAACTTTAGGCACTTTGTCAACACCTTGAGATTATATGTTTTAAGTGGAAAAAGTACTTTGAGGTTTCTAGATGATAAAGGTAGTGCTATTAAAAAAAAAAAAAAAAAAAAAAAAAAAAAAAAAAAAATAGTGTGAACTCTAAAGTTAAGACAATTAATATGTACGGTGTTTTAAGTTGAAAACTCATACAGTAATAATTTATAATTTTCTTAAAAGCATTTGTTTGATAACATTTGATTATTCATGGAAAAACTCCAATCTGGATTGATTGGCTTTTATCTTGCAAATTTGTTACTTTAAGTTGTAAACTCATGATTTTAAATCGCTAGCTCATACTCCCTCTGTCCCGGTCATTTGTTGTCCTTTTCCATTTTAGGGTGTCTCAGTCATTTGTTGTCCTTTCTATTTTAAGAATGAACTTGATGAGTAATTTGACCATTCTCATTCAATTTGTTCCACTTGTCATTTAGTTATTGGCCTTTTCCTCTTTCCTTGATCTTTGTGTCAAAACGAAAGGACAACAATTGACCGGGACGGAGGGAGTATATTTTAGACGAAATTGTAGTTTCGAGTAGAAAACTACTAGTTTTGTAATTAAAACTTTATGTACTAATATTCATAATTCAAAATAAGTTAAAGTGGGATAAGTTTTACAAAGTGATAAACATTTATCATAGAGAATTTAGAAAAAAAAATTGATTTATGTCCTCGGAATCATTCCAAAATTTAAAACTCACGGAGAGTATATTTATACTCAAAACTCACATCTTTAAGTTAAAAACTTGAATAATTACAGAATACAGCAACGACTTTAGTTGTGAGCACAAGTCAAATATTTATTGTCAGAACTCAATATGCTTCAAACTAGTACTCCGTAGATAGATTGATGCAGTAGAAATGTTTACTCCATTCTCCACGTGACCACGTTCCATGCTTTGGGTTTTTGTTGAAATGTTGCGGTTATTTTCTTTCACTCCGTTATCTCTCAGTTTACCAAAACTAGTCATTGAAATCCCTGTAAATATTTAAAAAATGTTAAGTAATACTCCCTCCCATTCACAATAAACCTCTCATTTCATTTTGGCACAAAAATTAAGGAAACACACTACCCCACCATATAATTAAATTTGGACCACACAAATACACTACCCCACCATACAATTAAATTTGGACCACACAAACACTTACCAAAAAAGGAAATAGGGAGGTTTTGTTAATAACCGAAAAAGGAAATGGGGAGGTTTATTATGAATGGGAGGGAGTATATATTAATATTTTATATTCTATTTCTTTTATTTTGATAATAGAGTAAAACACGTGCTAAATTTGCAAGGGATTGAAACTTGCACATGTTTTAAATTTGTGATATTAACGCACAATTTCGGTGTTGTAACATGAAACATAATATATAATATATAATAAATGCAATGTATGGGAAATAATAAAAAGCAAACACTATAAATATCGTTATAAAATGGAAATAATTATCAAATTTGAAAAGGGTTTACAATCAAATTGAAGAAACATAATTGCAGACTTAACGAAAATAGACTAATATCATTCCAAATATTGGAAACTTTCATGGTAGACTACATTAGTTGTTGTATTTGATGTAACCTTATTACTATCACAAATCAAAAGTTTCAAACCTTCTTTTCTTGTAACTCTGGAAATCGCTACGTAAAGCTGTCCATGACTAAAAACTGGTCTTGGAAGGTAGATGCTGACCTGAGATAAAGATTGTCCTTGACTTTTAGTCATGGCAAAACGGACCGCGATGGGGAATTGCCTTCTGCTAAAACGTACCGGGAATTTACTGGTATCCGATGGAGTCAGTGTTAGTCGAGCAATATGCACGTGATCACCTTTATGACTACCTATTAAAAACGTACATCTAATCACGTGTGACGCTAAATCAGTCACAATTAATCGTGTTCTATTACACAAACCGCGTGATTGATCAATGTTCCTGAGACGCATCACCATAGCACCGACCTTCAACTTCAATTGATGATTCGGGAGTCCGGAACATTTGATACTATTGAGGTATTCGGTAGAGTGAAGGTCAGGCTCACCCATGCCTCTATCATCGTTAGAAACTTCATCGGAGCTTAGATATATAACCTCATCCTCATCGATTTTTGACAACACGTAGTCATTTACCGCTTCAACTATCTCGTGAGTAGGGGCGAGGATTCCCCTTTCTTGGAGGTAATCTGGGATCCACAACTGGTTTTGTAGATCCGGATACGTGACATTTACTATTGATGCAATCGGATCTGCCACATGTTGAATGAGTAAGTCGTCTGGGAATTGTAGATCGACTTCCCCGTCATTTTCACCGCCCGCTAAACCATCTCCAATTTCCAAGATCCACTCTGAGAATTTCCTTATATCGTCAAAATTGTCGCTTGTCATTCCACCTTGCAAACGCATGTTCTTTGTCAGTCTAAGCACCTGGACAAATTCAAATGTTATCATATTTATATAATTAATTTTTTAAAACCGTAGTAACTAATAACGTTGGTAGACATATATATTGGTATGGTAATTAAGGAATTACCTTACAGGAAGGCCACAAATACGATGAACAAAGAGATGCACGCACAACGTCTGCTCTACTTCCTTTGAAGACAACCGGTAGAGTTTGGCGAAAATCTCCCCCGAATACTACCACCTTACCTCAAAACGGTAATTCGGCATTTTTCTCGTTCACAACGCGCATTACATCTTTCAAACTTTTATCAACAGCCTCGAAGCTATGTTTGTGAGTCATAGGTGCTTCATCCCATATTATGAGTTTGGCCCTTATCAAAAGTTCAGTTAAATCACTACCGGGCTTAATTCGAGAGCAAGTAGAATCCTCATTCACGTTGAACAGAATGCTTAATCTCGAATGAGCTGTTACACCACCAGGTATCAAGGTTGCTGCAATTCCGCTTGATGCAACTGCTACAACAATTTCTCCCTTACTTCTTTTGCCAGAACACAAAGAACGCCAAATGAATGTCTTCCCAGTTTCGCCATATCCATAAACAAAGAACACCCCTCCTCCATTATTTAAAACAACGTCCATTATTATTTCATTGTACACCGACCTTTGTTCATCAGTCATTGAAGATAGCTGACGCTCATTTTCTTCCCTAAGTGACTGTTTGTCGTACGACGATGCATCCATTACTAACATGTTTCGATGGTGTGACGTTGTTGAAGAATCTGGAAGAGGCATGCCTTGAAATCTAGTTAGGCTACTCCCATTTAATTGAAGAGAATTTTCAATATCCATAAGAGCATAAGTTTTCAACTCTTCATCAGTCAGTTGTAAGGCCGATATAGGAAAAAAGGTGCATATATTATTGATCGACAAATGGAAGTTGGAGAAGTATAAATATAATGAGAGATAGAGTGAAAAAGTAAACAAATGACCCTTTATTAAAAACTTATTCTAATCAAGGGAGCCATAAATGTAGAGTGATATAAAAGACAAACCTGGATTTTTAAGAAATTTGCGTTGCCTATAAAGGATATCATCGGAAAGAAGTTGTCAGGTTTCTTCCCAAACTGTGGTCGGCATAGACAAAGTACTAGACCGTAATAAAGTCAAAAAAAGGTTCCGAAGAATCTAGACCCCCAATCCGCAGCTTGTTTTATCGCATCAATACTCTCTGTCATCACCAATTAAGCCCAATTTGTAACACGCTTCTCTAAATATCGGACAGACATCTTCGTCGACGGTCCTGATGTCCTCAAAACACTTGGGCCCCTTAACGTGATTCAAAATGATTCTCATAAAATACAGCTCTCCGCAGTTCGGTGGGACGTGAACCAACCTACCAATCGTAAACCCTTTTTTTCTAAGACTCCATTGTCGCTCCTTCTTCTTCCAAACAAATTTAGTTGAGAATTGACAATATAACAATTCTTTTGCATCCTGTATATCCCGTTGTTCAGAACTGTTGCAGCCCATCCAATTCAAAAACTGCGATACTCCCATTGATGATTTATCTACAACGTCGTCAATGAAATCATCATCATAAAAAACAACAGGCTGCTCATCCGGAAGGTGGTACAACAGCCTTTCAACAGCAGTAGTCCTATAATGAATTTCAAAACCAAATAACTGTAATACTACGATTTTATGAGTCTTTGGGTACTCTATCGAGTAGGGCTTACTCTCTCGAGTAAGTAGTTTTTGACGCAAACTAGTAGTCTGCCTGTAGGGTACTGTGGACAGCGGGCCGCCCACGGGGGCGCTTGGTGAAAACGAAGCAAGCGTTTGCATTTTGTATGGAGTCGCCACCAATTTTTATGGGAAATTGGAACCGTTCGAATACCTCGTGTCATGTCAAGACACAAAGTAGTGACATGAACACTAAGCAATCGTTACCCTTAGCATTCTATGTCTAGAATGACTCTCGTGGATGCCAATGAACACGGGTGTTCACAGATATCTGGAGTAAGGGGTGAGGGTACGTATTAGGAAGCTCTTTTGATCGAACACCTAATCCCGCCCGCCTCGATAGCGGCCTCTACTAATGATTAGGGAAGTTATTCGTACTTGATATATCGTCGGCTATATGCATGCAATGCAACATCCAAGTTTTAATCCTAGCATGTGAGAATTAGACTAAGTCGGTTGACACGTAATTAGCATACAATTGGGTTGAGGTAGGATTTAATGCTCATTTACATGTGAAAGCATACAAACAAAGAAAGAAATACAATAATTATGAATTACAACAATGAAAATTACAATAATTACAATGGAACAGGCAATTTATGTCGAAAATACCTTTAAAACGGATAATTTCGGAAAAAGAGATAAAAGAATAAATAACGAACAAAACAGAAGGTGATAATATGGTTAATAGTTGATTAATACGTAGTCTAAACAAACTAGGTCAAGGCAGAAACGGAGTTCAGGGACATTTAACTCGGCCAGAACAAAGCAGAGAGTCGCGTCCTTTGGAATAGGCGCAGCAGACGCTGCGTCTGTTCCTTGGCTCAGTTCTGGCTGTGAAGCCGTAATTGCAAGCCGTTAATGTTAATTGGTGATTTTGATGATCGATTAAATTATTTACTCGGATGAAAGTGATTAGCGCGTTATTTAACATATGAATAGGTCATAAAAACGATAAAATATGAATGAGACGGATACAAACGGATTAATTACATGATGGAATAATGATAGAAGTGAAAAATATTAATGAGTCAAACGAATTAAATCAATTAACTACGTTAGATATGATGGATTAATGACGAATATGCGACGAATATGTGAATAAACAGATAAAAACTATATCAAAGACGAATCCCAGAAACTCAATATGAACAAATTGAATCTCTACAACCTGGAATTGAATCTAATGAAAAAAACCCGCAAACATCGGATTATTAGGGATTTAAGTCGGATCTATGACAAATTAAACATGAGAATGACGATGAATAATATACATGTGGAATTATTATGATATTAAGACGAAGAATTAACAGACGAAGCAAGCAAAAGAAAGAATTTGAACACGAATTACAGAGGACAAACGAAGAAGAAAGGAAGCGAGGCTGGCGGCCTCACGAAGAGGCGCAGCAGAACTGCGCTCCTTCAAGAGGCGCAGCGATTCTTGCGTCCTTTCTCGACGGTTTTCTACTGGAAATCCGCAAAAACAGGTTTTAACAAAGGGTTTTAGAAATCGATTTTAATGGTATTTTCGACGTAAACCTTACAATTGATGATACAAAAAGTAAAATACAATAAATAAAAGGGGAATTTACACCCTCAGACTTACATGTTGACGAAACGAGAAGGACTAAGATATCGATTAGTGATGCTCGACGCGAATGCAAAGAAAGTGCCCTCGTAAGAGGAAAACGATTGATTAATTAAGTTGATTATTGTGTAGTTGGTCAAATTGGTCGGTCATGCAACGGAGAGGCTGGTACCCGGAAAGATCCGAGCTTACGTGGTCGAAAGTTCAAGCACGTAGGCGCCAATAAGTAAGAACAAAGTCTAGAATGCAAAGGGAGAAGAGAAGGGCGGACACTCGCGTGAGAAATATGAGAAGCGAAGGCTCCTATTTATACTAATCACGTGAAGGAATTAGGGTTTCGGAGACTCTTTGGAAGTGAATCTCGGAAAGATATGAAAAAGATACGAAAAATACGCAGAAAAGGGCATGGGAAGAGGCGCAGCAGCCACTGCGTCTCTTGGAAGAGGCGCAAAGACTGCTTTGCGTCTATTCCGGGAGGTTTCCTCCCTGAAGAAAGATTTCGCGTTTGAGTTATGGTAGGACGGAAATAATTCGATCTTCCTTAATATTTTATATGAATATTACGGGATTTTATTTACCAAAAGATAAAATTTGTGAAATATGGAATAGAAATATCCTGGAACATCCCGAGAACATTCCGACTCGGGATTTAACGGTTATCGAGAAAATGGAGACGGTTTTAGGCCAGGACTCGAATGTACTCTAATTATCGCCAAAACGACCGTATCGGGACGTAGATGACAACCATGAGGTAGACATTAATATTTGAGCAATCACTTGACGATAATCTTACAAATTGTCACAAATCGTTCCGCGTATCAAACATGCGGCCCAATCATCACCGGGTGGTTTGCGGGAGGTGCAGAAATGAGGCATCTACAGAGCCCCCACTTTGACTGAGGCTTGGACAAGGCGAAAGTCAAAGTATAGCCATCAGGTCAATCGAAGATTACAACCTGACGACTATGGCGACGCGAGGCGGCTCAAGGGGTCTGAACCAAGGACCTGTCGTCGGGAACATTTTAAAGTCTGTCGACTATCGGGGAGGGTCGTTTAAAGTCCATTAGACTACGTAAGGAGGCTCGCCAGCCATAAGAAGAGACCGTACCTGAGACTTCTTCTCGAGATGCTTCCGGAGTTGCGTTGGAGCTAAGGTTGAGCATGGGAGCTAAGGGTAAGAGCTAAAGGACATATAAGGATTGTACTAGGGTATGGGACCCTAAAGGAAAGCATTGACGGGAAGGAGGCCTAAAGTAAGTTCAACTTAAGGGGTAAACCGAAGGTTGGGTATAGGAACTCTATTGGTTTGGGGAACTTGAAGGCTTATGAACCTAAAAGGATTGGGATCCTATAGTTGGAAAGTCCTAATTTTGGGTTTACGAACCTAAGAAAGAAGGCTTTGGGTTTGGGAACTTCTGGAGAACGACACCCTCGTCGAACTCCGCGGGGAAACAAGAAATATTGAGAGTAGCAGGACACGGCTGGGAACTGCTGGAGGGAAAACTGTTTGGATAATCTTCGGGAAAATATTGCAAGTAGCAGGACACGGCTGGGAACTGCTGGAGGGAAAACTGTTTGGATAATCTTCGGGAAAATATTGCAAGTAGCAGGACACGGCTGGGAACTGCTAAAGGGAAAACTGTTTGGGTAGATGTTAATCCTCACGTCTTGAGAGAGACAGTACGTCCGCTTACTCTCGCTGGAGACATCATGGGGAATTATTCTTCTTTTCATGAGAGGGAAAGTATATCCGCTTACTCTCGCTTGAGACATAATGAATGTGTGTCGAATTCTCGTGAATAAGTAAATGCTCGTTGCGACAAGCAAAAACGGGTCTTGGAAGGAATATACAGTCTGCTGCTGGCTTGGAAATGCGAGTCGGAACGGAAGAAAATCGTCGAACGGACCAAAAGAGTAAAATAGCATCGGGGAAGAGGCGCACCAAAGATGGGCCCACAAATAATGAACTTATAACGAATTTTTGAAAATCCGTATGGAGGGAACAAAAGGAAGAGGCGCAGCAAGAGCTGCGTCTCTTGGAAGAGGCGCAGCGCCTGCTGCGTCTATTCCCCAATTTGGCTTTCCTGCGTAAAAACGCGAAAATCAGAGGGATTGTATTCATTTGCATTCGAAACACAAATCACTCATTTCTCTCTCAAATCTTCACCATTTCCGTCAAGGTTGATTCAAAAGCTTGCTTTAAACATGACTAATCGAGGTATGTATCTCAATCTTGCATTAATCCTCTACATTTGTTGAATTTTGAGCCGCAAAATCTAGGGTTTTCGACCCTTTTGATCGAAAATTTGGGGCTTTTCCCCCAAATGGATTTGCCTTGTCAAATTGATGTTAGAAATGGATAGTAGGTAATGTTAGGAACATAACCATGTATTTGTTTCGAATTTTTGTCGAGTTTTGAGCCTTTGAGTGAAATTTTGAGACGGTTTTACAGCTAAACCCTAAATTGCTTCGAAAATAGCCTTAGGATTGCCCATTTGCGATGAAATTTGATATTTGGGATCCCTGGGTGATGGGCAAACTTTCTACCATCTCGGAATTTTGGTTTGTGACAACTTTTTCAGGACACCTTTCTAGGGCATAATCGTTGTTATAGCGAAATGCTGCCGAAATTTCGACTTGAACCCGGAACTAGGCTCCGAATTGGACTTGACTTGACCCAATTTATCACATGAGTGATCGGGTTGATGGGAATATGGCCAAGGATGGCAAGGAAAGGGCGATTTCAGGGCTTTGAAGGCTCGAAAACTCCTTAACAAAGGCTTGTCGTCGTATGACGCGGCCTGAATTTGCTTTAACATTGCAGGTGATAAGGCTTCTACTTCTAGGAGAGCTCCCATGGAGATAGACGCCGCTACTGTTGAGGAGGCTTTAGAGCAGGCCTTCACCGCTGCGGTGATGGCTGCTGAGTTTCACGAGGAGGAGGCCGTCGAGGAGGAGGAGATCCCGAGACGGGCCAACGTCGGGCGAGGAGGTCGTCAGCTGAGGGGAGCTCCTGCGTGGTCTGAGACCTGGGAGAGTAGGCACCTCGTGTGGGCTGCAGAGGGTCACCTGTCCTACAGAACGGTGAAGAGTTTGGTAAATAGGAATTCACTACTCACTACTCATCCCATATTCATCCTTTTGTCCAAATTTCTTTCAAATTTCGTTCAAAACTAAAGATAGCTTTTATTTCCAATCATAATAGGAGGCCGGGAACATCAGGTCGTTCTTGGGGTATGATACTGTCGTTTTGTACCAAAAATAAATACCTAAGTTACTACTAACAGAAGTCAGCGGTAAGTAGGGTCGATTTCCACAGGGAGGCTATTTTGCTAATTATCTGTTCAATTCTGTCTGTCAGGGTGTCACAGAAATGGGGGTTTGATTTGATTTAACTAACTAGAGACTAAGCGAGGGAAATGAATAAGAAAAATTAACAATAGGAGAAGGGTAGTATGCTAAGAGTCGGTCCACCGTGGCAGCTATCAGATCTTATACTATCGGGAATACTAAGGCGATTAGACTATTGATAAGAAGAGCTATGGTCGTCACCTTTCGGTCCTTAAACCGCCCTAGAGCGTAAACAGCTTAACTTTCGCCCTCACTGCAATACCCTATTGTAATTAAGCAAGCCTTCCCTTCCAATCTTTCGATCTAGGTCGGGGTTAACTAGATTTATGGTCTCCTGCATGCATTCATTCGACCGGATAACAGTTAAATTGCCTAATACAATTCTTATCGCAGGGCTAATCTATTTAATACAATTAAAGCATTGCTACCACGGCTTCCTTAATCCTAACATACTAAGGGGAATTTAGCTAGACATGGAATTAATAAGAATAATAAATAAAGAGGGAGAGGGAATAATAACCATTAAATAAAAAGAGAGAAAGGAAGAAAGAATTACTGAATTAAAGAGATCCGGAAATGAACAGGAATAAAAGTAACAGTGTATAGAGAAAAGGGGAAGAGCAACGTGATCCTTGGATGATTACAAATGACAACCTTTACTCCTATTTATAAGAAAATAGGAATAGGATTAAACCTAATGACGGAATTAGAGCTTAAAAGCCCAACCCGTCAGCATAGCCCACTCGATCGAGTAAAGAAATCACTCGATCGAGTAAACTCAGCCAGAAAACAGCTCGATCGGAAGGTAAAGTGCTCGATCGAGTGAGTGCATAAGAGAAACTGGTCGATCGACTACTAAGTCTTACTCGATCGACTGATTATTGACTCCTAAACCACTCGATCGACTAATAAATCACTCGATCGAGTGGGTCTTGACTTCAGCAGCTCATCATTCTCGTTAGTTGACTTTGATTTGTCCTTTTAGCTCCCGAAACACCTTCACGCATCCCAAAACAGCTATATTTCCGCTCCAAATCTACTCTTCCTCCAAATGCATGCAGAACGGACGGTAAATGACTTGATTTCGCTACTTTCTGGTTCATTCCTGCAAATAAGACAAAATAACCCAAAGTAGCATATTCGGGGCATTTCGTAGCATAAAACCACGATAAAGGCATAGAAATACGTGCATAAAATAGGCTAAAAAGACTATATAAAATGCACGTATCAAATCTCCCCAAACCAAACCTTTACTCGTCCTCGAGTAAACTAAAATGCAACTAATGGAACGGAAAAGATAACTCAGAGCCAGCTACAAATGCCCACTTAAGCCAATTTAATGCGAGCAAACTAACACTTATAGCTAAACAGTCAAATGCAAACGAGTTATAAGATGTTCATAATAAAGCTGAACCGTCGACCTTGCAAGACCTTTAACAATGGACTCTCACGGGTCACTCTTCTCTCATGAAGCAAAGGGTAAGCATATATATGTAAGAGAGAAAGAAAAATAGTCGCTCACCTAAACTACGACCCACATAAACATGTATGCAGCTAATATGATAGACAATTCTAACTACCAAACATACATTCCAACCAAACAAGGTCCTGTCACAGCCGATGGCTTACAAAAATATGGTAAAGTGAGGCAATGGGTAAGAAAAGGCAAAACATTTATGGGAATGTGGAGGTATAGGTGATCAAGCTAGTACCTAAACAAAACCATATGAAACATATCCATTTCCAACTCAATTATGAATTTAAGCACATGCCCTTCATTTGGCACAAAACTCACCAAACCAAACTAGAAATACTCCTCAAATGATATAAGATAGAACATAAGAGTGAAACCGTCTCATCAAACATCAATCTTTTTTCGAAATCTTTTTCCTTTCTTTTTCTATTTTTTCTTTCTTTCGGTTTCTTCTTTTCTTTTTTTCTCGATTTTTTTTTTTTTTTTTCAATTCTTTTCACTTCTTTTTCACTTCTTTTTCTCATCAACCTCCTTTTCTTCATAAATTACCAACTCCAAATCAATATGATATGAGCCAAGATTTGATACAATAGACAATATACCGCAGAACAATCTAAACTAGCTTGACAAGGCAAAGCTAAAACGGATGTAGTTAAGGGTCAACAGGCAAATTTGACTAATGTGGAGTTTATGGGTAAAAATGAAAGAAAAGGGAATTCGTAAGCACCTCCCTGCATGTGACACCAACCACTAACCCGAATGTATGACGGCAAAAAGCAATTGAATTTCATATACGTGCAAATTGATGATACATGTTATGCAAGGAGTAACTACTCACAATCCTACATGAAACTGGTCATAAATGACACCAGTTTATAAGGCTCTAATTCCTTAGAAATTATAAGTAGGTTGCCAAAATTTCAGGTCAAGTCTATTCGTTCAGCTAAATTTTAACATTAACTCGTAGACATGCAATAAGACAAAGTTAGAAGATAACATTTTAATGCAAGGCTTAAGCAAAAAGACAATTGTAGTGCAATTTCATCATTGAAATCTACCGTTCCGACTCAACCTATATGCTAAAATAAACGTGAAAATTTTTGAATTTTTAACAATTTTTCAAATTTTTATTGAATTTTTGAATTTTTTAACAAAAATAAACAACAATGCAAACATAAATTAAACGTGATAACTGAAATGCAGTAAAAACAAAATGCAGACACAGATATGGATGCATAACCTCCCCAAACCAAACCGTACAATGCCCTCATTGTACCAAAACATGGAAAGGAAATGCAAACTGAAAGAGGAAGAGAAAGTAAGTGCGGAAAAACTCACAAAATAGCGCGAATAAGGGGACCTCCCCAAACCGACCATGAAATGGGAGGTTGCTAAGGCCCGGAAAACCGTCTCAGGAAGCTAATCCAAGTCAATAACACTCGATCAAGAGGGATAGTAGCTGATCGAGTAACATGGGCGTCTAAAACCGCTCGATCGATCGGAATAGTGGTCGATCGAGTGGTTCTCTAATCTGCAGGTGGTCGATCGAGTAACATCTTCACTCGATCGAGTGGATTCATCAGCAAAGGTGCTCGATCGAGTAGAGAAACTACTCGATCGAGTGGATCTCAGCGTGTACCTGCAAAACACAATGGAAAACAGCCCGTAAACTAACTAGACAAGCAAACTGATAAAGTCTATGGTGTAGAAACCATTTATTACAACTGAAATAAAATAAAGAATGCAAAATAAAGACGCCGGGTTGCCTCCCGGTTAGCGCTAGCTTCAGTCAGGTCCCAGCTCGACCTTCTTTTTCTTCGAGCCACTCAAACTAATCACAATCAAAACAGCTCAAAGCGCGCAACAACCTGTCAAATAGCTGCGCATGTGCTACACAACAGCATAAGTAGCACCAAAGTGGAATCAAGAAATAGGAAATGAAATTAAACAACCGTTTGAGTCTAACAAATTTCCTATGTGAGCTCCTAAATTTATCCACATAATAAAGGAGCGCGGAGAAATGTCAATATATAAGGGTCCCGATTCAGATTAGCAAACTTGAAATGATAAGGACGGTGAAAATTCGTTAAATTATGCGTCCACATATGAGAGGGTGTAGCATTAAAAGAAGGAGCACAAATTAAACGAGGCAATATACTGTTAAAACAAACAATAATGAAATTATCGCTTACTACCTCGGGTTGGTCGCTCTCAACGACGGAATCACTGACAAAGGAATGCATTACCTCATCCGTGCTAGGAGCAATTACCGTCTCAGCTGCTTCTTCATCAACCTCCTCAGTGGAATCCATCCCGTAAATCGCAGCTTCAAGTGTATCCGACTTACTGTGAATAAGGGAGGTTCACCGTAACCTTCATCATCGTCAAACTCGTCGTCCAATATGAACCCAAGTGACGAATTAAAGCTCCCAATGGTTAATTCGGTCGATCGAGCGAATAATCACTCGATCGACCACTTTCCTCCCGCATCTCACTCGATCGAGTAACAAAATCGCTCGATCGAGCACTTTCCTCATGCATGTCACTCGATCGAGAAGAGATATTACTCGATCGAGGACTTTCTTCCTGTACAGCGCTGATATCCTTGCATACGTTCTGGAAATACGATAGAAAGTCGTCATCCGAAATATAGAAATCATTTTCAGCATTGGGCAACGCGGGTTCTTCATGGGAAAAACCGCTCTTGGTCAAGCACACCTCTTCTGGTTGCCGAGCATCCGACTCAGCTGTTAGCTGAGCTATTCCAGACCTTATCTCATCTACGCCCGCGAAAAATCGTCTATCATATTCTTGCATTAAAGATTTCAGCTCCGCAATTTCTTTTTGTATATCAGGAGGATCTTGTTGCGGTGGCCATTGATAGGGTGGATGTGGCGGCACAACTACAGCTGCATTGTGCTCAAGAAGCACCACATCCCCAAGATTTCTTCCTTTCCCAACTAGCGGGTTTCTCAACTTGGGCTTCAAGCTGAGCAATTAGTCGGGAGACAGATGTCATCTTGGCAAGAGGGATCGAAGGTACTCAAGCCTTCCCTTCGGCAATCTCCCTCAGTAGCCTGTCTAATAAACCTGTAAGCCTATCAAAACAGCACTAAAGAAAAAGATAAGAACAGCCTCAAGGTACTTAGTCTTCCCTTGAGGCGAAAGGACAAACAAAATAAAACAGATAAAAAGCGTCGCCTCCCCGGCAACGGCGCCAAAATTTGATACTGTCGTTTTGTACCAAAAATAAATACCTAAGTTACTACTAACAGAAGTCAGCGGTAAGTAGGGTCGATTTCCACAGGGAGGCTATTTTGCTAATTATCTGTTCAATTCTGTCTGTCAGGGTGTAACAGAAATGGGGGTTTGATTTGATTTAACTAACTAGAGACTAAGCGAGGGAAATGAATAAGAAAAATTAACAATAGGAGAAGGGTAGTATGCTAAGAGTCGGTCCACCGTGGCAGCTATCAGATCTTATACTATCGGGAATACTAAGGCGATTAGACTATTGATAAGAAGAGCTATGGTCGTCACCTTTCGGTCCTTAAACCGCCCTAGAGCGTAAACAGATTAACTTTCGCCTCACCGCAATACCCTATTGTAATTAAGCAAGCCTTCCCTTCCAATCTTTCGATCTAGGTCGGGGTTAACTAGATTTATGGTCTCCTGCATGCATTCATTCGACCGGATAACAGTTAAATTGCCTAATACAATTCTTATCGCAGGGCTAATCTATTTAATACAATTAAATCATTGCTACCACGGCTTCCTTAATCCTAACATACTAAGGGGAATTTAGCTAGACATGGAATTAATAAGAATAATAAATAAAGAGGGAGAGGGAATAATAACCATTAAATAAAAAGAGAGAAAGGAAGAAAGAATTCTTTTGAATTAAAGAGATCCGGAAATGAACAGAATAAAAGTAATGAGTGTATAGAGAAAAGGGGAAGAGCAACGTGATCCTTGGATGATTACAAATGACAACCTTTACTCCTATTTATAAGAAAATAGGAATAGGATTAAACCTAATGACGGAATTAGAGATTAAAAGCCCAACCCGTCAAAGATAGCCCACTCGATCGAGTAAAGAAATCACTCGATCGAGTAAACTCAAATTTTAAAACACTCGATCGGAAGGTAAAGTGCTCGATCGAGTGAGTGCATAAGAGAAACTGGTCGATCGACTACTAAGTCTTACTCGATCGACTGATTATTGACTCCTAAACCACTCGATCGACTAATAAATCACTCGATCGAGTGGGTCTTGACTTCAGCAGCTCATCATTCTCGTTAGTTGACTTTGATTTGTCCTTTTAGCTCCCGAAACACCTTCACGCATCCCAAAACAGCTATATTTCCGCTCCAAATCTACTCTTCCTCCAAATGCATGCAGAACGGACGGTAAATGACTTGATTTCGCTACTTTCTGGTTCATTCCTGCAAATAAGACAAAATAACCCAAAGTAGCATATTCGGGGCATTTCGTAGCATAAAACCACGATAAAGGCATAGAAATACGTGCATAAAATAGGCTAAAAAGACTATATAAAATGCACGTATCAGGGTACACGACAGCGATGGAGCACTACGAGCGGCTGTCGGCGGAGGAGAGGGCCATGATCGAGCGTGGAGCGTTCGGTCCTTTGGTACAGGTCTGGAGGGATATCGTGAAAAGGAAGTTACGGGCTAACCTTAGCCTGGTCCGCGCTTTCTTGGACCGATTCTGGGATACGACTTCCACGTTTCACCTGCCTTTCGGTGAGGTGGGAGTTACTTTGGAGGATTACGGCATGATTTCTGGTCTGCCGTGCGGGACCGAGGAGGTAGTGTGGCCGGAGACTGCCATGAGGGTGGACTCGGCCGAGGCGAGGAGATTGATCGGCTGGAAATTGTCGCCGAAGGCTGTTGCAGTGCCGGGTTTGGTACCCAGTTCTTATGTTCGAGACTACTTTGCGGGGAAGACTCCGGCGCTGGTGACGATTGACGGGAGGGAGACGGCTCCTCCTCCCTGTACAGCTGAGCAGAGGGCTCGTCTGTGGCTTTGGTGGTTCCTGTCTTCGATTTACCTCGGAGACAAGGGTGAGAGGTTGTCGACGAAGCTTATTCCCTTCCTTTCTGACCTGAGTTCCCTAGGGCGCTGGGACTGGGTCACTGCTGGTTTTGCGGTCCTCATCTGCTTCATGAGGGCTATGGTTCGTCCGGAGTTGATGGAGAAGGGGACTTCTCCAGGTGCTGTCGGACCTGGACTACTGTTGGAGGTATGAACCTTCCTTTAGACCAAAGTAAATTCCTTTCTTTTATCAAATCACGAAAGATCGTCATTGATTATTCTGTTTTACAGGCGAGGGTGTACTCCTACTTCCCGAGTCTCGCGCCCAAGAGGACGGAGCCGCTGGAGAGGGCATATCCTGTGGTGAGGGATTGGGTGATGTGCCGGACGAAGAGCAAGCGTTCTTCTCACAACGTCTACCGGCGGGACGTGAATGCCCTTCAGCTGAGCAGCGTGAGTATCTCATTTATATTCACTTGTTTCTTGCTTTTAGTTGATCATAGGAATGATCTTTGCCTTATCTTGTCATAGTGGGTGCCCAGACCTTGGGCGGAGTACGCTGGAGTGCCTCCTTTCGTGGCTGAGGTCCTTCGACCTAGGAGCCCGAGCCGACTGCTGTTGAGGATGTCGATGGGTCCTGTGTGGTACTTGGGCGAGCATTTGGATCGTCAGTGCTCTCGGGACGCGTTGACGATTCCCGTCGATCCTCCCAGGACGATGTTTTGGGAGCCTTCTGAGGCTGAGAGGGAGGCGGACTTGGCTGGTGCCAGTGGCGACGACCTTCTTCTTCCCGGCGAGGACTACTCGGCGTTCCTCTACGGGAGGTTGGCGTACTGGCCAGTAGTGGTGAACATTTTTACTTTTTCTTGATTTGATTTTGAGAATTACGACGAAAGATCATCGATTAATGAGAGCTATTTGTCTTTGCAGGAGGTCGAGACGGCGGGCATCGAGCCCCCAGTGTACCCCGAGACCCTCGAGTACACTGACGCGACCGGGAGGACGACGATCTCCGAGCTGCGTGACTTTGACGTAGCTGTGACGGATGCTGGCCTAGACGACGGGCAGCATCTGATTCGGAGGGTGAGTCTCTAACTTGTATAACTTTTGCGTAGGAACACATTTGATTGAGTTTTTTCAATTTGCTGAGAATTTCCTTTGAAAATGCAGGTCGCGCCGTCCCGGTTCGTGGCATTTTGGAGGGTGGCCAACCGGCTGCGAGCTACTGCCGTCGAGGCACTCGTCGGTGGTCGAGGTCGTCAGGTATGAACCTTACACCTATTTCTCTTTTTGATTTTTGATTTTTCTATTTTCAATTTTGCTTGAACCGATTGACATGAGCCAATTTATTGCTGTCTACAGGGTGACCGCGAGCTGGAGCGAGAGTTGACCCAGTCTCGGGAGGAGACAGCTCGCTTGTTGAAGGAGCTCGAGGTTCGGGACGTCGAGATCGCCGTTCTTGTGGCGAGAGTTGCAGAGTTGGAGGGCGCCCAACAGTAGTTTTGTGTAGTTTTGTAGACTTGTACATTTGGACATTTGATTTTGAACACTTTTGGACTTTGTTTTGGGCGCAAGCCCCGAGTTTGCTTGTACATTTGCTTTGTTTGGCGTATATACGACGGCCTGGGTGCCTTTGCTGCTGGGTTGTGTTGCTTGTATCTGCAGGTTAGTTCTTGAACAGGTTTGGTAGATAACGGTTTACGCCGTCATGCTGCCGAAATTTACATAGAAATCACGCAAAACATACATTTTTATATACATATGGCCTTAATTAGCGCAAAATGAGACTCAAAAGAACAAAAAAGCAAAAATTTTGCCGGAAATGACCGGACGGTAGGGAGGGTTACCCCTTAAAAAAAATAGAAAAAATAAATCTATAAGTTAGCAAATGTAGAAATGAAATTAAGAAACTGAATTGAATAAAAATGCTGAAATTCGTTAATAATGGAAACAAATGAAAATTGTTTCCCAAAAAAAGAAAATGAATTAAAATGAAAGTTAGTTCCTAAAAAAAAGAAAATGAATTAAGATGAAAGTTAGTTCCTATAAAAAAAAGAAAATGAATTAAGTGTGATGAAATGGCGAAGGTGTCGACGTCGCCTCGAAATGCGTGCCCGCGAATTTAGGAAACTTGAAACATGGTAATCTCCTCGTATTTACCAAAATAATAACCCGTAGGAATAGGAAATCATTCGTTATAGAATTAGGAAAGATCCAATGCGGAAATCACAGAAGTGAGACTGGGGAAGAGGCGCAGCATGAGCTGCGTCCCTTTGAAGAGGCGCGGCCAGTCTGCGCTTTGTTCCCAAGCTGGTCCGTTCTGACGAATTTTTGGAAACAGAGAATAGTATAAATAGAAGCGTCGATGGAGCTTTAATTCACATAAATATTCCGTCTCTTCTTCGTCTATTCACATAAATCTCTCAAAATAAATCTTCAAAAGAAAATTGTCATTATGAATACTTTGGAGATCCGCATGAAGGAATGGACCAACGAATTTTTGAATATGGAGAAGCATGACATGGGTGCTTATAAACTTGGGTCTTTGTTGAGTTTGAAACTCATCAAGGTTGTAAAACCGTTCTTGGATGCTTGCCTTGACTATTGGGACCCGAATTATCATATTTTCGCGTTCCCAGGAGGTGACATTTGCCCATTTCCTGAAGAAATTGCTGCTATTGGTGGGTGGGACCCCGGACATTTACCTGCCATGCCTTCCACTTCGCAAGGGTATAAGAGCAAATTTAGAGACTTGCTTGGACTGACCAGACTTGAGGTGGATCGTCTAATTACCCCGAAAGGCGTGAGAATGTTGGATTTTGTAGACCGATTCATCAACAGGGCCGACCCTACTGTTTCTCATGTTGCTAGGAGGAGGGCATTTGGCTTTTGCTTGTTGCATGTGTACGTCTTCCAAGGACACGTTGATGAAGACTTGAGAGGTGATCCCCGTCTTTTGGGCCTTATTGAGCAAATGGAGCTGCGCAGGAGCCCAGCTTGCTTATGCTTAGGAGAGATTATTTTGGGTTTGGATAATAGGAAATCCAACCGCGATCTGTCGTTCTTGGGGAGTCCCGTCATTTTGCAGGTAAAGAGACTTTTTGTTTTTTGTTTTTTTTTTTCGTCTTTTTTTTCGTCTTTTTTTTTTTTTTTTTTCCGATGTCTAATACCTGCTTTGGTAGGTTTGGCTTATGGAACGGCTCCGATTGATCGAGCCCCCAGTTCATGCACTTTCCTATCATTCTCGTTCGATTGCGATGAGGACGCGGTTGTACATGGTGGACTTTACCCGGGTCTGCGATTATTGGAAGAACAAGCTGAAGAATGATGATGGTCCGTTGATCAGGTGGGTTGTCACCGTGGTGGCACCTCAAGTCATCCTTTGGAGTGTCTTCTTTGGATCCCACTAGGTCCGTGCGCATTCCTGGATTGGAGTTTATGGTGTGCATCTTCCCGGAAAGGCTGATGAGACAAGTTGGGCTGAAGCAGACGATCCCTAGGCTCGATACCGTCCCGCAGACTGCTATGGCACTTACTACCGAGAGCCGAAGAGAGTGGGCTATCAAATGGGCCCAAAGAAACATGTGGTTCTTGAACTTCTCCGCCAATGCTTTGTGGGTGTCGGATTCTTATCTGAGGTGGAGAAAGGCTACTACTCCGGAAGAGCGCGAGAGACTGAGGAAACGCGAGCCTGTTGACTACAAGGTGCGCGAGGGAGAGAAAGAGAACGAGAAGCATCTGACAGAGGGAGAAGAAGAAGCCGGGTTTCAAGTCATTCATCCTTCGAAGAAATCAAAGACTACTCCTGTCGCAGAAATGGTGGTTGGTAAGAATGGAAGAGTCAGGCCTCGAGAAAGACCGTTGGTGATTAGGTCTGAAGTGGTGCAAGAGCGTCCGGCTCGAGGTCGTGACAAGAAATATGACAAGAATGACAAGGGCAAGGGGAAAATGGAGGAATAGCCCGAGTCTTTATTTATTATTATTTGGTTATTATTATTATTGTTGTTGTAATAAAAGGGAGGGATTTTTAGAATCCTAGTCTATTCTATTTTTATTATGTAACGTACTATTATTGTTTAGAAAATGAATGAAATAAAAAGGTTAAATGGTTATGAAACCGTTGAGATTTTCTACTTATTATTCTTGTCGAATTTCAAATGCAAAGCAAATGTCCTTCTATTTACATTTTAGATATAATGGGTTGAATCCTGTGAAGGATTGCCTACGTATTCACTTGAAAAGCGAAATCAAACCCTTGCGCGTAGTTCGAGTAAATGTAAAAGAATAATTGTTCGAAGCAAGAGCTTGTAATGAACATAGAAAATAAGCATGAGCTTTTGCTTACTCTGGAGGTGCGAATTTAGTTTATTTGATGATATGAGGATGACAAACTCGTCAAAATGCAAGAGGACAGTGACATTAGCTTATTTCAGCTGGGCCAGGGGCCGTTTATTTAGTGCCACAAGAGCGACACATGGGTTTACGCGAGGCGCGTCTTTTGTTCCTATCCTAGGCATAGTACCGTTTCAGTTGGTCAAGGTTTGTGGGGTTTGAAAACTCATTCCCATCTAGGTCTGTGATTCTAACCGCACCCCCTGGGAGTATGGATTTGACTAGAAATGGTCCGGCCCAATTAGGTTTGAATTTTCCCCTTGGGTCGACAGGTAAAAGAGCTCTAACCGATTTGAGTACTAAGTCTCCTTCTTTGATGTTTCTTGGCCTAACCCTTTTGTTGAAAGCTCGTTTGATACGTGCTTGATATGTTTGGACATTATGTAAGGCGCGTAGCCTACGTTCATCCAGGAGGATGAGTTCTTCATATCTATCCTTTTTCCAATCGGCCTCCGGGATTTGACTTTCTAGTAGAATACGCAGGGATGGTATTTCTAGCTCGACTGGTTGTACGGCTTCCATGCCGTAGGTCAAATAGAAAGGAGTAGCCCCAGTGGGCGTCCTGACAGATGTACGATACCCCCATAAGGCAAAGGGTATCTTGCTTGGCCAATCTCTATAGTTGTCGATCATTTTCTTGAGAATCGTGACAACATTCTTGTTTGCCGCCTCTACCGCGCCGTTAGTCTGTGGTCTATAGGGCGAAGAGTGGTGATGCTTAATCTTGTATTTGGCTAGCAATTGCTCGGTTTCAGCTTGGAAGTGTGACCCGTTATCGCTAATGATCTCATGTGGGCAACCATATCGACAGATGATGTTGTTTTGTATAAACTTTGCCACATTTTTAGCCGTAAGACCAGTGTAGGAAGCCGCTTCTACCCATTTGGTAAAATAGTCGATTGCCACTAGAATGAAACAGTGACCTCCTGTTCCGGATGGGGTTATCTTCCCGATTATGTCAATTCCCCATGCAGAAAATGGCCAAGGAGATGTCATTGTGTAGAGCAGTGAAGGAGGGACATGTTGTACATTCCCGAAGATTTGACAATTGTGGCAATGTCTTACGTATTTGATGCAATCGGATTCCATTGTGGTCCAATAATATCCCAGACGTGTGATTTTCTTTGCCATCATGGGCCCACTCATGTGAGGACCGCATTCTCCGTCATGGACTTCTTCCATCACCTTTCGTGCCTGTGAATGATCAAGGCAACGTAGGACTACACCAAGAGGTGTTCTTTTGTATAATTCTCCTTGCATGAGAACGTATTGGGAAGCTAATAGGCGTATAGCACGTTGTCCCCTCTTGTCCATATCCGGTGGATAGGTACCATTAAGCTTAAAATTCAGGATTGCTTGGAACCAGGGCTCCTGTGCGATTTCCTCTTCATCGGTGATTTGGTGGACATAAGCCGGCTCTGACCGTCGTTCGATGCACAAAGGCATTTCTATCATGTGATCTGGCATATTTATCAAAGATGCAAGTTTCACAAGAGCGTCTGCAAATTGATTTTCCTCCCGAGGTAGGTGTAGGTAGGTTACGTGATCAAAGAATTGAGCAACTTGGTCTATCCTAGCCTGATAGGGTGCGAGGCTTTCGTTTCGGATTTTCCAAGATCCTGTAACTTGGTTGATGATCAGTGATGAATCCCCATGTACTCGGAGGTTTTTGATGCCTAAGCTTCGCCGCTTGTAGCCCAATGAGACAAAGGCTTCATATGCAAAGCATTGTTTGTCACCTCGAAGTCGAGTTTGACAAAGAATCGGTGTATGCTCACCTTCAGGAGAAATGAGCAACACTCCTATTCCGAATCCTCTTAAGTTTGATGCTCCATCAAAGTATAGGTCCCAGGAGTCTACATCAGTTTGAAGTATATCCTCGTCGGGAAATGACCAAGTATCTAAGGTTTGTGCATCATTGATAGGATTTTCTGTGAAGAATTCGGCGACGGCGCGACCTTTTATAACTTTCAGTGGTACGTATTTAAGGTCGAATTCTGAGAGCATCAGAGTCCATCTTGCCAGACGTCCGTTGAGGACGGGTTTCTCGAAGAGGTATTTGACTGGATCCATTTTGGAGTATATCTTGACGGAGTAGCTAAGCATGTAATGGCGTAACTTCTTCGTTGCCCACACAAGAGCGAGGCATGTCTTTTCGAGTTGTGAGTATTTGCACTCGTACTCCAAGAACTTCTTGCTAAGATAGTAGATAGCTCTTTCTTCACTTCCTACGGTTTGAGCTAGCATGGCACCCATGGCGGTTTCAGTTACTGTGAGATATAAACCAAGAGGTTGATCTCGTTGTGGCGGCATGAGCACTGGTGGTTTAGCCAATATTTCTTTGATTCGGTCAAACGCCTTTTGACAATCATCATCCCACATGGTGTGGTCTGTTTTCTTGAGTTTCTTGAAGATAGGCTCACAAATCATTGTAAGTTTCGATATGAATCGACTTATGTACTGTACTTTTCCCAGGAATCCTCTGACTTCTTTTTCTGTTTGAGGTTGTGGCATTTCGATCAGAGCTTTGATTTTGGAAGGATCTATTTCTATACCCCGTTGGCTAACAACGTATCCTAGGAGTTTGCCGGATGTTACCCCAAATGTGCATTTCTGAGGATTGAGTCTCATGTTGTACTTTCGTAGCCTTGCGAAGAACTTGCAAAGGTTCGCAATATGTCCCTCTCTTTCCTTGGAATTGACGATCATGTCATCTACGTATACCTCAACTTCTTTGTGCATCATGTCATGTAGGAGTGTAGTTGCGGTGCGTTGGTATGTAGCTCCGGCGTTGATCAATCCGAACGACATTACTGTATAGCAATAGGTTCCCCATTGGGTGACAAATGCGGTCTTATGCATATCTTCCATGGCCATCTTGATTTGGTTATAACCCGCATATCCATCCATGAAGGATAGTAATGCGTGGTCGGCAATATTGTCCACTAATATGTCAATGTGAGGTAGAGGAAAGTCATCTTTTGGACTTGCTTTGTTCAAGTCCCTAAAGTCGACGCAAACGCGGATTCTCCCATCCTTTTTGGGTACGGGTACTATGTTAGCTACCCAGTCAGAATACTCGGAAACTTTGATGAACCCGGCTTTAAATTGCTTGTCCACTTCTTCCTTAATCTTTAGAGCCCATTTTGTTCTCATTCGTCAAGCTTCGTTTCACGGGTTTGAAACCTGGCTTAATCGGAATCCTATGTTTGGCAATATCCCTGTCGATTCCTGGCATGTCTTTGTAGGACCAAGCGAAAACGTCTTTGAATTCATTTAGGAGGTCTATGAAATCGGCACTTTCGGTAGAGCTCAAGGTAGTCCCTATCCTAAGTTCTTTGGGTTCTAGTTCGGTTCCTACGTTGATGGGTTCGGTGTCCTCTATTACTGGTCCCCCTTCCCCTTCCTGTAATATTTCTTTGGCTACGTAGGGAGGTATTTCGATTGAGTCTGGGTCTTGGTCATCCTCAGTATCATCGTAAACAGAATTGCACTCAAGATAACACAAAGAGTAAGCAGAACCTGATTTATTCATATTAAGATTTGAGTAAAGTTGAAACAAAGAAGCCAGGCGATCCATGGTCGGTGGCGGTAAAGGGACAGATGGTTGGGGCATTTCCCGAACTACTGTGACTACTCGAGACTAAGCTAGGAGTAACGAAGGGAGTGGGGATGACGACAGGAGTGGACTCTCTAATGACTTCTCTAGACTCCGACTCTGACTCCGACTCCGACTCGAACTCATCGTCTTCTGGTTCTCCTTTGAACATCTCTCCTTCTCCAGTGGTGAGCTTGAAGAGTCTTCCTTGATTGTTGGTCCATTTGATTGATTTTCTCCATCCTTTTCTTTGTCTTGCGTCGGTTTCTGTGATCAACGCGGTGGGGTTGAAGCGATCGTCTTGAAGTATCATAGTAATGATCTCATCCTGCGCGGCCCTAACGAATCGATCTTCTCCAAACAATAGGCTAACAGCTTGTTCGTCTAAGCAAGGTGCTTGACGGGTTTTGGCGGTTGGAACCGTTTCTGGAGGAATGAAGTAGCAATCGTGAAAGATCTCGATTCCGGCTAACTTCCTCTCAAGATAATGCCAAGGTTCGGGAAATCCATGAAAGAGCTCTGAACTTCCTTCTTGAACAAAGTACCCATTTAAAGTAGGGAGGTACGGCCTCATTTGGATTCCTACGTGCTTGCGGTTTTGGACTTGGGCAAGCATTTCGAGAATTTCCTCTTTTGTAGGTTTGTATCCTAGTCCAAGTGGTATCCTCGTTGAGTTGCCTTCCTTGTAGGGCGAGAAGGTATTCTTTCGAATAGGGTTCAAAGGCATTCCAGGGAAGTATCCCTGGGATTTGAGTATGTGGTTGACCACCAAGTTGGAGTAAGGATTGTAGTATAAGGGTGCCAATTCGCTTTCTATGACACTTACACTTTGGAAGCCCCCAAGTTCGTATACAGGATCCGCAAGGACTTGATTGTTCGATTGTTTTTCGATTATTGCCTTGATGGGTGACGAAGTGATCGTCACTACTTTGCCGTTTAGTGGGATCTTGATCTTTTGGTGAAGGGTGGATGTTACCGCTTTGGAAGCATGAATCCAAGGCCTTCCCAGAAGTATGTTGAATGAAGCTTCAATGTCCACTATTTGGAAGTTAACCTTTCGTTCAATTGGCCCCGTGGCTATGGTTAAGTTAGCAAGTCCTACTACTTTTCGTCGCGTACCGTCATATGCACGCACACCTTGATTGGTAGGAGTCCAATCCGACTCTTTCATGCCTAGCTTGTATGCCGTTTTGAGGGGTATGACGTTGACCGCGGAGCCATCATCTACCAAGGTCATTGGCACATTCTTCTTTAGACAAATGACAGTGATGTATAGAGCAAGGTTGTGACCGGTAATAGAAAGGTGGCAAGTCTTCGTCCGAGAAAGTAATAGGATTACTTAGCTTGGGTGATTCTTGGAAGACCAAGTTGACTACATCTTCAGGAGTGGAGTTATGTGCTACGTTTAGCTTGGCCAAAGCTTGTAGTAAAGCTTGGCGATGTGGGAATGAGCTTGCTACTAGTTGCCATACTGAAAGATCAGCCTTGGTCTTCTGTAATTGCTTGAGCAAATGATCAGTGGGGTCATCTTCATTGTCATTTGGTGTGATGACGTTGCTTGGACCATTTTGAGTAGTGCTTTGATATGGGCGACCCGAACGAATTAGGTGGTCCACATCTTGGTCTTCACCATTTTGGACTATTTCTTTGACTAAAGAGTTTTCAATGAGATATTCGTCCTCATCATCATCGGCCCAAACCCCATTGACTGCAGCTAGTTCCCTCATTTTCATGATATCACCTTCTAGTCGTATGATTTGGTCAACTAGTTTATCAACCATGGTGACTACTTCTTGCATAGTGGCATTTTGAGAGAAGACTAGTGGCACGCGTTCTTCGGGTATTGCGTTGGGATTTCGTAAAGTTGTTACCATGTTTTCTAATTCCCAAACTTGCCTATCTACACTCCTTGCCCATGTGATGAAGTCGGAAATGGTAGGGGAGATGGTAGAGTAGAGCCCTTCATTCTCGATTGCATGAATTTCATTTTCGGTGGGAGAAATGAGGTGTGAGCAATCTAAGGTAGATTCATCACTTGTAATCACTAGAACTCCAAGAGGATTCTGAGTGTTGTTGGGCTTACCTCCCTGTGGTATTGGGAGTCGATCGTCTTCAATCATATCTTGAAGCACGTGTTTCAACTTGTAGCATTTTTCTGTGTCGTGCCCTTTGCCCCTATGGTATTCACAGTATGAATTTTCGTCCCAAAACTTGGACTTCCTTTCGGGTTCGGGAGTAGGCCCAATGAGTTGGAGTTTACCTTGCTTCATTAGCCTTTTTAGAGCGTTGGAGTAAGTATCCCCAAGTTTGTGAATTTCCTTGGTCGGGTAGTTTTCTTGGATGGCTCGAGAAGGTTAACTTCATCGGTTTTGCTAGTAGAGCCGTATGAACGACTTGTGGACCCTTGATATCCTCGGCCTACCGTTTTGGACAAGAGTCCTTTACGGATGTCATCTTCAATTCGTGTCCCTAATACGGTTAAGTCCTTGAAAGTCTTGATGTTTTGATATCTCAAATGATTGGCATAGATGGGTTTGAGATTATCCACAAACTTTTCCACAAGAGTAGCCTCATCCGGGCGTTCAACTAGTTGAGTGCTAGTCTTCCTCCACCTACTTAGGAAGTCGGTGAATCCTTCTTTGTCATTTTGGGTAAGAACCTCTAGAGTACGCATGTTGACTTGGATCTCGGCATTATCCGCATATTGTTTAGAGAACTCGATTGCGGCATCTTCCCAAGTGGCGACCTTCTTGTGATCTAAAGTGTAGAACCATTGCTTCAGGATGGTGTCAAGAGATGAAGGAAAGATCCTTAAGAACATCTCGGGTTTGATGCCTTTGATAGACATGTAATCCTTGAAGGCACGGATGTGGTTTAACGGGTTCTCGTGTCCCTTGAACTTAGGGATATCCGTCATGTTAAAGTTAGTTGGCAATTTGGAGTTGACGGCTTCATACTTGCGATTGTTCTCCCTATAAATGTCATCCCCCTTAAGGTACATCAATTGCTCCTCTAGGTATTGGAGTCTTTTCTCAGCTGCAGTCGTCCCCATGAGAGGATTCTCATCCCTAGATTCATCATCGGAGTTACGTAGCACTTCACTTTCAAGAGGAGGCAACCTTCCCTCTACGGCATAGATACGGCCTTCGATGAGCTCAAGGCGGTCATAGGTTTGTTCCTGAGTAGATTGCATTTGGGCTAGCGCGGCTAGGATTCGATCATTACTATTCTGGAGTTGGTTGAAGTTTGCTTCATCACTTGATCCGGGCATCTTGGAAACTGGATAAGAGATCGGCGACGAATCAAAACACGATCGACCATTCTATAACACTTGCTAAAAGAGGAAAAGTTTTGACTCGTGAAGTGGGTGTGTGCCACTTGTGTTGAGTGAGTTTTGAAGAAAGACAAGGTCTTTGAAAATGTGTGTCCTAGTCAACTGTAGTGTAGTTGTAGGAGTGGACTCGAAGTGAGGTTTTGAAATGGGCTTGTGGCCCGAATTTTGACGCGATAAACGGACAGAGTTTTGACCGGGTTTTTCGCTAATTAAGAGCCTATTTCGAAATTTTGTTTAAAAAAAAGGGTTTTGATTTTTGAAAATTCGTCATGGTTTTGTTTAGAAATGGTGATCACATAAGTTTTACACATTTATACAAGCATTATAACGGGATGCTGAGTGCATTTAGAAAGGTTTTGGTCTAAAGGGTGGGTTGCCATACCGAACCATCAAACCCGAAGTCTGTGGAGAGGCTCGTGCCAAACAAGAGTAAGGCCGATTCCTAGTCCATTTTCTCAAGTAGTGAAGGCCCTTGATACAAACAAGAGTAAGCATCATGGTATGGATGACGTCAATCGCTATCCATCCTTAGGCCCAAATAAGAATTAGGACCGTTTAGACGGGACGATTGGTCGAAAGGGTTGGGTTGGGCCTAGGAAGGCCGAATTAAACGGTCTAGGAAGACCGAGTTATGAAAACCGACAATTGTCTTGTACAAACTATTCCCTAAACTTGTTCAAGTTTCACCCTTGGCTACACGTAAGTGTATTATCCCCAGCGGAGTCGCCAAACTGTGGACAGCGGGCCGCCGACGGGGGCGCTTGGTGAAAACGAAGCAAGCGTTTGCATTTTGTATGGAGTCGCCACCAATTTTTATGGGAAATTGGAACCGTTCGAATATCTCGTGTCATGTCAAGAAACAAAGTAGTGACATGAACACTAAGCAATCGTTACCCTTAGCATTCTATGTCTAGAATGACTCTCGTGGATGCCAATGAACACGGGTGTTCACAGATATCTGGAGTAAGGGGTGAGGGTACGTATTAGGAAGCTCTTTTGATCGAACACCTAATCCCGCCCGCCTCGATAGCGGCCTCTACTAATGATTAGGGAAGTTATTCGTACTTAATATATCGTCGGCTATATGCATGCAATGCAACATCCAAGTTTTAATCCTAGCATGTGAGAATTAGACTAAGTCGGTTGACACGTAATTAGCATACAATTGGGTTGAGGTAGGATTTAATGCTCATTTACATGTGAAAGCATACAAACAAAGAAAGAAATACAATAATTATGAATTACAATAATGAAAATTACAATAATTACAATGGAACAGGCGATTTATGTCGAAAATACCTTTAAAACGGATAATTTGGGAAAAAGAGATAAAAGAATAAATAACGAACAAAACAGAAGGTGATAATACGGTTAATAGTTGATTAATACGTAGTCTAAACAAACTAGGTCAAGCGTAAACGGAGTTCGAGTGACGAACTCACCAGAAAGCGCAGCAGAGCCGCGTCCTTTCGAATAAGGCGCGCAGCAGACGCCGCGTCTGTTCCTTGGCTATTGGCCTCCGGGAAGCCGTAATTGCAAGCCGTTAATGTTAATTGGTGATTTTGATGATCGATTAAATTATTTACTCGGATGAAAGTGATTAGCGCGTTATTTAACATATGAATAGGTCATAAAAACGATAAAATATGAATGAGACGGATACAAACGGATTAACTACATGATGGAATAATGATAGAAGTGAAAAATATTAATGAGTCAAACGAATTAAATCAATTAACTACATTAGATATGATGGATTAATGACAAATATGCGACGAATATGTGAATAAACAGATAAAAACTATATCAAAGACGAATCCCAGAAACTCAATATGAACAAATTGAATCTCTACAACCCGGAATTGAATCTAATGACAAAAACCCGCAAACATCGGATTATTAGGGATTTAAGTCGGATCTATGACAAATTAAACATGAGAATGACGATGAATAATATACATGTAGAATTATTATGATATTAAGACGAAGAATTAACAGACGAAGCAAGCAAAAGAAAGAATTTGAACACGAATTACAGAGGACAAACGAAGAAGAAAGGAAGCAGGAACTGCGGCAGCCTCACGAAGAGCGCGGCAGGCTGCGCTCCTTCAAGAGGCGCGGCGATTCTTTGCGTCCTTTCTCGACGGTTATCTACTGGAAATCCGCAAAAACGGGTTTTAACAAAGGGTTTTAGAAATCGATTTTAATGGTATTTTCGACGTAAACCTTACAATTGATGATACAAAAAGTAAAATACAATAAATAAAAGGGGAATTTACACCCTCAGACTTACATGTTGACGAAACGAGAAGGACTAAGATATCGATTAGTGATGCTCGACGCGAATGCAAAGAAAGTGCCCTCGTAAGAGGAAAACGATTGATTTATTAAGTTGATTATTGTGTAGTTGGTCAAATTGGTCGGTCATGCAACGGAGAGGCTGGTACCCGGAAAGATCCGAGCTAACGTGGTCGAAAGTTCAAGCACGTAGGCGCCAATAAGTAAGAACAAAGTCTACAATGCAAAGGGAGAAGAGAAGGGCGGACACTCGCGGGAGAAATATGAGGAGCGAAGGCTCCTATTTATACTAATCACGTGAAGGAATTAGGGTTTCGGAGACTCTTTGGAAGTGAATCTCGGAAAGATATGAAAAAGATACGAAAAATACGCAGAAAAGGGCCTGGGAAGAGCGCGCAAAGCCACACTGCGTCTCTTGGAAGAGGCGCAACACTGCTTTGCGTCTATTCCCGGGAGGTTTCCTCCTTTGAAGAAAGATTTCCGCGTTTGAGTTATGGTAGGATGGAAATAATTCGATCTTCCTTAATATTTTATATGAATATTACGGGATTTTATTTACCAAAAGATAAAATTTGTGAAATATGGAATAGAAATATCTGGAACATCCCAGAACATTCCGACTCGGGATTTAACGGTTATCAGAAAATGGAGATGGTTTTAGGCCCGGACTCCGAATGTACTCTAATTACTGCCAAAACGACCGTATCGGGACGTAGATGACAACCATGAGGTAGACATTAATATTTGAGCAATCACTTGACGATAATCTTACGAATTGTCACAAATCGTTCCGCGTATCAAACATGCGGCCCAATCATCACCGGGTGGTTTGCGGGAGGTGCAGAAATGAGGTATCTACAGGTACTCGATCGAGTAAGTTGGGTACTCGATCGAGTAGGTGGCACTCGATCGAGTAAGTGACTTACTCGATCGAGTAAGTGTGTTTTACGGGTTTGTTTTGATGGGTTTTGCTGAGAATGCGAGATTAATACAAAAGGCTTCTGTCATTTTCTTTAATCACTTTCCACCTTTCTAAACATTTCAAAAGAAAAAGAAGTTACGTAGTTCTCTCTCGTCGTGTTGTTGGCAAATCCTAAGGGCTAGAGTCATCAGATCGTTGTGTTCTTTATGCCGTTGAGACCGTCGTATTGTGGGTAAGGTCCCAGTACAATTTTTATGTTGTTTCATTGATTTTAGTTGAAACCCTATTGGGTAATTTGGGGGTTTTAGGAGTATTGTGTTTATTAGATGTTGATTGTATGATTGTATGTTTGATAGGAGGTGATTGTGTTGAAGAACGATTTTGATTAGCTGCTAGACCGTCTGTGGTGGTTGCTTTCCAGGTAGGGTTTCCCTACTCAGTATTAGTTACATGATGTGTGTGGTGATTGTGCTGTAGTTAGTGATTGTTGATTGATTCAGATGGTTGTGATTTCATATTGTTGTTTGATTCAGACGGTTATTGATGTTGTATTGTGGTTGCTGTTTATCTGTCTGTGTTCTTCGGGGTACGTCCCTGGCTGGGTGGAGTCACTTGCGGGAGTGGTTTCACGCCCTTGATTTGCCTTCTGTGGAACCCGCCACAGAAGGGATGTGCACATTAATGAACATGGGTTTATCGCTCGATGGAGATGAGCGGGGATTAGGTGGGAACGGCTGCGGTCCCCACCGGCGCGAGGAGTATACATTGTGATGGGTACTGCAGCGGGGCTACACACTTTAGTGTGTAGTCAGTTATGAGGTGACTGGAGATGGAGACTGGGATTGTGTGTGAGTTGTTTGTATGATTGTTTCAGTGTGGCTTTGATTGTGTAATTAGTATTGACCCCGTTTAAATGTTTTAAAAACTGTGGTGATCCATTCGGGGATGGTGAGCAGTTATTGAGCAGGTATGATCTGACGCGTATGGGATAGTTGGGATGAGTCATCACGTGGCATTTAGAAGTCTTCCGCTGTGTCAGACGATGTTTTATAGCTTTGATAGTTTTATCAGTAGACCGTCTGAGAACCTTGTATTTCAGTTTAACAGTTTTGGTGTTGAACATGTAAGCACTTTAAACTATATTGTTATTTAAATTATGTTTTTTCATTGTCATTTGATTATCATTGCCTCGGGTAGCCGAGATGGTGACGTTCTCATACCTTAAGTGGTCCTAGTAAGGCACTTGGAGTATGGGGGTGTCACAATAACCTCCAAGCTACTTCACATACGGATAGATATCGACAGTCGTAAAACCTCTTAATCTCATCAAATCGACCAGGATCCTCCTCATTGCGACGCATATAAGATGACTACATCGTAACTCGATCAGAACCCTTGTTCATATACTTGAAGAGATACTTAATCGATCGATATTGATTACACCATTCGATGTTGATATGAGCCCGATATTTCAATAAAAACTGAGAGTTATATGGAATGACAAATTCGTTGCCGAGAGGTACACCATCCTTTTTCACCCTAACTCCTTTCTTGCTTCTCTTGTATATAGGATAACCCTCACCGTCAACCGTTGTTCTTTCAGTACACGGCTTTGGGTAATGTTTTGAGCAGTTTTCCCCGACCATACACGGTGATGATAACTTTTCTTTACCACACGGGCCATGGAGCATGTACTCACAAACAGCAGCATGTAAGATAGGTTCCTTAATCAGATCAGGAATCTCGGCAGAAATGATTTTGTCGACATCTGCAGCTTTAGGGAAATTGTACTCTCGATGTAGGAGTAATAGTATATGCACATGTGGCAGACTACGCTTTTGAAATTCAATAGTATATACCACTTCAAAATAAATATTTGAAATGAATCAGATTATATACGGTACTGTAGAACGATAAATAATGGTTTAAATAAAACGGTTAACTTTAATGTGTACCTGCTCTAGCTTTTCAAAAAATGTGCCGATCTTTTAAATCCCTTATCAACTCATCGAGCTTAATTTTGAAGACGCGACATAAAATATCTGGACGATCCTCCGATCTCAAGCCTTTTTTAGTAACGAATCGAACTATTTCGGGCCACTTGGGATTACACGTGAATGTAATGAATAAATCTGGATAACCGAACCACTTGCAAATAGTCATGGTGTCGAGATAATTCACTTTCGTCCACTTATCACCACCTGGGAAAGTAGCAGGGACAATATACCGAGCACTGGCAGAAGATGGCTCGATGTCTCCTCTCCCAACAGCATATGAAAGGTTCTTGTAATTATCAACCAGAAGTCGATCTTGGTTAAAACAACTGTAATTGAGCCTATGCGATTCAACCATCATATAACCATCAACGAAAAACTGGTGGAATGTCTTTCCAGATAGTAACAACAACAACAACAACAACAACAACAACAACAACAACAACAACAACAACAACAACAACAACAACAACAACAACAATAACAACAACAACAACAACAACAACATCAGAGCCTTAATCCCAACATCATCCTTCAGAACTGTCTATGGGTGAACGCATAACTCAAAATGCGAATAGAAAAGGGAAAATGAAAAACAAAAGGGAGAGCGAAAATGTAATGCAAAGTCCAGGTAAACTTACAGGTTTTAAAAATTGAATTTCGGATATCTTTTATAAAAACTTAAAATTTAAATCGAGAGAAAAGATTAAAACGATTTTGAAAACCGAAATAAAATTAAGGATCTGGAATGCCTTAAAAGTAAACCAAGTAAAATATATAAGAAAGTGGTTGGTAAAAAAAGTGTAATAAAGGAGAGAAGAACAAATAATTTAATTTTTATTAAATTAAATAAAAACGCTAAATATGTAAAAAAAAACAATATCAAATACTAAAAATTCACATGTATCATTTCCCTCCATTGTGCCCTCTCCGTCACCATACTCTCCTCAAGCCCCAGAAATCTCATATCGTGCTCTATCACTCTCAACCATGTCTATCTCGGTCTTCCTCTACCTCTAGGGACCTTTTCTGTTCTCCAAGTCTCCAGCCTCCTAACTGGTTCGTCCATAGGTCTCCTTCTCACATGGTCAAACCATCTTAGTCGGTTTTCCATCATCTTATCCTCTATTGGCGCCACTTTTACCTTTTCCCTAATCACCTCATTTCTTAATCGATCTTTCCTTGTATGTCCGCACATCCACCTCAACATACGCAATCTCCGCCACACTCATCTTTTGAATGTGACAATGTTTCACGGCCCAACACTCGGAACCGTAAAGTAAGGCAAGCCTAATTGTCGTGCGATAAAATTTTCCCTTTAATCTTTGGGGCATATCTCTATCGAATAAAAACCCTGAAGCACTCTTCTATTTCAACCAGCCCGCTTTAAATCTGTGAGCCACATCTCCGTCTAACTCCCCATCTTTTTGAATAATAGATCCTAGATATCTGAAGAAATCTGACCCCTCAACAATGATCCCATCGAAAATAATACTCCCCGCCTCTGTCGATCTCAACCCCGCCACTTTAGTGAACTGACACCTCAAATACTCAGTCTTACTCCTGCTCAGCCTAAACCCACGAGTCTCTAAAGTCTGCCTCCACAATTCCAACTTTCTCTCCACCCCCTCTTTCGTCTCATCAATCAACACAATATCATCAGCAAACATCATAAACCAAGGGATGTCGTCCTGAATATCCCTTGTCACCTTATCCATAACTATAGCAAAGAGAAAAGGACTAAGTGTGGAACCTTGATGCACCCTGATGATAATGGGAAATTCTTCCGTTCTCCCAACATTAGTGCGAACACTTGCACTAGCCCCCTCATACATGTTCTTTATGAGGTCAATATATTTTTGAGAGACACCTTTTCTCGCCAAAACCCACCAAAGTACTTCTCTTGGTACCCTATCATATGCCTTTTCCAAGTCAATAAAAACCATATGCAAGTCCTTCTTCTTGTCCTGATGGCGTTCAATCAACTGTCTCATGATAAAAATCGCATCCATAGTCGATTTCCCGGGCATAAATCCAAATTGGTTATCCGAGATGTCTGCACATCTCCTAAGACTTTGCTCGATTATCCGCTCCCATAACTTCATCGTATGACTCATAAGTTTAATTCCCCGATAATTGGAACACTCTTGAACATCACCTTTGTTCTTGTACAAATGGACAAGAGTGCTTCTCCTCCAAGCTGATGGCATCTTGTTGCTCCTCCAAATCTTGCTCCTCCAAACCTTTCCAGATAGTAACAACGTTGGAAATTCAATATCAGGTGATCTGTCTTGTAGACGATAGGCAAACCACTCCCGACATATTGTTTCCTCACGCGGTTGATCGCTCGTGCTCACTCCAATAGAAGCCTCACTGTGTAGGATACGCAACCGATAACCATAATCCCCGGATGGGAATAAGAGAGGATATTGGAGTGGAGTGTATAGAGGGTGTAACTCAGATATCCACTGCAAACCACCACATGACTTCTTTACAATAATATCCCTTTTCTCCATATTTGGACCGATATCCCCTTCAATCAAAGCCGCAATCTCGGAAACCGTTGGACGATTATATGTTCTTCCATCTTTTTCTCTTCTGGAAATAAGTCTGATACTCACTTCACTGTCTTTATCTATAGACAATTTATCCCTAAACATCCTAAACATCTTAGCAAGAGGATTATATTGGTCAATCATATTTTTTAACAGCCATATAAGATCATCGTTAAACCTCTCGGGATCGTTGAGACGGCATTTTTTTTAAAAAAAAAAATTGAATTCAATATTTTTGCAATAAAAAAAGATAATTATAAAGTAAAATGGAAACAAATTGAATGAATTTCGACTATACATAACAAAGAAATTAATATATAGATACCTGATGGCAGTTTTACGATTATAAACTTCTTCTTCAGTATCATATATATACGATTGACAGAATTTAGGGCTTGACTCTGCAGGCGGGACTAAAGTACCTATTCCATGAACGTTTTGACCTCTCATCCGAAAAGTGTAAGGACCTCTACCTTGATTGATGGCATGATCAATTTTACCACCCATAGAAGTAAAGGAAAACATCAAATTATAAACTCTGATGTTTTCTCTAAAATGCTTGCTAAACCGATGTTGTCCATTCAAAAGAGACTTAAGGATTTCAGGTGGCTCATGTAAGTATGGGAGAACAACTTTGTCGTCCGAACAACATAGTGAAAATTTATCAGCAAATTTATTTTGCGGGTAAATTAGTGGGGTGGAGGGAGGGTGCATTTGTGGAGGGTGATGAGTTTAACGAGGATAGTGATAATAAATAAGGTTATTTATCAGCAAAATATCGCTTACATTAAAACATATATGTAACATGAATTATAACAAGAAACCTCAAAAGATCATACCGATAAAGTTAATCTTGACCCACATCAATCCAAATTAAAGTAAAATCTTAATTCTAACAACATTGTCGAGAGTAAGGGTTAGTTTCCATTGGATTGTGGATTTTTCTAGAAGTAGTGGTTTAGTTTTTCACTTGGTTGGATAAATTTGAGAGAAGTTCGAAGACAAGAATCGATCTTTCAAGGGCTGAGATTGTTTTAGATCATGTGTGTGAATAGGGAAGAAAAATAGGGGTCTGCGTGAAGGATTTTGTTTCAAATGAGAAGATGGGGGGCAAGACTATTGTTATAGGGGGTGTCATAAGCAGCCCCAGCCATGTAGTATTGTGTTGGAATTTAGTTCACATTCAAAGTTACGTTTATAGTTTGACCGGGAGATATAACATTTAACTACCTGTAAATGTTTTTATGTAACTACCATTTAACCCAACAATGATTAAATTATGGTTGTTATTTAAAGAAGGAGATTTGTTGCATCATTGAGTTGATTATGCAAAGTAGATATTATTGTTTTCCTTGACCAATTGAAAAACAAACAGGTATTAATGAACAAATTCTAAAAACTATCAGGCCATGTATTAATGAACATATTCCATTTTATTCTGAAATTTATCACACGTTATTCGTGCAACGCACGGGCAAGAAAACTAGTATTCTTTAAATTATGCTAAAAGATATGTTTAATTATAGTCAAATAATTTTTTGCTTATTGATATTTTTAATAAATATACTTATTTTTACAAATTATTTTTATCGTCAAATAATTTTTTGATTATTGATATTTTTGGTTATTAAGTAGTATTTAATTTGTATTTCATTATTGATATTTTTGATTATGATATTATGTTACAATTGCCTTTTGTTATGTAGTATTTAATTTGTTAAAAAATTTAAATCATTATTATAAAATTATCTATATTCTTTCCAAATGCATTTTTTAAATTTGAATTTGTTACTATTGGGAAAATTGTAGTAAAAATTTGTTTTCTTTTTGTATATATAGTTTTAACCCGTGCAGAATTGCACGAGATTGCTTATTAAACTTGTTTGTTATATAATTTCATATACACAAATTCTCATTGAAAACGGGTACTATCCGTCATATGCTGAAATCGGATAATGTCCTCTCACAATATGCAAGTGACACTATCCATGAGATTCTTGTTTAGCAAATCTTTTACTTTATTTAATAATGTTTTTTAATAATTTTATGTGGTGTTTAAATTATTAATTTAAAAGAATAATTTGATGAATGAGTTTGATCAAATTAATATTCTCTTTAATGTGCGATTTCTTTCTCCGGCATATGATATCGCTCAGACGGAATTCATCATAGTTGTTTATTAAATATTAATTTTTTTAATTGTTTCACATTATGTAGTTAAATTGAAATTTTGTGTGATTAATTGGATAAGTGAGATTATTTTTCTGATTAATTTATCGGATTAATTGTTTAACACTAAGATAAGTCCGCCTTTTTGGTTGCACAGAGCAATATAATTCATTATAAAAAAAATTATTGTACTTTATTATTATTGTTGTTATTCTAATTTATTATAGTGTAAAAATTTAGACGGAACTATTCTTGAGTTACGTATAAAACCTAAGCGTAAATATATACGTACAAAATGGTTTTTTTAGAAATTAATCTAGATTCTTTGCGGTGGGTCCCACTTTTACTTTTTGTTTTTTTTTTTAAAGGTTGAATGTGGTGAAGTGGATGAAGGAGGAGAGGTTAAATGTTCTTCTATTTATTAAGATAAGATTTGTAAATTTTATTTGTAATCTTTTGTTATTTATTGTAATGTAAATTGCTGTAATTGATTATTTTTTATTGTATATATTTTTTTCTACTTGTAATATACGGAGTATTCCATTTAATTACATATTTCCGTCTCAATCATTAAATTAGTACACCACGAATAATTAAATCAGTACGTCCCGAACAATTTCGCAAAGAACATCAAAACAGACGTTAATTAATTCCGTAATTTTTTCTGTGGGACCCGCATTTTAGGTATTAAAAAAAAACATACTGTGATGACGTGGACGCACAGAAATCCTTTAAATGTTCTTGTTTTTATTAAGATAAGATTACTTATTTCTAAAATATTTTGGACTCTTTGTTAAATAAGCCCGTCCTATGCTATAGAACGGTCGTATAGGAGAGTATCTGTATAAATTTAGTTCCCATCCTATAATTTCAATTTAATTCAAATCCTATAAGTTTAGTTAAAAAAAATTCAAATTCTATAATTCAGTGCAAATTTTATCTATTCAAAAGAACAAAGGGTCGGTAAAACTTAAACAAATTGAGATAAAATGGAATATAGACATATAGTACATCGTTCATGTCTAAGATTTTATGTATGCTGCATGACCAACAAATAATTCCCGTTAACATAATATTGACATAAGAATAAAAAAGTGTTTGATTAATAAAATACTTTTTTTAGGAAAATAAAACCAATATGAAGTTTATATATATGATACTTGGGACTAAGAGTTTTTAGATTTGGTTCATTAATACCTGTTTATTTTTCAATTGGTCAAGGAAAACAATAATATCTACTTTGCATAATCAACTTAATGATGCATCAAATCTCCTTCTTTAGAATAACAACCATAATTTAATCATTGTTGGGTCAAATGGTAGTTACGTAAAAATATTTACAGGTAGTTAAATGTTATATCTCATGGTCAAACTATAGACGTACCTTTAAATGTGAACCAAATTCCAACGCAATACTACATGGCTGGGGCTGCTTATGACCACCCCCCTATAACAATAGTCTTGCCCCCCATCTTCTGATTTGAAACAAAATTCTTCACGCAGACTCCTATTTTTCTTCCCTATTCGCACACATGATCTAAAACAATCTCATCTCTTGAAAGATCGATCCTTGTCTTCGAAATTTCTCTCAAATTTATCCAACCAAGTAAAAACTAAACCCCTACTTCTAGAAAAATCCACAATCCAATGAAAACTAACCCTTGCTCTCGACAATGTTGTTAGAATTAAGATTTTATTTTAATTGGGATTGATAGGGTCAAGATTAAGTTTATCAGTATGATCTTTTGAGGTTTCTTGTTATTATTCATGTTACCTATATGTTTTAATGCAAGCGATATTTTGCCTATAAATAACCTTATTTATTATCACTATCCTCGTTAAACTCGTCACCCTCCACAAATACAACCTTACTCCCTAGACCCCACTAATTTACCCCCAAAATAAAACATTAGCCACTGTGATTAGTTCTTACTACTTGAAACAACCTCCAATCCACTACCACTATCACTACCTTTCTGCCACGTTTTACATCTAAGAAGTCATAAATCACATTCACCTCCATGAAACACCAATCTTTACTCCAGATGATATGGATCCTCGCCTCCCCTTATCGAAGATAATTTATTTCTCCTTCAACAAAAAAAAGTTTAAGAAGCAATCTTTCCTCTTATCTCTCCCCCTTTCCCTTCCTAGTCTTTTTCTCGTCCCCTCCCCTACCTCCATTCCAGATACTCAAACAAAGTGTTTGGGTACTATGTTTGTAAACTGAATAAGTTTGAATATTATATATATACACGAACTTTGCTATTTATTTCATTTTGCATAAATAAATCTTACTACCTCCATCTCATTTTTATTGTCCTTTTTTCTTCAAGTTTTATTATCTCATAATTATTATCCCATTTCTAGATCTAGTAAGGAAAAACTTTAGTCAACCAACTCGTCGCAATCAACCGCATTCTCACTCGAAACAACCTTTAGCTCACTACTTAATCCCTTCGGTTCACACATAAAACGGTCTAGCTTTCATATCTCTCTTGAAAAGTCCATCTAACTAACAGAAAACTATCCGCTACTTTCTGAACTTCATCATTTTTACATCCCGTAAAGATTAAGTTGAACATGACAAAAAAAAATGCAGAAACTTAGGTTTAGTTTGATAACGACAGATTGAACATTTTTTTTCGCATTTTGAGAGTTTTTACACTATTTAAATAACAAATGTACTATTTTAAGTGTTGATCATCGACATATTGAAATAGTAGATTGTGGTGCAATTTCTTGTTTTACATTATGACCTTTAATTAGTTTATTATAAGAAAATAAAAATTGAGTTTTTTTTTATCTCTGAGGAAATTAAAGATCAAACTTTATCTTTATCATATTTATAATTAATATTCTTTACTTAAAATATGTAAATTTAAGCAAGTTCAAATAAGTTAGCTAAAAGTTATAAATCACAAATTGTACGAAGCAGTATAATCATTTTTTTTTATTAATATGAAATAAATGTCATAAACTTCATGCGAATATTAATGCGGTAGAGAACTATAGAAGAGTTGACAAGTACGTGTCCCCATTTTAGGTTTAAATTTCTTCATTTATTTTTATATTTTTGCCTAAAGGTGGTTAAAGCATCGTATTATGCATGACGAATATGTCTCACCCTTCCTCAATTCGTATCTCTCCCTAAATTATAGTGATGATGTGCTCAATTTACACAAAAAAAAATATATATAACATCAACAATAATTAGTTTGCTCCATATAATTGAATAGTACCGTTTTTTATGCATGTAAATTTGTCAGAAGTAAAGCTTGAGAGAGGTGGCCTTCACTATGTTAGGGAAAGACTACTCTTACCCTTTTATGTGTTTTTCATGACTTTTTTTAATGTTGATCGTTGCTTGAAGTCACTACTACAGAATTCATCAAGGACATCAGTGGATGGACATCGGATTTTTGAAAAAACAGATGTAATAAGTTTGCACATCAGATTTTTATAAAAGTCTGATGTAATTATATTATATGGACATCGGTTGTTATTTTCAACCCATGTCCATTATAATGGACATCGGATTAAATTACAACCCATGTCCATATAATCCTCAATTTGGGCGCAAAATGAAAACAATTCCCCCGCCCCAAATTATTTTCACTAGCATACTGAGTCAATCTATTATACTTACTCCATATCATTCTTTTTTTTAGACAAACCCAAACCCAAACCCTTAGCTTACTCATCCCTTTCTTCTCTATCTCATCGTTCATCCCTTAGCTTCTTCACTTCAAAACCCGATCAATAACCCAAAATCATACCTGCTGCTGCTGCTTCATCGTTCATCCCTTCTTCTCTCATCACCGGCGACATCATCCTTCTTCTCTTCACCGGCGATATCATCAGTCTTCGTTCTCATCACCTCGCGACATCAAACCCTAGCTGCCGCTGCTTCGATCTTCGCTCTTTATTATTAGGTAATTAATCTTCCCCTATCATTTATATATTTATTCTCGATCATTTTATGGTTTATTTGAATATTTTACTGAAATGGTTTTTGATTTGTTTGTAATTTTGACTGAAGAATGAATTATAGGGTTATAATTTAATTGATAATCTAATTGGAAGAGAGTGATAAAATTGTTGGGTGTTTTTTTGGCTACCGTGGATGTAACTGAATGTGGGTTTTGATATTTGATGATTGTAGAGAACTCAGTGGATGCGGGTACTACGTCATGAGGTACATGCTGGAAATCGTCACGCGTTCTAATCCAACAAAAGCTATCAATGAGGTCAGTTTCGACATTATAGCAAAACTCGGTATTTTTTCAAGTAATTATCCTACTTTGACCTGCTGCCTATACGCATTGTGGGCGAACTGCTTCGCCAATTCAATGAGCTAGCTGCGCACCCTCTTCCCTTAATTATTAGCTTATATGAAGCTGCCCTTGTGAGGCCATGTCGATCGCCCCATTGTCATTAATATGCATTACAGGTTTTTCAAGACACCACGCCATATTCACAAGAAGAATTAGATGAGGTTCGGGACTTGTGGGCGAACTATTTTCTCAATATCTAGCCGTAGATAGCTAGCTAGCGTAGTAATGTATTAGGTAGTTGCATTTTGAAAAACTGATTACATGATCTGCAAGACCATATGTTATGTTGGCTGGGATTTGTTATGCCCTTTGTTGTTGTTCGTTAGTTGTTGAATTCGGATGACGGAGATGGTTGCGTTGTATGATGATTGGGATCGGTTTTTATTAATTGAAATCGATCATTTTGGTTGAATGGCAGTTGGCATGTTTTGTATTAATGTTTTGGCATTCAAATTCGTGTAATGCAATATGAATTGGCCTGCTCTTTTCAAATTTAAAAAAAAAAAAAATAATATAAAGGACAGCGGATTTATAAAAGTTCGATGTAATTCTAGCTTCAAAGGACATGAGCTTTCTATAAAAATCTGATGTACATTACACATATGGACATCGGATTAATGTTAAAATCTGATGTTCATTACTCATATGGACATCGGATATATTTAAAAATCCGATGTGCATATATTAATGGACATCGGTTTAAAATCCCATGTCCATTACACCCCATATGGACGGGACTGAACTCTACATCGGCCTATAATCCGATGTCCATGTGTCTAGAAGTCCGATGTCCTTCATGATTTCTGTAGTAGTGAGTGAATCTTAACCTTATACATATTTCTATAATAACTGTATCTAATTTACCTTCAAGCCTTATTCAAATCTATTTTATTACTCGTGGTACCATTTTTACTTTAAATTATAAAACAATCGCACAATAAAGTTTTTCAAAATATTTACTCATTTGTCATAATATGATATTTCGATTCGCAAATTAGCGACAACTTTCTTTATCTTTTAATACTCCTTGAAAAATAGATATCAAACTTTGTACTTATCAATAATGTGTAAATATCTTATTTAAATTTTGATTAATATACTTTTATATAATGACAAATGAATGTAAATAATATAATAATAAAATATCAATATAAGTTGAAGTGTATTGTGAGGGAAATAACTTTAAAATTAGTAGGAGAAATATATGACATTTGAAAAATAAACTTCATATTATGTATAATTAAATATGACATTAGCAATAACAAAAGACGTAGGGGCCTATTTCAGCGTTCATTTTACTCTTTAAATGAGTAAATTCCATGTAGTACGTATTATGTATGCACATTTGTCACAACCCAGTTTGGCCTAGGGCCTTTTACTCTTTTAGCCTCATAATACCTCATTTTTTTAATCGAAAGTTATTATAAAATTGGATATTATAAATATATCAAAGGTTTTTTTTCCTTCTAATTAAATAAAAAGTGAACAAATACTAATGAATAATTTTTTAATATTAATAACTTGTGGATAATTAATTTATTTCCTATTTTTAATAATAAATTTTAAAATAATTGATTAATTCTCATTTCTAATAGGAAAATTATATTCCAAATTATAATCTTAAAATTTTAAATAATTATTATCTCCTAATTCTAATAGTATAATTAGGAAAAAAAGCATTAATAAATTGTTAATTTATTTCCTATTTCTAATAGGAAAATTGTAAATTAATTAATTAATTATCATTTTTAATAGGAAAATTATATTCATAGTTATAATATAAAAATTGTAAATAATTAATTATCTCCTAATTCTAATACTAATAGTATATCTAGAAAAAAACCTCCTTTAGTTATATATACTAGATTTAATGCCCGTGCAATGCACGGGCCACCTAGTAAAATCTTTTAAATAATATCCATGAAGTAAGTTATATTAAAAAAAATAAGGCACCTTTTCTAAATGCAAATTAAACTACATTAATTTAAATTGACTTTATTAAACTTATTAAGCTAATATCATATTTTATCGAAAATATATTTTTGTGGCATATTTGAATAGAATAATTGAGTATAACCTAACTGATTCTATCGAAACTGGATTAAATTGAACCTAATGAACCTGAATCAAACATAACTTAACTTAAATTAAGTTAATGAACTAAACTGCACTAAATCGAATTTAGTTGAGTTGAATTGAAGAACTTAAATGTCTGAATTGAATTTTAGCCTTTTTAATGAAGCTAACTAAAGCAAACTGAGCTAACTAAATAAAGTTGAACAAAACGATCGTTTTATCTAATTAGTTGACGCATATTATCAACTAAATCTCTATCTTGAAATCTCAAAAAACCCACTTACGACTAAAACGGAAATATAACCACAAAAATTCTCTCTCTATCACTAGAGAGTTTCTCTCTATTTGGGAGTTTTCTTACCCTTTGGGTTTTATCCACCGCCAAACTTATTTGTCCTGTTTCCGACACATCTCCGACATCTTGATCCACCATCTCTTTATCTTTCCTCCTCGCCTAACCCCCTTTTTCAGCTTGTATTTTCCTTCTTCGCCTAACTCCACTCTTTTCTGGGTGGGATGTCTCGTTGGCCGCCCTGTTTTAGCACACGTGTTGATGCTATTTCCGGTCTGATGCCACGTCGTGCTCCGGCCTAACCCTTGTTTCCCGTTTATCATCTATAAATACCTTTCTACAGTTTTTTATTCACCCCTAGAGCTTCAACTTCATATTTTATCTATATATAAACCAAAACATATAACCATGGCTTCTTCCTCCTCCACCGCCCCTTGTCGGGCTGGTGTGAATATAAAACTACCACCTCACCTTTGTGTTGACCTTACGGGGTTAGATTTCAATAAAGTCCTAACTGCCCGTTTTATAGACCAGAGATATCTGGCTATTGACCGGATTATGTACCAGATTGGTATTCACTGGAGGTTAAATGGGTCGATTTCAATTCGACCCATGCACCCTTATTACTTGTTTTCTTTTTCATCTTTGGCTGATTACAAGTACTTCCGCAAGCGTCAAACTGTTAATATTGATGGAAGTTTCTTTGGTGTCTTTGCGTCCGTGCTCGCAACTTCATTCCCGGACAATATGCTTTTTCATATTGTCCCTGTTTGGGTTCGTGTCCTGCATCTTCCATTTCATCTAATGCACTCCTCTGTTGCGGCTTACCTGTTGTCTCATGTGGGAGACATTTTCGAGGAGGAGGTTGTGAACTCTTTAACCCCCTCTCGCTGCTTTGTTAGAGTAAAGGTATGGGTGGACCTCTCGAAACCGTTGATCCCTGGGTGCTATTTGGAGATTGATGATAGAACTCATCAGTGGATTGGGTTTTCGTACGAGGGAGTGTTCAGATTCTGTAAAACTTGTGGAGAAGTGGGTCACCGAGTATCCTTCTGTCCGTCTGGAAGATTTCATGGTGCTCGCCGGATTCGGGCCCGGATGGAGGAACTAAGTGCAAGTGGGTTAACAGTACTCCATGGCCCGCCTGGTTCACGCTTTTACACGCCGGAGATTATGGGGCTACCTTCAAGAGTGAAGTACTTGACCTCTAAAATTGATATCGCGGAACCTGATGAGTCTGCTCAAGTTGATTCAGGAGGAGATTCACCAATTTTTTCGTTTTCTTCTTCACCTTCTGATAATGGAGGTGATGAGGAAGCTCCTTTTGCTGTGCCGCCACCTGCGTTTACGGTTCATGAAGATGAATCTCGAGAAGTCTTGCTTGAGACTCATCCTTTGAAATGCTCTCTCCTTGATCTTAATGGCGCTTCAACCTCTGCTGTTCCTGTTTCGCCTGGTTTTCGTATGATGGCTCCTGAGATGGAGTTGGATCCTATCATGGATCTTGGACTCCCTGACCCAGCTACTCCCCCACGCCATGTGGATGTGGGTATCCTTTTTCGTGACCCTCTGGCTGCTGGGCCTAGTTCTGGGTCTGGTAATTGTTCCATTCCTATGGACTCGTCTGGTAGGAAATTGAAATTTGTTTTCAAGAGGAAGGTAAACAACGAGCTGCACCGTTTGAGTTGTCCTAAGTTTAAACGATCTTTTCGTTCCAAATTTATGGACTTGTCCTTGGATTCGTCCTTGGGCCGCCTGCACTCCCCCCTAAGTGTCTATATGTTTTTCTGGGTTTACCAGGTTTCAGTTACACGAAACCTATATCGCCGGATTTAGTTCATGCTGGTGTTTGTGGGCCGAATAAGCGCAAATTTATGGACTCAGATTCGGCCCTGGAGTTTTGTTCTTATAAACGTTTTAGATGTTCTGTTGGCTTTATGTGGGATTTCCTTTTTTCGTCACTAACTGTTTTTCCGTCTCTTTTCCTGTCTTCTCACAGCGCTGAAGATAGGGCGGATCTGTTAGGTCAGGTGGTGGACCTTAAGTCACCACCAGGGTATCCATGACTATCTTTTGTTGGAATTGTAGGGGCTTTGGGGAAGCGGATGATCCTACAATTCCGTATCTACATCAGTGTGTCCTTAAATATCATCCGCTGATTTTGTTTTTGCAAGAGACTCATACTAATGTCGACATAGCAACTACGAAGACTCACCATCTTGGTTATCCTAACTTCTTTGGGGTGGACTCTATTGGTCGTAGTGGTGGTCTTCTTTTGTACTGGGATGACTCTGTAGATATACAAGTTATAAGTAGTTGCCCCCGTTTTATTTTTTGTAAAGTGGGCATAGTTGTAAATCAAGCTACTTTTAAAGATATGTATGTAATGTTCCTGTATGGGGAACCTGTTTTCCAATATAGGTCTTTTCTATGGGATAACATTTCTAATCAAATCTCTGGTTGCTCTCCTTTTCTGGTTATTGGCGATTTCAATCAAGTGCAATTACATTCGGACAAAATTGGTGGTTCTTTAACAATAAGAGGTCAAGCTGAGTTTACAGCGTGGAAATTTCACAACAATCTCGTCGACATTCCTTTCTTTGGTCCTCGTTTTACCTGGATGAATGGCCAGCTTGCTAACCACTGTATTATGGAACGCCTCGATCGTGCATATGCAACCCAAGATTGGATTGATCTTTTTCCTGCAACCTCAGTCCTTAACTTACCTATTCTTATTTCGGATCACTCGCCAATTATGTTACGTTTCCTACCGCAACCAAAATCACGTAGAAGACCATACCGCCTTGATAACTGGTGTCTTCAAATACCGGAACTGATGACCCTTGTATCTAATGCTTGGAATACTCTAGTTTGTGGCTCCTCTTCTTATGTCCTATCCCGCAAGTTAGCTGCTGCGCGCTTTGCTATTCTGAATTGGATTATTCAACACCGCATCCGCTACGGTATAAACTGGTCTTCGATTGAATATGATCTTCATCAAGCATCTTCTTCTCTTTTGGACTCGGAAGACGCCCTCAGGTATCAACACCTGCGATCTTCCCACCTTCAGCTGCTCTCCAAACAACATAGTTACTGGATTCAGCGAAACAAGACCCGTAAAGAGATTCTCGATGGCCTTCCGACCCGTTCTTTGTTTAACCGTGTTAAACAACGCTCTTCCAAGCAACGGCTGATTTCTCTTCGCACTTCTCACGGCACATGGATCACTGACCCAATTGAAATAGAGGCGGAGATTTGTTCTTATTTCCGATCTATTATGGGTAGTCAGCAGGCGTCTCAAGCACCTCTTTTTCAGTCCACTGAAGATTTTCTTGATGACCTGGATATTCCATCGCTTTCGCCTGCTGACTGCTCTACTCTATCTACTCCTTTCACTGAAGCTGATGTTCTCAGCGTAGTTCGTAGTATGGATGGTTCGAAATCACCTGGCCCGGATGGTATTACTCCCCGCTTTTATCAGGTATTTTGGCCTCAGATTGGTCATCTGGTAACTGCGGCCATCTTACATTTCCTCAATTCCGGCGTAATGCTGAAGGAATGGAATCAGACTCATATTATACTCATTCCGAAGGTGGAACACCCTGAGTTGGTCACCCAGTATCGGCCTATTAGTCTTTGTAATGTTATCTACCGAATTGCGTCCAAATGTCTGGCAAATAGACTTAAGCTGGTGATCCCATCTATTATATCTGACTCGCAACAAGCTTTTGTCCCAGGACGCCTGATGACTGATAGCTGCCTTGTAGCTCATGAGGTGCTGCACTATATTAACAAAACCACAAAAGGCTCGAACTGTTTTGCTGTGCTTAAGCTTGACATGAACAAGGCCTTTGATCGTGTTTCGTGGAGTTTCCTCATGATGGTTATGAAGCGCATGGGTTTCCCTATTTTCTGGCGAAATATTATTTGGGAATGTGTGTCTACGATCTCTTATAGGGTGCTTATTAATGGTGAACCATCTGAATCTTTTCGATCTGTCTGTGGTCTACATCAAGGGGATCCTTTTTCTCCCTACCTTTTTATTATGTGTATGGAAATTTTGTCCCGCCAGCTGATCAGGGCAGAAAAACTTGGCTCCTTAACCGACATAAAAATTTCAAGATATGCACCAACGCTTTCGCACTTATTCTATGCGGATGATGCTTTTCTATGCTGCAAGGCAACACCTTTGTCCTTTGAGACTTTACGGGATTTGTTCAAGGACTTCGAAGTGCTTTCGGGACAGATGATTAATTTTAGTAAGTCCTATATCAAGTTCAGTCCGAATACACCTGCAGACTTCCGAGAGCATCTGACTTCGATTTTGAAGATGTCTCATGTTCCCTCTTTTGGTACCTATTTGGGAGTTCCTATTGATATCCCTCGCAAGAGGTCTGCGCTTTTTCTTCCTTTTATTGATGCTCTCACTTTGCGTATTTCATCTTGGTCGCTCTCCATCTCGTGATTGACAGAAATTGATTGTTATTTCGGCAATCTTACTTGCTTCTTTGAATCATGTCTTTTCTGCGATACCTATTCCTATTGGTGTGTGTCGCAAAATTGATGCCTTGTTGACGGCTTTTTGGTGGCGTAATGACTGGAATAAGCACTCCATTCTTTGGACTTCCAAAAGTATCCGCAAGCACCAAAGGAATATGGTGGTCTTGGTTTCAAAAACACCCATCCGCTCACCAAGCATTGCTTCTTAAGAATTTTTGGCGAGTTCATACCCACTGACCATTTGGGTTTTGGCCGAGATACATGTCCCGAAGTATGCCCGAGATTTGCCTATTCCTCTGGCAACCTCTCGCGTTTCTCATCCTTCTTTTATATGGTCTGGTATTTGCAAGGCTGTTTCTGCGGCTAAAAATGGTATTTGTTGGAAGCTTGGTAATGGACGGTTTCTTGACCTTTGGTCGAGTCGTTGGATTAATGGTAAACAGCCTTTTGGCACACCTCCAGTTCCAGTTCCAGAGCCTGCGCCATCTCTCTCGGATTTCTTGCTGGAATCCGGTGACTGGAATCCGTCTATGGTTTTCCGATACTTTTCCTCTATTTGTGCGAAGGAAATTACTGCTATGGAACCACCAGCTCAGAATTTTGATGACTTTCTCTACTGGAAATATACAGAGGACGGCTCTTATTCGGTAAAATCCGGTTACTCCCACCTATGGTCTGAATCTTCAGCTGCTCTCTGCATACGATCTTTTGTTCACACTTTTCCTTGGAAACGAGTGTGGCGAAAAGGATTTCCACCAAAGATCTCATTCATGTTATGGCGTTTGGCTCATAATATTATGCCAACGAATGATAATTTACTATCCAAACATGTGCCGGTTGACTCCATGTGTTCTCTCTGTCTTTCTTCCCCTGAAACAGAGGAACATTTATTTCGTACATGTGCATCCGCCCGGTAGCGTCCTGGGAAAGCATCCGCCCTTGGGATTAACGCCATAGCTAACCCATCAACTTCCTTTATATCTTGGATTGGCGACTTCTTGTCTTATCTTCACAAACAATCTTTGGTGACGGATCAAAAATGGCTCTTGCTTTACTTTTGCTGTGTTCTCCAGGCAATTTGGACTACTCGTAATGCAGTGATTTTTCGAAATCACAATGGTGACCCAGCAGTTACCTGTAGACTTATTGAGGATTTACTGCACTCGCATGCTCAGTTACCCAAGGTACGTCCTACACTGTTGCACCCCTCTAATGACCTTGTTACACCATGTGTTATCACAGATCCATCTTCACATCAACGGAGTGCGGTTTCCTTTTCTGTCTCCACACGATATGTCCCAAAAACGAGCTGTTTTAGTTGCTGCATCATCAGTACTGAGTTGGATTACTCCAAGTCAAGTGTTGTACGCGCAAGTTCGTCTTTTGACGCTTCTACCAGGGCCCTTCTATGTGCTATGCGCTACGCCCACTCTCTGAGCCTGAGTTCTGTTTGTTTCTTAGTCACTTGTTGTAAACTATCTCTGCAGCGATTCGGCAACCTCTTTGCGATCCCAATTAGTGCACGACATTCCTTTCGAGAAATCCGTGCTTTGTTTGTCATTTCTCCTTCGGTCTCAGACGCCGGCAACAAAGCTAACATCAGTATCCTAGCTGTGTTTCCTTTAATATATATCAGTTTATTATTGTCAAAAAAAAAAAAAAAAAAAAACCACTTACGGAAATTCACGTTTCTTTATTATTTTATTCCATGTTTGTTAATCAACCCGTAAAGATCAAATATTCGTATCATGTGTTTGCTTGTATTAAATTAAACATTAAAACTTGAGAGATACGGTCTTTTAATAAAATAAATATATATGACTTAAGTTACGCTTAAAATCAAAATTACTCGACTCGTTACTCGTTTGACGAATCGATTCATATGGATCTTTAATTTATGTGAAAATGACCTTTTATCTCATAATTTCTTTTTTCTGCTTGTTTTATTTATTTTTTTTACTCCCTCATATTCACTATAATCTTCCCTTTGTTTGTAGGCATGAGTATTAAGGGGATGAATAAAATAGGAGTAAAAGAATTGGATGGGGTTTGCTTATAGGAGAGGGATGAATAATTAGGAGTTAAATAAGGAATTGTGGGGCCAAAACATTAAGGAAAGTAATAAAATAAGAGTAAAAGAGTTGGCTGGGGTTTGGTGATAGCAGATAGGTATGAATAAAATAAGAGTAAGTTTCCAAAATTTAAAAGGGAAAAAAACTCGAATAATCCATTTTAAAAATCGGGAAGATTATAGTGCATGAATAGAAGCTACTGTTTCTTATCTTCCTCTAATTTGACGTTAGTATTTTCTCTAGACTATCACATTGCGTATTGTTTTGTTATAATAGTGTGTCACGAGTCACGACTCACGTACGACATAGCCACTAAGATAGTTGTTATGTGTGAGTGTGTCAACGTAGTACCTATTAGGGGTGTTTAACAGTGCGGGTCGGCCGGGTCCGGGACGGGTCAAGGGCGGGCCGGGTTGTGTCTAAGCGGACCCGGACACGGCCCGGAGTATAGGACGGGTCGTCACGGGCCGGGCCGGTTCATGTGAAGGCCGACCCGGAACCGGCCCGGGAGGGTTTAATGGCGGGTTGGCGGGCCGGGTCTAGTACGGGTTAGCTGGCCGGGTCTAGTACGGGTCTGGATATTAAAAAAAGGCGTGGGAATGCTGTGGGACGTGGGACGTGGGACTGGATATCAATGTTCCTGGGAAATTGTATCAATCCATTGAAGATATTTTTGGAAAATATTAAATGTGTGGTCAGGGGCGTGGGACATATGGGAGACGACTAATAAAAAATGTGTTGAAAATTTTATTAATTTGTTAAGACGACTAATAAAAAATAACGGAGAAAATAGAAAATAACAAATTGCATACGTAATCAAAAAGCTTAATATTATTCAATATTTCATAATAGAAGCGACATACATTCGATAACTCCGTAATTAAACTACATAATTATTTGACGTACATAATGACGACGGAAATAGATAGTGAAAATTGAAATGGAAGCGACATACATTCGATACCTCCGTAATTAAATTACATAATTATTTGACGTACATAATGACGACGGAAATAGATAGTGAAAATTGAAATGACCCGATTTAAATATCACGAGTAATGCCATGAGCATGCTTTAAATGACGATACAAGACGCCGTGGCCTTGATCGGACCTCCATTTGTAGTCTCGACTAATATTATCAGCTTCACAAACCTTGCAAATACACTTGAATTCATTATTCGTATTTGGAATGGAGATTTTGTGGAAGTACGTCCATACGAATATTTCCGGCCGGTTGGCCATTTTTTTTTTTTGAGATTTCAAATAAGAAGAATGATGAGTAGAAGATTATAGAGTTATGAGTTTTTTAAAATTTGAATATGTTAAATGGATTATGGAAATATTTATAAGAGGAAGGTAGATAACTTTAGTAAATAAGTGATAAAAAGGACAAAAAAAATTGAATTGAATTCAAGAAGGGCGTTGAATCACATGAATGCAGCAACCAGCCAACCACTTCTTCAATTTCTTTTTTTTTTTTTTAAATAAGCATATTTGTCCTTTTTAGTTATAGAAAAAGGTAAAAAATGATTTGATTTTTAAATTACAATAATTAAGGTTTGATATCCAAAAAAAAAAAAAAAAGGGCTTGGTCGAAATTATTATAACTCTTTCAAATAATACCAAATTAAATTAATTTGATATTAATTTAATAATTATAATAATTAAGATGCCTACGTATCTCGAAAGAATCAAAGCCCACGTAGTTCTTTACTTACCTGACTTACCGTAATTACTAGGTTAGGATGGTGGTAAGAATTTTCTACCCTTGTATTTGAGATTGGTGAGATGGAATGACGTCTTCACGGTCGATTAAAAGCAATGGCGCTCTCCTTCATTAAGACTCGCTTGATATTCAATGCCTTGTAATCGGTCCCTTGCCAAATCCCAATCTTTCTTGATCACGCACATTTTTATTGTCTCCGGCCCTAAGCTTGATCTTTGTTCGGTGACCACTCTTCCCCGCACTAAAAAGCGGACTCGGACGCCACTGTGGACGCCAGAACAACAAGACAATCCCTAGCAACTCTTGACAATAATGGATATTGGGCCGAATGTATACTCCAATACTCAAGGACGTTAACTTCTTCTTCGGTCGGTCCAAAAGTCAAACATTCATCAAGATTTTTGGTGGCGGAAGGGGTGGAGGAGGAAGAACCCCCTTTTCTCCATAAAATAGATCGTAATTTAGAGTCCGTACGACTACTCTTTTGCACATTACTTTCGGTGGTTGTTGTTGGCGGGGTAGGTCCAGCATAAATAGCACATAGTTTACGCAAAATACTAAGACAACTACTAATATAAGCGTCAACATCATAAGGGATTTTTAACAACTCATAATAATATTCTAGCATGTTCTTTAAACCTAGAACTTTAACATACGGATTAAGTATGCATGCAATACCATATATTTTAGGAAATTCAGTAAAATATTTCAACCACTTTTTCTTTATATCAACTACAACCTCTTTTAGCGCGGCCTCGAATTTTTCAGCATCATTAAAAGCAATCACAATTTCTAAACATGCATAAATAACCCAATGTAAATTAGGCTCATAAACATAAGAGAAAATAAGTGTAGCACTCTTATATGCACTTAAAAGATCACAAACATGTCTAGCAATTACCCACATAGACTCGTCAATTTCTTCATTTTCTTGTGTTTTGTGATGTGTGTTATACAATTCAGTAATTACGTTTTTGTATTTAATGGCTTTTTCCAGCAAATCATAGGTGGCATTCCACCTTGTCGGACAATCTTTAGACCAATCAACTGGAGCTAGTCCATTTTTTTCACACAACTCTTTGTAGTGGCGTCTTATGGCTTGAGTTTTTCGAACCCAATGGACACATTTTCTAATAGGCATAATTAAAGGTTCAAGAAATTTAATTCCTTCTTGAGCGGATAAATTAATAATATGAGCACAATATCTTACATGCACAAGTTCACCATCAAGTAGTAGAAGTTTTGTCATTTTACTAATAACATATTCAATGCATTTTGCATTAGCGGAAGCATTATCAAACGAGATAGAAAAAATTTTGTCAACTATTTTAAACTCTTCACAAGTTTCTTTAATACGCAAAAAAATGTTATAACCCGAATGCGACTCATCCATAAGATCAAAAGCAATTATACGTTTTTGCAAAATAAAACTATTATCTATCCAATGAGCGGTAATGCATATGAAAGGATCGTTTACTCTAGAAGTCCAACAATCGCTAGTTAGAGCGACTCGACCATCATATTTATCAAAAAATTCAATTAAAGCGTCTCTTTCTTCATAGTATTGTTTAAAACAATTTCTTTGTAAGGTTTGTCTATTAATGGGTTTATAAGCGGGTTGAAACGCTTTTTTATTTAATCGTGTATATTTTGGGTTTTCACAAAAAGTAAAAGCTTGTTCGTCGGAAATAACATATCTACTCATTTCTTCAACCATATTACTATCAGAGTAAATAAAAGGCTTACCTCCGCCGGGTTGTGAACTCATAAACCCGGAAAGAAGAGTTTAAGTTAGTTGTTGGGGATTGCCGCTCAAATGACTTTATTTCGTGATACCATGTTGTTTGCTTAAATGTCGATTCATGCTTCCATAGCCGTCACCGGTAGTAATTAAATATTTTACATTTTTTTATCTTGTCGACATATTTTGCAAATGCACGTGAATTTGTCGGTCGTATTTGGAACCACAACTTTTTTGAAGTACGTCCAAACAAAGGAAGGTTGTACATTTTTTTTCCCTTTTCCTTTTTTAGTAACCGTGGACGTCACTCCTTCATTAATTGAATCTTCCAAAACTAAACAAAATATTAAAACAAAACAAGTTAGCAAAAATAAAATATTACTAAGATAAAATAACTTAATTTATAAGAAGTATTACTAAATTAAATTAATAATACACAAATGTATAAAAAATAATTCAACTAATTGAGAAATAAAATTATCAACTTGAGAAATATAATATAATACAAAAAAAAAAAAATTATTACCAACATGAACTTCAAATTGAGAATTCTCGCCTTGAAATTGACGGTACATCGCCTCCATTTCTTCTTGAGTATAACTTTCCATGATTTTTTTACTACCTTTTTTTTAAAAAAAAATTAAAATAAAAAATAAACTAACACTTATAATAAAAAACTAACAATTATATTTTTTTTGATAACTTTTTTTATATAAAAAATAAATTAGTAATTATATTGTGAGACTAACAATTTAATAAAATTAGAAATTGAAGAGAATTGTAGGTAGAAGAGATTAGAAGAGAGTAGTAGATAAGTTATGTGAATAATTGTATTGTTTTAAGGGGTATTTATAGTATAATTATGTGAATAAAAAAAAAAAAACTAAAACTACCCGTTATAACCCCCCACCCAACGTCTCTTTTCCAAACATAATAGCTGTTACACAACAGCTCTATTATTCACATTCAACGACTAGTTTTGATGGCGGGTCACGGGCTGGGTTGGCGGGCCTAGGGGCGGGTCCAGGGGCGGGTCATTGGCGGGTTGTTTGACGGGCCGGGTCTCAAGAATCTGAGCCGGAACCGGTTAGGGGTATACACGGGCCGGGTCCGGGTCCGGGTCATGCGGGCCGGGTCCAAAGACGGGTCATGGCGGGCCGGGTCCGGGTTAGTAAGGCCGACCCGCACTTTTAACCACCCCTAGTACCTATTGCCCATGGAGGCCAAAAATGTCCAGTTCCAAGACTATACAACTGGATGTACAATGAGCATTGTACATCCAAGGTTATTTTAATCTTTTTTCAAATATTTTTGCAAAAAAAAGGTAACGTAATTCAATTTTCAATCTAATCTCCATTCTCTCTCTTATTGTTTCCATATTTTTCTAACTTCTCTTCATCTTCCTCCATCATCCAGTTAATGAATCATCTTCTCCTTTAAATTATTATAATTAATTGACTATGCGGAACTGAGCATCATCTTGAAAGAATTTTTTTATCCAAAATTTATAATGCATGAAAATAGTTGAAGCTCGTATTATTTTTACATTAGTTCGTATTCTTATCTGAATATCTCGTATTCTTATGTGCTCATATTTTAAAGTTCATGATCATTTTAAGCTCGTATTCTTTTTACATTAGCTCGTATTCTTATCTTAATAGCTCGTATTCTTATGTGCTCGTATTTTTAAGCTCGTGATCCTTTTAAGCTCGTGTTTTTTTTTATTTTAGCTCGTATTCTTATCTTAATAGCTCGTACGCTTATGTGCTCGTTTTTCTAAGTTCGTGATCCTTTTAAACTCGTATTCTTTTTAAATTAGCTCATATTCTTATCTTAATAGCTCGTATTCTTAAGTGCTCGTATTTTTTAGTTCGTATTCTTTTAATAATAGTTCGTATGATTGGTGTAGAAATTTACCTCAAAGTATTGTTAGATGCATTTTTCCTTCCTGATGATGATATAAATTGCTTCTCGTTCACGAAATATTGTTAGATGCGTTTTTCCTCCTTGATGATGATGTAAATTGCTTCCTTGCTTCCCTTTCACCATTTTAGAATCAAAATTATGGAGAAGAGAGATTTGTCGACTGTCGTTTAAGAGATTTAGAGAAGGGAAAGAATAGGGTTTGTCGACTGAAGAGAAATCAGAATTAGGGAAAAAGGAGATGCGTAGAATTTATTTTTATTTTTATTGGGCTTAAATAGATATAGATTTATATAATATATGGGCATGTTGTACAATGCTACTGTACAACAGGATGTAGGATCCTGTTTGTGAAAAATGTCTATACGTATGTGTCTGTCTGATGATTAAAAAATCGTAACAAAATAAAATACTCTAGATAAATTTGCGTAAAATGATTTCACATAAAATTAAGGTTAAACAAATTCAAGCATAAGCATCTTAATTAGTGTAAAAAGATACGTATTAAAATGACCCGTTTTACAATAAATTTCTGTAAGATCACCTTGCACATATAAAAACGCAATTAGAATAAGAGAGTTCATACCATTTAAGAGAGTTCATACAATTTAATTTTACTGGCCATTTTTGTAAGTTTAAGTTAAATATCGAATGTGTAAGAGGTGAAAAAAATAAAATAATATCTAGGTTATTTAGAAAAACTAACTTGGTTATGAAAGCTAAATATTTGACTCATTTAGATACGAAATCGTATTTTTCGTTTGAGTGTTCTTCATTAATACCCCGTAATACTTTTGAACTAATCCTTTACTCATAATCATAAAAGAAAATTATTTCAAATTTTAACATTCTGTAGCATTAGAATGCTATTTGTTATGACGGAATATATATAATACGGAATAGTCGCTAGGGGAGTGAGTATGGGGTGCTAACTGCTACAGATCGAGTATATGCGTTAAACATGATTGTTTAAAGTTTTAACTTACCAAGTTTCATACCAATTGAACCTTGAGCTAGTGGTCCAAGGTTCAAAACTTCAAACATTGGTATTCTTTATAATTTGAAAATCAAACCTATAATAATCTTTGTTGTTGTTATCATTATGATTAATAACGACGTTGCACAACCACACAAATCTCACATATATATATATATATATATATATATATATATATATATATAAAAGAAAATCCAGGTGAAAGTCACCTATATTTTTGAAGTCATGAATCTACTTATATATCACACGTTTATGACAGAATATCGAGAGGGTGTATTTTGTCAACCACAATTCCCTCTGTCCCCACACTTGCTCCACCGCCACAGTTTATTACCATATGTTTCTGTTTTATACAACTTTCTGTATTACTGCTTCTGTAATGTTACTTATTAGTACTATATTAATATACTTCATACTTGGCATTTGAGTAATTGCTTTTTATCGCACATTTTATGTCATCAGCCTTAAAAACCTACCACAGTAACGACAATTTCATTCCTACGGACAATTCTTTAGGGGGAATGACTAATGAGTCAATGATAGTACGCCTCTACCTTGCAAATAGAGGTAAAACTTGAGACAAAAATGAGACGGTCAGCGGGAGAGGCCAATCTATAGACTTTGGTGTAGAGAAGTTCAATTTTCGTCTAATGAAACAAATATCAACAATATAACCATGTTCAAGGGTGATTCTAACTTGAAATGCAAAACTTGTGACACGGCATACTAATTAAATACCTTGGTTATAATTATCACACAAATATTGTCCCAAGAAGCAACAATCCTTCATTAAGGCGTGCAACATTTCTTGATCTTGGATTACCAGATGCAGAAGCTCCCTCTTGTCTTCTTATCTCTCTCTATTCTCTAATGGGATTGAGCTATGTAATAGAGGAGACACAAATAATGGCGGATTACAATGGTGGACAAGATGACAGACAATGAACATGGTAAAAGGCGGAGTTGGGTTTAGTGGTGTGATATTGTATAGTATAACCCGTGATATTGTTTAGTACAACCAATGATATTATCTATCTATATAAATATATAAAAAGGCTACTTAAGTAGAAAATTGAGAAGCCACGTGTCAACCTAATAAGCTAAATGCAGAGTATGTCAAAACCACTGAACAAACTCAAGCAAAAGCTTAGCGGTTACGGAAAATGGGAAGGCAAAGTGCTCCATAATCCATATGGCCTTTAATATCATTATTACACTCCATAAATGGCATTAACTATATTCCCTAAAATAACCTTTTTTTTTTTTTTTTTTTTTTTTTTTTTTTGATAATTGGGCTAACGAGACCTACATATTCATAGCACGCTTAGTTATCCTATGAGCGGCTTTATTACAAATTCTAGGAACATAAGCAAAAGAAATACAATGAAAGTTTGCCGCTAGATCGGTTATATCGTCAATAGTATTCCTTGTCCAATGTTTGATATGTGAGAACCGTAGGACTTGGGCAAGAACCTGTAGACAATCAGAGAAAATGTTAATATGGAGGATGTTGCGCGAGAGCGCCCACATTAAGGCTTCCCTAATTGCCAAAGCTTCCGCTTGTTCAGCATTCTCCGCCCTTCCTTTGATACAGAATTCAGAAACAATATCGTTATAAAAAAGGATGCATCCGCCAAACCCAGCAGCAAGCTCCTTAGACCACGCCGCATCCACATAAATATGAGTCCGAGAGCAACTCACAGAACTCTGAATCAGAGGAAAGGGTACTCCATTCCTAAGATTAGTCAAGTCCTCCTCCGTCGGTGTTTGGAAAACTATGGACCCCGGTTTCCCATCTTCAGTAGAAAGAGCTAAGTTAAGAGAGTCTTGATAAAGAAAGATAGCACCAATAGGGGAGCACTCGGTACTATCAAAAAACTTCCCGCACCTTACCACCCAAATAGTCCAAAAGGTACACAAAAAAGGAGAGACAAGCCTCATGCTTATTATCAGCCTTAAAAAGAACAAAGAGCCAATTGCAAACCCAAGACTGGAGACTCAAATTATCCCCTAATTGTGCCCTAATCCCCAGGAGACTTCCAGCCCAAACTCTGTTAGCAAAAGAACAGTCCAGGAACAGGTGTTCCGGTGATTCCGTTTCTTGTGAATCACAAAGCACGCAAGTAAAAGGACCATCAAAGCCCCTCCTTAGGAATCCTTCCCCAGTGGGCAACGATTCCGTGAGAAGTTTCCATAAGAGAATGATCCAGCTTTTCAGCCCTGGCAGATTCCAAAGTATTTTTTGAAAGACACCCATACTTGCAGCAGGAACTCTTGATCGGTCCTTCGGGGAAGCTGAAGTGTTCCAATAATTTTGAAGAGCAATGTGATAGCCAATCTTAACTGAGTAATTCCCTAATGACGAGGCAGACCAATAGAAGATGTCGCTGCCTTCAAAGCATCAAATTGGAATAGCAAGAATGTCCTTAATGGAAGTTTCATCAAAAGACATAGACACAAGTCTATGGTCCCAACTGTTGCCGTTACAAATAAGAACTTTGATTCTCAAATTACACAAGTTGGGTGAATCAGTAAGAAGCTCAACCCATCGTGGTCTCGGCACCGTTCCATGAACCCATTTAGTATTCCAAACACCAAGGTCAGAAAGTGGGGAGAAGTTCCACGCTAAATGAGGTTTGATGAGTTGAAGGCCCCAAACAATACCTTTCCATTCCCACGAAGAATTACTCTTGCCATCGTTAAAAAGCAGATCACCATCACGCCACTTTAGGCCATATTTAGCACCGATAGACTTACAGAGTATAGAATCTGGGTAAGTGATCATTCTCCATCCAATCTTTGCTAGAAGTGCTTGATTGAACTCCTTCATACATCTAATACCCAGACCACCATTTCTTTTGGGTTGACTTAGGAAAAGCCTACTACACCAGCTAATAGAGGGAGATTTCTTATAACCCGCCCACCAAAAATGTGACAAAATAGCATCTAATCTTTTTGTCACACTTACGGTATTTTGAATACCGATAGAAAGTAAACCAAGAGGGAGGACAAGACAGAAGAAATCGAAGCCAATCTACCCGCCGACGATAGAAGAATGCAATTCCATGAAGATAATCGCTTCCTAACCTTATCAATGATAAACTCAAAAATTTCTCTTTTACTTTTATTCCCACCTGAAAGTCCCACGTCCGTAGGAATACCCAAGTAAGATCCCAAATTAGTGCCACGCGGTATGTTGAAGGTTTTCAAGCATTTTCGAGCAAAGGACAGACTGGAGCTCGAACTTAACATCATATAGGACTTATTATCATTAATAACCTGGCCGGAGGCATGACAATAATCCTTAATAACTTTGTCAAGGCTTTCACAACTCTTAGAATTACCTTCAATAAAAAACATAGAATCATCCGCATAGAGCATACGGGAGATAGGGATACTATTTCTGCTGATCTTTATTCCCCGTATAATCCCCTCCTTCTCCATACGTAGAATGTTTAACGAGAGAATTTCCGTGCACATAACAAAAATATAAGGGGAAAGAGGATCACCCTAACGAAGGCTGCAACTCGGGTGGATACGTCTTGAAGGAACACCATTTACCAGAATTTCATAAGACACCGTCGTGATACACTTCATAATCAGCTGAATGAAATTAGGAGGGAAACCTATCAAGAGAAGCGTACCTCTGATAAAGTTCCAGTCCAACCGGTCATAGGCTTTACTCATGTCAGCTTTAAAGGCCATCCTGCCCATCCTACCACTTCTAGATGAGGAAATTTTATGTAATATTTCATTCGTAATTAAAATATTATCACCAATATTCCTCCTAGGAACAAAAGCATTTTGAAAGTCAGCCACTAGTTTTCCCATATACTTTTTCAATCGGTTAGTGATACATCTAGTAATGACTTTCATTATAACATTGCATAAGCTAATCGGTCGGAAGTTATCAATTGTTTCAGGGGGACTAGATTTCGGGATAAGAACTAAGAAAGTCTTATTCAGAAATTCTGGGGAGCTATTACCATTGAGGATAGCCAAGACCGTCCCAACAACATCATGCTTAATAAAATGCCAACACTTATGGAAGAAGATAGCAGGAATACCATCAGGTCCCGGAGATTCTAGCGGACCAAGTTGAAACACAGCCGTACGAACCTCCTTAGGGGTAAAACGAATGCAAAGTGCATCTCTGTCATCAGGAGAAAGGAACTCTTTATTAATACTGAATAAATTTTTCACAGTAGGGCGGTACTCATCAAAAGTGGTCTGATTCACTCCTTCCTGAAAGAGTTTAGAGTAGAATTGGACAAATAATCCCTTAATTCCCTCACTGTCAAAATTCCACTCCCCATTATCCATTTTAATCCCAGCAATGTAATTCCTGCCAGCCCTACCCTTAACCCAATTAAAGAAGTAGTTGGAGCACGTATCTCCCTCGGTGTACCATTTCATCTTGGCCCTCTGTTTCCAATATTTAGCCGAGACTTTAGCATACTCCACTTGACTAGCATATGTAGTGGTGAAAGTTTGAGTCACTCCCTTCGTCTCAATTTCGTGGAGCCCTTCAACCAAATTGTCATCAAAATCACTCCATTTCTTATTCCATTCTTTCCTCTTGGAAATAGACCAAAGACGCATACAATTTCTAGCTCTTGATAACTTACGTATCATTCTGACGGTGGCAGAGCCTGAGACAGGCTCAGTCCATTCGTTATGTACCAGGCGAATACATTCCTCATAATCCAGGTTCCAAGCCTCCATACGATAAGGTCTTCTACCATTACAAGTAATTAAATCTGTTTCAAAGATAATAGGCGCATGATCTGAAACTTGAATAGGAAGATGAGTAATACCAGAATTCGGAAAAATATCATTCCAATCCCACGAGCTATAACCCTTATCAAGACGTTCCAACACTACACTATGATCTTCTCTCTTATTACACCAGGTAAATCTTGGCCCCTTATACGGAATATCCATTAGAAGATGCTCAGCTTTCCATTTATTAAAAAGAGCAGCCCATTTTAATCCGACCCTTACTACCTCCCCATTTATCTTCTTGATAATCAACTTGGTTAAAGTCCCCTATAAGGAGGAAAGGGTTGTCAAAAGATCGAATCCATTCACTAAGATCATTCCAAACAGCTTCACGTTTATGGGTGACTGGTTCGCCGTAGATAAGATATAAGTACCAAAAACTACCGCTACATTGCGTGACTTTGATAATAATGAAGTTTTGACATGCTAGAAGACATTCAAAATTGGCTCATGTCTAAAACCAAACCAGAGACCTCCTTTAGTTTCATCAGCATCGACACCAAAGCTCCGAGAAAACCCAAAAGAACGAAACATAGGACCAATTAAAGCTACTTTACATTTTGTCCCAGCTAAGAAAATAAAATTAAAATAAGTACTCGAAAGAAGCGCCCTAGTCTTAGCGATTGTAGGGGCAAGGGGATTATTAAATCCCCTAACATTCCAACAAAGTCCTTTCATTAAGAGAGAAACCACCATAGCAATACCAACCAACTCCACACCAGGCTCATAACGACACAACCAAACGATTTCCCCACCACGAAACCAACCCATAACGGCTCACCAGAGGCGGTCAGAAGAGAACCGTAACCGTCCAAAAGTCTCACAGAAAACCAATTGAAAACGGAGCGAAAAGACCACTACAAACCCTTACCAAATCAATCTCAAACACGCACAACACATCCAACCCACACTAGAGAGAACCAATTAAAAATCCGCAACAAACCCACGAACATTAAGAAATAAACCACAAGACCACAGCCACCCCAAAAGTCGAAATAACACCAACATGACAGAAGCCACCCAGCCAAGGGCCAACATAGAGCCTTACCATAAAAGGCAAAAAACAAGGAGAGGAGCACAGAACACAAACCCCGCAAGAGACACCCAATTTCACCAAACGACACCTCACAGGACCACCGCCATACAAGCAAAAAGGCCGGACAAAGGGCGACAAAGACAAAACACAGGAACACAATAAACAGGCCAAACCAGGGGTGGGGGGAATGGGGGGATCACCCCTAGGTTGCAAATATGGTTTTCGGTGACAGGACAAGGGTACGGAGGGACGGGGTCCGACACAGATGGGGCACAAAACAGACCTAACAAACGGTCTAAACCATCCCATTAAACTAACATGGAACGACAAACAACTCCACACGCCTTCAATGAACACCAAAGGGCATGGAAGTCCGAAACCCCTCGGAGGAGCACAACTCCAGCCACCAAGCTCGTACACCAATCCTTCCCGCACACACCAAACACCATCACAGGGTGCGACGGACACTGAAGACAACGAAGGAAGGCCGCAACAGCGAATCCGGAAGCTAGAGCGACAACAACAAACACGACAAACATCAAGCTCGACAGAAACAAGCTCGAACCATTTAAATGAAAAGAAATTTCGACCGATGGGATAACCGCTAACAAACGTCAAGGTTGTACAAAGCCAGTGAGTGACGACCCAAACCAAAAACGCCATTGTTGTTGACTGGCTATTCACCTCACACGGTCACACCATTCATCTTCAACAACCGTTTAGAACTTAAAATCCCCAATATAACCTGCAAAATCAAACAATTGCATTCCAAATACGACATATTGATAATAATGGGTTTTTTCATCCAACATCAATCAAATTAATTAAAGGGCGCCAGTATCAGCTCTCGCGAAAACAAGCAAGTGTCGCGCTGATTTCGCCACTGGTTCATAGAGACCTCACGTACCCATATAAGCGACAGACGAGATGAGACGACGATGTACCGGACTTCGCACTCCAAGGTGAACCGCAGACGGGGAGAAGAAATAAAAACGGCAGGGGAAATCGATCCGCCGGAGATGAGCAAAGACACCGCCACATCTCCGGCGGATAGCCGGTCGACAGAGGAGCGAGGGTGTCGGGTGGTGGCTGAATGTGGTGGATTAGGTTAGGGTTTTGAGTTAGGGGTTTTTAATTTGGAGGTAATTGGGGTACGGGACTTTCTTCTATGTTGCAAGATATATTCCCTATAATAACCTATTAGAACTTACGTCTCTAACAATTTCAGAATCTCATTAGTTTTGTTATTGTTGTAGGTTGCAGGCAATTTGCAAATTCTTTGAGATTTGGGTACGTCTCATCGTATTAATTTTAATCAAAACTTATTATTTAATTAATATCTCCACATATTAGTTTATACTCTTTCCATACCAGACCAATGGTAACTGTTCCGGGTGTGATTCCGGAGCAGGATTATGACCACTTGAACTTTGCTGAATGATGTCTTTGCTTGTCTCTTCCTTTTGCTCTTTTCTGTTTAAGATTGAACAAACTGAGGGCTCGGCTTGGTGATACGGTCATTTCGTACCAAAAATAAATACCTAAGTACTACTAACAGAAGTCAGCGGTAAGTAGGGTCGACCTCCACAGAGAGGCGGTGTACTATCTACTTGTCTATTTATCTGTCTAATGTCACAATGCTGGGGGTTTGATTGAATTGGGCTAACTAAACTACTGAAGCTAAAGGCAAGAGAAAAGGAATAAAGGAAATTAACAATAAGAGAAAGGAAATATGCTAGGAGTCGGTCCACCGTGGCAGCTAAACTATCGGGAATACTGAGGCGATTAGAATATTGATAAGAAGAGCTATGGTCGTCACCTTTCGGTTCTTAAACCGCCCTAGAGCGTAAATAGCTTAGCTTTCGCCCTCACTACAATACCCTATTGTAACTAAACAAGCCTTCCCTTCCAATCTTTCGATCCAGGTCGGGGTTAGCTAGATTTATTGGTCTCCTGCATGCATTCATTCGACCTGATAACAATTAAATTGCCTAATACAATTCTTATCGCAAGACTAATCTAATCAAGTCAATTAAAACATGCTACCACGGCTTCCCTAATCCTAACATACTACGGAAATTAGCTAGACATGATTAAGGGAAAACAAGAAATAAAGAAATAACAATGAACATAAACAATAATTAAAGAAGAGAAGAAAGGTAAAGAATTAATACTGAATTATTGATCCGGAAATAAGAGCAAAGTAACGGTGTAAAAGTGACAGAAGAAAGTACTGGTCGATCGACCAGAAAAACTGCTCGAGCGATTAATTATTAGACCTAAAACCACTCGATCGACTAGGAAAGCACTCGATCGAGTGGATCTTGACTTCAGCAGCTTAGAATTCACGTTAGTTTGACTTTGACTTGTCCTTTTAGCTCCCGAAACAGCATCACGCATCCCAAGACAGCTATAATTCCCGCTCCAAATCTACTTTTCCTCCAAATGCATGCAAAACGGACGGCAAAATGGCCTGAATTCACTACTTTACGGTCCATTCCTGCAATTAAGACAAAATACACCAAAGTAGCATATTCGGGGCATTTCGTAGCATAAAACCACGATAAAAGCATAGAGATACGTGCATAAAATAGGCTAAAAAGACTATATAAAATGCACGTATCTAATCTCCCTAAACCAAACCTTTACTCGTCCCCGAGTAAACTAAAATGCAACTAATGGAACGGAAATGATAACTCAGAGCTAGCTACAAATGCCCACTTAAGACAATTTAATGCAAAGAAACTAACACTTATAGCAAGACAGTCAAATGCAAACGAGTTGTAAGATGTTTATGAAAGTAGCTGAACCGTCGACCTTGGAAGACCTTTAATAATGGACTCTCACGGGTCACTCTTCTCTCATGAAGCAAAGGGTGAACATATATATATATATATATATAAGAGAGAAAGAAAAATAGTCGCTCACCTAGACTACGACCCACATAAACATGCATGCAACTAATATGATAGACAATTCTAGCTACCAAACATACATTCCAACCAAACAAGGTCCTGTCACAGCCGATGAGGGCTTACAAAAATATGGTAAAGTGAGGCAATGGGTAAGTGGAGGTATAGGTGATCAAGCTAGTACCTAAACAGAACCATATGAAACATATCCATTTCCAACTCAATTATGAAATAAGCACATGCCCTCATTTGGCATAAAATCTCACCAAACCGAACTAGAAATACTCCTCAAATGATATAAATAAAGCATAGGAGCGAAACCGTCAACAATACAAACTCTTCTTTTTTTTTTCGAATTTTCTTTTCTTTTTCTATTTTCTTTCAACTTTCTTTTTTCTTCTTTCTTTCTTTTTCACGTTTTTTTTTTTCAACTCTTTTTTTTCTTTTCCTCCCTTTCTTCATAAATACCAACTCCAAAACAATAGATATAAGCCAAACTTGATACAATAGACAATATACCGCAAAAACAATCTAAACTAGCTTGACAAGGCAGGCTAAATTTGGAATGTAGTTAAGGGTCAATAGGCAAATTTGGCTAATGTGGAGTTAAATGGGTAAAAATGAAAGAAAAGGAAATTGTAAGCACCTCCCTGCATGTGACACCAACCACTAACCCAAATGTATGTAGGCAAAAAGCAATTGAATTTCATATATGTGCAAATTGATGAACATGCTATGCAAGGAGTAACTACTCACAATCCTACATGGCGGTCACAAATGACACCAGTTTATACGGCTCTAATTCCTTAGAATTTATAAGTAGGTTGCCAAAATTTCAGGTCAAGTCTATTCGTTCAGCTAAATTAAACATTAACTCGTAGATTATGCAATAAGACAAAGCTAAAAGAATAATAGTATAATGCAAGGCTTAAGCAAAAAGACAATTGCAGTGCAATTTCATCACTGAAATCTACCGTTCCGACTCAACCTATATGCAAAAATAAACGTGATTTTTTTGAATTTTTAACAATTTTTCAATTTTTAGGGAATTTTATGCATTTAAACAAAAATAAACAACAATGCAAACATAAATAAAACGTGATAACAGAAATGCATTAAAAACAATATGCAGACACAGATATGGATGCATAACCTCCCCAAACCAAACCGTACAATGCCCTCATTGTACCAAAACATGGAAAGGAAATGCAAACTGAAAGAGAAAGAGAGGAAATGCGGAAAAACTCACAAAATGCGCGAATAAAAGGGACCTCCCCAAACCAGCCAGCAACATGGGAGGTTGCTAAAGGCCCGGAAAACCGTCTCAGTAAGCTAATCCAAGTCAAAAACACTCGATGGCAGTTGAACAGTAGTCGATCGAGTGAAATGGGCATTCAAAACTGCTCGATCGAATGGTGTTGTGGTCGATCGAGCAGTTCTCCTTTTGCAGGTAGTCGATCGAGTAAATATTTCACTCGATCGAGTGAATTCATCAGCAAAAGTGCTCGATCGAGTAGAAAAACTACTCGATCGAGTGCTTCTCAGCGTGTTACTGCAAAACGCAATAAAAAACGACCAGTAAACTAACTAGACAAGCAAACTGATAAAGTCTATGGTATAAAAACCATTTATTACAACTGAAATTAAATAAAAAGCAAAATAAAATCTCCAGGTTGCCTCCCGGGTAGCGCTAGCTTCAGTCAGGTCCCAGCTCGACCTCCTTTTTATTCGAGCCTCTATAATCAGCTACAATCAAAACAGTTCAAAGCGCGCAGCATTAGATCGTACATCTGCGCATGTGCTACACAGAAATGTAAGTAGCACCAAAGTGGAATAAAGAAATAGGAAATAAAAGTATATAAACATTTAAGTCTAACGAATTTCCTATGAGAGCTCCTAAATTTATCCACGAAATATAGGAACTCGGGAGCAATTAATGATAATCTAGGGATCCATTTCAGATTAACAATTTTGTGACGATAAGGATGGTGAAAAATCATTAAATTGTACGACCTACTAGGAAGGGGCAAAGCATAAGAATGCAAAGCGTAAGTCAAACGAGGCAATTTACAATTTAAACAGACAATAACTGAATTATCGTTCGCCACCTCAGGTTGATCGTCTCAATGACGGAATCATAGATAAAAGAATTTATTACCTCATCCGCGCTAGGAGTAATTACCAACTCAACCTCTTTGTCACCCTCCTCAGTAGATTTCATCCCGTAAATCGCAGCCTCAAGTGCATCTAACTCGGCTTTGAATAAGGGGGATTCACTGTAACCGTTATCATCGTCAAAATCGTCATCTAAATCAAACCCATATGACGAATCAAAGCTCCCAATGGCCAACTCACTCGATCGAGTAGAGTTATTACTCGATCGAGCACTTTCCTCTTGATTTTCACTCGATCGAGTGATTTGAACTGCTCGATCGACTGAGTCTTCTGAAATTTCACTCGATCGACTAATATAAGTCACTCGATCGAGTGCTATTTCCTGGACAGGGTTGAAATCTTCGCACAAACTCTGGAAATACGATAGGAATTCGTCATCCGAGATACGTAAATCATTCTCGGCATTGGGCAACACGGGTTCTTCATGGGAAAAACCGCTCTTGGTCAAGTACACCTCTTCTGGTTGCCTACCATCCGACTGTTAATCGAGCTATTAGGACTTGATTTCGTCAATGTGCGCGAAAAATCATCTATCATATTCCTGCACTAAAGATTTCAGCTCCGCAAATTCTTTTTACGTATATCACAAGGATCTTGTTGCGGTGGCCATTGATGGGGTGGATGTGGCGGCACAACTACATTTGCTTGACTAACTCGACTACGTTGCTGCAACGCGTAAACTTCGTCATTCTCTGCTAAACAAAGGATCGCATTATGCCCAGAACACCACATCTCCCGCAGATAAATCACCCATTGTTCCATATAATAGGACATTGGTGATGGGTCAAAGGTACTCAAGCCTTCCCTTTGACGGTCTTTCACCTATAACTGTCTAGGTAGTACCTGTAAGGCCTATCAAAACAGCACTAAAGAAAAGATTAAAACGGCCTCAAGGGAAAAATCCCCTGAGGCTACAAACAGATAAAATTAAACAAATAAATAAATAGATTGCCTCCCCGGCAACGGCGCCAAAATTTGATACGGTCGTTTCGTACCAAAAATAAATACCTAAGTACTACTAACATAAGTCAGCGGTAAGTAGGGTCGATCTCCACAGAGAGGCGGTGTACTATCTACTTGTCTATTTATCTGTCTAATGTCACAATGCTGGGGGTTTGATTGAATTGGGCTAACTAAACTACTGAAGCTAAAGGCAAGAGAAAAGGGATAAAGGAAATTAACAATAAGAGAAAGGAAATATGCTAGGAGTCGGTCCACCGTGGCAGCTAAACTATCGGGAATACTAAGGCGATTAGAATATTGATAAGAAGAGCAATGGTCGTCACCTTTCGGTCCTTAAACCGCCCTAGAGCGTAAATAGCTTAGCTTTCGCCCTCACTACAATACCCTATTGTAACTAAGCAAGCCTTCCCTTCCAATCTTTCGATCCATGTCGGGGTTAGCTAGATTTATTGGTCTCCTGCATGCATTCATTCGACCTGATAACAATTAAATTGCCTAATACAATTCTTATCGCAAGACTAATCTAATCAAGTCAATTAAAACATGCTACCACGGCTTCCCTAATCCTAACATACTACGGAAATTAGCTAGACATGATTAAGGGAAAACAAGAAATAAAGAAATAACAATGAAAATAAACAATAATTAAAGAAGAGAAGAAAGGTAAAGAATTAATACTGAATTATTGATCCGGAAATAAGAGCAAAGTAACGGTGTAAAAGTGACAGAAGAAAGTGTTTTTGGAAAATGATAAGAGAGGAGAAAAAACCCCCTAATACTCACGTCCTAACTCCTATTTATAAGAAAATAGGAGTATAGTTAAACCTAATGACGGAAATTAAGTAAAAAGCCCAGCCCATAGCAAAATCCACTCGATCGAGTGGAATAAGACCACTCGATCGAGTAAATCGAGCCAAAAACCGTCGATCGACCGGATTAGTTACTCGATCGATGAACACACATAAGGGACTGGTCGATCGACCAGAAAAACTGCTCGAGCGACTAATTATTAGACCTAAAACCACTCGATCGACTAGGAAAACACTCGATCGAGTGGATCTTGACTTCATCAGCTTAGAATTCACGTTAGTTTGACTTTGACTTGTCCTTTTAGCTCCCGAAACAGCTTCACGCATCCTAAGACAGCTATAATTCCCACTCCAAATCTACTTTTCCTCCAAATGCATGCAAAACGGACGACAAATGGCCTGAATTCACTACTTTACGGTCCATTCCTGCAATTAAGACAAAATACACCAAAGTAGCATATTCGGGGCATTTCGTAGCATAAAACCACGATAAAAGCATAGAGATACGTGCATAAAATAGGCTAAAAAGACTATATAAAATGCACGTATCACTTGGTACCGAGTGTACTCACTCCGACGCTCAAGTCAGTAAACTTAAAGAGATTAAGTTGTGTGTTAACTTGGCAAAGTATATTGTAGAGAGATAAGGGAGTTTATACCAGATTAATAGTGAGTTTTGGGATAGTTTTCGGATCCTTTTCTCAATGAGAGAAGTGGAGTATTTATAGACTTTCACCTTTTGTCACATAGTGGCCAAGTGGCTAACAGGTGGAAAGACTGTTCTACCCTCGGCCGAGGGACCCATGCCAGGCCGGATGGCCTGGTTGACTCCATGCCGAGGGGACTGGATGTGAGTACGCGGATATGCCTCCCGGCTGGTTAGTTGCCTAGCCGAGACCCAAGTGACAGGCCGACAGGCTGCGTCAGTTAGGCTGTCTAATACGTTGACTTGCTGTCTTTTGGCTTTGACCTTGCTTGATATATTGACTCGGTCAGCGGGTGCAGAATATGCCCCATCAATTTGCCCCCAGCGTAGTCTATGCCGTGGTATGGACCTTCGATGAGTGTTGAGCGTATTCTGCGCAAGTTGAACATCTTCCCCGGCTTCTTCTTCCTCGGCTTGGTTCTGTTCAGGCCGTACCATATCCCCCCTCCACATGGATGTGTAATGGGCATCCGATGTGGAAAAGAAAATGGCGCTGGCCGAGACCAAGGTTGAGGGTGCCGTGTGCTTTTGATTGCCCCCGGCCGGTGCTGCCAAGCTTGGTTGATCAGCTGGCCGGTGGCAAGTAGATACCAAGGAGCGTGTCGAAGAAGATTTGTAACTGTATGTCGATTGACATTTCGTGGCTGCATGCTTGACACGTGGCTTAGCATTGATTGGTGGACGTTTCATGGGCTTTGCCCTGATTGGTCCGCTTCATGGGCTTTGCTCTATAAATAGAGCAGTGTGCCCCATTTTTTGGCCATCAAACTTCATTTTCTCAAAAAATTTCCTCTCTCTTAGTTTTTTTTTTTCGAAGAAATTTCTCTCTAGTCTTCAAAGCGTTACTCGGCGTAGCACTTTTTCCAAGGTAAACAAACAAATTTTTCCCCAACTTTTTACTTGTTGATTAATTGTTGTCACCATGTCTTCTGCTGATGCTCAACCCAGTACCTATGCGCCGGGGGGCGAACCGTCACATCCTGATGAACAAGAGCCACTGGTTGTCACCCCGATAGGGTTTGGGGGTCCCAAGTCGCCTTCTCCTGAAATTGATGAGCAATTTTTGGAGGGTTTTGATGATGACGATGATGAGGCAACCCCTTCTATCTTAAAGAGGCCGCATTTCTCGTGGCACGGCGACGCCTGTTCGATCAATCCTGATCGTGCTTGAACGAACAAGTTCGCTAGTTGTTCCGGTTCTGACCTTCTTGAAGATCATTACTCCTTCGGCAGGGGGTATAGAATAATTGTTCCTGAAGGTGATCAGGCCGTCTGTTGCCCTCCCGACGGTTGTATCGGCGTGTACATCAGACACCTGGAGTATGGGCTCCGGTTTCCTCTTAATGAATATGTTGCTGCCATAATTAAAGCCATGAATGTCGCCGTGGCCCAACTGCATCCATTGGCCATTAGGACGATTATTGGCTTTGTATGGTTATGTCTTTTTAAAGGGGAGGCCCCAACGGTGAACCTCTTCCGCCGGCTCCACCATCTTCGGCAAACTACCCTAGGTGGCACGGGGTGGTACAGCATACGGACCGAGGCGGGTTATGTTACCATTTCCAAGTTGACATCTTGCAAGGACTGGAAGGGGCGGTGGGTATACGTCGAGGTTCCGGAGGACTATCCGCTGCCCCGGTCCTTTCAGAGCCGCGTCAATTTGCGGTGTGAGAATCAAGGGGAGCATGACAGATATGTCTCCCGGAATAAGCTTAAGATGGACGCCTTGAAGGTCTATCTTAATGAGGACGAAACGCGGGAAATGGGGCTGTTTGAGGCTGAGAAGGATGGCACGCCGAAGGGATGGATGCCCCCGACGCAGATCGTTCTTTAGGATGAGCTGCTTTGCCACGTCGGCCTCATACCAGCCCTCAGCCAGGGTGAGTGGAGTCGGTATGAGGCCCATTTTTGCTTTTTATGTTTCTGTATTTGAGCCTTGGTTTATTTCTTTTGCTTAACTCCTGCTTCGTTTCTTTTGCAGACCGATTTGGCCGGGAACTGCCTGTCTCCGTCCTCAAGAGGTTGGGACTTGACGAGAACGGGAGAGTTGTTGAGCTGCATCCTAAGGCCGCGCCACGTGATCGCAGACCGGCCCCTCACGAACTTATGGAGCGGCGATTGAAGGCAATGGATGTGGCGGCGGCTCAGCGCAGATTGCCCGTAACGTCGCGCGGAGACCAAAAACAACGTCTACGGCGGCAACGGCGTCGGCTCACTCAATCTTCAATCCCCGTTGTCCAAAAGGAGCAGGTGGTCGTCGATGTTGAAGAGGAGGTCACCGTTGTGGAGGATCCTCCTCCTTCAAATAAGAGGAAGGAAAAGGCGCTCGTCGCCATGCGTTAAGAGGCGGGGAAAGAGAAGGGGTCGTAGGCCCCTCTGCCCAAGAAGGCTAGGACCGGTACGGATCTAACCTATGGCACGGATTTAGTAGGTTCCCTAGGCGTCCCTGATGACAGGCTTTCTGATATGTCGATGAATGTTGACTTGGATGCTTTGTCTGGATTTTTTGTAGATCAGCCGCCACCGTCGTTCTCACCGAACGGCAATTGGAGAAGCGACTGTGCGGACGGGCGATAGAAATGTCACCGTCGACTCTTCATCCCGAAGGTTTCCCCGCTCGCCTTACGGCGGAAGGCATAAGGTTGTCCAAGAGGTGGCGAAGTGGGTGAACTAGCGGTGCTCATATTATGGAGCAAGAAAAGGTCATGGCTCGAGCTTCCCCTGCGCTTGAACGGCTTAGGCTCGAGCTTGCCGCTGCTAAGAAGGAGGTCGAGAGGTCGAAGGAGGACTTCCAGGCCGCCATGAAGGACCTCCTCGCTGAGCGGAAACTTAGGGAGGACGCTGAAAAGGCGGTCCTAGCCGAGAGAGCCAAGGTTGAGGCTGCGGAGGCTGTGATGTGACCATAATTGGCGCATATTTAGCCCCCGAATTACCATTGTTTCCATGCTTTTTAGTGCCTATTTGGGTCATTTCTTATCTTTAGTTCTTTGTTTTGCATATTCTTTGAGATTTTGATCCCTTGGTAGGAAAGGAGTAAGAATCTTGCATTTTCATGGCAAAACGAGGCTAAATTGATTGTATTCAATGACCAAGCATCAAGGAGAGACAAGACTAGAAGGCCTTTGTACATATCATAGTAGAAGAACAATGTTGAGAAAAGGATCCTTGAGTCCCCGAGGAAATCCCCAAGGAATTTATGAAGAAAAGGGAAGAAAAAGAAGAAGAATTGAAGCTGACCAACAATCCGAACGGATTGTACCAAATCCGCCCGTCCGTCCAGCCCAATCCGAGCGTCCCACCTTGAAATCCGCTCGGATTCCCCCAAAGACAATCCGAGCGTCCCTCTCTTGAATCCGCTCGGATTCTCACCCAGATCCGGCCGTCCCGACTCCAATCCGCACGGATTTCAAGACAAAGACGTTTTTTTCATTCTTCAAGCTACGAAAAGAGAAGCCCTTCTCTCAGAAAATACCGGCTTTTCCTTGCTCAACTTAAAAAGTGTAATTACTAGTTTAGCCCTTAGTTAACCCTAATGCATCCTCCCTAATTTTCACTATAAATACCCCATTAGGCTAATTAGAGGAGCATGTTCTTCTTATCAATAATTAGTGTAGTTAATATCAATCAAATCTCTCTTTAATATTGTAATCAAGTATTAATCAAGTTTTAATCCAAGTTTTAGTTCTTTAATCTCTCTCTTGTTCTTCCTTTATTTTGGGTAATTGAAGATTATTTGGGTTATTATTGGGAGATTGACAACCTCTCAATCTAGGATTCAAGTACTTCTATTATTCTTGCTTTATTATTGGAATCATTAGTAGGTATAATCTCTTAATCCCTTTTTAATTATTGTTAATTACTTTCATTTATTCATCATGTTTCATTATGTTAGTATGATTGACAACCTTTCTAGCATGATCAATATGATAATGAGTGAGTAGTCTCTTAGCTAGGGTTTAATGGGTGATTAGGGGAAACCAACATGGGGAATGATTCATGCTTAAATTAATATGCTTTCATATCTTATTTGCTTGCTTGTTTTGATCTTAATACATGCACATGTTATATTTGATGAAATGCTAAGCCTATGAATCCTTGCATTTACTATCATCTTCTATCCTTTCAACTTGACTTGTAAGACATAACCCAACTCGAGTCTTGTTAGACCATGCATGTGTTGAGTAGGAAAGATTAAGTCGACTTGTAGATGTTGTACAATCTAATCGATTCGGCTCCGGGACCCAAACTTTCCTAGGATTGTAAGATATAACCCAACTCAATCCATCACAACAATAATTGCTTGCTTATAATTTGAGAACATGTTTGTATGATCATATCCCATGACTCCCCTATGAACCCATGACACCCTAGTGCCTTTAATCAATTATTTACACCCCTTATTTTATTCATCTTGCTAGTTTATTTTCATTGTTATTTTAGTTTAGTAACCTTCTACATCAACCCAATTTGTGACACCCCTAGACACTACTAGTTACAATAGAATTCTCATTTCAATACCCGTCCCTTGGGATCCGACCTTTACTTGCCTCTTTACTAATTGTAGAGTTGTTTGTGGAGTATAAATTGTGTTTTGTATCGACCATTGACCAACGACCACATATGCTTAATTGTGAACACGAAATGGCCTCGATCAAAAATGGCGCCGTTGCAGGGGACGGTGTTTAATTGATTTAAGATTTCTTTTACTGTTTTTAGTTGTGTCTTTTTCACCTTGGGGAAGTAAAACTCCTCAAGGTTTGTTCTAATTGTTTTCGAGTTGTTTGATATTTTGCATGTCTAGAAGGTTACAAAGAGATTTGTTACCTTTTGACCGTGAAATCGAAAGAACCTTGACGAATAATAGGAGACTTGTTAGGAGGAATTTGGGAGGTGTTGGTGAAGTTGTTCAACCCACTAGTGAGTTTGTCAATCCTTTCACAATAGAAGGAGAAGAAACCCCATTAAACAATACCACACAAAATCCACCTACAATGCCTAAATTCTCGTCACACTCTATACCCACCGAGGAGGATCTACCAAATGGTACTCCTACACCGCAACATCTCACCGGTAATTTTATTGCCAAGTCCGCCTTCATCCAACTAGTTGAAAGGAGCCAATTCGGGGGAATGCCTAGTGAGGACCCTCATTCTCATATGGAAACCTTTTGCGATTATTGTGAAGCTATCTCTCAAACGGGCGTGACTCAAGACCAAATAAGATGGGTCTTATTTCCTTTTTCGTTAATCGGCACCGCAAAGCAATGGTTGAAGGGCCTTGATAAGGCCACCCTTGGAATAGATTCTTGGAAGAAGCTAGCTCTAGCTTTCTACAAAAAATTCTACCCACCGGAAAAGACTAACATGCTAAGAGCTCAAATTACGGGTTTTAAGCAAAGGGATGAAGAATCTTTGTATGAAGCTTGGGAGCGGTTCAAAGGTATTTGTCGCTCATGTCCTCACCATGGACTTAGCGAATGGTTTTTAGTGCAACAATTTTGGAATGGTTTATATGAAGATTCAAGGAACATTCTCAATATGGGATCAAATGGAATGTTCACCGAAGTTGATGACAATCAAACATGGAACAAGATTGAGGAAATGGCGGTCCATAATTCACAATATAGTAGACCTCGCAAGGCTACTAGAGGAGGAAAGTATGAAGTGGACTCCGTTACTCAATTGGGTGCTCAACTTAGTGCTCACATTGACACAATCAACTTGAAGTTTGAACAAGCTATGGCTAGACTTGAGGAAAACTCAAAATCATCAAAGCATCATGTCAATGCCATGACGGCATCCTCATCAATCCCAAGTGGGATATGTGAGAATTGTGGAACTTTGGGTCATGACTCAAGTGAGTGTAGGGGAACAACCGAACAAGTTAATGCTTTCCAAGCTTACAAAAGTGGCACCCCTTATTCAAATTTTTACAATGAAAACACCAAGTTCCATCCAAATATCTCATACAAAAGCCAAAATGTTCAAAACCCTCAAACAACATACACTCCACCACCCATGAGAAATCAAAATCAAAGACCCTTTTACAATCAAAACCAAGGCTACCAAAACCAAAATCCATACAATCACCAAAATGACCAAGGTTTTGATGTCCAAAAAGCGGTCCTCCAAATGCAAAAGAATCAACAAGAATTTTTCACCCAAATGCAAAAAGATAGCCAAGCAAAAGACACCACCATCAACAACATTCTAGCTCACACCAAGATGTTGGAAACACAATTGACTCAACTAGCATCTTCAAGCTCACAAAGACAAAAGGGGCAATTACCACCTCAAAGTAATCCCCCTAGACATGAAACGGTTAGTGCCATTCACTTGAGAAGTGGTACAAGATATGAAGCACCGAAGGAGCAAGTTGAGAATGAAGTTGTGAAAGCTAGTGAAAAGGAAGAAATTGTGCAAAGCCCCAAAGAAAGGGAATCATCAAAAGAAGAAAGTTCAAAGAAAAATGAAGACAATGCCAAAGAGAAGGAGCCCATTGTGATTAGACTTCCTTTTCCAAGTCGTCAAGCCAAGCCCAAATTTGATGATCAACTTGGAAAGTTCATGGAAATTGTGAAGAATTTAGAAGTCTCAATTCCTTTCACGGAATTAATCAATCATGTTCCGGCCTATGCGAAGTGCATGAAAGATATCCTCACAAAGAAGAAGTCGATCCGGAAACTTGAGACTATCGCCTTTACTAAGGTGAGTAGTGCAATACTTCAAGGGAGTTCACCTCCAAAGTTAAAGGATCCGGGAAGCTTCTCAATACCGTGTACCATTGGCGACACGACGACCAACAAAGCCTTATGTGATCTAGGGGCTAGTGTGAGTGTCATGCCATACTCGGTGAGTAAAAGGTTGGGAATGGGAGAGCTTAAATGCACCAATATCACTCTTCAAATGGCCGATAGATCGACGAAGACACCATTAGGGATATGGGAAGATGTCCCAGTGCGAATTGGGAAGTTTTTCATCCCGGTGGACTTTGTCATTGTTGATATGGAGGAAGATTCCAACATTCCAATCATCTTAGGAAGACCTTTCCTACACACCGCGGGTGCGGTGATTGATGTGAAACATGGAGAGCTCACTCTAGAAGTGGGAGATGAAAGCATAACTTTTAATCTTGACAAGACCATGAGAGCTCCTCGTTTACATGAGCCATGTTTCATGATTGACCATTATAGCCGAAAAGATGAAAGGAAGAAATCGGAACTCCAATGTAGGAAGAAAATTGAAGATGCTCCATTCAAAGAGCAAGTGAATTGTGACAAGGAGAGCTTGCAAAGCTCATCAAAATCAACCAAGGAAGAAGAGGATGGCCTCATTGGCCAAGAGAAGAAATTGGGAGAGTTGTCTCCATCTAAGCAAGAGATTTTCAATGATCAACTCAATGAAGTTTGTGGTCTTTGGGACGACGAATTTGAAGGGATCTTTAATCCCTACATTGGGCATGCCATCGATCATGATCAACAACAAGGACCACGGTCTATTGAGGACCTCTACCATAACAATGAACAAGCTTTTGACTACTTCTTCAAGGTGTTGAGCAACATCAACAACACCTTGAACATGCCCCCTTGACATCTCATCAAGAATGAGAGTTTGGTGGAGTCCTCCCTAAACCACCACTTGTAAATATTTCTAACTCCCTAACTTACATTTCAATTTTTGTATTGCATTTTTGTCATTTGTGGATTTTTATTTACTTTGATCAAAATAATTGTCATGTAAGAGAGAAGTGAGGGAGGGACTAACGATTTCAATTGATGTGTAGTGCTTTACCTTAGTGTGGGGATGGCAATTGCCTAGGCTATTCATGCCTTAGTAGTGCCCCCACAATGAAGAACACAAGATTTGAAAGAAGAATGAAAGAATGATAAGGGAAATGCATTGTGCACGAATGAAGTGAATCCGGGTACAAAGGACCAGAATCCGAGCGGATTCTTGAGAATCCGCCCGTCTGCAGAAAATCCGAGCGTCCTGCTGAGAAGACGCCCGTCCTGAGCTGAGCTGAAATTGCAAATTTCTTGACTGTTGAAGAATCCGAGCGTATTTCTGGAAAGACGCCGTCTCAGTAATCCGTCCGTCTTTTATACAAGACGCCCGTCTTACAGCTGAAGAAAACAAAGAAAAATCTCTGGACTGAAATCCGTCCGTCCTGCACAAAATCCGCCCGTCCCTCAAAACGAATTCGAGCGGATTTCCCAGAATCCGCCCGTCTCTAGGCGGGATTTTGAAAATTTTGAAGCTGCAGAATCCGCACGGATTGCGCCCAATCCGCACGGATTGTCCCTGCGTCCTGAAATTGTCGACTTCTTCAAATACCCACCCCACCTTCATTCATTCATTCATTCACTCACAAACACTACCCTAAACATCAAAACCCTCATCCTCTCCATCACAAAAACAAAAACCCTCAACAAAATCCACCAAAATCAAATCAAACCATCCTTCAAACAACAAATCAATCACTCCATCTTTAATAACAATCAAAACCAAGAACAAATTCTTCAACCTTTGAGTCGATTTTTGATTTCATAAAGGCAAAGCCTTTCATCTTCAAATCGATTTGGGCATTCTACAAATTGAAGATTTTTGATTCTTTTCTTGGTTAGTTCATCAAATGGCAAGGACAAAGGGTGCAACAAAGTCAACAAAGGCACCAAAGGCAAAGGCTCTCTCTCAAAGGCAAAAAGCTCTCCAAACAAAGAAAGCTTTGGCAATGGTGGTAGCAACACCAACCTTGGAAGTGCAACAACAACAACAACAAACTTCTATGGGAGCATCACCTTCTACTCCGGTAATCGATCAACTCTTGCATTATCCGGAGGTAACTTTTATTTCCGATACCCATAGAAAGACATTTGCCAAGTTTGCTATGAAATCAATTCAACCCACCAAATTCATATGTAAAGATGCTTTGGAAAAATTGGGTGTTCTTGAACAAACAAAAGCCTTTTTCAATGCCATGGGTTTGAAGAAATTGTTTGAAACAAAGGAAGTAACATACCCCTCCCTTGTCTTAGAATTCATAAGTTCTTTAAAAGTGACCAAAGTTGAGAATAGGGAAAATCTTGAGTTTCGTCTAGCTAACACTAGTAGACGCATTACCTTTCCGGAATTGGGTGAAATTTTGGGTCTTAGCGATGAAGAGAAATATTATAAGCAATATGGGAAGTATGACCCGAGCCTCTTTGGGAGGCAATCTCCGGGAAGAAATTTGATGATTTTCATGCTTGTCGTGCTCTTTTGGTCCATCATCCGGGCATAAGAGTATGGCACAAAGTTGTGGGAAATACCATAATTGCTAGGAAAGACACCAATCATTTCACAAGACTTGATTTTATTCTCCTTGAATCGGCTTTGAATATTGGAAGAATTCATACCAAGCCTTACAATTCTTTGAGGCTATTGGTTGATAGATGGCTCCATGTTGATAGTGGGAAGAAGGGTACAACCGTTATTGTTAATGGCGGCCTAGTCACGGTCCTAGCCAAGCGCTTTGATCCTAATTTCAATAAGGATAGCAAGTACAAGGCTAAGGAAGGTGGCCATCTTATTGATATGTCTATCATGATTAACAAGTTCAAGTGGGTTGCTCACAATCCCCTTGACACCAAGTATGGGTGGCTTACTAGTGAGGCTCGATCATTCACTTTACCCGCGAAGATTTGTCGTCTAAGTGTCCACCGGACCAACTATTTACTTCCCCTATCCGAAGAAGCCGAGTACATCATTCAACAACAAAAGGGTGATCATGAAACCCCCTCCTCTTTCATTGTTATACCGCCTTACCCCTTTGTGTATGAAGAGTTCAAACCGCAAGGAGTTGAAATTGAGAAAGACTATGTCACTCTTCTTATGCAAGCCATGCACAAGCAAGCTTATGAAGATCGGAAGAATGCATATTTGGCTCAATATCCTCCCCTCTTACATCTAGCTAGGCAAGGACTCCTTGATCCATCTTGTCCTTTGCCTAGTTGGGCGGATAAGGAAGCCTTGTTTCCGGGTGCATCTAGGGACGTGGTGGAAGACAATGAGGTTGCTGGAAATGGTGAAGAAATTGATGATAATATTGAGGAAGAAGCAAGTGGAGATGAAGAAAGAGATGGTGAAGATGATGATGAGCAAGATAATGAAGAAAGTGATGAAGAAAGTGCCAAGGAAAGTGGCAATGTGACCACTTCTCATGAGGGAGGTGATGATGATAGCATGATGGAAGACTAGCCTTGGAGACTCCTACACTCCCATGGTTTGTCTATATCTCTTTGTATTTTATTTCATTTTGATCATTGTTGGTTTAGTCCTAGCAACATCAAAGGACTCACACCTCGGTACCATTGAGGTGTTCATTATTGTTCCCATTTGTAAAATCCAAAATGACAATCTAGTTTCATGCATAGCATAGTGTGTGCATGAACTATACCCATCCTTGACATTAGCAATAGTGTCTTATTTGGTTTGGGGAAGTTAATGCACACACAACGGGAGGTAATCTAAATTATCCTCTCCGTCAGAACAAAAACCATGCATCACGTAGTATAGCGTAGTGTAGAATTGCATTTAGTATAGAAATCATGCATCATTTTTGCATAATTTCCATCATTTTGGCCATTGAGGACAATGCCCATATTAGTGTGGGGATGGGAATTCTAACACTTAACTTTTATTCAAAAACCCATAAAAATTGAAAAATTTCAAAAATCATAAAAATTGAAAAAATTGAAAAACCAAAAACAAGTTCATTTCCTTTGTATATATTGTCTTGTATATATTGTGTTTGTTTATCCTTGTTCACTTTGATTGACTACGCCACATCCGAGACATGAGGATATTGAAGACCGCATGGTATGATCTTTCCAATCTCCTTTTTCCTCTTTATGTTAATGACTATGTGGCTTTATTTTGATTGATGCGGTAAAACAATGTGAACTTAGGATTGCATTTAGCTTATATGTCATATTAGTTGGTAGAATCATTTGCATTAGGATGTGTATATGCTAGTTGCATCATGGCATGTAGTTTGCATGTTAGAAAAATTTTGCGAAACCGTCTATTTGGGAAGCTTGACAAGTGTATATAGGCCCTAGTAGATGCTTTTTATTCTTAAGACTTTGCTTGTTAGAATGCTTGTAAAACACCCTAGGATGTGTCATGCTAGTATCCTTTGACCCATGGTTTAAGGCCTAGTCAAGAGTACCTTGTGGTGTGATAACTCCTTGGCTACCGTTTATTCAAGGTGACCCTTGAAACCATGCATCCATCATTCATCCATGTTCTACCATACATTTTTGTCATCAAAGGGAATGGGCACAAAAACAAATCAATTTGAGTTCAATGAAATGAAAAGTGAAAGAAAGTTTGCAAAAATGCATCAAATGAAAAGAGGAGCAAAAATAGACTCCTAAAGCTTCAAATACAAGGCACCCTCGTTACTAATTGGGGTGACTTTGAAAATGTTCAAAAAGAAATGCAAAAAAGTTGTCAAGTATTGAAATGCCAAAAATCAAAAAGAAATGGCAAGAAAGTGTTCTCAAATGTCAAATGCCAAATGAAATTGGGGGGAAAAACAAAAATGAAAGCAAACTCCCAAAGTGAAACTCAAAAATCTATCGATCCCTTTATCCATCGTATCCATTTTTGTGCATGGTAGAGAGGGGACGACCCTTCTTCTTGTCTAGGCAAGAGGGGGAATTCCGCGATCCTCCAGTGTTTCTAACACCATAGGGAGTCTACTCTTGACAAAAGCATTTAACGATTGAAGACAAAGGTACCCTAGCTTGACACATTTTGGAGGTGATTTATTGGTATCCTTCTAGGCCTAGTAGTTTGAACAAATTGCATCTATGAAGGAGTGTGTACCCTTGAATTGCTTCCCTTGTAGATAATTTCCGCCACTTAGATGAGGAAAGTGGCTATTCTTTTTGTAGATGCATCCATTATATGATTTTTTGTGCTTAATGTTTGGATGTGTCGCCATTTTGGCAAGACCCACCTTGCCTTGCAAGAAGGCATCCTACCTCATGGCTGTCTTGTTGTGAGTTGAAGGGGCGGAGTGAGACCCGCTAATTGTCTTATATCGGCTATTATTATTAGGTTAGGTTAGTATTGGTCCTAGTCTTTGTCACCTCTTTACTCGGGACGAGCAAAGGTTCGGTTTGGGGATATTTGATGTGACCATAATTGGCGCATATTTAGCCCCCGAATTACCATTGTTTCCATGCTTTTTAGTGCCTATTTGGGTCATTTCTTATCTTTAGTTCTTTGTTTTGCATATTCTTTGAGATTTTGATCCCTTGGTAGGAAAGGAGTAAGAATCTTGCATTTTCATGGCAAAACGAGGCTAAATTGATTGTATTCAATGACCAAGCATCAAGGAGAGACAAGACTAGAAGGCCTTTGTACATATCATAGTAGAAGAACAATGTTGAGAAAAGGATCCTTGAGTCCCCGAGGAAATCCCCAAGGAATTTATGAAGAAAAGGGAAGAAAAGAAGAAGAAGAATTGAAGGCGACCAACAATCCGAACGGATTGTACCAAATCCGCCCGTCCGTCCGGCCCAATCCGAGCGTCCCACCTTGGAATCCGCTCGGATTCCCCAAAGACAATCCGAGCGTCCCTCTCTTGAATCCGCTCGGATTCCTCAGCCCAGATCCGGCCGTCCCGACTCCAATCCGCACGGATTTCAGTACAGCACGTTTTTCATTCTTCAAGCTACGAAAAGAGAAGCCCTTCTCTCAGAAAATACCGGCTTTTCCTTGCTCAACTTAAAAAGTGTAATTACTAGTTTAGCCCTTAGTTAACCCTAATGCATCCTCCCTAATTTTCACTATAAATACCCCATTAGGCTAATTAGAGGAGCATGTTCTTCTTATCAATAATTAGTGTAGTTAATATCAATCAAATCTCTCTTTAATATTGTAATCAAGTATTAATCAAGTTTTAATCCAAGTTTTAGTTCTTTAATCTCTCTCTTGTTCTTCCTTTATTTTGGGTAATTGAAGATTATTTGGGTTATTATTGGGAGATTGACAACCTCTCAATCTAGGATTCAAGTACTTCTATTATTCTTGCTTTATTATTGGAATCATTAGTAGGTATAATCTCTTAATCCCTTTTTAATTATTGTTAATTACTTTCATTTATTCATCATGTTTCATTATGTTAGTATGATTGACAACCTTTCTAGCATGATCAATATGATAATGAGTGAGTAGTCTCTTAGCTAGGGTTTAATGGGTGATTAGGGGAAACCAACATGGGGAATGATTCATGCTTAAATTAATATGCTTTCATATCTTATTTGCTTGCTTGTTTTGATCTTAATACATGCACATGTTATATTTGATGAAATGCTAAGCCTATGAATCCTTGCATTTACTATCATCTTCTATCCTTTCAACTTGACTTGTAAGACATAACCCAACTCGAGTCTTGTTAGACCATGCATGTGTTGAGTAGGAAAGATTAAGTCGACTTGTAGATGTTGTACAATCTAATCGATTCGGCTCCGGGACCCAAACTTTCCTAGGATTGTAAGATATAACCCAACTCAATCCATCACAACAATAATTGCTTGCTTATAATTTGAGAACATGTTTGTATGATCATATCCCATGACTCCCCTATGAACCCATGACACCCTAGTGCCTTTAATCAATTATTTACACCCCTTATTTTATTCATCTTGCTAGTTTATTTTCATTGTTATTTTAGTTTAGTAACCTTCTACATCAACCCAATTTGTGGCACCCCTAGACACTACTAGTTACAATAGAATTCTCATTTCAATACCCGTCCCTTGGGATCCGACCTTTACTTGCCTCTTTACTAATTGTAGAGTTGTTTGTGGAGTATAAATTGTGTTTTGTATCGACCATTGACCAACGACCACATATGCTTAATTTTGAACACGAAATGGCCTCGATCAGGCTGACGCTGCTAAGCTTCTGGAGGAGAAAGACAAATTTGAGGGCGGCTATAAGGCCGTGGTTGAGCAGAAGGAGAGATGGAAGACTCTGCATTCGGCTGAGGCGAAGGAGCACAGGAACACCAAGGCTATCCTTGCTCAGAGGGAGAAGGACATTGAGACGCTGAAGACCGTCATCATCCCTGACATGTGTGCCCAGTACCGGGACCAAGCTGAAGATGCTACCAGGGATGCAATTAAAGAGCTCGTTCCTGAAGACTCATTCCCGTGGCAAGAATTTGACCGGCTTCTGGATGAGAAGGCCGCTGCTGCGGAGGCCAAGGCCGCGGATGAGGCGAAGGCGGTGAAGGCCGCTCAGGAGGCTGCGGAGAAGGCGGCCCAGGATGCTAAGGTGAAGGAGGCCAGAGAGGAGGCTGAGAGGGTCAAGGAAAGTGAAGCTGTAAAGCCTTCCTCTGGGCCGCCCACCGTTGGTGATCTTTGCCTGCTGCTGCGGTGGCGAGCAAAGAACAAGCATAGGGAGACGGGCGGTCATCACGGATTCACCGGTCCCTCGGACGGCTTCGGTGCTCGGGGGCCAACTATTGAGCCTTTCCTCCCTGCCATCCTTTTGGCGCTTTCAAGTCTTATGTTTGTAACCTTTTGCTGTACCTTTTATTTTTGTTAAACTTTGGTAGGTTGTGTTTAGGCTATCCCTATGGGGACGGCCGTTGACTTTTTCTTGTCTTACTTGTAAACATTTTTAATAAAGTCTGTTTATTTGCCCTCGGCTTGGCCGGGGCTTTGATCTCAATCCTCCATTCAGTTGTCTCCTTACGTTTTTAAACATATTGAGCGCTTTTTTTCGTTTTTACCTTCGGCTTGGCCGAGGCAGTTAGAATGCGTATCTCAACTGTACTTAAACGTTTTTTTTTAAAACATGTTGGCATGTCGGTCGCTTCCTCCTCCACTCCCGGTCTTAGCCGAGGCGGTCAGATTTGCGCTTCCCAACTGCTGTTGCAAACATGTTTTTAAACATGTTGGCATGTCGGTCGCTTCCTCCTCCACTCCCGGTCTTAGCCGAGGCGGTCAGATTTGCGCTTCCCAACTTCCGTTGTGAACATGTTAGCGTATCGGTCGTTGTGTCCCCGTCACTCCCGGCCTTGGCCGAGGCAATCGAGGTCACGGCTCGACAGCGTTCGTATCTCGTAGACATCTCGATCGCTTCCTCTGCCACTCCGGGTTGGCGAGGCGGTCGATTTGCGTTTCTCAAGCGTACTTATACGTTCCTAAGCATGTTGGTCGCTTTCGCGAGTATCAACCGCATTTGTAGTGATTGCCGGTTGGCGTCTACTAAGCATGTTGGTCGCTTTTTCGCGAGTATCAATCGCCATTGTAGTGATCGCCGGCTTTGGCCGTGGCGTCTACTCGTGACTGCCCGGCTTCGGCCGCGGCGTCTACCTTGGTATGACTACGGAGGGGACAAGCATTTTGATGGAAAACTTGGATCATTCTTCATGAGATATAATCACGCGTTGGGGTGCCCACAATGGTCTCGGGCACCTCCGCCGCTATACAAAATACTTCCTAAGGTTGTCTGTGTTCCAATGGCTCATTAGAGGAACACCCCCCATGTCTGTCAGCCGGTATGTCCCCGGCCTCATTTCTTCAACCACCTTGTAGGGTCCTTCCCAGTTGGCCGTCATTTTACCATGGACGTTTCCTTTGTTTGTTGCGGCTGACTTTCTTAGGACTAGATCTCCTATTCTTAAGTCCCTTTTGTGGACCCTACGGTTGTATGCTCTTCTCATTCGGTTTTGATAAATTGCCAAGTTGAGCCGTGCCATGTCTCGACTTTCTTCGACCAGATCTAGGGAGGCTCTCAGGCATTTTTCATTTTCGATTGGGTCAAAAGTTTGCGTTCTGAATGTCGGCACCGCTGCTTCAATTGACAGGATGGCCTCAGACCCATAGACTAGGTGGAATGGACTGTACCCCGTTGCTTCTTTCTCCGTGGTTCGAAGTGACCACAGGACGCCGGGTAGTTCATCAGCCCATCTTCCCTTTAGATCTTCAACCTTCTTTTTTAGCCCGTTCAGTATTGTTTTATTGGCTCCTCCGCCTGCCCGTTGCTCTGAGGGTGGCAGACGGAGGAGTATACAAATTTGATACCGAGCTCCTCCAACCAATTCATCACCATGTCGCTCCAAAACTCTCGGCCGTGGTCAAATACCATGACTTGGGGTAACCCAAATCGAGTTATGACGTTCTCCCAAATCACCTTTCTTACGGCCGCCGTGGTTTTGGCAGGTACCGCGACAGCCTCGACCCATTTGGTGAAGTAGTCAATGGCGACGATTAGGTACTTCCTTCCTCCGGAGGCCGTCGGAAATGGCCCTAATAAATCCATCCCCCACTGTGCAAATGGTAGGGGGCTAAGTACTGGTTGCAAGTCTCGGGAAGGTGCACGTATCACCGGAGCATGCATCTGACAATTCTTGCACTTCTTGGTCTTCGTTCTAGAATCTTTCAGCATGGTCGGCCAGAAGTAGCCGGCTCGGAGAGCTTTGTGGGCTAACGTTCTCGCCCCCATGTGATGTCCGCAGATGCCTTCGTGAATCTCTGTCAGTATGAGCTCCGCGTCAGCTGGGCCGACACATTTCAAATGTGGTTTTATCACGGACATTCTGTATAGCTCTCCTTCGAACACCAAGTACCTTGCGGCGATCCTTCTTATCTTCTGAGAGAGACTGCGGTCCTCCGGTAACTCTTTTGTTAGTTTGTATTTCATTATCGGAGTCATCCACGTCGTCTCGGCTTCGATGTCGCCCACCATGCCGACGGTCTCAGTGATGCTTTTAGCATTCCTGATATCCACCAGCACGGTTCGACTGACATTCTTGATGCTTGAACTGGCAAGTTTTGAGAGAGCGTCGGCTCGGTTGTTCTCTGACCTGGGGATGCACTGTATTTGGAAAGATTTCAATTTTGCAGTGTCGGCTTTTACCCTTTCCAGGTATCTCACCATCCCGTCGTCTCGAGCCTCATACTCTCCTCTGATTTGATTAGTGACTAAGAGTGAATCTGTTTTCACCACAACATGCTCGCCCGGCGCTCTAGCTAACTCGACTCAGTTATCACCGCCTCATATTCGGATTCGTTATTTGAGGCCGAGAAGGTAAACTTCAAGGCGTACTCAAACTCGTCCCCATTAGGGCTGATGATAAGGATGCCGGCTCCTGAGCTGTTCGCCGTGGAGGACCCGTCGGTATACACTTCCCACACACCGGGATTTGATTCTTCTTGATATGTGCACTCGGCCAGGAAGTCTGCAAGTGCTTGCCCCTTTATCGAAGGTCTCGGCTTGTACTGAATGCCAAAGCCAGAGAGCTCCACCGCCCATTTGATAAGTCTGCCGGATTTCTCGAATTTTTCTAAGGCTTTCTCCAATGGCTGGTCGGTTAAGACCGTCACGGGATGTGCGTCGAAGTAGGGTTTTAACTTCCTTGCGGCAACGACGACAGCGAAGGCCGCTTTTTCAATCAGTGGGTAATTTCTTACGGCGGGCAGCTGTGTATGGCTGATAAAGTAGATTGGGTGTTCTTGCTTATTTTCTTCCCACGACAATTACAAGATCGACCGTGGCCGAGGTAAATCGCTATGTATAGATATAGCGTCTCCCCCGTCGGCACTGGGATTGGGGTCGGGAGAGTTAGAAGGTGGGCTTTCAGTTGCTTGAAAGCCGCACTCTGTTCCTCCCCCCAGCAAAAGTCTTTATTCCCCTTCAACACTTTGAAGAATGGGGTGCTCTTGTCGGCCGACCGAGAGATGAAGCGAGCGAGGCCGCCATTCTCCCGGTCAGCATCATAACCTCTTTTCGATTCCTCGGCTCCGGCAAGTCTAGTATCGCTTGGACTTTCTCTGGATTGGCATCAATTCCCCTGGCGCTGACAAGCACGCCGAGGAACTTGCCGGCCCGGACACCGAAGTTGCATTTCTTTGGGTTAAGCTTCATTCTATACTTCCTTAGTGAACAAAATGTCTCGCTCAAGTCGGCCAAGTGCTCGCTGTCAGACTTGCGTTTTACAATAGCATCGTCGACGTAAGCCTCGATGTTTCGCCCTTTTTTATCTTGAAACACTTTGTCCACCAGCCTAGTGTAAGTTGCGCCAGCGTTTTTCAAACCGAACGGCATCATTTTATACATGTATGTGCCGTGTATGGTGATGAATGCGCACTTAGGCATGTCTTCCTCGGCCATGAATACTTGATGGTACCCTGAGAAGGCGTCTAGCAGGCTCAGCATAGTGTAGCCTGCCGTGGCGTCAATTAAACTATCTATTCGAGGCAAGGGATAGCAATCTTTAGGGCACGCTTTACTAAGATTTGTAAAATAAACACACATCCTCCACGCCCCTGATGACTTCCTCACCATTACAACATTTGCTAGCCACTCAGGGTAAGTACAAGGCATGATAAAGCCCGCCTCTAATAGTTTATCTACCTCGGCTTTGATGGCCTCATCCTTCTCGGTCGAGGAGTTCCTCATCTTTGTTTGTGGGGCGAGCGGTGGAGAGTACGTTCAGCTTGTGAACGATCACCTCCCGGCTCACGCCTGGCATCTCGGCGGCTGAGTATGCGAAGACATCCTTGTTCTTCCTCAGCAGGTCTAGGAGATCGGTTCTGACCAGGCCGACACCGACGGTTACGGTGCGCCCTGGGTCAATTTCCATTTCCTCGGTCTCGGCTTCTTCGACCATGCCGACGTTGGTGTGCATCGGATCGCCCTCCTGCTGTAAGGATGAGCTCTTCCCTTTCTCTGATTTTTTCGCCACTTTGAGGGATTGCATGTTGCACCCCCTGGCAGATACTTGGACATTGACTATTTCGTCTCTTTCGTCCTTTGAGACGAGCTTTTGCGCTTCCCCACGGTCCGAGACATACATCAATGTCGTGGCCGGATGGACATCACGCATCGGCCTCGCTCAAAGTGACTCGGCCTATGAGAACATTGTAGGCGGACGAACCATCAATGACCACGAACTCGGATAAAACATTCTTGGCCGCATCGGCTTGGCCAAACATCACCGATCGATTGACCCTGTGGGTATCGGCCCCGGCCCCGGAGAAGTCGTATAGCGGGTTGGTGCGGGGGCTCAAGTCTTCAATCTTCATGAGAGATTGAGAAAGCACTCCCGAACATGATGTTTGTGTAGGCGCCGTGTCAATCAGGCACCTTTTGACCAAGTGGTTGACTATGTCTAGGTGGACTACGAGCGGGTCGCTGTGCGGGGCGATGACTCCTTCGTAGTCCTTCTTTCCGATGGTTATACCGGGGATGGTGGAAGCGGGGATCGCTGTTTTGGGCACAAATTTGATGGCTTGGTACAACTCATTTTGGTGCCGTTTGTGCCCATTAGCTGACCCACCGTTCTCGTTTCCTCCGATGACAACCTGGATCACTCCCATGCGCTGGAATACTGATTTTCTATTCGCCCCGTCGGAGCTTGTTTCCGAGCCTCCAACTACATACTTGCTGAGGGCCCCCTTTCGGATTAGCTCCTCGATGGCGTTCCTCAAATGCCGACAGTTGTCGGTCTTATGGCCGGTTTGGCCGTGGTAGTCGCAAAACTGGCTAGTGTCGCCGTCCCCCTCGCCTTGGGGGCTCGGCCCACTTCTCGCCCTTCATTCTTACTTAGGGCAAAGACCTCGGCCGGTGATTTGACCAGGGGGTGAGACCATTTGTACCGCTTCGGGTATGGTCCCGAACTCCCCGCGCCCGCCGAGTTTCATTTCCTTTTAAATCTTTCGGTCGTGACCTATTCATGTCACGGCGTCCTTCATCTACGTTGTCCCGACGGCTCCTCCTCTCTCGGGTGCGGCTTCGCTGTGGCCTACCCAGTCTTGTGGTAGTCCTCCACCTTTACGGCTCGGTCGGCCATCTTTCCGGCGGAGTCTAGGTTGAGGTCCTCGCACTTGATGAGCTCGTTTTTGAACTCGCCTTTCGGCAGCCTTTCATCGGTCGAAGGCCGCCGATTCGGTGTTCACTCACGAATCTGCTGAACCTTAGCGTCGAACCTCTTCACATAGCTTCGGAGGGACTCGTCCTCCCCCTGTCGGATAGTTAGGAGATCCGAGGTTTCCACGGCCCTTCTCTTGTTGCGGGCGTCATCGGGTTATGAAGTTGTCTCTCGGTCGGCATAGCAAAGATCCGAGCCATTAGGTAGCCCCTTGTACCAACTCGAGCCATGCCGTGGAGGATCGTTGGGAAGACTCGGCACCACACCTCATCGGGTTGCTCCCATACCGACATGTATGACTCGAAAGCCTCGGCATGGTCGGTTGGGTCGCTATCCCCTTTGTATGATAGGGCGGCGGCTTCTTTAGTCGGACCAGGGACTTCGAGGACATAGGCACTGGGGGGATGTCTGACCACGTGCCGAATGACACGCGGCGATCGGCTCCTCGCAACCCTAGTCCAGCTTCTCTCCATGTGGTGGGAAGGGCTTCTTGTTATCCGACTTTGGTGAGTCGGACTTCCTTCATTCCTCCGGGGGTGGCCTCGTTGTTGCCGCGGTGACGCTGTCCTCCCGCGAGTGGGGGATGGACTTTGGTCTGCCACTGGCACTACGGGCTCCGCCGGCGTCCTTGCATGCCCAGCGCCCTGTATTACTCCGGTCAAGTTGTTCGGAGTCACTTTATGGGCCCTGGTCACCTGTGGACGCGCTGCCGCCCCTGTCGTCGTGACAGGGGTAACCGGCGTACCGCCCATTAGGTCCAGGAATAGCTTCAATTTGGCTGCATCGACCACATGTCCCATGTGGTGACTTGGCGGTCGGCGGTGTGTTCGGCTCTCTTGGCATCCCGTACTTCACCGGCTCAATGACTCGGCCGGTGGGGGACTGCCCGATCTCAGAATTAGGGAACGCGTCATCCTGGTAGAATGCGGTTTCGTCACTCACAATTATCTCTTGTTGTTTTGACATCCTCTTAGCTCTTTGAATGGTTTTTGGTTGTTTTTTTTTTTTTGTAAGGTAGGTGACCAGCTTTTAGTATGGTTCCCACAGACGGCGCCAATTGTTCCGGGTGTGATTCCGGAGCAGGATTATGACCACTTGAACTTTGTTGAATGATGTCTTTGCTTGTCTCTTCCTTTCGCTCTTTTCTGTTTAAGATTGAACAAAGCGAGGGGGCTCGGCTTGGTACCGAGCGTATTTTACTCCGACGCTCAAGTCGTAAACTTAAAGAGATTAAGTTGTGTGTTAACTTGGCAAAGTATATTGTAGAGAGATAAGGGAGTTTATACCAGATTAATAGTGAGTTTTGGGATAGTTTTCGGATCCTTTTCTCAATGAGAGAAGTGGAGTATTTATAAACTTTCACACTTTGTCACGTAGTGGCCAAGTGGCTAGCAGGTGGAAAGACTGTTCTACCCTCGGCCGAGGGACCCATGGCAGGCCGGCTGGCTTGGTTGACTCCATGCCGAGGGGACTGGATGTGAGTACGCGGATATGCCTCCCGGCTGGTTAGTTGCCTAGCCGAGACCCAGTGACAGCCGAAGCCAATGTGCGTCGGTTAATTTGTCTAATACGTTGACTTGCTGTCTTTTGGCTTTGACCTTGCTCGATATGTTGACTCGGTCAGCGGGTGCAGAATATGCCTCGTCAGTAACATTGACTTTTTCACACTTGTCGAGACACGTTTAGCAACGTGAATATCTTTCGTTACACATTATTAAAAATTATAAAAATTTGATTTTCTTATAGCATTCATGACGATAAATCAAACAAGATCTCACATGACTATATTTTGTCTTATAGATTAAGAATAATATTGAAGGTTCTATACGACCATAAATAGTGCCAAGATTCTCAATGTTACCATTGATGTGGTATGGAGGGAGTATATGCTAAATTAAATTGGCTGATTATCTATTTGTATGGCTTTGCTATTTCCATTCTTCAAATGATATATTCCACAAAAAGATGCTTTCATTGTTCTTTGGACAAACTTTTTAGCTACTTTGTTTGTCCTTTGTGCTAAACAAATTATTTTAATTTAATCTCAAGCATAGCAAGAGACAGTTTCTTCTTATCTTTTATTATTATGTGTCGTTTTGATCTATTTTTTCTATTTATTTTGTTATTTCATTCCTTATAGTGAGACCCCTTAGTTTTTTTATTAGGGCGCTACCGGGTGACGCCCAAATTGGATGCCACCCTGTCACAACCATTTTTAATTGAAGGGGTCACCACTCACCCATGTGAGAGGGTGGCGCCCAAATTGGGTTTTCACCCGGTGACACCCTTTTATTTTCCTTTTTTTTTTACAAATGTGTGAGACCTCTTAGTTAGAGGCACTTGATTCTCTTTTTGGTTGTTCCTCATGGGATACTATGCACGATAAATAGGGTTCTTTTGCTCCTACGAAGAATTTGGACGTACTTATAAGAGTTGAAGACGACATCAACATATAACGGCGATACTCATGTCCAAGAACCAAGAAAGGAGTCCTCTAATTTCCAATATCAAAACAAAGCCATATTCGAGCAAGAAGGCTATAACTCAAATAAGTTCTTCTACATTTCTACGTGTATAACATATTCATCTTATATTGTACGTAGTATTTTAAATTTTATAAGTGGATTAATTAACTTGGTATTGCAAATATAGTGTTTCCCGCAAGAATAGTTAACAAGAATGATAAAGTTCAATTTTTTTCATATACAATTATTGTTTCATGAAAATTTAGTGAATCATTTAACAATATATCATACAGAGTACATCGCTAACATTTGAAAATTATGTAGATTGTTATTAGCATAAAAGATTGCGTGGAGAATTTATCAATACAACAAGTAGGTTAGCATTGGAATTCCGTTCCGGCTATTGTAATAGACAAATAAAGTAGCATGCTTGCAACTTATAAAGTGGACAATAAAATGAAACAAATATAATATGCGCAAAATATACTTTAATCAACCAATATTAAAAGTCAGGGTCTCCTGAATGTGGAAAACATCATTATGAAAAAGAACAAAAGACTTTTAAGTAACCCGTGAATTTTCACGGGTCATAAAACTAGTTATGTATTGTAAGGTGTGATATTGTTTTGTATAACTTGTGATACTCTTTAATTTACTGAACTCACAACTCAGATACAATATCACAGGTTATACTAAACAATATCACACCTTAGACTTGAAAAAAAAAATTATTGATAAAAAATAGCGTGATAATTTTGTGTAGAGCGTGTGATACATAAGTGGACTCACGGGACTCAAAAAGATAGGGTGGACTCATGTGATATATATATATATATATATATATATATATATATATATATATATATATATATATATATATATATATATATATATATAGTATTGGGTTCATCTCTCGTCCACCCACAAACCTTGAGTCCATAAGTCCTCATCCAAGCCCTTGGATGAGGAAGATGGGTGGCTTAGATCCAACCTCCTAAATGAAGATTAATTAGCTAATCTAAGGCTCTGTTTGGCAAAACTACTTGAAAAGGTAAATTTGAAAACGAAAAAGATATAAAAATCGAAACACGAAAAGGTAACTGATAAGGTAGCTGAAAATTATGAGCTGATAAGGTAACTGATTATATAAAAATGTGTTTGGCAAACTAGTTGAAAAGATAGCTGATTTTGGTAAAAGTACGTAAAAGTATATGAAAATTATTTAATATTATAGAATAAAGGGGTAAAAAATGGAAAATAAGTCATTTCAGGTACCTGATTTCTCAAATGCTACCCGATGTAACATTTCATTTCAGGTACCTTATTTGACCAAATAAGTTACTTGCCAAACACTTGCAAAAAAAATCAGGTAGCTGAAATTTTGGTCAAATAAGCTACTTTGGTCAAATAAGCTAACTGAAGTGTCGTGTCAAACGGAGCCTAACACACTCTCTCTACTCTTTTTAATTAATCACTAACTCATCTCAATTAACCACTAATTAAATATATATACCTTTTCACTCACCCATTTCTCTCACCTCCCACACAATTTCATTCCTCTCATCTCTCTAAAAATCTAAATAAATCAAAAACCTCCAAAAATCAACAAAAAAAAACCCAATAAAATCACCCCAAATAATTCACCCTCTCTCCCACTAACCATCACCCCAACCCATCACACACCACCCCACCCAACACCCCACCCGCACACCCACCACAATCGTCACCAACCATCCCGCCACCACGCCGCCACCTTCCTTCTTTCTTCGTTTTCGTTTTCGTTTTTTTTTTTCGGTCAGATCTGAAGTTTCTGATTTTTTTTTTTCCGAGTAAAGTTGTGTGTGGTGTTGTGATAGTGGATATGTGAGTCTTTTCTAACAATCGTCACCAACTACGCCATCACCTTCCTTTTCGTTTTTTTTTTCTTTCTTTCTTTCCGGTCAGATCTGAAATTTCTGTTTTTTTTTTCCCCCGAGTAAAGTTGTGTATGGTGTTATTGTGATGGTGGAGATGTGAGTCTTTTCTAAAAACAAATACTAAATGTGCTTTTTTTTTTAATAAAAAAAGTACATTATTTACATCAGCATATTTTAGATCTATTTTTTTTTTGAAAAGAAATTGTGATTTTTGTTTTAGATTTAGTTTTTGAAAAAAAATTATAATTTGTTTAATTTTAGATCTAAAAAAAGATCTCAATAAGTTGTTAACTTTTAGATCTTTTTTAATTTTGTGAGATCTTTTTATTAAAATTACATTTTTCTTTATTAAAATTGTATTTTTCTCTATTAAAATTACACTTATTAAAGTTACACTTTTTTCCATTAAAATTACACTTTTCTCCATTAAAATTACACTTTTTTCTATTAAAGTTTCATTTTTTCTGTTGGTTACATTTTTCTCTATTATTAAAGTTACACTTTTTTCCATTAAAATTACACTTTTATCTATTAAAATTACACTTTTATCCATTAAAGTTACACTTTTTTTTGTGAACTAAAATTACACTTTGCTTTATTAAAGTTAAATTTTTTCTATTAAATTTACACTATTTTCTATTAAAATTACATTTTTTTTTCTGTTAAAATTACACTTTTTTCTGTTAAAGTTACACTTTTGTTGCTTAAAATTACACTTTTTTCTGTTAAACTTATACTTTTGTCTGTTAACATTACACTTTTGTTAGCTAAAATTACACTTTTCTTAGCTTAAATTACACTTTTGTTGTTTAAAATTACACTTTTGTCTGTTAAAATTACACTTTTGTCCGTTATAATTACACTTTTGTCTGTTAAAATTACACTTTTGTTAGCTAAAATTACACTTATCTCTACTAAGGTTACCCTTTCAATTACTAAAGTTTCAATCTCAATGGACTAAAATTATATTCTCAATGGACTAAAGTTACATTTTCAATGGACTAAAGTTGCACAATTTGGACTAACTACTGGAGTTATTAGTAATTTACACAATTTGGACTAAAGTTACACAAATTTGGACTAAAGTTACACAATTTTGGACTGAAAATACAAAATTTGGACTATATTTGGACTAAAAATACACTATTTACGACTAAATTTGGACTAAAAATACACTATTTACGACTAAATTTGGACTAAAAAATACAAAATTTGGAATAAAAACACTATTTATGACTAAATTTGGACTAAAAATACACTATTTACGACTAAATTCGGAGTAAAAATACACAGTTTGGACTAAAGTTACACAATTCATTTTTTTTTGAGTCATAGAGATTGTGCAATTTCAATCATTGTCCACTAAAGTGTAACTTTAGTAAATTAATAATGTGTATCTTTTATCATTTTATGTGTGTAATTTTAGTCAACAAAAGTGTAATTTTAGTCCACAAATGTGTAACTTTAGTACATTGATAGTGTGCATCTTTTATCATTTTATGAGTGTAATTTTAGTCCACAAAAGATTAATTTTAGTACACAAAAGTGTAATTTTAGTCCACGGAACTGTAATTTTAGTCAACAAATGTGTAATTTTTGTCCATAAAAGTGTAATTTTAGTTCACGAAATTGTAATTTTAGTCCGTGAAATTGTAATTTTATTCCGTAAAATTGTAATTTTAGTCCGTAAAATTGTAATTTTAGTCCACAAAAGAGTAATTACACTCCACAAAAGTGTAATTTTAGTCCCCGGAAGTGTAATTTTAGTTCATAAAAGTGTAATGTTAGTCCACAAACGTGTAATTTTTGTCCATAAAAGTGTAATTTTAGTTTACGGAAGTGTAATTTTAGTCCATAAAAGTGTAATTACAGTCCACAAATACGTAACTTTAATCCTCAAATGTGTAACTTTAGTCTACAAAAGTGTAACTTTAGTTTATTGAGGTTGTAATTTTAGTCCATGACGATGTAAATATATTCATTTTAAGTCACTTTTATATGAAAATTTGAAAAATAACAAATATAAAAAAAAGACCAAAACATCAAAATTGAAAAAAAAATTTAAAAAAACGCAAATGAAAAAAAAAAACGGGTCAATGAAAATAATATTTGATCTATTTTATTAGATCTAAGATCAAAATAAAAGAAACTCACAAATTTGAAGCAAGATTGTATAGCAAGACGATATTTGCGGAAAAAAAAACAACAAAAAAAAATAAAAACAACATCTAAACATTAATTTTTTTTTTTTAAAAAAAAAAACGTCTTGGTGGTGGTGGTGGTGGGGATGGCGACGGTGGTGGTGTCGGGTGGGTGGTGAATGAGAAATAGATGAGTAAATCATTTATTTGGATTTTTTGGTTTTTTTATTTGTTTGGTTTTTTGGGTTTTTTTTTCTTGGGTTTTTTATTTTTTTGGGTTTTGAGAGAGAAGAGTAGTGAAATGTGTGAGATGAGAGAGAAGTGAGTGAGTGGAAAATATATATAGTGCAGTAGTGTTTAATTATGTTGTTAGTGATTAATTAAAATGAGTAGGAGAGAGAGTAATAAATTAGTGTTAATGGTGCTTTTTGGTTTCAATCTTCACCATCTATATTGGATGATCCAAGGGCTATAGTGAAAACTTAAGGACTCAAAACATATAAGAGATTTATAAGAACTTTACTCTCTCTCTCTCTCTCTCTCTATATATATATATATATATATATATATATATATATATATATATATATATATATATATATAAGAGATCAACTAAGTCCCTTATATCATATTAAGTCCATAAGTCTTAATGTGGGCTGTTGGATCAAGCAAACCAATGGCCAAGATTGCACACAAAAAGTGCAGTAAACCCCACTCAACTTATATTTCATATTTACCTCTCTCCTCTTACCCACTAACCCATGCATGCTACTGTTATGTCCATCAGTCTGTCATCATTTCCCTCCTCATTTCCAATAGAATTCAAAACAACTTGCGTTTTTTTTGCCTCTATTTCCTGTCATTTCATCTTCCTTTTTCTTTTTTCACATTCCTGATAACTCCACTCGCCATTTTCATCTCTACCAATTAATTCCAACTCGGCTGCAAACTCGCCTGTCTCCATTTTTTTATAAGGTATTTTTTCCATTCCTTATTTAGTGATTTGTACTTTGTTTTTTGTTAATTATTGTCTTTTGTTAAACTATCATAAAACGAGTTCATTTGATTTTTCAATTTTCAATTATGAGTTTGCTGTTGTTGATTTGTTCAATTGTTAATTATGGTTTTATAGATCAAATACGAGTTCATTTGATAATTAACATTGGTTTTTGCCAAGAAAACTTCCAAGAAATCTGAATCAAAGGTAAAAAATCTCGTCTTTTTTGTATAACTCTTATAGAATGATGTATAACTTCAACTAAATATATGCATAATTTTAATCCCAATTGTTTGTCATCTACAGATAGATGTTGTAGAAAGTATTGACAAGGGACTTGATACCCAGGTTAAAAGTTTTGACTTTTATTTATCTGCAGTCAGTTATTGTATAACTCTTACTACATTTTGAATAACTTTAGTATTCAGTATGTATAACTCTTGGTACTAGATGTATAATTATACTTTTATTCCGTTGTATAACTCTTCTGATTCCGTGACCAACTCTACTTTCATAATGTATAACTGTTGTTGTTATATGTATAACTCTACTTCTATTTAGTTTCTATGCTTAGAGTTATACAATATATGCCTAGAGTTATACATTTTATATCTAGAGTTATACATTTTATACCTGGAGTTATACATTATATGCCTAGAGTTATACAGTATATGCCTAGAGTTATACAGTATATACCTAGAGTTATACCTGGAGTTATACCTAGACTTATACCTAGAGTTATACAGTATATGCTTACAGTTATACATTTTATTGTTAGAGTTATACATTCTATGGTTAGAGTTATACATTCTATAACTTTAGTTTTCAGAATGTCTAACTTTTGTTATTATATGTATAACTCTACTGTTATTCCGTATAACTCTTCTGATTATCTCTTCTTTTGAATGGTGAAAAGAATTTTGGATTTTACAGAATTTTGATTTTACAGAATTTTGGTTGAAAAGAAGAGATGACAAACCATTCAAAATTCTTTTTTGTATAACTCTTATAGAATTATGTATAACTTCAACTAAATATATGCATAATTTTAATCCCTATTGTTTGTCAACTACAGATGGATGATGTACCAAGTACTGACAAGGGACCTGATTCCAAGGTTAAAAGTTTGACTTTTTATAACTGCAGTTATTTGTGGTATAACTCTGATTACATTTTGAATAACTTCTACTTTCAGAATGTATAACTCTTGTTATTATATGTATAACTCTTGATATTCTCTGACTAACTCTACTATTATAATGTATAACTTTACTTATATTTTGTATAACTCTGACTGTTTATTGTATAACTTTAATTCACAGAATGTCTATTTCTTTGTTGCAAATATCTCTAATTGCAACTACAGTATGTCTAATTTTGGGTGTTGTCCTTGTTTTTCCCCAGATTGTTGAGGCCAAGCCAAGGGTAAACAGGGTGCATGAAATCACGGTTTTGTGTCGACCTCAAAGGCTTGTCTCTCTCATTGAAAAGCTTAATGAGGATCAGGTGGCCGCTGTTAAGAACATTGGGTTTGGTGGCCTTTTGGAGCTTAAGATTAGGAGCTTCCTACTTGCACACGTTCGCCTATTCTTGGAGTCCTTCTCTGATGAGTCATATGTGTTCAGGGCTTCTCGGAAGAAGGAGTGTATGATCAGTAAGCATGATGTGCATGACTGTTTTTTGATTCCTTTTGGACCCAACTCTCTCCCGTTGGTACCTACTGGTGCGCAGAAGGGGTCCAATGATGCCGAAAATAAGGCGCTCAAGGACAAATGGCGGCAAGCTTACCGGGTGGATAAAGCTTCTACTTCAATAAGTTTAGGGAAAGTTCACAAGCAACTTATGGAGTACGAGGAGGCGGACGATCATTTTTGCCGGCTATTTGTTTTGTTCTCTATGTCTTTATTCCTCGCACCCACCCCAAACAACGGGATAGATTTGAAGTTTTTAAGGGCTGTAGAAGACCCTAAAGCCATTCCACATGTTGACTGGTGCTCTTATATTTTAGAAATTATGGTGAAAGTGGGGACATACTGTAAAAAGGGGGTAACGATGTTGGGTGGCTGTATCCCCTTCCTCATGATAACCTACTTTCAGCGATATGATTACAAGGGTAGGCCATGCCTCCACGATCTACCTTTGATTAAGCATTGGGATGAAACCTCGCTTGTAGAAAGGCTAAAATTTGAGGTTTCTCAAGGGGGATTGGGTCGTTTAACTTTGTCTAAGACCAAGTATCCGAGGTGCCTTCAAGATCCCTCTTATATTAAGAGTTTGGACAATATCACCCTCAGCGACCCTCGTGAACCCAAACTACTGTTGCTATCAACCCCCCACCCCCTCTCTCATGCTCAACTTCTGAGAAGAAGTTCATTCATATTGAACTACCAGCAGTTGTCGAGGATGACCAGGAATTGAAAGCTAAGGCCGTCGATGTAGGTTCAAACTATTATATATTTTGCAGATTGATTCTGTTTCAACTGAACGAACCCATCTATTATAAAATAACTAACTTACTGTGCTTCTTCAATGCAGCGTACTCACGAGCTTTATCTACAGATGCAAAGGAACGATATTGTGTTCTATTCATGGTACGCAGATGTAACCGCAAGGATCAAATCTGCAACTAGTGATCCGACTGGCCTAAAGCCTAGTCAGGCCTCTCAGGAATTATTTGAGGGTGAAAAGATTCAAAAGTACGTCGCTGATATTGCAGAAAGGCTGAAGGTTTCTATTGGTAACGCACCTGCATTTGGAGAGGTAGTTCGTGAGTCACCCAAAAAAGATGACGGAATCGATGCATCTACGCGTCAAATAAGTAAACTTCTGTCTAGTCTGACCAATGATGGGGGTGGCAGGGGTGGTAAGCCCTGTGTTGAGTCGCGTGGAGAGTCGGACAAAGCTGACGGGCCAACGAAATCAGTTGCAGTTTCATGGTCACAGATTATGGAGGAAGTGGGAGGTGTTACAGTAGATTCTAATCCGTTGTCAGATGCTAGCGTAGGGTTAGAGGATCAAGTTGTTCACAGCCCCGTCCAAACTGACAGAGAGCTGTTGTTGGAGGCGAAGTACACCGTGGAGGAAATTGACCAAGGTTACAGACGGTCAGAGGACGCTGAAACTCGGCCTGGGGTAGGTGATGAGGTGCATGAGCAAGTTCATGGGGAGGCAATGAAAGAAAATGTTGAAAGATTTTCAGACCATCAACCGTCAGATAAGGAGATGGAAAAATCTACGGTCCCATCATTGCCAATGGATACAAAAGAATTGATGGAATGTATGTTTTCTACTGTTGAAATGAAGGAAGCTTTATGTGGACCTCCAACAGACGGGAGTGGTCCTGGTGGCGAGGTAAGTTTGTGAATTTGTGCTAAATACTTGTTATACATTCGTTTTTTTTATACACTATTAGTCCTATAAATTTCATATAAGGTAACAATATGCACAACTTCAGGAATTCTGGAGTGAAACTTATAATTAAGTATAATAGTTATGTGGATCTGTATAACTCCAACGACCATTTTGTATATGCCTAGAGTTATACATTCTATGCCTAGAGTTATACAGTCTGTGTCTAGAGTTATACATTATATGTTTAGAATTTTTTCTTATATGCTAAGAGTTATACAGTATATGCCTAGAGTTATACATTCTATGCATAAAATTATACATTCTGTGTCTAGAGTTATACATTATATGTTAGAGTTTTTCATTATATGCTAAGAGTTATACAGTATATGCATAGAGTTATACATTATTTGCCTAGAGTTATGCCTAGAGTTATACAATCTGTGTCTAGAGTTATACATTATATGTTTAGAATTTTTCATTATATGCTAAGAGTTATACAGTATATGCCTAGAGTTATACATTCTATGCGTAGAGTTATACAGTCTGTGTCTAGAGTTATACATTATATGTTTAGAGTTATACAGTATATGCCTAGAGTTATACAGTATCTGTCTAGAGTTATACATTATATGTTTAGAGTTATACAGTATTTGCCTAGAGTTATACAGTGTGTGTCTAGAGTTATACAGTATATGCCTAGAGTTATACATTCTATGCTTAGAGTTACAGAGTAAATGCTAAGGGTATACATTCTATGCTTACAGCTATACATTTTATTGTACAGTTTAATTTTATTTATTTTCATTTAATTTTATTTATTTTCATTCAGGCCACTTTACTAAAGGCTGGAATTGAAAATGTGGAACAACATTCTATCCACGGGAGTGAAAACGTAGTTGTTTTCGATGGTGCGGAGGTCACCCTGGGGGATCTTTCAACGGAATGGAGTGGAAATCACATCCCTATGACTTTCATGAGCACGGTAGATGTAAATGAGGAATTTGTCGGGGTAGATGAGCGCACGAGTAGTGCGGCCAAAGAAGTTGGGGTAGTTGAAAATGTCGGTGCTAGGGTGGAGCCGGTTGCACCCCCCCCCCCCATTTATGTGCCGCGATGTGACATGATCCACCATCCTTTCTTACTTCATTCAACTGTCCCCCTTCCGTGTATGGACATTGTACCCGATAACCTAGGTTGTTCTGAGGAATGTGGGGCACCCGAACCTGACCAGCACGTATGCTCACAGATGTTGCGATTTAATAAGAAACGTTTCAGGACGATTTTCAGGGTGAGAAAGGATGTAATGGATTACGTCTTTGATCAATTCCACGACCATAATAAAGAGTAAGTAAAAGATAAGTTTTACCTAGATTTCAATATGACAGTGAAACAGGTCATGAATAACACTTGCTGCGTGTCTCATTTTGCTAATCCTTTGTAGGGAAAAATTGGTCACATATAACACCCCAAATTGCATAACGCGTATTGATCTCCAGACGTTTATGCCCGGGTTTCAGATTATGAGCAATGTCATCGACTGCTGGTCTGTACTACTCAATCAGCTTACGCACGCGAAACACCGTTTGTTGCAAGTTCGCGTTGTTTCTTTGGCCTAGGTCACGCTGTAAGTGTGCTCGAACTCCGCAAGTAATTTTGTGACTAAATGTACGTAACTTGTGATATAGGCTGACTAACCCCCGTCTATCATTTTTATAGGACCTAGAAATTGCAATTTGGAAAGGCAGGAAAAAAACGTGGTTGTTGATCAATCTGAAGGCTTTCGTGCCTCGTGGGACATGTGGCAAGAGTCGTGTTCTAGTCCATTCCAACTGGACTCTGATATGGTGAGCTCAGATATCAATATAGAGACATTTCCATACTGGAGTTATACATTATATGCCTAGTGTAACACCCCCATATACCGAGGAGCCTTAACCAGACCTTCCTTAGCATATAAAGGCATTACCATCTCGGTTACCCGAGGTAAGTAATCCTCAAAAGTCAATAAAAGAACCATTACAGTTATATTACAAGTGTTACAACCAACTAATAAAATAAAGGTACAACTCGTCAGCTACACACCATCTCTATCAGAACTCGTGACGATACACCCCAGCCAGGACTCCAACTATCAACCACATCAACACCTGCTAAGACTGACTTCTCACCATAAGGGATCACGGCAGACACATAAACAAACAAGACAACCACATAAGGTCAGTACTGAGACAAGACACAACATTAACCAACAACAATCGTCAACACAATACAAACACAACCAGTCTCACACAATCATACCAACTCCAATCAATCTCCGTCACCGACTGTCCACTGGACTAGCCCTGCCACTGCGGCACCGCATCCGTTCCCAACTAAGCCCCTCTCATCATACCGAGCGATAACCCTGTCCCAGTAATGTGCACATCCCCTCTCGTGGCGGGTTCTATGGAGGGCGAAACTAGGGCGTGAAGCCACTCCCGCAAGTGACTCCACTCAGCCGAGGACGCATCTCGAGAACCAGAGACAAACAATTATAGACAACTGCAATACAACAACAACCGACATCCAGCATACACCAACCAACTACCACGTATACTCAACTATACGGTCACAACAACAATACAACATCACACAACAACCGACACTCTAGACACTCAACAGAAACTGATAAGGCGAACCTACCTTTAAGCGACTGCGACGATTCCATGTCCATACACGCAAAACCCAGCAAACAAGCAACACCTATACACACAATATAATCATCTATCACTACCATTCTAACCCAAACTAAAAAGACAAATATACGGATGATGATGACGACATACCAACATGAGGAAATCTGGCAAAGGACCGCTACCCAACTAAAGCCATGCACTCCTAGGGCACATGGACCTTCAAAGGCTCACATGGAAGGCATATGGTGAAGGGAAGAGGAAGGGACGACATCTAGGTTTAGAAGAAAGAGGCGGAAATGATTTGTGGTTTTAGGAAAACACGATTATAAACCCTCGCTGAAAAGACGCTACTCGATTGAGTAACTAACATACTCGATCGAGTGGCCCCTACTCGATCGAGTATCCAAGCTACTCGATCGAGTAGCCTCTACTCTATCGAGTACCACCCACAACTCAAGGCACAAGGTAACTATGGCACGTAATCCTAAGAACCATTACTGCTCCCAAGGTCGGTCAACGCTGGTCACGGATCCCTAAAAGGGCGGGTATTACAGTCTTCCCCCCTTAAAAAGAACTTCGTCCCCGAAGTTCAACTCACCTTTCCCAAAGCACAAGATACGGAAACAAGGCGACATCACTACTCCTCCGACATAGGTCACTACTCCCCAGAAATACTATCCCCCATGTTATCATCATCAACTGTCTGACACTCCATCTAGATCGACTTCTACACTCTACCACTTGAAATTCCAACCTCACAACATGAACCATCACAACCAACGACTACGCTGCTGCTCACAACTCTTAGCCACGCACTACGAGATTACACTTTCACTAGTACACGACCATCAACACGAAACATGTCACATTAACACAACTATGTTACCCAACGATATGATTCTATTCAAACGCATGACGTCACAACTATCTCTCTATCACCGCCTTTTCATAGCCCCTTATTCAACCTTTACTTCAACATACAAATTACTCAACAAACAATGAAAATAATTATAGCTTCGTACTAGGAATGTAACAGGAATAATAGAAAACATTATAAACAAACAACAAAATAATTGTAACATCGACCTTTTTATTTTGCAACATTACTCTTCCCCTCTAAACGGAACTTCGTCCCCGAAGTTCACTACCGAATTATTACTCACATTACTTAAAACTTACCTCTTGTCATTTATCCAACACATACAATGCCTTATGGACATTACTCATCAATCACACAAACATTAATTCATAAAATCATTTGCTACTTTATTCGAATAATTAGCTACAGTCACGAATGCACGTATATATCAATTGTATATATATATATATATATATAGGAAATACGCGACTCCTGTGAAATATAACTAGTAGACATTGAGGATGTAAAATGAATGCAATAAGAACCAACTACTACTTGCACTATTCGTTACGGATCCGCATTCAAAATCCAAACACGACTTCCAACATAAAAAATTAACGGTCCAAACATATTACTAATCGTAAACAACCATGTTAAACATCAAAACATGCAATGATATAACCATTTAAACAATTTTAATTAACGAAATATTCCTGTAACATTGCCACTCAATCGAGTATATAGGGTACTCGATCGAGCTGGCCCTACTCGATCGACTGTCTTAGCTACTCAATCGAGTAGCCTCAAATCAGAATACCCCATCCGCGTCACACCTGCAGCTACTCGATCGAGTGAGGGGCACTCGGTCGAGTGGCCACAAGTCAAAAATCCTCGAAATCTTCCTGTCATAACACAATATATAAAGAATGTCACACAAACGCGAGTCATAACACAATATATATAGAATGTCACACAAACGCGAGTCGGGATGACAACCCGACCTCCAAAATCCTGCAAACAAGTTTAATCTAAGCAAATACAGCCTTATGGCCATCCATACAAACCAAATGTAAGAAGTACGAAATGAAAAAAAAAACTACTACCATCCAACACAACCAAAAACCATAAACAAAGAGAAAGAAAAGGAGTATCACCCCTGCTGCTGCTGCTCCTCCATCATCTCATCTCCAGCTCCCCCCCCCCCCCCAAGGTGCCTGCTCCTGATGCCCCATGACCCGCGTCGACCCCTACTCCAGCTCCTGGACTCTCATACCATGGGGTCAAACCGCCAAAAGCAAAGGACTGTGGTGTCCCCCATGCTGCCATGTCCACTCCATAGGAGTGGAAAACCCCACTGTAGTCTCTAACCCCGCTCCACCACACTGGGTGTGGTCCCTCGGTCCCAATACCCTAAGTGTAAGCCATCTCGTGTAGGTTCCGGAGCGTCAAGGTAGAGGACACTCTCTCTGCCAAGTAGCTCGAACGTGTCTCTGGGGTATCAAGGTAAGGATAGCAAGGAAATGGGTGCTGTGGTGGCGCTGCTGGCTGTGGTCTGGTCTCAGCCGTCCTCTCCCCCACTCGACGTGGTCCTCTCCCTAACCTGGGCCTATCCTCTGCCGCACTCACGTTCTCCCCCTTCTTCGGCTCGTGCATCACCTGAAGGATCATATCATCAATGAGGTACGACTGTCGCGGCCGAGGTACATCATCATCCTCCTCCTCATCGGAGTCAACAACTACCATAACTGGGTCTAACGGCTCTGTCGGTGGGAGGTGCTCAGGGGCCGGTATCCTCATCCAGCTTATAGCCCACACCCTCCAAGCTAGGCTACCATCTGCCAAGGTTCTCAACCATTTCAGGTCGAGATAGTAATCTCTGTCCATGGTAGGCTCTGGAGTGGCTAGAGGGACGCATTCAGAAGAGGCCTCAAAGGAGGTTAGCTTTTCAGCTAACCGAGTGGCAAAAGCACCACAACTCAAGTACCGAGTGGTAGAACAAGCCATCAAAGCAAGGCTGACACAGATCATGGCAGGAGCATTAAAGACCACCTTCTCGGTCCGCTCCGGGTTAAAATAAGCCATCAAAAGCAATAACTCGTGAGAGTTTAACTTACTCATATCAGGCCTCTCATAAAGAAGATTCGATATGGAACGAAGGAAGATCCTCAAAGTGACATGCTGCACATCATTAATCAACATGTTGTTGGCGGTGGGAGCTGACTTCCCAGTAAGGCAAGGCATAAGGCGGCAAAACCCGCACTCAGTTGGAATCTCGCGGATGGATCCCTTGGGAGGCTTAGCCAAACCAAGGTGAGAAGCAAAGAGGTCCATGGTTAACACAAAAGTCGTGTTCATAAGACGGAATTGGACAGACTGCTCATTCGGGTCGTATTTAAACGAGCTCATGAACTCCAAAGTCAGGAAGGCATAGGAATGCTTCCTTAAACGATATAGCCCCGTGAAGCCCAAGGTCTCAAAAATGTGACGGACATCCGTCTCAATCCCTAGGTCATCTAGAAGTGTGGTGTCTACACAGTGGGTGGGTCTCATCTTTCGGGCCTGCAAAGCTACAAACCTCTCCCTCTGCTTGTAGTCCACAAAGACTACCGAAGGGTACTCTGGTACAGACGGTACTACTAGTCCGCTACCCACCCCAACTTCGGGCTGAGAAGCCCTTCCCCTCTTACTTTGTCGGGTTCCCAAGTTTAGTCTCGGCATCTGTTTCAGCATACAGTTTAAACATACTTACATAGGCACTTAAAACATGTACTTTACACAAATTGAATATTGAATAATCATCTATGTACGCACTTTCCTCAACCAATTCCCAATTTTGATATATAATTTCAGTTTACTGCATCTCAGACGGTCTCTATAGCTGCGAAAATTTTAGCATAGATAACATGAATTACTCAACTACTACAACTGTCAACACATGGCTTAAATGCAACTTCATATATACTTGAAAACATGTGAAACATTCATGTATGCTCATAGAAAGGGCAACTAAGTACACACCATTACCGACAATCAAGCATTCTGAGTAGACTTCACAATTCTAATAATCAGACGGTCTCTTCAGCTGTAACAATTTTTGACATATTTAGTATGAATTAACATTACTACTACTACTTCCATGGTTTAACCCTTCAACATAGATTCATATCCAACACAAAATCTCAATCATAGGAAACGAATTTCGATTTGGGGCACTTTTAAGACGGAGTTTTAAGGCAAATTTTTGAGGTGAAAATCACAAAACTCGACTTCCCACATGATATATGCAACATATACTACTTAATTTCATCACTCAATCATGTAAAAGACTCACAAAATCAATTTGATTTCACAAAGCCTAGAAAATTCGTCCCCAAATCTTGAAATTTCTATTCCATTTTTAGCACAATAAACAACAACAATCAGAAAAGGGAAGCATGTGGATCATATTACAACAATTACAAGCAACTTTTCTCCCATATAAACCAAAATTTCATATTATTCCACCATCCCAATTATTTCTAAGTGATGAAAAAATGAAAATAGGAAAGAAATTCATACCTTGATCAATTAGGAAGTGCAAGAACGAATCAAAGTAAGGAAAACTACCCAAATTAATCACCACAAACACAAGATACAAGAGCTTTAGAGAGGTTAGGGTTTGCAAAAGATGAAGAAGAAATAGGAAGAATGAGGAAGAACAAGGGTTTTATGAAACCCGCGGAAGTCCCTGTACTATAGCCTACTCGATCGAGTGCCTAGGGTACTCGATCGAGTGCTCTCTACTCGATCGAGTAGGCGCTATTTCATCGAGTAACCGTAGGAAATTCCTACATCTCGACGTCATAGATTCCTAACTAGATCGAGTGAGGTCTACTCGGTCTAGTAAGCACTCGCACTCGGTCAAGTAAGATTGAGTACACGGTCAGAATTACAAAATTAACTGAAGGTTCCTGCAAAACAATATCACGTGTCGATTCCAAACCAAGTTCGGAAGTCGCCACTGGTTATCGTACTCATTCATATATTACCACTTCTAACCAAATATATCATACAGTCTTATCAAATAAGATTCACATCACATCACCTATCATAAACTTCACTCAACGCGATTTACCTGCTACCGAATCATCCATGTATGCAACTATCCCATTATATCATGTCTAAACTTGTTTTACTACCTTATTAACAAATTTATACTCATGCTAGTTGAAGCACATAATTAACGATAAATTTCCATGTATTGTCCAAGTGTATTCGCAACATATTCATGCTTCAACATAAACAAACCATTCTACACAAATTAATCACCACACAAGCGGAAACTTTTAACCATTAAACATTGCATATACCCATTACTATTTTGATAATTCTCATTATAACTCAACACTTCTTTAGCTATCATTATTATGGCTACTGTAAGACTTATAAACTCGTATAGAATCACCATCACTAACAACTTGGAACAAACATCAACATTACCACATTCCATATCACAGCACACACCTCTACTCTTTTCACACACTTCTATCGTATAGAACCTTCTACGTTTCTCATTATCATCACATACGCACCTTAACTCCACCACAAATTCACCATACACGATTCTAACGTAACTATTGTACCGATATTAACTTCAACAAAGACTCAACCATAAACAATTCTCACATAAACGCCACACACGTTAAGCACATACTTACTGACTCCACATTCCCATGCCCACTGACTGGCTTAAGCACAATGGGGCCAAGATTTTGAAATGAGGGCGCCTACTCACCCAAAATCTAGCATCAGCTGGGGCTCCCATTACACATACACCAGGTTCATTTTATTAGACTCACTAGGTTCATTAGGTTCATTGGTTACAGGTTCCAAAATCGTCGCTGTGATACCACTTTGTAACACCCCCATATACCGAGGAGCCTTAACCAGACCTTCCTTAGCATATAAAGGCATTACCATCTCGGTTGCCCGAGGTAAGTAATCATCAAAAGTCGATAAAAGAACCATTACAGTTATATTACAAGTGTTATAACCAACTAATAAAATAAAGGTACAACTCGTCAGCTACACACCATCTCTATCAGAACTCGTGACGATACACCCCAGCCAGGACTCCAACTATCAACCACATCAACACCTGCTATGACTGACTGCTCATCATAAGGGATCACGTCAGACACATAAAGAAACAAGACAACCACATAAGGTCAGTAACTGAGACAAGACACAACATTAACCAACAACAATCGTCAACACAATACAAACACAACCAGTCTCACACAATCAAACCCAAATCAATCTCCGTCACCAACTGTCCACTGGACTAGCCCTGCCAGTAGGGCACCGCAGCCGTTCCCACCTAAGCCCCGCTCATCATACCGAGCGATAACCATGTCCCATTAATGTGCACATCCCCTCTCGTGGCGGGTTCCATGGAGGGCAAAACTAGGGCGTGAAGCCACTCCCGCAAGTGACTCCACTCAGCCGAGGACGCATCTCGAGAGCTAGAGACAAACAATCACAGACAACTGCAATACAACAACAACCGACATCCAGCATACACCAACCAACTACCACGTATACTCAACTATACGGTCACAACAACAATACAACATCACACAACAACTGACACTCTAGACATTCAATAGAAACTGAGTAGGCGAACCTACCTTTAAGCGACTGCAACGATTCCATGTCCATACACGCAAAACCCAGCAAACAAGCAACACCTATACACACAATACAATCATCTATCACTACCATTCTAACCATAAATGAAAAGACAAAGATACGGATGATGATGACGACACACCAACATGAGGAAATCTGGCAAATGACCGCTACCCGACTCCAGCCATGCACTCCTAGGGCACAAGGACCTTTAAAGGCTCCCATGGAAGGCATATGGTGAAGGGAAGAGGAAGGGACGACATCTAGGTTTAGAAGAAAGAGGCGGAAATGATTTTCGGTTTTAGGAAAACACGATTATAAACCCTCGCTAAAAAGACGCTAATCGATCGAGTAACTAACATACTCGATCGAGTGGCCCCTACTCGATCGAGTATCCAAGCTACTTGATCGAGTAGCCTCTACTCTATCGTGTACTACCCACAACTCAAGGCACAAGGTAACTATGGCACGTAATCCTAAGAACCATTACTGATCCCAAAGTCGGTCAACGCTGGTCACGGATCCCTAAAAGGGCGGGTATTACACCTAGAGTTATACAGTATATGGTCAGAGTTTTGATAAGTTACTAACTTCACTCCATAATCTAGGCATAGAATGTATAACTCTAACCATAGAATGTATAACTCAGTGCACATAATGTACAACTGTAAGCATATGCCTAGAGTTAAACAGTATATGCTTACAGTTGTACATTATGTGCAATGCGTTATACATTCTATGGTTAGAGTTATTCATTCTATTCCTAGAGTTATAGAGTGAAGTCAGTCATTCATCAAAACCCTGAGCATATACTGTACAACTCTAGGCATATAATGTATAACTCTAGACATAGAATGTACAACTCTAGACATATAATGTATAACTCTAACCATATAATGTTTAATTCCAATTATGCACAAAATGAATACCCCTAAGCTTCTAATTATGTTTTATAACTCTTAGACTTTTCAGTATAATCAACTAATCTTGTGATGCAGGTTTGTATATTTTCGTCCCGGTAAGCATTGGCGATCAAGATCATTACTCTTGTATTTGCATAAATTTCCTCTCTGAGCAGATCGAGTACCTTGATAATCGTTCTTACGAGGATGATCTTCTGACGTTACCATATGGAGGGATTGCGCGTATTACTGTAAGACTTATAAAACTGGTGACTAGATTAATTTTCAGCTCCATTGTTTTGTTAATTGGTCTTCCCTTTAAATGCCTTGCCTAACTTCTGCCAGGCTGATGAGATGGGAAAGTATATGGTCTCCAAAGGACTCGACAAAGGGAAGAAAGTTAAAGGGTTTAATTTTATAAACATTAAATTCAACTGGCAGGGAGCAGGGTATTCTGACATTGACTGTGGTCTTTACGTCATGGTTCATATGTTGCTATACCGTGGAGAGCCATTCGAGTGTACCATAGGGACAAAGGACAACAATTCCCTCATGCGCACGGAAGTTGCTGCCAGTCTGCCACCCTTGTCCTCAGTGACATTAACGTGGAAAAGGAAGTTGTGTTATCTAGGGTAACAGAATTTAAGGAGGTTAAAGACCGTGAATTGGAGTCGATGCGTGAGGCCCAGAGGTTAGCCGGCAACATAAGTGGAAGGAAGAGAGGTATCGGTATTGCCGGAGAGAACAGTACTGCTAAACGCCCTTGCTCTAAAGTCAGTCCAACCTATCGGACTCCACCTTCCAAAATAGCCCTGGGCCGGACTTCGTCTAGTCGGGCCCTCTCAGCTGTTAGTAGCCGCTCCCGGGGTAAGGGCGATGGTCTTGGTTGCACCATATATTACGGGGAACCAGATGCCGAACTTACAGTGGTCGCCAAGATGCTCAAGGTAAACATTGCATTAATTAAGGATATCCCGGTGTATCGCAAACAAGTGGCAGATTACGTTTTCCTTGATGACTACAAATTTCCAAATAGGTAAGCTGTCTAAAATCAACAGAACCACTTGAGTACTGTTTTATACTTTGTATAACTTCAACTATGAAATGTATAACTTTACCAACTAAAGTTATATATATCGTTAATGGAGTTTCACATTCCTAATCTGCAGTTATAAGTTTCATCACTGAAGTTATGCAGTCATTTTAATAGCAGTTACCTTCACATGTAGTAGACGTTATAGCCTGATTAACACCTGCTATCTGAACCACAGTGAACCACTTGTGAACTATGCCCGGCACGCAACAATGAATAGGTTGCAAATGTTGTCCATGCTCCCTGAGACGCCAATGGATGATTCAGTAATTGAGTGTTGGTCCTTGTTGCTTAATCGTTTGGAGGCAGAGGAGTGCGCGTTTTCTCGTTCGTCTTTCTTCGGTATCCGTCATATGGTATGGTTGTAATCAATCCTTTAATAAGCTATAAGAGTTTCACATACCCTCTATGGAGTTATACATAGAGGGTATGATATTTAAAATTTCACAGTGGAAAATATGACTAAAGTTATACATACCCTCTATGGAGTTACACATATTGTTTTGAGAAGTTCTTAACGGCTAGTATGAAGTTAGTCATACTTCAATATGAAATAAGAGTTATTGTGAAACTCCATTGCACAACCCCTATAACTCCTCTGCTATTCGCATACATATACTTCTACCTAAGCAGGAAATAATCTTGGACTTTGTACGAAACCCTGTCCAACAAACACAGAACACCGAAAAGTTGTACAATGTGTGGGACGTCTTCAGAATCGACAGTGGATCTGATTTCAGCTTGAAGGCTGATTTAATATTCGTACCCATTAAGATTGAAGCCCATTATGCATGTGCGTGTATTAACTTTAATTCACGTACGATTGATCTTCTTGACAATAAGTAATACTCAAATCCGGGCCAGTCGGAGATATGCAAAGCGTGTCACATAATTGTAAGTGGAGGTGACATGTAATTACGTTCAACTCAAAAGTGTTGTTACCGCTTTACAATTTCACTTTTGACGTTTCTTGTTTGTGCCAGGCGAGCCTCATGAGCGACTATCTGGAATCTAGGGACGAGGACAAAGGGAAATTCATACCGGATTACCAGTTTCGTCAGGTCCAGTTTACTTGGCAGAAACAAATGATCAACGACACCGAGTCTGGCTTGTTCACAATGATGCCCATGTTAATGTACGAGGGTGATACTTTTGGTCATGTTGATCTTGAGAGGAAGGTGAACCGTCGATATTTGGTAATCCAGCTGGCAGCGACCCTTGTCCTAGCTGATATGAACATCATCGGGAAAAGAGTTCTGACCAAGGTCAACGGTTTCATTGGCGAGAAAGACAAGATCCTGAAGCAACTAGAAGCCAGACGAAAAATGGCACGAAAATCAGAGAAAAAACCCGGGAAAAAATAGAATGTATTTCCATTCATTTTGTAGTCTCTGTTTTGCAACTCTACTATGTTGTCAAGAAACTCCTTATCAACTTAGACAAATTTTTCGGAATAGATTGTTATTATATCATCTTGGTCTGTTATAGTTAAAATCCAAGTTTTGCATACAAGGGTAAAAGTTACACGTAAATAGAAGTGTTAGACAGATAAGTATAAGAGTTATACACTCTGTGAAGTAAAGTTATCCAAATTGTGTACAAGAGTTATACAACACATGACTGCAGTTATGAAAAAGGCAAAATTTAATAGGTTATGAGTTATACAAACAATGCTAAGAGTTATACGTTGAAGGCTTTAGTCAAATATATCCACAATTTTAAAAATAAGGGCACATAATTAGAAGTATTATACAGATAACTATAAGAGTTATACAATCTGTGAAGTAAAGTTCTCCAAATTGTGTAAAAGAGTTATACAACAAATGACTGCAGTTGTGAAAAGCTAGCTACTGAATACCAAATTGTGAAGTAAGTTATCCAAATTGTGTAAAACAGTTATACAACATTAGCTTGAAATTGCACATTCATATTACTGAAGTTATACAATCTGGAAGTTGAAGTTACCAAATTACATCATTTAAGTGCAAACTCCATTCAAAATAGACAAAAGCTAGCTACTGAATAACCCTTCCGTCTCACCAGATTTTTTACCTTTTAAAGAAAAAAAGATTATAAATAATTTGTTGAGACGGAGGTATTTTTCTACTGCCTACTACTACAGCCTGTTAAGTTTCTCTATTCTTAGTCTTCTTCTTCTTCTTCTTCTTCTTCTTCTTCTTCTTCTTCTTCTTCTTCTTCTTCTTCTTCTTCTTCTTCTTCTTCTTCTTCTTCTTCTTCTTCTTCTTCTTCTTCTTCTACTCCTTCAGATGCTGGTGGAGACGGTGGATGCTCATAAAATGGGTTAGGGCAGTTCCGTTTATCGTGATGTGCCATTTCTTTGCAGTTATTACACATGTGCTTTGGCTTACAAGCCAAGGCAATGGCTTTAGCCTTAGCTGACACCATTCTTTTAACGCTGCCTTTGTTTTTGGATTGTTTTGGTGGAAGTATTGTTACCTCATCACTGGCGGGGCAACCAAGAATTTGCTCCAATTCCTGTTGCTTAGTCAAAACTTTCTTGTACGGTAAAAGTTTCTCCTTGAACTCTCTAATTAAGGAGCTTAAGTTCACAACTTCAGTCACACTCATGCCACGAAGTAAACCAAAGGTCACATGAACTTCTGACCACAACTTCACCATCTCAACTTCTTTTCCATCAGTGCTACCATTTGAATCCGTTTTTTCACCATCACATTCTGATAATCTGAATTGCAATGCATCTTTTCTCCATCTTGTAGAAACGTAATCATCTGGAATTGTCTTCTTGCCGTTAGCCGACAAAATCCATACTATATGTCGGAATAGAATTCCCATCCTTTCAAACATCATACAGCTGCACCGTGCAGCCAGTGTCCCTGTAATCAAATTAAATTATGAATTACTGTCATCTAAATAACATCTCCATCCATATAGTAGTTGAAGTATACATATAATAATAAGAGTTATACATTATGAAAGTAGAGTTATACATATGGCAACAAGAGTTATACATTCTGAAAGTAGAGTTATACATATAATAACAAGAGTTATACATTCTAAAAACTAAAGTTATTCAAAATGTAATTAGATTTATACTACAAATAACTGCAGTTTAGTGAACAATTGTATAACTTCTAAAGTTATTCTGAAAGTAGAGTTATACATATGGCAATAAGAGTTATACAGTATATGCCTAGAGTTATCCATTCTATGCCTTGAGTTATACAGTCTGTGTCTAGAGTTATACATTATATGTTTAGAGTTTTTCATTATATGCTAAGAGTTATACAGTATATGCCTAGAGTTATACAGTTGTCAACAAGAGTTATACATTATGAAAGTAGAGTTATACATATAATAATAAGAGTTATACATTCTAAAAACTAAAGTTATTCAAAATGTAATCAGATTTATACAACAAATAATCGATTGGTGAACAATTGTATAACTTCTTTGTTCAGACAATGTAACTTTGGCACGATATCTAGCAACTTCAGTGAACTACCACATAGATAAAGATTATTCCAAAATGTTGTTACCTGGGTTGTACTCTACGTTAAAACTTTTCTCTCTGCTTGAATTATTAACGACAGTCACTTCAACTCCATCGACTTCAGCATAGCCCCCGGTCTTACATGTATCGATTGAGCAAATGACCTTTAGTTGGAATTCCTTAAAAACCTCATGGGTATAAACATTTGACGCGTATTCCTCTATGGGTAAATGCGTCCCTCTTGCTGGTGTTGAGTGTCTGTTTTCATGGTCAAGTCTCTTCTGCGTATGCCGTTGATGGTCCATAGCGCTTTCAAAACGCATCCAAAACTCCACTAACGTACCCGACTTCTGCTCAAACTTCTTAAAAAAACTATTAATGCTCTCTGATCTCTGGGTTGTCCTCATTACACCACCCATTTTCAAGTCCCTGCAATGTGCCATCACCCATTGACTCCTTTTATCGTACACTTCTGTAAACCACTCTTCGTTCACAAGACCATGCGCTTCCATTATTTCTGCCCACCTAGCGTCAAAGTCGTCTGCTTCTAAGTTGTCGTCCCATATAATGTTGTTCAATTTCTCAAGGAACTCCTTATAATCCTCCCTTGTCACCCCGAACTTCGTTGGCACCTTGTTCATTATATGCCACATGCAAAATCGGTGGCGTGGAGTCTTGAAGGAAAGGGGTACGACCTTAATTATGCCCGCATCCTGATCTCTGATAATGTACTCGGGCGCCTTTCCACCCATAGCATTCAAAAACCTCTTGAAAACCCACTGGAAGGATTCATGGTCTTCATGGGCAATCAATGCCCCACATAATGTTACTGATCGCTTATGGTGATCTATAACAGTGAATGGCGTGAAAATCATATCCTACTTGTTTGTCGAGTATGTTGGGTCGTACGACACTGCATCTCCAAAAACGGAGTAGTTCCTTCTAGTTGTTCTGTCAGCCCAGATTGCCCTTCGAAGGCTAAAATCCTTGTCAACTTCATAATCAAAATAAAACCCCTGCCTATTTTGTGCCATATTCTTGAACCGGTCTATGAATAATTGACCGTCCCGTTTATGGATGAAACATTTCACATCTCGGTGGAAGTTCTTAAAATCAGTTAAGAATGCACCTATGTTCTCGAACCCATTTACGAGTTCCTTACACATATTGTACGTCCTAGTTGCTCCTATCCTCAACTACAGTGGACAACATATCCTGATCAGTACTGACTAATAATAAAAAATTCCTCAATTATAACTCTTACACCTTTTCGTATAACTTCATTAAACATATGCATAACTCCATTCATTGATTGTGCAATTTCTTATTATTTAAAACTCTTACATCTGAAAGTATAACCTTCACTGCGATTATGTATAACTCTAACAACTTTCTATATAACTCTAAAGCTGTTATAAATTATTCTAGAATTTTAAAAAATATTTAGAAGTTTCACAATCAATTACTCGAGGTTTACATAACTCTAAGATCTCGGTGTATAACTTTAGACCACACTACGCATGTATAACACCAACGAGTCTTGTTCGCCATTAAATTATTGGAGGTTTGATTAATAGTAAACTAACCCTTAAGTTGTACATTATCAAGTACTTGTGAAAATCTTCGATGTTCCGCGACATCTTTTGAAACTGACGATCCTCACTAGATACAAGCTCGTGATTATGCCCCATGTGGAATCGGTCAATTACTAATACTCCATTCTTCATAAATAGCGTGACATGTGCTTTACACCCTACCCTCTTGACTGTATATTTCCTCTGTTTCGCAGTTGTTAATCCCCATTGCATTTCTTCTTCCCTAATCCCGGTCTCATTTTTTTTAATTACTACCTCGCCTTTTGGGACATATGTGAATCCCTCTCTGTTGCAAACCAGCAACTTTGACTTGATTTTACCGTCGCGCCATTTTTTCGTCGTATACTTCCGAACATCAAACCCGGACGCCAGTGCATAAATTTTATAAAATGTCACTGCCTCGTCGATTTAAAAAAATTGTTGTCCTACACAAGGTGTAAACTCCGCTGCCAAATGCTTACAATACTCAGTTTTCGCTTCCTTTCGACCATCTGAGTAGAATCAAAGATCCATGAGATGATTAAGAAATATAAAACTCCAAGCATAGAATGTATAACCCCAAGTATAAAATGTATAACTCCAAGCATAGAATATATAACCCCTTAGCATTTACTATGTAACTCCAAGAATAGAATGTATAACTCTAGGCATATACTGTATAACTCTAGGCAAATACTGTATAGCTCTAAACATATAATGTATAACTCTAGACACAGACTGTATAACTCTAGGCATATACTGTATAACTCTAAACATATAATGTATAACTCTAGACACAGACTGTATAATTCTAGGCATATACTGTACAACACTAAACATATAATGTTTAACTCTAGACACAGACTGTATAACTCTACGCATAGAATGTATAACTCTAGGCATATACTGTATAACTCTTAGCATATAATGAAAAACTCTAAACATATAATGTATAACTCTAGACACAGACTGTATAACTCTAGGCATAGAATGGATAACTTTAGGCATATGCTGTATAACTCTTAACATATAATGAAAAACTATAAACATATAATGTATAACTCTAGACACAGACTGTATAACTCTAGGCATATAATGTATAGCTCTAGGCATATAATGTATAACTCTAAACAGATAATGTATAATTCTATGCATATAATGTACAACTCTAAGCAGACAATGTATAACTCTAGGCATATAATGTACAACTCTAAGCAGAGAATGTATAACTATATGCATATAATGCATAACTCCAAGAATATAATGTACAGCTCTAATCATATAATGTATAACTCTACGCAGATAATGTATAACTCTAGGCATATAATGTATAACCCTCTACATCTTATAACTTCAATTAATGAATGTATAACTTCAGCTATACATGAATAACTATATCAAAATTGGTTGTTTAGTAATATTTTTTATGCAAAATTTAGGGTTAGAATTACAGGAGTTATGTACTCTGTTACCTGAAGCTGTAGGAAATTGTCAAAGAGTTATACAAAAAACCAGTGGAGTTATAACACGATGAATATAAAATTTTATGATCCAAGAATATAATGTTTAACCTGAAGCTAATATGGGTAAGAGTTATACATGTAGGGTAAGAGTTTTACTTAAACCCACTGAAGGTATAATTCGTCCTTTATCAAACTTTTAAATTTCCATCACTTTTGCCATGAACAACAAGCTACCAAAATAAAAGAACAAATCTGATGAACACCATGAAATAACAACACCATGAAGAATAATGAACCGACACAAATAAAATAATAACACCATCAAGCTAAAATTACATATAGCATTTTATTCATGAAAATCAAGCTACAACAATAACCAAGACACAAATAAGAAAGCAGATAACTCACCATCGACGACAACTTCAATCTGCATATGATCCATTTCACAAACGTTGACTGTCATTTTCATCGTCTTTCTCTGATGAAAAATGACAAATTATTTATCTTCAACAAAACGAATGAAATTTATCCCGAAACATGAAGTAGTTATTGTTTTAGCAGGATTTTCCCTGAAAGGATCCGGCTTGATTATAGAGTAATTAGGGTATCTAGTTCTATAAGTTTGGAATAATATTATGAGTAAATAACAAGGAAGGACTAAGTATAAAGTGTAACACCCGCGAATTTCCCCATTTTGATATTTAAAATTTATTAAACTGTTTAACCACTTTATTATATATTTTTGAATTTGAATTATTCAATTTAATTAATTTTATGTCAAACACGATTTTTATAAACGTATTATATAAAAGCTCGTTTATATAAAAATACGTACGATTAAATTATATTTTTGAGGCGTAAATTATATAAGAAAAAATGTATACGTATTTTTGGCCGGATAGTAATAATAATGACTGTAATGATAATAATTCCCGTCTCAACATCCGTCTAGCTATAGACCGTCACATTTCACTTTGTACATGCTTTAATCCGGACCAATCAGAATTCGACAACACGTCACACCCACCTAACATCCTACCCTCTACTTTTGAAAATATCTCTTTATTATTATTATTATTATTATTATTATTATTATTATTATTATTATTATTATTATTATTATTATTATTATTATTATTATTATTTATTGTTGTTGTGTACTCATGATACCGTCCCCACCCTTTTTTTTTATACTCCTTCCTTTCTTCTTCCTCTTTTCCCTGCAAAAAACGACAGCAGCAACAATAAACTCAGTCCACCATTTTCTTTCGATCTCAAAACCCAGATTTCTCCTTTATTTCTCAACCAAACTCCATTATTTTTACACCATTGGCTTCCTCTCTTCTTCCTCCTCATTTCTAGGTAAGAAAGTCTTAATCTTGTTAAATTTTCGAAATGGGAAATTTAGGACAACTCGGTCATGGTGGCTCATATTACTCGTTTTTCATCCCTTTTTAGTTGAAAACTTCGAATATTGAAGTAAAGCTCGTGCCTTGGACGTTTTCACCCGAGAATTCGAGAGCTAAGGTAACGGTGATGGGTTACTCGACAAATGTCGAGATTTCGGTTTTATGTGTCGTTTTATAGTCTTTTGTTTGATAAAGTTTGACCCTTTATGTTTTTCTCATTTGTATGATAATTTTCGTCTCAAAATGATGATTTAATTAAGTTATTTTTATGCGCCCTTCTTTTAGACTGGTTTGGAACGATGTTCTTGTGGTTTCGGGACTGTTTTAAGACGGAGATTGGGACAGTTTTTGGGACAGGATTTATGCGACTGTTATGTTGTGTATTTGGGCATTTATTCTATCAATATTTGAGATTCGTGGTTATATTTTCCCTTACATGCCAAAGAACACATTTTTACTTTTGGAAAACTGTAGTTTTATGGTTACCGCAATACCGCCTACTGTTTGAATGTTGTGAGTAGAGTTTTGAGACGCTAGGAACCTTTCTCGTCTGAAAATGTGCAACAAGGTGAGGTTTGAGGAAACCGTCCTAAGACGGTGGGACAAATAAGGGAATGCTGGGTTTTTGGCCTGGGCTGCACTGCGTTTTTGTGTGTGTTTTGTACCGATAGCATGTTGCTGTTCTGCGTGCTGTTATGCTGAGTCTGTTGCAGGTTCTGCCAGCTCTGTTACGGGCAGTGGCCAGGCCTGGGCAGTGGGCAAGGGTGAGCTGGGCAGCACGGCCTAAACCCGTGTGTGTCAAGCTCGTCTTTTGTAGAATTCGCGACCGTCCTTCCTCCTTTGTTCTATGCCTTCTCATGTCCAATATTTAGTCTTGAACATGCCTTGAGTCATGGTCAAACTCGTTTGGTGCAAATTTGGGTATTTGAAATATTTGAATTTCCGTCCCATGTTCTATATAACGTGAGTCATTAAATATCGTTCATCTACATATTCTATATGTTGGGCTTGTTTTATATGTTTTATTGGGTTTGTTTTACATATTTAATGGGGCTTGTCTTATTGATTTAATTGGGTTTGTCTTGTTTGTTGGGCTCATGAATGAGTCATGTGGGCTTGGTCATAATTTATTCCGTAAATTTCATAGTAAATCATTCATTATTGCTTGCTATAATTTCCCGGCATGTTAATTTATAAAGTGAAATATTTATTAATATCAGCATGAAACATTTATTATAAATAGTTACTTATGAAGAGTCATATTCTTGATAATGCCTTGTATTGTCCTGTTGTGAGAGTCTTGGTCCTATCGGATACTAGGGGTGAGCTATAAGCCCTCTAGTTGCGATATGATCGTCGGGATTGATGTTCCCATCCGCACTCATGGTGAGATGCAAGCCATGAGTATGAATGTGACATTAATGGTCCCGTGTCATATGATGTTTGCATGATCATTCTTACTCTTATTGTGACTCAAGTGTGACGTTTTACATTGTGTGACGACTTGACTTTCCTTTTTACCCCTTTCGGACCTTTGGTTACGAGTGTGTGCCATGTTTCCGGATTGGGTTATCTTTCCTTTTTCGGACCTTTGGTTATGAGTGTGTGCCATGTTTCCGATTAGAGGTTACGAGTGTGTGCCATGTTTCGAGTCTTGGATACGATTGGTATATCGTATGTTGAATCGGGTGACGTCCATCCCGAGAGTCTGGATCCAGGTTTAGACTAGGACCGTATTATGATCGTCGTCCTACCAGGAGGTTGGAGTATAGGAGGTAGTCTTGTGTGTGGTATCTCGGACATGCTTTAAAGGTAGCCTCTGAGTCGGATACTCCGTCTACACTTTGTGTCGGTCTTACACTTGTTGAGTCGTGTCAATATGAGTTGGTTGACTTGATTATTCTATTTCCTTGATTTCATATCTATCATATATCATGCCCATTACATTAAGAAAGCATTATGCCTGTCTCATCATGATTGTTCATTATATCTCCTTATTCTTCATTGTTCACATATGTTGCATGATTAATATGTTTGTTTAAGTGTTGTTTGTTACCTGCATTTCGACATATTGTGGCTGGGAGAACCTTGAGTTACTCCCCACTGACTGTGGCGTTCATGTTTACATGAATGACAGGTAGTGAAGATGCTTACGTGGGGAAGACGTGTGGGCTAGCGAAAACTTAACCCTCGGACCTTAGTTTCTAGTTTAGAAAACCCTTATATGTTTATTCGTGGGATATCTTTTCCCCGCTTTTTAGACTTGGTTGTAATATCTTTTTGGCACCCGCGTATTAAATCTTTATCTTATATAAAAAGATTTTAAAATTTCGCAAATTCCGCTTTAATTTATTAGTTATATTTTCCGCTTTATCGCGGGGTGTCACAGTTGGTATCAGAGCATATGTTGCTCCCGACGCACACACGTGTACCCCAAGTTTATTTTAGAACTTGACCTTGAATAATGAATGAGAGATGGGTAGACTTAAGGACCTAAGGTGGTAGTCCGTAGTGTGTTTGCTCCTTGTTAGGTTCTAACATGCTTGTTGATTGTCATTTAATTATTTTTGTACCCTTGGATCAATGACCGTGAGCTTACCTACATGAAGATCAAGATTTGGTGCCTATTGCTTAGGATTGAAGATTTGTTCGACCTTTGAAGAATGCTTCTACTTCCTCGAAGATGTTCTAATTCTTAGTGTACCTTGCCTTGTTCTTTACTTCTTAATGCATATTCCTTCTTCTAAATTCTCTTTTCTTTTTCCTTGTAAGTCACTCTTGTATTCCCTAACTTGTTCCTTGTTCCTTGCTTATCATCCCTTAACACCTTTTGGTAGTACTCTTTCTTTTGAGGATGTTGACCTTGGTTGAAAATTTTGACTTTTGAGGAGATTGTCTGTGTTTGACCCTTAATCCCTGTTTTGAGAGGATTTGATGTTAGGAAGACTTAGATAGTGTCTTGAGACATACTTAATGATTCTTATACCTAGATCCTTGATAAGGTGAGTATATTTGATTGGTTGATTTTGTGTGTCAAGTGTGAGTTGCATTGGTTACTAAGGTTATAGAACTTGACTTTGTTGTTTGTGTTTGGGATTTGAAAGCCTTGGGATACTAGTGCTTAGATCTTGACTTAAAATGGATGAGATTTAGTGGTGAATTTGAGGATGTGGAATTGACTAAGTAAGTCGAGTTTGTGATTGGCTTTCGTAGACACTTTGGACACGAGAGTTTGATAATTTATATGTTACCATATGAGAAATACTAATTGTGGGATTATTAGTTGGTCTAAGTGAGTGATCTTGATTACTACTTGAGGTATGGTATGAGAGTGAGACTAAGCGACATTGTTTGGAGGTCTTAGCGTTTATTTTAGTAACTAGAAAGTATAATGGTATGGTTGACACCAATTGTTAGGTTAAAGAACATGGTTTCAATTTATGGTTTTGGGAACTTTGAGGTGGTAAAGTGTTATTACAATTAAGACCTTGTTTCTTGGGAATGTTGTGATTATAAGTTTTGTTGTTAGGAAGTTTTCAGAACCGCTTAGAATGATGTTGCTGTTTGAAGTTTGAGTACTTGGCATTTCCTTGTTGTCTAGTTCCCTTCTTCTTTGATCGTCAGCGTTACCGTTCATACCTCTTTGCCTTGCTTCATCATACTCCTCTTTTAAATTGGATGTTGGTAACCTATAAAAACTCTATCTTTGACATTCTTGTTGACTTGACCTCAATCCTTACCCTATGGAGTTCATCATAGTTTTTTTGATTAGTTAAGTTGAATCCTTTTAGCATACTTGTATCTTTGTTGACTAAGTCACATCCCTTTTTGTACAACTTCTAAACTTTCAAGCTACCAGTTTTGATTCGTAGTTAAAAGTTGATGTTACTTTCGCAAAACCTTACCTATTTTAAAGATTTGAAAATGAAAATTTAATTTAATTCTCCTTTTATTCCTTTAGTATAAACTCATTTATCATGATTTTAATTGCTAAACCCGATGTTTCTTTAAATTTCATCCAATTTTGTTAACTTTGACCTATTTATGCTTTCTTTGTCAAGGTTTGATGATATCCTTTCACAAACTTGAGTTCCTTTTGAGTTTAAAAGTGAAATCTTCATTTCTATTTTGGCTTTGGTAAAAGAAAATTTGAGTGAATTACCTTTTTCTTTTGATTTTGACGTTGATCGGATGTTAGAACTCGTTATTAGAGACGTTTAATAACTTGTTCTACGCTTGTCGGCGAATTGATTTTGTCTTAAATCTGTCTTTGACTTGGAAAGTTAGTGTTCTTGTGTGCACGACAAGAGCAATTTCGTTCCATGAATGAGACTTACACTTTTGAAAGCTCTCCGTTAATGTTTTTGAAAGTGTTTGGATTTTGATTTATACAAATGATTTGCTTTTCGATCTGGTTCTGTCGGAAAATTTTATTTGAAGCTTTTGAAAGAATTTTGATTTTTACGATAAGTAACCTTTAAATGTTTTGATTACCGATTCCAAATTCCAGCTTCATTTTTATATAGCATTCATTTCTACTTTCAAGTTTCGAGGACGAAACTTTTTAAAAGATGGGGTGATTGTAACACCCGCGAATTTCCCCATTTTGACATTTAAAATTTATTAAACTGTTTAACCACTTTATTATATATTTTTGAATTTGAATTATTCAATTTAATTAATTTTATGTCAAACACGATTCTTATAAACGTATTATATAAAAGCTCGTTTATATAAAAATACGTACGATTAAATTATATTTTTGAGGCGTAAATTATATAAGAATAAATGTATACGTATTTTTGGTCGGATAGTAATAATAATGACTGTAATGATAATAATTCCCGTCTCAACATCCGTCTAGCTATAGACCGTCACATTTCACTTTGTACATGCTTTAATCCGGACCAATCAGAATTCGACAACACGTCACACCCACCTAACATCCTACCCTCTACTTTTGAAAATATCTCTTTATTATTATTATTATTATTATTATTATTATTATTATTATTATTATTATTATTATTATTATTATTATTATTATTATTATTATTATTATTATTATTATTATTATTATTATTATTATTATTATTATTATTATTATTATTATTATTATTATTATTATTATTATTATTATTATTATTATTATTATTATTATTATTATTATTATTATTATTATTATTATTATTATTATTATTATTATTATTATTATTATTATTATTATTATTATTATTATTATTATTATTATTATTATTATTTATTGTTGTTGTGTACTCATGATACCGTCCCCACCCTTTTTTTTATACTCCCTCACTCCTTCCTTTCTTCTTCCTCTTTTCCCTGCAAAAAACGACAGCAGCAACAACAAACTCAGTCCACCATTTTCTTTCGATCTCAAAACCCAGATTTCTCCTTTATTTCTCAACCAAACTCCATTATTTTTAGACCATTGGCTTCCTTTCTTCTTCCTCCTCATTTCTAGGTAAGAAAGTCTTAATCTTGTTAAATTTTCGAAATGGGAAATTTAGGACAACTCGGTCATGGTGGCTCATATTACTCGTTTTTCATCCCTTTTTAGTTGAAAACTTCGAATACTGAAGTAAAGCTCGTGCCTTGGACGTTTTCACCCGAGAATTCGAGAGCTAAGGTAACGGTGATGGGTTACTCGACAAATGTCGAGATTTCGGTTTTATGTGTCGTTTTATAGTCTTTTGTTTGATAAAGTTTGATCCGTTATGTTTTTCTCATTTGTATGATAATTTTCGTCTCAAAATGATGATTTAATTAATATGTTTTTATGCGCCCTTCTTTTAGACTGGTTTGGAACGATGTTCTTGTGGTTTTGGACTGTTTTAAGACGGGGATTGGGGTATTTTTGGGACAGGATTTATGCGACTGTTGTGTTGTGTATTTGGGCATTTATTCTATCAATATTTGAGATTCGTGGTTATATTTTCCCTTACATGCCAAAGAACACATTTTTACTTTTGGAAAACTGTAGTTTTATGGTTACCGCAATACCGCCTACTGTTTGAATGTTGTGAGTAGAGTTTTGAGACGCTAGGAACCTTTCTCGTCTGAAAATGTGCAACAAGGTGAGGTTTGAGGAAACCGTCCTAAGACGGTGGGACAAATAAGGGAATCTTTGGGTTTTGGCCTGGCCGACTGCGTTTTTGTGTGTGTTTTGTACCGATAGCATGTTGCTGTTCTGCGTGCTGTTATGCTGAGTCTGTTGCAGGTTCTGCCAGCTCTGTTACGGGCAGTGGCCAGGCCTGGGCAGTGGGCAAGGGTGAGCTGGGCAGCACGGCCTAAACCCGTGTGTGTCAAGCTCGTCATTTGTAGAGTTCGCGACCGTCCTTCCTCCTTTGTTCTATGCCTTCTCATGTCCAATATTTAGTCTTGAACATGCCTTGAGTCATGGTCAAACTCGTTTGGTGCAAATTTGGGTATTTGAAATATTTGAATTTCCGTCCCATGTTCTATATAACGTGAGTCATTAAATATCGTTCATCTACATATTCTATATGTTGGGCTTGTTTTATATATTTTATTGGGTTTGTTTTACATATTTAATGGGGCTTGTCTTATTGATTTAATTGGGTTTGTCTTGTTTGTTGGGCTCATGAATGAGTCATGTGGGCTTGGTCATAATTTATTCCGTAAATTTCATAGTAAATCATTCATTATTGCTTGCTATAATTTCCCGGCATGTTAATTTATAAAGTGAAATATTTATTAATATCAGTATGAAACATTTATTATAAATAGTTACTTATGAAGAGTCATATTCTTGATAATTCCTTGTATTGTCCTATTGTGAGAGTCTTGGTCCTATCGGATACTAGGGGTGAGCTATAAGCCCTCTAGTTGCGATATGATCGTCGGGATTGATGTTCCCATCCGCACTCATGGTGAGATGCAAGCCATGAGTATGAATGTGACATTAATGGTCCCGTGTCATATGATGTTTGCATGATCATTCTTACTCTTATTGTGACTCAAGTGTGACGTTTTACATTGTGTGACGACTTGATTTTCCTTTTTACCCCTTTCGGACCTTTGGTTACGAGTGTGTGCCATGTTTCCGGATTGGGTTATCTTTCCTTTTTCGGACCTTTGGTTACGAGTGTGTGCCATGTTTCCGGATTAGGATATCCTTCCGCCTTTCTTCGGACCTTTGGTTACGAGTGTGTGCCATGTTTCCGATTAGAGGTTACTCGACCTTTGGTTACGAGTGTGTGCCATGTTTCGAGTCTTGGATACGATTGGTATATCGTATGTCGAATCGGGTGATGTCCATCCCGAGAGTCTGGATCCAGGTTTAGACTAGGACCGTATTATGATCGTCGTCCTACCAGGAGGTTGGAGTCTGGGAGGTAGTCTTGTGTGTGGTATCTCGGACATGCTTTAAAGGTAGCCTCTGAGTCGGATACTCCGTCTACACTTTGTGTCGGTCTTACACTTGTTGAGTCGTGTCAATATGAGTTGGTTGACTTGATTATTCTATTTCCTTGATTTCATATCTATCATATATCATGCCCATTACATTAAGAAAGCATTATGCCTGTCTCATCATGATTGTTCATTATATCTCCTTATTCTTCATTGTTCACATATGTTGCATGATTAATATGTTTGTTTAAGTGTTGTTTGTTACCTGCATTTCGACATATTGTGGCTGGGAGAACCTTGAGTTACTCCCCATTGACTGTGGCGTTCATGTTTACATGAATGACAGGTAGTGAAGATGCTTACGTGGGGAAGACGTGTGGGCTAGCGAGAACTAAACCCTCGGACCTTAGTTTCTAGTTTAGAAAACCCTTATATGTTTATTCGTGGGATATCTTTTCCCCGCTTTTTAGACTTGGTTGTAATATCTTTTTGGCACCCGCGTATTAAATCTTTATCTTATATAAAAAGATTTTAAAATTTCGCAAATTCCGCTTTAATTTATTAGTTATATTTTCCGCTTTATCGCGGGGTGTCACATAAAGAATATCACTCGTATTATTTTGATAAGCTGAGTACAAACTCGTGTATATAATTGAATATTCAGGGAATAATGAGAGATAAATTATAAATAACTAATGAATAATGAATGTCTTTACAAATGCTAGATCATGCTATTTATAGTTCTACAAATATTAACGTTGTATTCAATCTCAACGTTCTTCTCAATTGTCTGAGTCACATTACTGACGATTAATAGGGCACATTTCCTATTAATCCGGTTGACTCGTTCTTCTCTAACTAATCTTTAGATTTTCTCCTTTTGCACGTCTTGATTCATGGGAATGATGTAGTCTTATAGTTAGACTTGGTCTTCCTTGAGAATAGGATGTGAGCATTTATCTTTATATAACCGTCTTGTTGCTCTTCAACTTGATCCAGCTTGCTTAAGTATCCTGCCAGGCTATTCTGCACTTACCATCAGGCTTTTCTTCTAGGGTTTAGTAGCTTGCTTATTTTATGGTTCCCTTCGTCTGCCAAATAGTAGTTGGATTTGTCCGGTCCTTGGTTGCTTCATTCAGCCTAACAAGATCAGGCTAAATTAAAGTCAGACCAGGCTAATTTGGGCCTAACAATTGCCCCTTGACATTTTACCCGTGCTGGATCAGGCCAGGGGTGAGATGTCAATTTACCGGTCTAAACAATAAAAAGAATCACATTTATTCAAGGACTCTTAGACTTCTAGTGACCGTTAAACACTGCAACGGCTAACTGCATGATGTCATGCTGACAGTTTTGCATTTTCTAGGGTTTTTGCACCTTTACTCCTCTTCTATAAATACGGTATTTGTGATGAGTTTATCTTTCACCAAATTTCTTCCACTTTCCTTGCTAAATCTTCTCTAAAATTCTCCCCTATTTCCCAGGAACTCTAGTTTACTGACTTATAATTTCTCATTAAATAAAATTCATCACGATAAACAAAACAACAAAGGATATGGGAGCCAAAAAGCGTCATGCTTCTCAGAAAGCTGCTGCTGAGCCTGAACCCAAAGATGTCCATGAGGAGGAGGTGGTTAAAGTTGATCCTCCTGCTCGTGCTATAGCTTTTAAATATCAAGACTCTATTTTTTCTGCTCTTCAATCTCTGGATCCTTATTTCCCTGAAGAAAACTTATTGAAAACGAACTATGATAGGGTTTTAAGGGAGAAAAAATTAATTCCTGATTCGACTGAAGTTTGGATTCCTGAGTCTTGTCCAGTCAGAGCTAATTGGGTGTCACCTGGTTGGTTCTGTATTTATGAATGGGCGTTCAAGGCAGGTTGTAAGTTACCTTTTACTCCTTTAATGATTGATACTATGCGTGCTATGTAAGTATCACCTTTCCAAATCATGCCAATGGTTTGGAAACTTATCCACTCTATTGAAAATTTATGTGCCAAGCATAAACTTGTAATTACTATTAATGATATAAAGGTAGTATATCATATGAAAAATCCTTCTACTGGTCGTTTCAATTTGAGAATTAAGTCGAAAATGTCTCCATTAATCACTAACATGGACTCTGGAGATGATAAAAGCTGGGCGAAGACTTTCCTGTTTATCCGGACTGAAAGTCTGGGGTCAGGCTTTGATTATTTGAGATTACCTCCTTTGGAGAGTGGTAGGTTTCCTGTACTCTTAATTTGCAATTTATATTATACGAAATTAGGATATTTAAGTTTTAGCTGTGCATTTTTGGTAATATTTGTAGCTCCTGATTGGAACTTCGACCCTCTTGACGAGGAGGCTGTTTCAAGGATAGAGGATTTTCTTTCTATTCCTGAGGAAGGGAGGGCTTGGCCTGCTAGTCTGGGCAGGGATTTATTGCCCTGGTATATGAAGACTAAGCTGAGTGTGGTTAAAGTACCCAAAGGCAAGCCTAGCTCCACTGCTCTTTCCTGTATGTCTTCTATATGTCTATATGTCGATTGTTGTCTTCTTATCGCTTCTCTTCTGATATTAATGTATATTCTTTATATATTCAGTATTCAGGTCTTCTGCTAGGTTGGCCAGCTTTACTGCCAAAGACTTGAAAGATGGGGTTGCTAGGATTCTTTGAGCAGGTCCAAGAGCCGGGAGGCTAGTAGGAGTGACAAGACGCTTGATGTTTTGGTTTCGATGTCCGGCCTCCCTAGGAACCGCCTGTGCTAGTATCACCAAAGGTCGTTCGGGCTTCCAAAAGGAGGAGGGAAGTGTTATTCCTGAAGAAGAAGGGAGAGAAAAAGAGCCTATTCGGGCTCACCAATCGAAGTGTGTCCGCTTTCGGATTGACGATATGGATCTTTGCCCGGCGCAGATAAATGACTTTTCTGCTGGTATGAGCGGCCAGCTTTTATCTGACAATGAATCTTCTACTAAAGTGGTTTCTATCTTGTCTTCCCTTGTGACAAAGGCTGCCGCCTTTGTTTCCCAAGCTAAGGAGGTTCGTTGCAAAGGGACTTTTCAATATTTATGTGTTGCTTTGTGTTTGGCTGATTGACTTTCTTTTGTTTTTCTGTAGGGATTGGACGCTGGGTTGGTCACTGCTTATCAGCTCAGGGATGCCTAGGCTAGGATTTCTGGCTTGGAAGAGAAATTAGATAAACTTAACCGTGAGCTGCACACATCTAGGGGTAATGAGGTAGTACTTCCATCTCAGCTGGGGTCAGCTAGAGAGGCATCCAGGGCTGCTTTGGTTTGCGAGGTGGCTGCGAAAAACGCTGAGAAAGTTGTCAGGCAAGAGTTGGTGGCTGCAAGGGAAGAGCTGAAGACTGCCAAGGAAGAGCTGGCTGCCGAGAAGCAGGCAATGCAGGATCAGCTGAGGAAAAATGAAGAGCTTGGTGCTGAAAAGGAGCTAGTGGAGGCGCGGTTCGCTGATGCTGCCCAGTACTTCTTTGGGAAAGGCCGGGTTGATGCTATGAGGGATCCGGAATCTGACCGGGCTAATTGGGATCCGGATCGGGATGAGATAGCTCTGGACACCCAGTATCCTGATTTGGCCAATATGGGTTAAGAAGAAGAAGTGAATTCTCCTCCTTCCAAGGAGAAATCTGGTGATCAGGAAATGGTGGATGGTTGTGAGTCGGTTACAGGTTCGAAGCCTGTTTAGATTCGTGTTTTTCCTTTTCGTTTTGGCTCGTCCAGGGGTGTTCCTGGAATGAATATTTATTAGGTATGTTTTGGCCCATCCAGGGGGGATGTTCCTGGAATGGATAATTATTAGGTATGTGGTAAGGCCGACTTTTTTGGATGAATAAATATTTGGTCTTTGTTGGTTTCTTTTTGTGTTTTGATAAGGTACATTTGTGGTGTTGGATGTGTACTGGATCTGGCTAGTTATTCAACTGGATCAGTCCATTTTTTTGTGCTGGATCTGGCCAGTTCATTGTGTTATGGGTGGGGTTATTGCCTGTCTGGAGGGCTTATGTCCCCTGCCTGTCTGGAGGGCTTATGCCCCATCTATGTTATACTAGCCAGGAAAAGGTTTTCCAGATTTGTATATTAAATTGAGCTCAATATTTTAAGGCCTGTTTTTGCAACTGAAAGTTGGGTATCAGTTGGATATTAGTGAGGTGGCCCCCGATCTTTAAAATTTGTTTTAAGTAAAGTGTAGTATGTAAAACAAATATTGAAGATTCTACTCGGTAAAAGGAAAAATGAGAATATTGACAAGTACTTGGGCACATAATGGAAGAAATTATATAAGACATTTATTGATATAATGGCAAAATATCATACATTTAGTTTCATATCAGGTCAGGCAAGAAATGATAAGATGAAGATTATACCTGGACTGGGAGATATATTTTATATGTGAAATAGTTTTAAGTGTCCAATATTCCAAGCTCTTGGGATCATTTTGCCGTCCAGGGTTTGTAATCTATAAGCTCCCTGGCCGACTACTGAGTCAATCAGGTAGGGACCTTCCCAGGTTGGGGCCAATTTGCCAGCATTCTTCTCTTTTGTGTTTTTAAAAACTTTTCTGAGAACAAGGTGTCCTACCCTGAATACTCTAGCTTTGACAGTCTTGTTGTAGCCTTTTGCAACTCTTTGCTGATATGCTGCCAATCTAACGCTGGTTGCATCTCTTAGCTCTTCCGTCAAGTCCAGGTTGTCCTCCATTAGCGGTATATTGCTCGTTATTGTATTCAGGCTGCATCTAGCTGATGGAATGTCGACCTCAGCTGGGATTACTGCTTCACATCCATAGACCAAGGAGTAAAAGGTTTGGCCTGTGGATGTTTTAGGCGTGGTTCTGTCAGCCCAGAGGACCAAGGGGAGCTCTTCAGCCCATCTACCTTTCCTTCTTTCTAGCTTATTCTTTATGCAGCTGATTATCACTTTGTTACTGGATTCTGCCTGGCCGGTAGCTTTTGGATATCCTGGCGTGGAGGTTATCAGGTTGATGTTCCATTGAGCACGTAATTTCTTTGTTCTTTTTCCCACGAATTGCGTGCCATTGTCGCATACTATTTCAGAGGGGATGCCATATCTACATATGATGTTGTGTTTGATGAATGCATTGACATCCTTTTCTTTGACTTGCCTGTATGAATCAACTTCTATCCACTTGGAGAAGTAGTCAGTCATTGCTAGCATAAAAACTTTTTGTCCGGATGCTTGAGGTAGTTTCCCTACTATATCCATGCCCCACTTCATAAATGGCCAGGGTGCGGATATGGAATGTAGTTCCTCAGATGGCTGATGGATATATGGTCCATGAATCTGGCAAGCTTCACATTTAGAGCTGAATTCCAGGCAATCGGCCCTCAAAGTGGGCCAATAATAACCTGTTCTGAGTACCTTGCTTGCCAGGCTCCTTCCGCCTTTATGATTTCCACAGTATCCTCCATGGATTTCGATAATATCTGTTGACTTCTTGTGGTTCCAGGCATCTGAGGTATGGCCCTGCCTGCGATTTCATAAAAAGCACGTTGTTAATAATAGTATATGAAGCAGCTTTGATTTTGAGTGCTCTAGCATCTTGCTTATTTAGGGGAAGGATTCCTTGTTGTAGCCAATCATAGTAAGGTTTCGTCCATGAATTGGCAATATATATTGGGAAACTTTCATCTTGTTTGTTTATTGCATGTTCTAATAAGTGTACAATGGGTATTTTATCAAAGTCAAGGGGACTGAAGTTGGATCCTAGGCCGGCTAAGGCATCGGCCTGGGTATTCAAGTCCCTAGGAATTTGGTCAATATTAAAATTGCGGAATTTTGATTTTAAATTTTGGACAACTTCCAAATAAAGCATCATTTTTGAGTCTTTTGCGGTATATACTCCATTTACTTGGTTTGAAATAAGAAGGGAATCAGTACGTACCTTTAGGTTTTGTACGCCAAGGTCAATACATACCTTTAATCCAGCAATTAGGGCTTCATATTCTGCCTCATTGTTGGTAGCTTCAAATGCACAGCTTTTAGCTTGTACTATCTTATCCCCCCTGTGGCGATTTTAGTACTACCCCCAGGCATGTGCCCCTCATGTTGGCTGCACCATCGACAAATAGAGTCCATTCTAGGTCTGTTTGGTCGTTGGTCAGTCTATTTACTTCTTTTATTAGGTCGGGTTCTAATTTGGACTAAAATCAGCCACAAAGTCTGCTAGTGCTTGTGACTTAATTGTTGTCCTTGGTTCAAATGTTATGTTGTATGTGCTTAGCTGGACTGACCATTTGCACATTCGTCTGGACAATTCTGGTTTCCTAATTACAGACTTGATAGGAAGATTGGTTCTGACTATTATAGGGTGGCTTTCAAAGTATGGTCTTAATTTTGTGTAACTCATAATTAAAGCTAAAACGTATTTTTCAAGAGTGCCATACCCGATCTCGCATCCGTAGACTTTTACTTACGTAATAGACAGGGTGTTGTTGTCCGTCCGCTTCTTTGACCAGGATCGCATTGACAAGAAGATTTCGTGGACCGATGGTATACTGTCGGGGTTCATCTTTATTTGGTTTTGCCAGCAAGGGAGGAGAGGATAGATATGTTTTCAGGTCTTCAAAGGGAGCCTGATGATCAGGGGTCCATTGAAAGTCTTTGTTTTTCCTTAGCAGATTATAGAATGATTTGCACCTCTCTGACGATCTTGAAATGAACCTGTTCAGGGCTGCTACTCTTCCGGTCAGCTTTTGTATGTCTTTGACTGTCTTTGGTGGTTCTAGCTCCAGGATGGCTTTGATCTGTTCATGGCTGGCTTCTATTCCTCTTTTTGTCACCATATAGCCCAAGAATTTGCCTGCTGAGACTCCAAAATATCATTTCTGTGGATTGAGCTTCATATTAAATTTCTAGAGTATTTGGAAGGCTACTTCCAGGTCTTTGACGTGGTCTTATGCCTTTTTTGACTTGACTACCATGTCATCTATGTAGACTTCCATGGTATCTCCTATTTGATCTTTGAACATCATGTTGACTAACCTTTGATAGGTTGCACCTGCATTTTTTAATCCAAAGGGCATAGCAAAGATAACAAGATATTCCTCTTTCAGTGATGAAAGCTGTACTTTCCTGATCTGCAGGGTGCATCTTTATTTGGTTGAATCCACTGGAGGCATCCATGAATGTTAACATCTCGTGGCCTGCAGTGGCATCCATCATTGCATCGATGTGTGGCAGGGGAAATGGATCTTTGGGGCAGGCCTTGTTTAGGTCAGTGTAGTCTACACAGACTCTCCATTTGCCGTTTTTCTTTTGGACGACTACTACATTTGCAAGCCAGTCGGGGGTACATTACTTCCCTGATCATTTCCATGTCCAATAGCTTGTCAACTTCTTGGTTGATGATTTCATGCCTCTCATAAAGCAAATTTTCTTCTTTTTTCATTGACGGGCTTAAAGGATTTGTCAATATTTAACTTATGGGTTATAATATTAGCATCTATACCAGTCATATCAAAATGTGACCAAGTAAAACAAGACATTTTAGTTTTGAGAAAGCTGACCAGATTGGGTCTGACTGAGTCTGATGCATCTGACCCTACAAGTACCTTCCCATCAGGGAATTCTGGGTCCAGAATTGTGGGTTAATATCCGTATACTACCCTTTAATTGCAGGACTATAACGTAAATTTAAACATGCAATTTATAGTCATAAAACGAAAAACATAATGAAATGATTAATGTATAGAAATCAACCTTGGGTCCTTTGATGCACGGCGTAAAGAACAGAAATCAAACCAGATTCCCTCCTAATTGTTGCACCCATGACCTTGTCCGAGATATGCCCTTGTGCTAGATGGTGTTCTCCGATTGCTTTGCAATATTGGGAGAACTGATGTGTGTTTTTTTCGAGATGAGAGATCTCGTTTTTTTCGAGGAGAATACTCTTCAAAACCCTAATTTTTGTTTCAAATGATGATTAGGTCAGAAGGGAGGAGAAGCTCTCCCTTTTGATCCCTCTCACTCGGCAAAACCGAGACCCACACAAGGGAAGTGGGCTTCCACTTCCTCTTGGTTTTAACTCGTGGTCCGGTTCATTAAATTCCAAATGTATATGACGCGGTTTGATTATAAATCGTCATCGGTTATCGGAAATTAAGGCATCGGCTAATAATACGGGTTAGCTGAATTATTAATTCGTGTCCGACAAAAAACGATATTGTATAATTATATTCAATATACATTTAATTAAATATAAATCGTTTTATATTTAATTTTCGAATTAATGGTTAATTCGCCTTAGCCCATGATATTTAATCCGTATTAAATATAATATCTCAACATCACATATTTGACTAATTACTAGTCAAATAACTCGGACTAACTGGTTAGTCAATCTTGGCATCTACATGACAGTATTTTCATACCGTCACATCTCTCGAACGTATCCTATAGGTGTGACTTTTAGGGACCAGTTGATCACCGCCATCTGTATGACAATAACGTCAAACTTATCTAGCAAGCCAACCGTTATTGATAAACGTCGATCAACTGATAATAATACCAAAGTATGCCCTTTGATCCTTTTAGAGGTTTATGAGTCCTTGCACTAACTGTTAAGGACACCAACCCCAACAAGCTCCCACTTGTCCGTACAAGTGTATGTGAAATGACGTTATCCGCACTAACTGGAGGACACAGCTCCAACAAACTCCCACTTGTCCGTACAAGTGTATGTGCGATAACCGATTCTCATATTCATTTAAAATTTCTCCCACTCAATGTAAAACAATTTGCAGATCTGGATCCACAAAGGTCGTATTTTACAATCGATCCGTATCAAGAGTGGTTTCCCCGACTAGAGAGTAACTTAACCGATAAAACGAATCCGTATCCGAGCATGGCCATGCATTTCGATTCTGACTCCTCGAGTGGCCCCGAGAAATATCGAGTACCTGATAAAGGCTGAATATTTCCTTCAACTCGACTCCTTCCGATCTAAGCACGGCATGAAATGACCCAGAAACAATCTACTTGGCCCCCTTTACGGATGACCGTGAGAAAGAAACCAAAGTCACCCAAAATCTGCCTTAGTCTCAAGAGACAGTCGATAGTCAAAAGAATCGACTCTTAGGATCACCATGGAGGTCCTATCCACGACCGGGCACCGAATGTTATAAAACATTTAGGACTCCACGTCGATGTCACAAGTGTGTCCTACGAAATATCCGTATAAATCGCCTCTGTGATTGGTCGGTCAACCTTTTGACTTATGGCTAGTTGAACCCACCATCAACCAACGTCACAAAATAATTGCCGAGTTATCAGCTCATGTGGGCAATTAAGGACTGTAAAATATAATGTTCGTTCAGTTCACTTTGTGGTGTTCAAAATTTGTCGTACAAATCCACATGAAAAACAATATATATATAAAAATATCAAAACGATGATGTTGTATAGAGTACAAAAGCGAATGAATCTAATCCATAAAAGAGTACTACAACTTAGGAACACGTTTAATTCCCATGGAATTAACGTGCCCTTCATGCTTATCTTGTCGTAATGCTTTAGTGAGAGGATCTGCTATGTTATCATCTGTAGCAATCTTTTCTATCACTACCGCCTTTTGCTCCACGTAATCCCGGATTAGATGAGATTTCCGTTGTACATGTCTAGACTTGTTGCTAGACTTTGGCTCCTTAGCTTGGAAGATGGCACCACTATTGTCGCAATAGATGGTGATCGGGTCATTCGAACTAGGCACTACGGATAGCCCATGTAAGAATTGACGCATCCATATCGCTTCCTTTGTAGCTTCAGACGCGGCATAGTACTCGGACTCGTCGTAGAATCTGTTGTAACAGTTTGTTTCGAACTCTTCCGGTGATCTGCAGCGCCATTAAGAGTAAAAACGAATCAGATCGAGATTTCGAGTCATCACGATCCGTTTGGAAGCTAGCATCTGCAGAATCGGTTGCGCATAGCTTTGTTCGCCTCCATAAGTCAATGCCCAATCTTTAGTCCTCCGTAGGTACTTAAGAATGTTCTTTGACCAACCAATGTGGTTCACCCGGATCTTTGTTGGAATCGACTTGTCATACTCAATGCATATGCCACGTCGGGACGTGTGCATATCATGGCATACATGATAGATCCTATTGCCGAGGCATAAGGTATCCGTGTCATGCGCTCTTTTTCTTCCGGTGTCTCTGGTGCCTGAGACTTGCTCAAATGCACCCCTGGAGACATAGGAAGGAACCCCTTCTTGGAGTTAGTCATCTTTGAATCTCTCTAGGACTTTGTCTATGTAAGACTCTGGCGAGAGATAGCATCCGTCGTGATCTATCTCGATAGATACGGATGCCTAGAATTCTTTGTGCCTCTCCCGGATCTTTCATCTGGAAATGGTTTTTCAACCATACTTTCACCGAAGTTAAGAGAGGTATGTCATTCCCAATCGGGAGTATGTCGTCAACATACAATATTAGGAAGACAATCTTGCTCCCACTCGACTTGATATATAGACATGGTTCCTCGACCGATCGAGTAAATCCATTGTCTTTTATCACTTGGTCGAAGCGATGATTCCAACTCCTTGATGCTTGCTTAAGTCCATAAATGGAACGCTTAAGTTTGCACACTTTCTTAGGATGTATTGGATCAATGAAACCTTCGGGTTGTACCATGTACAACTCTTCCTCCAAAAAGCCGTTTAAGAAGGCGGTTTTCACATCCATTTGCCAAATTTCATAGTCATGAAAAGCGGCGATCGCTAAGATAATCCGAATGGAACGAAGCATGACTACGGGTGCAAAAATCTCATCGTAGTGCAAACCTGGCACTTGGGTGAAACCTTTAGCAACTAGTCGTGCTTTGTAGATATCTTGTTGACCTTCCACAGAATGTTTTATCTTGTAAAGCCATTTGCATTGAAGGGGACGAACCTTAGCAGGTAAGTCAACAAGATCCCACACGTTGTTCTCATACATGGAGTCCATCTCGGATTGCATGGCCTCAAGCCATAGCTTTGAGTCGAAACTAGTCATGGCACCTTTATAGGTTGTGGGTTCACTACTCGTTAGAAGTAGAACGTCATCTATGTCATGTTCCTCGACCATACCAATGTATCTGTCCGGAGGAATAGAGACTCTTCCCGACCTCCTAGGTTCCTCAGGAATATTCACCGCAGCTGGGATTGAAGGAATAGGTTCCTCCAATGGTTGCTCGGTGTTTGTTGAAATCTCCGACAGCTCGAAGGTTCTATCACTCTTTGCATTCTCGAGAAATTCCTTCTCTAAGAATGTCGCACTAGCCGCAACAAAAACACGTTGTTCGGTTGGCGAATAGAAGTAATGACCACGTGTTCCTTTAGGATAACCTATAAAGTATGTCTTGACCGATCGCGGGCCGAGCTTATCTTCAGGTCTCCACTTGACATAAGCCTCGCAGCCCCAAACCCGTATAAAGGACAAGTTAGGGACCGTTCCCTTCCATAGTTCATATGGAGTCTTGTCCATGACTTTAGACGGACTTCGGTTAAGTATTAGAGCGGCTGACAAAAGAGCATAACCCCATAATGAATCAGGTAAAACCGTGTGACTCATCATGGATCGAACCATATCAAGTAGTGTTCGATTTCTCCGTTCGGACACACCATTCAGCTGAGGTGTTCCAGGTGGAGTTAACTGTAGGGCGATCCCACAGTCTTTAAGGTGTTGATCAAACTCGTGAGAAAGATACTCGCCACCACGATCTGAACGTAGTGTTTTTATCTTTCTACCAAGTAGGTTCTGTACCCTATTTTGGTATTCTTTGAATTTCTCAAAGGATTCACTTTTGTGCTTCATTAAGTAGACATAGCCATATCTACTTAAATCATCCGTGAAAGTGATGAAATACCTATAGCCTTCTCGTGCGGTGATTGACATAGGACCACATACATCCGTGTGTATGAGCCCTAATAGGTCAGCAGCGCGCATTCCAACACCTTTGAAGGAAATACGAGTCATCTTACCGATGAGACATGATTCACACGTGCCAAATGATTGAAAATCAAAGGCCGAGATAGCTCCATGTTTAATGAGCTGTTTTACGCGTTTCTCATTAATGTGTCCCATACGGCAGTGCCATAGATACGTTTGATCTTTGTCACCAACCTTTAACCTTTTATTCATTACGTGTAATATTTCGGTCGTCTGATCTAAAACATAAATTCCATTCATGGAGACTGCCTTGCCATAAATCATATTGTGTAAAGAGAAAATGCAAGTATTATTCTCAATTACAAATGAAAAACCAAGTTTGTCAAGTGCAGAAACTGAAATAATGTTTTTCGAAAGACTGGGTACATAATAGCAATCATATAATGATAACTCAAATCCGCTAGGAAGCTGGATCACATATGTTCCCCTCGAGACGGCAGCCACTCTTGCTCCATTCCCGACACGCAGGTCAACCTCACCCTTTACGAGAGGCTTGAGATTTCGGAGGCCCTGCACATGATTACACAGATGAGAACCACAACCAGTATCAAGTACCCAAGTTCCGTAACTTGCGTGGTTAATCTCAATCATATGAATAAAAGTAGAAGGAGAAGACATACCAACAGGTTTAACGCGACCTGCTTTTATGTCCTCATGATAAACAGGACATGTACGCCTCCAATGCCCAGTCTTGTGGCAATGATGGCATTCCATGTTTTCGGTCTTGCTCTTTGTCGCGCCTGATGAGTTACTTGCCTCACCAGGCCCACTCTTACCTGATCCCGACTTCTTAAACTTCGGTTTGCCTACTGCTAGGCCTGGCTGAACTTTGCCCTTACCCTTGCCCTTGTTTGACACAACGAGAACATCCTGTTTCATACTCCCACTGAACTTCATGTCCTTCTCGGTCTGTACGAGGATGGAGTGCAATTCATGCGGAGTTTTCTTCAAATCATTCATATAGTAATTCGCTCTAAATTGCGAATAACCATCGTGGAGTGAATGAAGAATACGGTCGATAACAATATTCTCGCTGATGTTACAGTTAAAGGTCTCCAGTTTCTCGACATTCTCAATCATGCTGAGAATGTGTGGGCTAACCGGTTGGCCCTTCTGGAGTCTCGCATCAAAGAAGCGAGTGGTAAGCTCATAGGTCACGATTCTCGGTGCTTTTGAGAATTCCCTAGTGAGTGTAGTGAAAATCTTGTTTGCACTTTGAGCTATGAAGCGTTTCTGCAAATTGGATTCCATTGCAAAAATAAGTACGTTCTTTACCGCACCCGCTTCCATGGCGAAATCGTTATACTTGTCGATTTCGTTAATTTCAGCCGTGGGGCCTGGGTTTGGTGGGATGGGCTCAATCAGATATTTGAGCTTCCCATCAGCAATGGCAGCATTCCGTAATGCCGCCTCCCAGTCCGTGAAGTTTGATCCATCATTCTTCAGTCGAGTAGACTGATTCATCTGATCCATGAAGATCCGAAGCCAGGACTCACGGTCCAATGTGACACTTGGCATTGGGTCGTCCTTACGGCCAGCCATTATGTTATTAGCAGTTTAAAAGTTCGTGTTCTACACTGAAAAAGGAAGAAAAAACAAAACGAAATAAGCAACTCATCGAGGTGATTTAAGTCTATTTTAAAATTCATTTTAAACATGTAGACTCTCGCACTTGCATAATTGATCTCCCTCAAGAAAGATACAAGTGATCCCAAGACTCAATTTCTGTAAATTGATAAGCCAACTGTTTAGCTAATTCTTCCGGAAGAACTCTTGGTCGATAGATTTTCGTAAATCCTATCTATAGTCCACCATAGTCACAGGATCGTACGAGTGACCACAGTGTTGAGATAAAATAGGTCAATCGGTTCCAACTTACCCGACGTAGAAGGGGTCATATTATGCCTACCGACGAAGAAGGGACTCATTGGAGTTTGACCTATAAAGACCGTTCTCAATTTTGGTTTATACGAGGAAGATCCCATCAACTAAATTATAATTCATATTAAGTGAACGAATAACTAGCGTTTGCGTGAATGAATTAATTTGGGTGATGGCTTAAAATCGTGTGACATGCGAATGTCATAGAAAACTAACTCGTGACCTCTATATGTGTCAGTTTTCATGCAATAATTAGGTGGTTTGGTTTTTATGCGGAAAATGATGCATACTATCGTTACAATAAAATAAATAAATGAATGCGATACGTAAATAAAAATTCCTAGTGTGGCCTATCCTAGTAAAAAGAACAAAATACAACTTTGGAATCCACCGTTGGACCCGAAAGCTTGTCTTGGTGTTCCATCTTTGTCCATGTAGCGGGAGTGAGCTCCGGTCTCCATCTTTAGTCTTCTCAAAAATTACAATTAAAAATTACAAATATAAACCTATTTACATTCTAAATAAAAACTGTAATTTAAAAGAAATAAAATGGAGATACGAGATCTCAAAATACAACCAAGACCGTGTTCCATCATTCTGGTAACACGTTCTACTAAGGCCACACTAAGTTACAACCGTTTGCAAAATAATTAAATACGTAATTAAAAGGCATTCAAAACATTCAAAATATAAACAAGAACGATAAATTAAAATGCATCAACTAAAATTAAATTTATTCGTGACATAATTCCGTAATTATGTTAAATTTTTATCCAAACCACCAAAGATAATTAAAATTACATGACAAAACCGCTTTAGTCAAGTTAATTTTAATCCGAGATAATCCGTTACAATAAATCGTTTTAAAGTAACTTTAATTTACGTGGGTGAACCGTTTCACTAACAAGCGAGAGCATAAAAACGTTTTATGCATTAAAAGGCCGAAAAAAAAACAAGAAAAAAAATTTTTTTTTTTTTTCTGTACTGCTGAACGTGAACAGTACCAGTGGCCAAAAAAAATTTTTTTTTTTTTTTTTTAAATGCTGTAAAAACGAGAGCATCAAAAAGGTCAAAAAAAAAATTTTACACGGCTCAAAATCGTGAGCAACTAAAGATCAAAACAAAACGGTTTGATAAAACACAATTGCAATTTATTCTAATCCGGATTAAAACAAAATTACAATTGACATGTTCTTCACATATTGTTGTAATTATCGTTTAAAACAACAATTCGCAAAGAACAAAACGAAAACAAAACAAAAAATCGTCACAAACACAACCATGTAAACTTGGACACGGTTCCCAAAACTAAAACAGGCCGTGACATGTAGAAATGTCGAGACCAACATGCCACACGGTTTTAACAAAATTTTATACAAAAATTATCGATTTGACAAAAACCAATTGCGATATCACCTAATCCGTATAGACATGAAATAGCAATTGATAGATCTTCAACACATTATATTGAATATCGATTACAAAATAATATGCAAAGATCAAATCGACAACAAAAACATAACATGGCACGAAATACAAAACAGCCGTGCAAAAAAAAAAAATTGAAAACCGTGAAAAAAAAAATAAATCTGCCGAGAAAAAAAATTCCAGCCGAGACATATTTTTTAAAACAAAAATCATCGTTTCAACAATCGTTTGATGAAAAACACATATAAAAATTTACGTGGCCTCGCTCTGATACCACTTGTGGGTTAATATCCGTATACTACCCTTTAATTGCAGGACTATAACGTAAATTTAAACATGCAATTTATAGTCATAAAACGAAAAACATAATGAAATGATTAATGTATAGAAATCAACCTTGGGTCCTTTGATGCACGGCGTAAAGAACAGAAATCAAACCAGATTCCCTCCTAATTGTTGCACCCAAGACCTTGTCCGAGATATGCCCTTGTGCTAGATGGTGTTCTCCGATTGCTTTGCAATATTGGGAGAACTGATGTGTGTTTTTTCGAGATGAGAGATCTCGGGTTTTTCGAGAGGAGAATACTCTTCAAAACCCTAATTTTTTTTCAAATGATGATTAGGTCGAAGGGAGGAGAAGCTCTCCCTTTTGATCCCTCTCACTCGGCAAAACCGAGACCCACACAAGGGAAGTGGGCTTCCACTTCCTCTTGGTTTTAACTCGTGGTCCGGTTCATTAAATTCCAAATGTATATGACGCGGTTTGATTATAAACTGTTATCGGTTATCGGAAATTAAGGCATCAGCTAATAATACGGGTTAGCTGAATTATTAATTCGTGTCCGACAAAAACAGTATTGTATAATTATATTCAATATACATTTAATTAAATATAAATCGTTTTATATTTAATTTTACGAATTAACTGGTTAATTCGCCTTAGCCCATGATATTTAATCCGTATTAAATATAATATCTCAACATCACATATTTGACTAATTACTAGTCAAATAACTCGGACTAACTGGTTAGTCAATCTTGGCATCTACATGACAGTATTTTCATACCGTCACATCTCTCGAACGTATCCTATAGGTGTGACTTTTAGGGACCAGTTGATCACCGCCATCTGTATGACAATAACGTCAAACTTATCTAGCAAGCCAACCGTTATTGATAAACGTGGATCAACTGATAATAATACCAAAGTATGCCCTTTGATCCTTTTAGAGGTTTATGAGTCCTTGCACTAACTGTTAAGGACACCAACCCCAACAAGAATGACCTCTCCTGTTTTCATCTGTGATTGTGCAATATATTCTTTCCTGACAGGTGAATTTAATTGCTATGCAAGGGACTTACCTGACTTTGTGGATTTCAAAGCCTGGGTGTAGCATTCCTGAGCAGTCCTTTGTTCTCCCCTGATGGTGGTTATCCCCCATTCGGTTGGTATTTTCACACATTGATGGTATGTTGTTGGGATTGCTTTGCCGCTGTGGATCCATGGTCTGCCCAGGATTACGTTATATGAGGATAGGCAATCAATTACCCCGAATCTTTCATAGGAAGCCACGCCTTCCACATAGGTTGGCAGGCTAATTTCTCCCAGGGTGTTCTTTGTTTCTCCGCTGAACCCAACCAGGACGCTGGATTTTTTGATGATTTTCTCTTCATCTATCTTCATAGCTTTGAGGACGTCAAGCATCAGCAAATTGATTGAACTTCCCCCGTCTATCAGGATTCTTGATACCTTAGCTGTGCCAATTTGCATGGTAATTACCAAGCTGTCATGGTGTAGATCTAATATTCCCTGCAAGTCCGAGTCATCAAAAGTAATAGCAGGTAATGACTTAGATCTAAGAGGGGATTGAAGTCTAGACTCCCTGGATATTCTTTCGGAAACTGAGAAATTTGGTTAGACCACGATTTTCGATCCTCCATTTATGAACTTGACTTCATAGATGTGGGGAGGAGGAGGAGGATCTCTGCCGTTCCCTGAATCTGTCTTGTTTTGTCCTTCATCTTTGTTCTTTGGCTGCTGGATTAAGTCTTTCAGATAACCTTTGTTTAGGAGGTATGCCACTTGTTTCCTGAGTTGGATGCATTCTTCTGTGGTGTGCCCGATGTCCTGGTGGAAGTTACACCATCTCGTTGGATCTTTCCTGGGGTTGTCAGATTTTTTGGGCCATCTGACCGTGTCCCCCAAGCTTTCCAGGCATTTAATTAATCCTGCAGTATTTATAGAGAAGTTATATTCAGGAATAGTTGGTAGGCTAGAAAGGTTACCTTTGTGTTCTTGTGCCATGTTGACTTCAGATCGTTCAGGCCTGGAATAGGGTGCTGATCTGGGGTTGCCTCCTTTCTGGTAGGAGCTTTTCCTGTTAGTGTGTCCATAGCCTTGCTTTCCTCCGGACGAGTTTGTTCTGAAGTTGAGATCTTCCTCCAATCTGACATGTTCTAAGGCGATGGATTGAACAGTGGCAAAGGTTGGGCAGGCTTTTTTGGTTAAGTCTGCATATATGTCACTGTCAAGCAGGACTCCTTGCCTAAAGGCTTCTACCGCTGTCTCTTCATCACACCTGGGAATGGCTACCTTCTCTTTGACAAATCTTGCCAGTAATTCTTTGAGAGATTTTTCAGGAAGTTGCTTTACCCCCGAACAGTTCTTGGGTCTCTTGGCCATGTCTCTCTGCTTGCGAATTGTTGATTGAAGGCACTGACCGATTCTGAGAATTCTTGATACTTCCATTTGGGAGATTGATGAACCATTGTAATCTTTGCTCCATCGGGGTTGTATAAAGCCTTTACACATGTAGACTGCCCGAGTTCACCGGGTATTGAGGCGCCCAACATCTTTTGTTTGAATATGGCAACGTGATTTTGTGAATCGACGTTCCATCATAAGTTCTCATGGATGGGACGGTAAATTTCATGGGGAGATCAATTTTTGCAATTTCATCTGCAAAGGGTGAATCGAAGCCATCAACTTCTACTTCACCATGTGGTCCGGCACTCCGGTATATTTTCTATTTTGTTGTGGAGTTTTTGAATTTCCTGAAGCATAGCCATCATTATTGCTGCTTCAGTTTTGTTTGTTTCATCATTGGGAATGATTTGAGTGCCGGATGGGGTATCCTTCTCCGGAGTTCCAAAATTGGAAAAGTCAATGTTTTTGATGATGGATGAGAATGGGGTTCCTGGTTCGAATCTGGTCTTGGAGCCTGAAGCTTGATTTTCCAATTTTTTCTTTAGGTTAGACTCAGATTCCTTCAGTCTACTGATTTCAGCTTCTGCTTGGGCTGCCTTTTCTTGAATTGTCTCCAACTCTTTGATTTTAGCCAAGGCAGCCGCCAATTGTTGTTCTGGGGTGAGTTCTTCCATTTTTGTATGTGAATATTAAATGAAGAATGGCAAAAGGAATTTTTTGATTAATGAACTAGATGCGCCACAGTGGGCGCCAATTGTTTTAGCAGGATTTTCCCTAAAAGGATCCGGCTTCATTATAGAGTAATTAGGGTATCTAGTTCTATAAGTTTGGAATAATATTATGAGTAAATAACAAGGAAGGACTAATTATAAAGAATATCACTCGTATTATTTTGATAAGCTGAGTACAAACTCGTGTATATAATTGAATATTCAGGAAATAGTGAGAGATAAATTATAAATAACTAATGAATAATGAATGTCTTTACAAATGCTAGATCATGCTATTTATAGTTCTACAAATATTAACGTTGTATTCAATCTCAACGTTCTTCTCAATTGTCGGCACTGTTACCTGATTAATAGGGCACATTCCCTATTAATCCGGTTGACTCGTTCTTCTCTAACTAATCTTTAGCTTTTCTCCTTTTGCACGTCTTGATTCATGGGAATGATGTAGTCTTATATTTAGACTTGGTCTTCCTTGAGAATAGGATGTGAGCATTTATCTTTATATAACCGTCTTGTTGCTCTTCAACTTGATCCAGCCTGCTTAAGTATCCTGCCATGCTATTCTGCACTTACCATCAGACTTTTCTTCTAGGGTTTAGTAGCTTGCTTATTTTGTGGTTCCTTGGATTTGTCCGGTCCTTGGTTGCTTTATTCAGCCTAACAGGATCAGGCTAAATTACAGTCAGACCAGGCTAATTTGGGCCTAACAGTTATACAGTGGGAATGAAATTTCTCTTATTTTTTTGATGATTTATAATGGATTTTACAGAATTTTGGATGCTTTTGAATGTTGATTTTTATGGGTTTTTGCTTGTTGATAGGTTTTGAATGGTGAAAGAAGTGGGAAGCATGCAAAATGAATTATTAGTCTTTGTTTATTCCTTTTGTCCGCGAGATTTGTACTGCAAGAAGTACACAAACAGTGCACTGTCTACCCCCTCTCATACAATCAGCATTTCCTTTTTTTTTTGCTCTAAAAACGGCGCCCTCTCTCCTTATCTCATCCATTGAATCCCTTCATCCAAGGGTTCTTATAAAGACTTAGGGCCTTATATGATATAAGGGACTTATAAGAACCTTCTCTCTCTCTCTCTCTCTCTCTCTCTCTCTCTCTATATATATATATATATATATATATATATATATATATATATATATATATATATATATATATATATATATATATATATATTCCGACTTATTAGAAATAGATTAGCGGATGAATTTAGTAGTTCTCTTCTTATTCCTCTAGTGGTTCCTATGCCTGTCATGTTCCTCGAATTATTTACAAGTGGGACTCTAGCTCTTGTTTTTGAAACTTTAGCCACAGATTGTATAGGCGAATCCATGGAGGATTATCATTGATTCGTCTTGGAAGAATCAATCTTTTTGTTATTTAGATCCAATCATGTGTGGCTCAAGAACCTCTATAATAGATAAAAAGTCGAGAATTGTAAAAAGAAAACAGTTAGTCTTGCTGAAGACGGGTCGGAGCAAGTGACGGGTAATGTCACTCACAAAACGGATAGGGGGGACAAGGTGGGGGCACCCCCATGTGCTTCCCTCTCTCCTCTATTTGGGTCATTTGTGAGAGGAAATGGTATCCGTCACTCCAAAGTGACGGATACGTGCCGTCTTCAATGAGATTTTGTAAAAAGAAAAATGGCTGGTTTACGTAGAGCGCTTGCACCTGATATGTGGTATCTAGTGCTTGTAGAATTCATTTATTGAAGTGTGTTAAAAAAGAATCTTTTGGTTGCTTATTGAAACATTGCCTGTAGTTGGCAGCTCTCCCTGTTTGGGTTCAAATTACGTTTCGTAGTAATGTTGCCTATTTGGAGACAAATATATTTTCTGTAGCATTAGTAACTGTCACCTGTTGGTATATGAGATTTAGACCACCTCACTTGGGGCCTAGGTAGCATGTCAAGACATTGAAATCCAGTTTGCAATTTCATTGAAGGTTAGTTGATAGAGCACACCTTTTCTATAGCACTTTTTTCAAACGTGTACCTTGCATAAATTTCCTTCAGAACTCATATGAGAATTTTTTTCAAACCTCATGCCAAATGTCAATTTAGGCAATTAAAAAGCCTTTTTTTATGTTTTTTTTATTTTTTTATGAAAATCAATCCTGGATGATTATCATTTTTGCCAAAACCTGACTTCTAGTAGGGGGTAAGACCAATCATGATTTATATTTGTTGAAAATTGACTTTTACTTCTGCAAAATTAGCTTTTGGTAGGAGGTTTGAAAGAAATGTTCATATAAGTTTGGACTTGTGTTTGTGCAGCTCTGAGTCTAGTTAAGCCTATCTTCTATATCATATAGATACGGACTAACAAAGACCAGCCAGTGCCCGTGTAAATTTCAAAGTATTGAATATGCTAGAACAATTTCTCTGGTACGGCTTTGAGCGCTTACTGATAACCATGGTGAAGAGTTTAGGATTCTAAATACTTAAGATGGGGAGGGGGTGAATTAGGTACTATTTTAAAAATTTCAACTTGATCTTTATTGAATTAAAGCAAGTTGATTGATGATATGAGGAACAAGTAGATACATCCAATAAATTGAGTAATTAGAAGTGTATCACGTTTGTTGAAGAAGATTGCTGAAATGAAAAACAACGGTTGTTCTGACTGTTGCTTGTTTGTCTTAGGAAAAAGGATTTAGGCTACAGATCAAAGCAACAGTATTCAGGACCGTTACTAAAGAAATAAAAATACGAAAGAAACGCAAGAAAAATAAATGCAGCGGAATAAAGTAACGAGAGATCAACACAATGTTTTTGAATTGGTTCGGCCAACTCTCTAAGGGCCTACGTCCAATCTTCTTTTTATTGATTATTTAAGTGATCTACTCCGACTACTTAAACCCTTACAATAAAAAGGACCAACAACCTACTCCGGTTGCGACAAGAGTTCAAAGACTACTCCGTCTAAGAACTCGACACTCTACCTTGGAATGTTTACACGATCAAGTTTCCTCAAACTAATTCAAACGAATTGATAAGGGCAACTTATTGATCAAACGATTCTTAGGTGAGATAATATGATACTCAAAATAATGGTAGTAAAGACTGTTGCACTTGAAGACTTAGAATATTTTGCAAACAAGAAAAAGCTTTTAAATTCTTTAAAACACTTTGCAAAACTCTTTAAAATTCTCAGAAAAAGTCTTAAGAAATGAAGGAGAAGAGTGCTCCTTTTATAGGGAAGCAAACTAGGGTTTAGAGGTCAAGACATATGATAGAAAACAGATATTTTTGACTTAACCAAGTTTGCATAAAAGGGGTCATTCTTCCAAAGGTTGAAGAAGAAAAGAAACTTTGTTATTATTTTTAAAAGGCCTTTGAAAATCAGTCAAAGCAAGAGTGACAACCAAGTGAAGACATTTTTAGAGAAACAATTTTGGAAAGAAACAAGTTCCTCTTTCCAAAAGTTATGATAAAAGGTATTGCCAATTTGAGATAAAACCTTTTGAAAGATGCCATTTGAATATTCTTTTCTTAAAAAGAACCTTTCATAAAATTAAAATATCAGAAATGAATATTTCAAAGATAGAAGTTTGTATTTGGAAGTATAGTAATTTTAAAATTAAAGACTTCTTTCAAGTGACACGAGCTAAAGCAACAGTCTTGCTTACTGTTGCCTTAGAAAGCAGACCGTAGACCGTTGTTAAACAACAGTCCTGCTTACTCTTGTCTTAGTTCATACTCTCTTACCCTTACATAAGTGACTCTTATTACAACACAATTCTTGGGTAGTTTAATCAACACTTCTTGACCTTGAACATTGATTAATTCTTGATTGGGTAAGAGGACTAAATCCTGAAATGGAGCATCTTAAAGCATGGTTAAAATAGGCATGTCATCATCAACAAATGTGTTCTAACACATGGTAAAAGGTGCCCTGTTAAAAGGATCAAGAACCTGTAAATTTAACTTGGTTTTCTAAGATGAACCCTGGAATCCTGGATACTTCCCAATCGCTGCCTTGAATCTCTAGCCATTTAGGATGGTCAAATACGTTGCACTCTTGACACTCAACGTCTATTGTATGTCACTATAAAATAGATAAAAGGTTGTCATTGATAGTTGTCTGAAACTATACGTAATTATCTATGAATCTGTTTTCCTGTGATGTCCTATGCCCAATTATGTAGGGGCTTTGCTGATGTGTTTTCCTGTTGGTCATCATCGCCTTCTATTTATATATAAATCATCGACTCATCGCCTCTTATATCTATTCAGGTTGATGCTGACTCTGTTGTTGTTGGTAAGGCTGCTGTTTCAAATTTGCTTGGTGGCATTGGCTACTTCTATGGCCAGTCAAAAATATCTGTGTCGAGTAAATCTGATGTAAGTATCTGGGCAACTCTTTTTCATTCCTTACGTTGGAACATTGTATAGAAGTTAGCGAGAAGTACTAGTAAATTAAACCCAACGGTAAACTGAATGTCTATAAAAAAGGATCTTTCGAATTCACATCAACTTCATTTTGTCAGCTTGAAGAATACTGTCATTCCTTCCATGTTATCATTTATCAAAATTTTGTGCAGTTTGACTAAAGTTTTTCTGTGCATGTTTGCATATTTGTTTAGCTACTGGAAGGATATGTGTCACGGTCCAGTACTTTTTCCAGATCGTGGTGCGCACCTTGCCCAACTCTAGGGCAAGAATGCAAGCAACAAGGGTCTCGTACTAGTGAGAGATCGCCCACTAGCACGTTTCTCGGGACTCGGGGTGTGTGTCGGCAATCCTAGTCACGATTATCAAAGTTCGGCACATGAAAGCAATAAAAGTAAGCAATACGATTATTGTAAGCAAGAGACAAGCAATATCAAGCTTAAAGATGAGAAGCGGTTGTTTATTGACTAGCACCTCTCATAGAGGCAAATTTGATAGTTTGGTCCTGGTAGCAGGATACATTGATTGTGCAGAATAGCGATATGTTTTCTAAACGCTTCAAAACATATCTTAAACTAAAAACGAGACTCCAAGATTCGACACGCAGGAAGTAGTTTTCGAGTAAGAAATGAAACTTAAAACAAAAATGAAAATACATAAGCGGAAATATAAAATCTAAGGGCTCGAAGTGAAAGGACCGCGCGCGCAATTCTTAGGGATTATGCGGCTAAATGTGTGGCTCCTTACACTCTCCCCCACCTAATTTGTTGCCGCCCTCGGCAAAACAAAAATCTCGAACGACGCTTCAGTGAGACATTCTCGGTGAGCTGTGGCCGTCCATGCTGCATTGAGGTTTAGCTTTCTCTTGAGCCCAGCTTGTAGATACTTTTCGGTCCACACCATGATCGGATTCATCGTCCCTTCAAGAAGAGAGTGTATTTACTTGACTGTTAGACTCCCAAACATCATGTCCTCCAAGTTTATCACTTGCCGGTGGTCATTCTGGGAAGTCCAAGTCCTCATTGCTCGAGCGGAAACTTCACGACATATTTCCAGGTGTTGGCTCTAGCGCACCTTCACCTTGTCCATCACCACTTCAGTACATGCATTCAAGGGTAAGTGAGTTCTCTAGGACGCCTGACAGGGCAGTCGTATACCTATCAAAAATAACCAACTGACTCTAACTAATACAGCTAGGGAAGTCGGGTCGATCTCCACAGGGAGATGGAAAAATGTCAGCTTTGTCTAAGTTCGTCACGGTAACCAAATTGGGGGGTTGTATTTGAGTAATTGTTCTAAACTAATGAGAATAAGAAAGAGAAAATGGCAGAGAAAAAAGATTAAGCAGATAAAGAAAGCAGCTAAGACAGACGGTTCACCATGATCATTCAGTCAAGTAATCTAGGTCTCAGGTCAATGCAAGTATGGTCCAAGGAGCAGTGAATATCTCCTTTCGGTCTCAATTCGCCCTAAAGCACAAATAGCTTAGCTTCCGCCCTCACTACAGTGCCCTAATGTTCGCTACGAGTCTCACCCCTTCCAACCTTTCGGTCCAGGTCAAGGTTTACTATGATTTAAATGCCTAATTGCGTCAACTCAATTAGACAGATACAAATAAATGCAGCAATTAACAACAAGGACTACACCAGCATTAACCTAATAATTCAATCTCTATCCCTTCATAATCATGGATCCCCTAGTCTTAGCAAGGGAAATTAGCTATGCATCATCATCGAATTAACAACAATAACATATAAATAATAGGAATTAAACATGATAATAATAAATAAGATGGAAACAAATAAGCAATTGCAAAGTAAAGGAAGAGGGGAAATAAAAGCACTAATAATGAATTAAGAATAAGAATAAGAATTAAAAAGGGAAAAAGGTACCGATTACAAGTTCTGAATCTGAGTTCTAGAACAGAAAAGAGTAAAGGAAAGGTAAAAAATGATGAAGCAATAGAAGTTTTTCAAGTGAAAAGTGAATGAGGAAGAGTTACGCAGTCTACTGTATTTTGTAGTATATGAAAATCCTCCTCTAAACCTAATCCATAGCCTAATTACAAAAGCCCATACGAAATTAGGCGGAAAAACTCTATTACAGGCAAAACCACTCGATCGAGTGGAAATAAACCACTCGATCGAGCAACTAAGCGACAAACCCCTCGATCGAGTGGAAATAAACCACTCGATCGAGTAACTCCTTGTAATGTCTACTCGATTGAATACTCGAACTGCTCGATCGAGTAACCTTCAGTATATAAAGCATTCGATCAACTAGAAAAGTAGTCGATCGAGCTATCTTGGCACGTTAGACATTATGACACCTTCCGAAACTAGCTCACGCGTCTTCAAAGTGATAGATTCCAAGCTCCGGCTCCTTGTTCTCCATAAATGCATGCAAATGGGACGAGTTTAGGCTTGATTTAGTTCCTCTTCGGTTTATTCTTGCAATTTACATAAAACGAACCAAAGTAGACTATTCAGGGGTATTTGTAGCTATATGCCACCTAAATAGTACAGAAATGCGTGTAGAAATGAGGTAAAAACCTTATATAAAATACACGCATCAAATCTCCCCAAATCAAACCTTTGCTTGTCCCTAAGCAAACTATGAATGCAACTAAGAAATAACAGTGGAACAAGACTAACGCATCAGCTACAAATCATCCACCAAAACCAGTTTAATGCAACAACTTACAAAGTTGCAAATGATGAGTGCAAACGAGTTAAATCAATGTCTCAAACTTACTGAATCGTCGACCTTGCAAGACTCAAAAGTATCGGACTCTCACGGGTCGCTCATCACTCAAAATTAGGCACAAGGTGAGTATATATGTAAAAGATAGAAAGAAGTAAAGACACTCACCTAACTCGACCTATAAGAACATGCATGCAGTTAACATGAATAGAGTCTCTACAACCGTACATACGCATTCCAACCATACTAATGACCAAGACACATGCCAAGAACTTACATTTGGGTAAGTGAGGGAATGGGTAAGAAGGGGCTAAGATGAATTTGGATATGTGGAGTTAGTAGCCAGGCTAGCAACAATGAATTCAAATATTGAACTGCATCCCAACTTCGTACTCAATATAACAAAACAAAACGGTGCAAATTCAATGCACTCAACTCACGATTACACCATAAACTTGTCAACTCTCCATAAGAGATAAGTGAAATATGGGACTGAAAATCATCATACAATTTCTCATTTTTCTCGCACATGATTTTTTCTTTTTCTTTTTCGTATTTCCAAATTTCTCTTTTCATTTTTTTTCCGTTTTCATTCATCATTTTTTTTCTATTCATTCCCTTCAGTTCTTCCACCATCTTTTGAAATCAGATAAAAGTAACCAAACTGCAGTAAAGCATTCCAAACAGCTACACATCACTAGTTTGGCTAGGGTAGGAAAAATTATAGTTTGTAGCTAGTAGGACAAAAAGGGCAATTTGGCTATGTGGGGCTCATGGGTAGAATTAAATAAAAGGGAACTGCCTCTCCTAACATGTGTCACCATCCACAGACCGAATGCATACAAGTATTAAGAAGACTAGACTCATGCTTATGCAAATTGATGTTACATACCTTAAAGAGAGTACTACTCACATCCTAAATAAAACCGGTCATAAATGTCACCAGTTTATAAAGCTCTAACCTCAGAATGTAATGTAGCTTGCCGATATGTGAGTCAAGTCTATTCGTTCAGATAAGAGAGAAACAAAAACTCGTAGATCATGCACATAATCATGCCAGCTAAATGTGAAGAATATGTAAGGCTAAGGTAAAGATTCAATGTAGCGTCAAAGTTCAAACGTTCCGACTCAAAATAAACGTGAAATTTTTTGATTTTTATGTGATTTTGGAAATTTTGAATTAAAAACAACAATGCATGCGAAAATAAATAAAAGTGCAAACGAAAATGCAAGAAAACATGCAGACACAGATATGGATGCATACCTCCCCAAACTAAACCGTACAATGCCCCCATTGTACCAAAAATAGGGAAAGAAATGCAAACTGAGAAGAAAAGGATAACTCGAGGCAGAATACTTACAAAACGTCTTGAAGAGGGACCTCCCCAAATCGACCATGAAGATGGGAGGTCAAAGGAAGTCAAGCAGTAGCTCAACAGACGAAAAGTGGCAGCTGGAAGATGAAACCACTCGATCGAGTGGCTTGGAATAGCTCGATCGAGTGAAAGAGTGTCAAAAATACTCTATCGAGTAAAATAATCACTCGATCGAGTAAACGTGAATTCGCAGCTTGTCGATCGAGTAGAAATATTTCTCGATCGTGTGAATCTCTTAGCAAAAGTACTCGATCGAGTAGAAAAACCCCTCGATCGAGTAACTGCACCTGCAAAACACGTATAAGAAGCATAGGGAATGTATAAAAAGCATAGTTTTGTGTTCTAAAGTTTAACAAAAAGCTAAAGGCAAAGAAATAGTTCAACAAAAATACAACAAAACAGTCCGGGTTGCCTCCCGGAGAGCGCAGGTTTAAGAGGTCCCGCACGACCTTTCTGGCATCAATTAACTGGCGCCTCAAGCTCGTCAAAGTACAAGACTTCAACACGATTGTCTGCTTCATTTGCCTCGTGATAATGCTTCACATATTGCCCATTCACCTTGAACCGATTTCCCTCGGGGCTTTCTAGCTCAACGGATCCAAATTTAGTAATCGTTGTTACCGTATAAGGACCACTCCACCTGGACTTCAGCTTGCCAGGAAATAATCGTAGTCGGGCATTAAATAACAACACCTTTTGCCTCACATGAATCTCCTGAGGTAGAATTCTTTTATCGTGCCATCTCTTCGTCTTTTCCTTATAAATGCGCGAGCTATCATAGGCATTAAGCCTAAATTCGTCCAACTCATCTAGCTACAAAAGACGATTCTGACCACACAAGTTAGGATCAAAGTTAAGCTCACGAATTGCCCACCAAGTCTTACATTCCAACTCAACAGGTAAATGACATGATTTCACATAAACTAACCTATAAGGTGATGCACCAATTGGTGTCTTAAAGGCAGTTCTGTAGGCCCATAGTGTGTCTTCTAGTTTAAGACTCCAGTCCTTCCGTGATTTAGAAACTACCTTAGACAAGATCTCTTTTAGCTCGCGATTAGAGACCTCTAACTGACCACTAGTTTGGGGATGATATCCCAAACCACGCCGCTGTTGAACACCAACTTTAGACAGAATGGAAGTTAGTTTCTTTTCTTTAAAGTGCATTCCCCCTAATGACGACCCTAGGGACACCAAATCGGGGAAAGATGACCTTTTTAAACATTTTTATCACGGTCTTGGCATCACAATGAGGTGAGGCAATTGCCTCGACCCACTTCGACACATAATCTCTGACCACTAAAATGTACTGTTACCTTTGCTTTGGAACGGGAACGGTCCTTGGAAATCAATGCCCCAGACATCGAAAACCTCAACCTCTAAGATACCATTTTGTGGCATTTCATGTCTCTTTGAAATGTTCCCTGATCGTTGGCAGGCATCACAAGCTGAAACAAAAGACTTAGCATTAGCAAATAAAGAAGGCCAGTAAAAACCAGACTGAAGTACCTTAGCCACGGTGCACGATGGACCGTGGTGACCACCATAGGAAGAGGAGTGACAGCCTTCCAGGACTACTTTGGTCTCCCACTGCGGAATACACCTTCGGTAGAGACCGTCTGCACATTCCTTAAATAAATAAGGATCGTCCCAGAAATCTTGCTTAGCGTTATACGTAAAACGCTTCCTCTGGCGATGAGAAAGGTCGGGCGGCGACTTGCCACTGACAACGTAATTAGCTATATCTGCATACCAAGGCTCTTGGTTAACAATAGACGATAATACATCAAATAAAGTATCGTCAGGGAAAGAGTCATCAATAGGTAAAGTATCTTCCCCTTCTTGTCGCGACAGTCGCGACAGATGATCAGCTACAACGTTCTCAGCTCCTTTCTTCTCTTTAATCTGAAATCAAACTCCTGGAGAAGGAGTATCCATCTCAATAACCGTGGTTTAGCCTCCTTGTTAGCAAGGAGATGCCTCAAAGCTGCATGGTCAGTAAAAACAGTGACGTCTGACCCAATCAAATAAGAACGAAATTTCTCTAAGGCATAAACTACAGCTAGCAGCTCTTTTTCAGTGGTAGTGTACTTTACTTGAGCCTCATCCAGAGTTCGGCTCGCATAGTAGATTACATTTAAAGCTTTGTTTTTCCGTTGGCCTAGCACTGCTCCTAGTGCATAGTCACTGGCATCACACATTATCTCAAACGGCAAGTCCCAGTCGAGAGGTTGTATGATCGGCGCAGAGACTAAAGCCTGCTTTAATCTGTTAAAATCAGAAAGACATTCATTAGTAAACACAAAAGGGGCATCCTTAAGTAGCAGCTGTGTAAATGGTTTAGCAATCTTTGAGAAGTCCTTGATAAACCGGCGATAAAAGTCGGCGTGGCCAAGGAAACTTCTCACTCCTTTGACATTAACAGGAGGTGGTAATTGCTGAATCACTTCCACCTTTGCTTTATCAACTTCTATTCCCCTATCAGAAACTAATTGCCCTAAGACAACTCACTCGTTGACCATGAAATGGCACTTCTCCTAATTAAGCACAAGATTAACCTCAATGCAGCGCTGCAACACTTTATCAAGGTTAGACAGACAGTTAGAAAAATCACTTCCATAAACACTGAAATCGTCCATGAAAACATTCATAATAGACTCAATATACTCTGAAATTATCCCCATCATGCACCTTTGGAAGGTGGCAGGGGCATTACATAAACCAAAAGGCATCCTGCGATAAGCAAATACGCCTTAAGGACAAGTAAATGTAGTCTTAGCCTGATCGTCTGGGTGGATAGGGATCTGAAAGAACCCTGAATACCCGTCTAAATAGCAGAAAAACTTATGAGACGCTACCTTTCTACCATTTGATCAATAACAGGAAGGGTAGAGTGATCCTTCTTGGTGGCGGCATTCAGCTGTCTGTAATCTATACACATCTGCCAACCAGTCACTACTCGTGTGGGTATTAACTCATTTTTGTCATTCCTAACCACGGTAGTCCCTCCTTTCTTCGGGACCACCTGCACTGGACTCACCCATTTAGAATGACCAACAGAATAGATAATACCTGCGTCGAGCAGCTTCATTACCTCAGCCATCACAATATCTTGCATCTTATGGTTCAGCCGGCGCTAACCCTGTCTGCAAGGTTTGTGATCTTCCTCCAGCTCTATCCTGTGCATACAAATATTGGGACTAATCCCCTTTATATCGTCTAGAGAATAACCTAAAGCTTTCCTGTTTTTCTTAAGCACAGCTAACAAAGAAGTCAGCTGATCGTTACCAAGCTTAGCACTAACGATGACTGGATATCACTTAGTATCATCTAAAAAAGCATATTTTAGATGAGAGGGAAGAGGATTACGTTCCGGCACCTTTACCTCAATGGAGCAAAGGGTACTGATCATCTAGTCCACTTGCTCTCCCTCAGTGTCGGTGAGCTCACGCTCATCTAAATCATCTATAAGCAAATCCAACACAGCATCATCGTCATCTGGGTTATCTGCACACTCATCCAAAAGCATAAGAGCTTCTAGTCGGTCCTTCATAAAAGAACCCGACCAGAAGTCATAAATAGACTCGTCATTAATATCAACAGAATAACATGTGTCCTCTATCATTGGCCGAGCTAAGGTACTAGGCAGACTGAAGGTGATCGCGTCATCCCCTACTGCAAGAGTCAAACGCCCTTGTTTGACATCAATAATGGCCCCAGCTGTACAAAGGAACGGTTTTCCTAAGATAATTGGGGTCCGGGTGTCCTCATCTATGTCTAAAACGATGAAATCTACTGGTATAAAGAACTTGCCTATTTTCACAGCCACGTCCTCTCAGACACCCAAGGGTCTCCTAACAGATCTATCAGCCATTTGTAGGGTAATATTTGTCAATTTAAGATGACCGATATTCAATTTCTTGCAGACAAATAGGCGCATGACACTGACGCTGGCTCCTAAGTCACAAAGAGCCTTAACAATAACCACATTGCCTATAATACATGTAATAGAAAAGCTACCCGGGTCTTTCATTTTAGGTGAAGCCTTATTTAAAAGTAAATTACTAGACTCTTCCATAAATGAAACGGTCTCAAATTCACTTAGCTCTCTCTTACGCGTCACAATATCTTTCATAAATTTAGCGTAAGTAGGTACCTGGGTAACAAGTTCAGTAAAAGGGACAGTTACCTGGAGGTTCTTCACAACGTCCACAAACTTACCGTACTGTCGCTTGACCTTCACGTCCTTCAGACGACTTGGAAAGGGTACTTTGGTAGCAATGAGTGGACCTGCGACTTTCTTTTTACCTTTATCAGTGCGTGACGTCTCCACAGCATGGGAAGATGACACGGTAGCGGAACTAGATATCAAAATAGGGTCTCCGCTGCTTCTAGTACTCGATCGAGTACTTTCACCACTCGATCAAGTGGTTTTGTCTTGGACTTTACTCGATCGACCATCTTCTTCACTCGATCGAGTGATTTCTTTTTCAGGCTTACTTGATCGATCACTTTGTTCACTCGATCGAGTAAAAATATCACTCGATCGACCATCTGTAATTTGTGCATCACTCGATCGACCACAATTATCACTCGATCAAGTGACTGGATGAACTATTTCACTCGATCGAGTACAAATTTCACTCGATCGAGTGTCTGGACAACACGCAGCAAGGATTTCGTCTAGAAATTCATCCAAATCATCGTCCGGGGTATTATCAGCTGTCACAACCTCGTCTTCAGTTACTTTTGGCCCCTCGGGAACAAGGCCACTTCGGAGATTCGTGGCATTATCTGGATCGCATGTAGGTGGGTGGTTAGCTTGATCTTTCGCGAGTGTTAACTGCGCGACTTATTCTCTCAACTCCACTATAACAGTTTCATTCTTGCTACATTTATCCCCAAACTGTTGTGTTAAGTTCAACATCAAGGATTTCAGTTCGGCAATTTCCTCGTTTGTAGAAGGAGAGACCGGCTGCGGCGCCGGCGTAGAAAGAGTAGAAACATTCTTCATTTCCTCGTATAATTGAGAAAAAGGGACTCCTTGCTTGTATTTCTGATAAGTAAGGACGCGCTCTATACTTGCCAGACAATCAATAGGGTCATGCCCTTCCATGCCACATCTACCACATATCTCCACATGCTCAGTAATTGAACAAACCTGTGCACTCTCACCTATGGCTTCCGTAATCTCCACATTACCTAGACTTTTGCTAGGACTTTCCACTGCAGCTGCTACCAACTCATTAACTTGCCCACTACTTCGGGGATTTTCATATTCTGCAACATGGATAGCCATCTCTTCAATAAGACGCCACCCTTGATCATCTTCCACGTTTTTAGTGAATCTCCCCTTAGCTACACTATCAAGAATAGCTCTTTGGTTTCGATATAGTCTGTTGCAAAACTGAGTACAAAGGAACCAACGCTTGAAACCGTGGTGAGGCACAGAACGGACAAGCTTCTTGAACCTGGTCCAAGCCCCATCCAAGTCTTTGGTAGGCAATTACTCAAAAGAAGTAATCTAAGCTCTCAAGGCATTGGTGTGCTGCGGTGGGAAATATCGCCTGTAAAAGGCCAAAGCAAGAGAACTCCAGTCGGTCACACCGGCTGCCTCCCTATCTAGATCCCTTAACTATTCCCGGGCATCATCAGCTAAAGAAAAGGGAAAAAGAACTCCCTTCACTTTGTCCTGTGTCACCCCAGTAGCAAGAGGAATGGTAGAGCAATACTCTGTAAACAGCTCTATATGCCTGCATGGATCTTCTTCAGGTACCCCCCCTAAAGAGATTTCTCTCGACCAGCTGTATGTAAGATGGGTGGATTCCAAAGGTTCCCGACTCAGTAGTGGGTAATAGGAAACCTTTTGGAAGCGAATCCACATTAGGCTCTGAATGGCTGGCTATATTAGGCATTTTGGCAGATAGAGTTTACAAAGCAAGCAGGTGTGACGATGTTCTCTTATAGAACAGATGACCTGCAAAACTAATCAAAAACTTGGCAAAAATGAGATCAATCTCAAGGAATAAATTCCTTGAGACGAGAGACAAACTTAAATAAAGCAACAAAATTGCGCCACCTCCCCGGCAACGGCGCCAAAATTTGACAGGGCAGTCATATACCTATCAAAAATAACTAACTGGCTCTAACTAATATAGCTAGGGAAGTCGGGATCGATCTCCACAGGGAGATGGGAAAATGTCAGCTTTGTCTAAGTTTGTCACGGTAACCAAATTGGGGGGTTGTATTTGTGTAATTGTTCTAAACTAATGAGGATAAGAAAGAGAAAAAGGCAGAGAAAAAGGATTAAGCAGATAAAGAAAGCAGCTAAGACAGACGGTTCACCATGATCATTCGGTCAAGTAATCTAGGTCTCAGGTCAATGCAAGTACGGTCCAAGGAGCAGTGAATATCTCCTTCCGGTCTCAATTCGCCCTAAAGCACAAATAGCTTAGCTTCCGCCCTCACTACAACGCCCTAATGTTCGCTACGTGTCTCACCCCTTCCAACCTTCCGGTCCAGGTCAAGGTTTACTATGATTTAAATGCCTAATTGCGTCGACTCAATTAGACAGATACAAATAAATGCAGCAATTAACAACAAGGACTACACCAGCATTAACCTAATAATTCAATCTCTATCCCTTCATAATCATGGATCCCCTAGTCTTAGCAAGGGAAATTAGCTATGCATCATCATCGAATTAACAACAATAACATATAAATAATAGGAATTAAACATGATAATAATAAATAAGATGGAAACAAATAAGCAATTGCAAAGTAAAGGAAGAGGGGAAATAAAAGCACTAATAATGAATTAAAAATAAAAATAAGAATTAAAAAGGGAAAAAGGTACCGATTACAAGTTCCGAATCCGAGTTCTAGAGCAGAAAAGAGTAAAGGAAAGGTAAAAAATGAAGAAGCAGTAAAAGTTTTTCAAGTGAAAAGTGAATGACGAAGAGTTACGCAGTCTACTGTATTTTGTAGTATACTAAAATCCTCCTCTAAACCTAATCCATAGCCTAATTACAAAAGCCCATACGAAATTAGGCGGAAAAACTCTATTATAGGCAAAACCACTCGATCGAGTGGAAATAAACCACTCGATCGAGCAACTAAGCGACAAACCCCTCGATCGAGTGGAAATAAACCACTCAACCGAGTAACTCCTTGTAATGTCTACTCGATTGAATACTCGAACTGCTCGATCGTGTAACCTTCAGTATATAAAGCATTTGATCGATTAGAAAAGTAGTCGATCGAGCTATCTTGGCACGTTAGACATTATGACACCTTCCGAAACCAGCTCACGCGTCTTCAAAGTGATAGATTCCAAGCTCCGGCTCCTTGTTCTCCATAAATGCATGCAAATGGGACGAGTTTAGGCTTGATTTAGTTCCTCTTCGGTTTATTCCTGCAATTTACATAAAACGAACCAAAGTAGACTATTCGGGGGTATTCGTAGCTATATGCCACGTAAATAGTACATAAATGCATGTAGAAATGAGGTAAAAACCTTATATAAAATACACGCATCAACGCCGAATCATCACTTCGGCGCGGCCCCCTGATGGTACGAGGCCTTCTTGTTTGGGTCGACCGACCCTCAAACCAGGACGTCGATTCAGCACATCAACGCGGCCCCCTAATGTCACGAGGCCTTCTTCTTTGGGTCTCACGACCCTCATTGTCTACTCCCCTTTGAGGTGGTAGACTCTCATTTTGTCTCTCGGGCCACTTAGCAGCGTAGTTAGCCCGAGTCTTGTTCACGCTCGGTTCCGCTGAACCATTGGGTACTCTCCAAGATTGCGTCCCCCGTCTCGGTGTCGGTATCACCCTCATTGCAGAGATCCGAGGGTTCCCATTGTCCTCGTCCCCATCCACGGTCTTCACTAAGAAAGACCCCATCAGCAGCATCGAACCGTCACTTGGCTTTATCACGGCTAATGCTCTCTTAAAGAACTGCATCCCGAGTACTAACTTGAAGTCGTATAACGGAACGGTGGTGAATTCGAGCTCCCCTGCCCATTCACCCACCTGAACTGCGACCTTCTTAGCCACTTCTTGGACACGTCTCATCTTCCCATTAATTGGCTTGAGGCAGCTGTTCGTGTCGCTCAGAACTAGTCCCAATCGATCAGCTTCCTCTTTAGTCACGAAGTTGTGGGATGCACCCGAGTCGATCATGGCTCGTGCTTTCCTCCCATTCACCATCAAGTCCACGTACATGAGCCCGGTGTATTTCTTGGCGAGGGGTTCTTCCAACTTCCCCATCGCGCTTATCCTCTGTAGTGAGCTCATACGCGGCTGGTCTTTTTCATCACCCGAGTCTTCGTCATACTCTTGGTGATAGTCGGCCAGCGCCCCGTCAAGACGCTCTTGAGCCCCCTTTGGCATCTTCTGAATCACCGCGTTAAACTCGGCCTTGTTGGGACATTCGGCCATCCTATGAGGACCCTTGCACACAAAGCACGCGAACGATTTCTTTGTTGTAGACGCAGTTGAGTTTCCCACCTTTGAAGTTGAGCTTGTGGGCGAGTTCGAACTGCTCGCCACTTGAGCTTGGCTCCCCTGTGGGCGAAACCGACTGTTCCCAACCGAAATCGAACTTGCTTGTGGCTTCCTTCCGTTGAACCTAATTTGAGACGCACCAGTATTCTCCGTTGGGGCCACCTCTCGAGATACCTCCCGCTCCCCATGGAAATCGAGAAGACGCTCCGCAGCCGGTATGACTGAAGATAGAGACTTGGGGTTCTGTCTCATTACCTCCTGTTGAGCCCACCTTTTCAATCCGTTGACGAACTCGAAGGTCCTGTCCGTCTCGGTCATTTCTGTAATCTCGAGCATGCACGCTGAGAAAGTGAGAATTCCCTCACATAATCCCGGATTGATTTGGTGTGCTTTACTTCCTCCAGCTTCCTCCGAGCGACAAACTCGGTGTTCTCGGGGTAGAAGTGATCCTTCAAAATCCTCTTGAAGTCGGTCCACGATGTTAGCATGATCGTGCCCGCTTTGATCTCCTTGTACCTAGCCCGCCACCACAACTTGGCATCGTCCACCAAGTACATACTTGTAGTGTCGACTTTTCCTTCTTCGTCGAGCCCACTTACTCAGAAGTATTGCTCCATATCGAAGACGAAATTATCGACCGCTTTCGAATCTCTCGCCCCATCGTAGGTGCGAGGTTGGGGCGCCTTCACCTTACGACCCCCTAATGATTTCCCGTCATTGGCTACCGCTTTCAAGAGCGTGGCGCAAGTGTTCTCTAGCTCATTGATCTTTCGATGGAGATGAATGATTTCTTCCGACTGATCATCGGGGATTGCCTCACTGATCGCTTGGATCCGGGTCTCCATCCCGATCATTATTGACTCAAAGCCACTAACCGTCTTTTCCAACTCCTCGAGGCTCTCCCCCATTCGGATCACGATGCCCTCGAGTTTTGGGAGCTTATTGTCGAACGCGTCCTCTAAGTATCCCACTCGTTCCTCCATACTTTTGCTCATTTTCTCGATTCCGATGAACAAATGCGACTTACAGAAACCTGTCCGAAGACCGGGCTCTGATACCAAATGTCACGGTCCGGTACTTTTGCCGGATCGTGGTGCGCACTCTTGCCCAAATCTAGGGCAAGAATGCAAGCAACAAGGTTCTCGTACTAGTGAGGGATCGCCCACTAGCACGTTTCTTGGGACACGTGGTGTCTATCGGGAATCCTAGTCACGATTATCAAAGTCCGGCACACGAAAGCAATAAAAGTAAGCAATACGATTATTGTAAGCAAGAGACAAGCAATATCAAGCTTAAAGATGAGAAGCGGTTGTTTATTGACTAGCACCTCTCATAGAGGCAAATTTGATAGTTTAGTCCTGGTAGCAGGATACATTGATTGTGCAGAATAGCGATATGTTTTCTAAACGCCTAAAAACATATCTTAAACTAAAAATGAGACTCCAAGATTAGACACGCAGGAAGTAGTCTTCGAGTAAGAAATGAAACTAAAAACAGAATTGAAAATACATAAGCGGAAATATAAAATCTAAGGGCTCGAAGTAAAAGGACCGCGCGCGCATTCTCAGGGATTATGCGGCTAAATGTGCGGCTCCTTACAGTCTCCCCCACCTACAGAGCTGTACACTGCTGGTCCTTGTCGCCCGATATTCCCTAGGGTCTTCTTGTGGGATGAAGGTTTTCTTCAACTTTTGATCTGGTGGGGTACATATTTCAGTTGCCTCTTAATCTGCACTATATTATGCTTAAGAGTATTAACTAACTGTCTAGTATCTGCCATTATTGTGTTTTGTTTAGGCGCTAGGATATTCGTATTTGCTTGGATATCATTGGTCACTGGTTAGATCTAATAAATATTGAAGGTTGGATTCCACGTGAACAAATTCTGGGTGCTGAAGCTTTAAGGTAACTATTACAAAGTACTGGTTTTTCAACGTGAAAGTGTTCTGCAACCATGTTATTAACTGTCAGAAATTTTAATGTTGTGACTTGTTCATCCTGCAGTAAAATTCCTGGAGAATATGTTTCCCAGTATCCATCAGACGGCAATCCACCAACACTGTTTTTGGTTTTACATGGTACAAATGTTTTAGTAATACTTAAATTGGAACTGAAAATTCTTTTGTAGTAATAGAAATGTACTGCTTTTGGATGCTATATCAGAAGTGTCCTATCTGTCAAGTATCAAGTATGTATAACTTGTTACTTCGAGAGAGGTATCATCATTTTAGCTATCGGTAATGAACCATAATATGTGCTAAAAGAAATTAGGGTGAATGTTTGGTGAGAGAAGGAGATCAGTAGTAGTGGATGTTGGGCGAGAGAAGATGAGTAGTTGTGCATTCTGGCTGGTAGTGGCAATGGTAAACTGGTGATGAGTGGCTGGTGGGTTAGTTTTTCGTGGACATGGTATTAATGGTGCGATGTTGGATGAGAGTGTAAGGGTGAGGGTAATGTAGCCATTTAGTGTATAATGTACTCCTCAAATCTCAAAAGTTGGAACGTTTCACAAGAGAGTTTATAGTCTTTATATTACATGTATGATTTTTTGAGAAGTATCATCCTTTTGGCTATTGGTAATGAACGATAATATGTACCAAAAGAAATCAGTGAACTAAAGATTTGAAGAGTTTCGCGCCCATGATTAGCTGTAATCTGAATACATTATTTGATAATACCCTGTCGGATTTGTCCCAAAAATATTCTGATGTAGAAACCATTTGTTGTATACAATCTCATTCAGCTTACTAACACCTCTTCTAGATCTGGTCTCTGGAGTGAAGACGGGCCAATTTAATGCAGCTGAAAGCTGTGAGATTTCATCCTTCTTGGATTGTGCATTGATTCGCCTCGATGCATGGTTTAAATGGTTCAATACGTCGCAATCAGGTGTGTGTTTTTGCTAACTTCTTTGTATGTATCAATGATTATTGCATTATGTAGGATTTATCTTTTCTCAATCCAAATGTACGTAAGAATACTCTTTGTTTGCAGGAAAACTACCCACCAACTACTTTTGGCATGGTAGAGATAATTGTTAGAAATGATAATTAGTTTAAGGATATTAAATGAAGATGATTTATATTAATTGATTTATTTGTAATTTGATAATCTTAGCAATACATATGCGCACTATTTATAGGTGATCATACACCTTAAACGCTTGTAAACAATTACACAAGTAATGAATGAGATAAGTTTTTAAACTTATTATTCTACGGGTTCATATACCTAATGCATGAACTTAGTAAATAAGCATAAGTTTCAAGACATAAATGTGGAGAAGTTTCACATTCTATCACTCCTCCTTGAGACTTCTTCCCATTACTCCGAGTTGTAATCTTAGATTTTCAAATCGTGGTTTGGGTAAGGCTTTTGTGAAAATATCTGCCAATTGATCTTCCGTTGGGCAATAAATGAGTTTCGCTTCTTTTTCTTGTTGAGCATCACGAACAGCATAAAACTTGATTTTCATGTGCTTTGTTTTTGTGAAACAAACTGGATTCTTTGAAATGGCTATTGCAGACTTGTTATCGACCAAAATATCCGTGGCTTCATTTTGGTTATAACCTAGGTCTGCGAATATCTTTCTCATCCATTTGGCTTGATTAACAGCGGCCGAGGCAGCAACATATTCGGCCTCTGCAGTAGATTGTGCTACAACTTTCTGCTTTTTTGAAATCCACGAAAACACTCCTGAACCAAGAGTAAAAGCATAACCAGAAGTTCTTTTCATATCGTCAACAGAACCTCCCCAATCACTATCAGAGTAGGCAGTTAGCTTTGGGCTTGAGCATGGTTTGTACAAGATACCAAAATCAGCAGTGCCTCTTAAATATCTTAGAACCCGTTTTGCGGCACCCATGTGAATTTCACTAGGTTCATTCATAAATCTTGATAAGAGGCTTGCAGCATACATTACATCCGGTCGAGTAGCTGTCAAGTACAATAAACTACCAACCAAACTCCTGAATTGTTTTGGGTCAACCTTTTTTTGACCGTCATTCTTTGAGAACTTCTCATTTTGAACCAAAGGAGTTCCCACTGCTTTAGAGTACTGCATTTTAAATTTTTTCAGAATGTCTTCAGCAAATTTTGTTTGAGAAATGAAGATCCCTTTCTCTGACTGATCGACCTCCATGCCAAGAAAATAATTCATCAGACCTAAATCAGTCATCTCAAATTTTTTCTTCATCTCCTCCTTATATTCATTCACCATTTTGAGTTATTTCCTGTGACTAAAAGATCATCAACATAAAGTGAAACAATGAGCAGATCAGTTTCACCATTCCTTTTTATATAAAGGGTGTGCTCATTTTTACTTCTTTCAAACCCTTGTTCAGTAAAGTGAGAATCGATCTTACTATACCAAGCCCGGGGTGCTTGTTTTAGACCGTACAAGGCCTTCTTTAGTTTGCACACTTTATCTTCATCTTCTTTGACAACAAAACCTGGAGGTTGCTCTATGTATATCTCCTCCTCGAGTTCGCCATTGAGAAATGCGGACTTGACATCCAATTGATATATTTTCCATTTTTCTTGTGCGGCCAAAGCAATAAGAGTTCGCACAGTATCATGTCTAGCCACCGGAGCAAAAGTATCTCCATAGTCTATTCCGGCTTGTTGTGAGTAACCTTTGACAACCAATCTGGCTTTGTGTTTGTTGACTGACCCATCAGGATTCAATTTGAGTTTAAAAACCCATTTTACCCCTATCACTTTTCGATTGTCAGGTCGGTCAACCAATTCTCATGTCTCATTTTTCTTTATCATGCTTATTTCATTTTCCATGGCAATTTGCCATTCTTTGTACTGAGATGCTTCGTCATAGTCTTTTGGTTCTTCAACTGCGAAATGACATCTCTCACACTCTTCTTGATCTAAATGAATTATTGGGCAATTATCATATATTTCAGACAACCTTTTATTACCTTGGGGGCCCGTGGCGATGTCTGAATTTGCAACAGAGTGAGGTGATTCTCCTAGTATTTGGGAAGTAGCAGGTGTGTTTGGTTCCGTGATCACACCATCATCATTTGGTCGCGGTTGGTTATGCTCTTGTTGCTGGTAGTGAGATTCAGGAAGTACCATCACATTTTTTTCCACTTTTTTCTCCTCCCAATTCCAAATTGCATCTTCATCAAAAGCAACATCTATACTAACTGTGATCTTCTCCGTCTCAAGGTTAAAAATTCTGTAACCTTTTGACTTTGAATCATATCCAATGAAAATTCCTTTCTCTGGTTTTTCGTCTAGCTTACCTCTTTTTTGAGGTGGAATATGAGCATAACAAACTGAACCAAATACCTTTAAATGTTTTGCCGTGGGTTTTTTACCACTCCAAGCTTCAACTGGAGTTTTTCCTTGAAGTGCTTTTGTAATGAGTCTATTTAACAAATAGACGGTTGTATACACGACTTGACCCCTTTAATTTTTTCGGCATTTTCTTTTCTGCTAGCATGCATCTCGCCATTTCCATAACAATTCTATTTTTCCTCTCCGAGACTCTGTTTTGTTGAGGCGTATACCCGACTGTGAGTTGGCGTTCCATGCCTTCATCTTCACAAAACTTATCAAACTCGGATGAATTGTACTCCTTTCCTCTGTCATATCTTAACATCTTAATTTTGCACCCGCTTTGATTTTCGACAAGAGCCTTAAACTTTTTAAAGATTTGAAAAACTTCAGATTTTTCTCTCATGAAGTATACCCAAGTCATGCGGGTAAAGTCATCAATAAACAAGATGAAATATTTGTTTCCGTTAACGGATAATGTTCTTTGTGGACCGCATACATCAGTATGCACGAGCTCTAATTTTTCTTTGGCTCTCCAGGCTTGCCCTTTTGGAAATGGCAGTATGTGTTGCTTTCCAAGTTGACAAGGTCCACACAAATCATTAGTCACACAAATTGAAGGAAAGTCGCGCACAATATTCTGCTTGTGAAGGTCACTTAAGGCACGCAAATTAAAGTGCCCATACCTTCTATGCCACAACCATGTATCCTCCATGTGGGCTCTATTTGAACTTTCCTCGTGAGAGTCCCATCTCAAACTGAAACTTTTATTTTCCAGAATAACCTTCGCAATTTCTTTTTTGTCAGGATCGTATATGGTGCAATGGTTTTTCTCAAAAACAAGTGAGTAACCATTTTTAACCATTTGAGCAACACTGAGTAAATTTTCAGAAAGATCGGGAACAAGGAGGACATCATTTATGTACCTTGTTCCTCTTTTGGTTGTAACTGCAATCGTGCCTTTGCCTTTGGATTTCACAATGGCACCATTTCCCATCCGAACTGGAATATTCACCGATGTATCTAATTTGCAAAAAATGTTTGAATTATTTGTCATGTGGTTTGTACAACCACTATCGATTAGCCATTTTTCTTTGTGACTGGAAATCGATGCTTGGCGTGCATAGAATAAATAATCTTCTTCTTGATTGCTACTTAAAAAATTTCCCTCTGGTTTTGACTCTCTTGCTTTTTGCCTGCAATCTTTTTCAAAATGTCCAAATCTTTTACAATGGCGACATTGAGGTTTCCCTTTAAAAAAACATTCTTTTTCGGCATGATTTGTCTTTCCACAAGTACCACAAGAAGGATATTTTCCTCTTGATTGTGAAGCTTCAGTTTTATAAGAAGCACCTGAATTTGAAGCATTTTTGTTCCAACCGCCTTTGGAATTGAATGTCTTCGATTTATGTTTAGATGGGAAAGCATTTTCAGATGAAGTTTCTAATTTTTTAAACTTTTGGTCATGTGCGAGCAATGAGCCTGTTAACTCAGAAACACTGAGTTTTGATATATCTTTGGACTCTTCGATTACTGTTATAATTGTGTCAAACCTTTTCGTTAAGGTTCCTAAAATTTTCTGCACAATTCTTATATCAGTAATATCTTCTCCATACATTTTCATCTGATTAACCACTTCTATGAGTCTTGAAGTGTAATCTTTGATGTCTTCATCATCTTTCATCTTCATATTCTCAAAATCCTTTCTTAAGGTATTGAGTCGAATGGTTCGTATTTTAATATCTCCTTGGAACTCTTGTTGGAGTGAATCCCAAGCTTCTTTTGCGGTTGTTGCTCGTATGATCCTAGAAAATATTACCTCCGTGACAGCATTTAAAATATAAGAGAGGGCTTTAGCGTCTTTTAATTCATTTTCATTGATTTTTTTTAATTGTGCTTCGGTGTACACAACGTCTTGTTTTTGTTGTTGTATACCACTCTCGACAATTTCCCAAAGTGCATTTGCTCTTAAAAAGAGCTTCATTTTTATGCACCAATAATCATAATTTTCTCCTCCAAACATATGAGCTGTTGGTATTGAAATTGTATTTGATGCGGAAGCCATATTTTTATTTATTTTTGTCCCTTAAGATCCTTGTGGCTCTGATGCCACTTGTTAGAAATGATAATTAGTTTAAGGATATTAAATGAAGATGATTTATATTAATTGATTTATTTGTAATTTGATAATCTTAGCAATACATATGCGCACTATTTATAGGTGATCATGCACCTTAAACGCTTGTAAACAATTACACAAGTAATGAATGAGATAAGTTTCTAAACTTATTATTCTACGGGTTCATATACCTAATGCATGAACTTAGTAAATAAACATAAGTTTCAAGACATAAATGTGGAGAAGTTTCACATTCGAACAATAATGTTACCATTCGGGAATTGAATCCACAAGTATGACCTGACTTTTCTACTTTTCCAGTTATCGATTATTCATATATGCAGCTCATTGTACTTCAGAATCTGACTGATGTTCTCATGATAACTGGTTATTTATTTGACATCTGGTGGAGTTGTTCTGTACGTGGAGCTTCTAGCTGTGCCCATTAGAATCGCAGCCTTACACATTAACTTTGATGTGTTTTAATTTTTGCTTGGCTGAATGTTTGTTGGTTATAGAACACTTAACTACCTTAGTTGTTTCTTGTAGGAAACACTGAACCACTGCATAGATCTTGTCGAGATAGTTTGAAAAAATTGCTACATTCACAATTCCGAGCATAGAGTTATGTTCCATTAAATTCTTCGGTAAAAAATCTTAAATATGGAGTTCCCTTGAGATCAATGGGAAAATGAAATCTATGAATCACTCAATTTGTCAATTATTTTCCCTCTGGCTAGCATGTTGTGTAGAGTTACCGTAGAAGATGAAAAACATTCTACCAAGAAAAAAGGATTTTAATAATCATGATATGAATGAAAATACGGACGTGCAGTTCATTGGGGATTGAGCATATTCAGCAACTGGATTAGATGATTATCCACGTGCTTCCTACCCCAGTGAAGATGAACGACACGTGGACCTTAGATGTTGGATGCTTCTTGCTGCAGATTGCTTGCATACAATTGTCGAACTCTCTGAGAATCATGGACCAGGAAAGGTATGAAGTAAAATCGATTGTGATTTTTAGATTTAGTCTGTTTGATCAGTCAATGAAGTGTTTACCCGAAATAGCCTCTCTGTGATATAATCATATTGTATATCTGTCACCGCTGCAAAACCGTATTTGTTGTTGTCTGTTTGTTCACTAAGGCTTATGAATCGCTTTTTACAGGATTATGGTTTGATGGCTCAACAGTTATCAGATTTTGAAATCCTCAACAAGGTTGGTAATCTTAGCATTTCGTTGTCAGATCAGACCTTTGGGTTGAAGACTTGAAGGAGTAAAATTAGGGAGGGGTCCTCAGCACTAGAGTTATTTACAGGACTTGTCCTTGGTATGCTTGATAGGCAACTATTGGAAATGTCCTCTAGTATAAGCCATCAGTTATATGATTAAAATTTTATCGCTACTCTGTTGTAGGAGAACTTATATCAAATGACTTGGTTAGCTGGATATATCTTTTCATTTTGTCTTCTCTACAGATGCATTTTGATGAGGATCATGGAGCATATTTTGATTTTGGAAACCACACTGAAAAGTCTTGCATTTTCCATTACTCCTTAGTAAACTGGACATGATAATAAATTCCAGCTCCTAATCCTTCCCTGACTTTTTGTCACTCTTTTCATCTAGTTTCTGCTTTATGGTAGAATGCCCTTATAACTACTGCTACACATAATTTGCTCTTGCACGAGTATGTCTTCGCCTCATTTCTCATTTCTTACTAATTCGATAATTATTATAATATAACGTTTTGCCAATAAAAATAAATAAATTAGAAGAGATGGCTTGAATTCTTATTTTTGGTTTCCTAGCTTCTTTTTCCTCTCCTGTGGCTACTACCACAACTTTTCCCTTGTTCATGGGTTGCTCTTCGCCTCATTTCCTATTTATTACTAATTCGATAATTATAATTTAGTTTATTTCATGATGGGTCAATTTTAACTACCCTTGGGTTTCGCATTGACAATCTGTAGTGTAGGTACCAATGAAAGGACATGTTCCGTGACAAAAATTATAAGTTACAGTTAAGCAGAAAAAAATACATGCTATTTTTCGGAATGTCAATTTTAATATTGTTCCATTCACTCTTTGTATAGAAGATTAGAAGCTCACTAAGCTAAGACCAATACAAAACAGTAACCAAGAGTAGACATTAACTAAGTCGCAGTATGTATATCATTCATATGCATGATGTTCATATTGCCAATCTTTATGTAGGTTCGGTTACACAAACAATTGATTGTTGAAGAGTTAAGAACGATTGAACACCTAAGAGGGGAGGGGTGAATTAGGTGTACCTTTTAAAATTTTTCTCGTTTACTTGGTTAAAAGCAAACACAAGTAAAAACTATTAAGTACTAATTTGAGAAACTTAATGGATAGTAAGTTCACAAGAGGTACAACAGGTCTATGCAACAGTATGATGAACTGTTGCACAGCACTGGCAACGAGATAGGTAGATAAAAATGCAAAGGATAAACGAATGTAAAAGTAAATAAACAAACAAGATGATGTTTAAAAATTGGTTCAGCTCCTACTCCGGAGCCTACGTCCAACCGTTATTTTATTGCTTGTTTAGAAATTTACTCAAACTTAACTAAACCCCTTACAATGAAAATAACTCGCCAACCTACTCCGGTTGCAATTGCTTAAAGCTACTCCGCTTTAAGACTTTCTCTTGCTCAAAGCTACACCGCTTCAAGACTTAAAGTTCTATCTCAACGGTTTAGAAAGTCAGCATCTCAGTGGTTCACTTAAGAACATGGAGATTACAATTAAGACCTAAACACGAGAATCATTGAACATATTCTCTATACAATGATTAAGTTTAACCGATACTTGGAGATTTTACTGCTTTGAAAAACAAGTGAAGACTTTTGAAAATAGAAAACGGTTTTGCAAATACTTGAAGAACAAAGCTTAAAATGCTGAAATGATTTTGCAAATGTTTTACAATGAGTGTTCTGAAAAGTCTTAGCAATAAATGATAAATGAGATGACTATTTATAGAAGGGAGAAGTGTGTAAGAGAAGGATCTTTAACACTTCTACACTCTAATGTCCATGGGTTTGTAAGTTGTTTATGTAGGCACGGAAAATTTATTAATGTGCCGAATAAATAAAATAAATCAGTTGAATCTGAGTTAATATTAAATTTTAGCTCAATTTGATTAATTTGCCCCAATTAAATGAAATACAGTTCGATTCGGATTCAAAATGGGTTATTCGGATCATTAAACCCGAAAGGCAGTCGAAATGGGCCAAGTTCACTAATAAACCCATAAATGGGCCTGTGAATGTCAAAGTCCATCAAGGGGAATTGAAACTCTATAAATAGAGCTATTCCCATTCATTTCAAGGTTAGAAAAAATAATAATCATAAAATTCAGAGAGAAGAAGACACAAAAGCTCTATAAATTCCCTCTGCAAGACACATCTGCAAGCAGTCAACAAGCACACCAAAACTGTGCCGCCTGCCCAAGAAATTCAAGTTCAAGCTACAACATTCAAGAGAGAACAAGTCGCAGTGACCCTCTCAAGAATACAAATCGACACCTCCTACAGAGTGCATACAACCTCTACAGGTGTCATTCAAATACAACGTTCGCGCCTCTACTACAGACAGCGTTTACGTGATCTACTACGACATTTAGAATCAGAGGATACATTAGAGATTGTACACATAAAATTTCTGATATTAATAAAAATTCATTTGTTTCCTATTTGTATTACATTTATTTTGCGATACAAAATTTGCTGTTACAAATTTTGGTGAACCCGACGTGAAAATCTCTACCTCTCATCTCTCTTTTCTTTGTTTTATCCAAGTCTACCAAAACAAGAAGATGTCTACTAAGCAAAGCATCTCCTCCAGTCCATCCAAGAAGACCTACGCAGATATCCTGCAGGGTACCCCCATTGCTGCTACCTCCCCTGCTACGCAGTCAGTTGGCATCTCCACAAGAGGAATGGCGAAGAAGGTTCTTTGTCCAATGCGTTTCGCCGATCTACGCTCCGCACACGTCCCAACTAGGCCGCGCAAGTTCTCGTCGCCTCCATAGCCGCTGCTTTGCTACGGCGCTCTGGCCGCCTCTTCTCCTTCACGCGAGGAGACTAGAAGTGTTAAGGTTGACAAGAAGACTTCTCCTTGCAAACCCAAAGTGTCGCCAAAGAAGAAAGAAACCTCAACTCCTAATGTTGCTTCAGTCATGGTGATAAGTGGCGATGCTCTTGAAGATCGAATGCAGAAAATGAATGATCTTCTTGAAAAGATGATGAAGGAGAATGAAGAAAAGAACAGGAAAATTGATGAGCTCCAAAAAGAGGTGGTGGCACTCCGTGACAGGAAGGCCGAGAGCGAGCATGGTGACACCGATAGGGATGTTGATAGCGATAGAGAAGTTGGCGAGGATAGGGAAAAGCCAAAGAATGAGATCGCAACTTCCGAAGAGAAGGCTGCAGGAGTTAATAGCCAAGACGATCAAGTGTCAGTTGGATGATAGCTCGACAAGTAGTGGACGCTACATCAAGCCTTATACTAAGAGGATTGATAGTCTGCGCATGCCATCTGGCTATCAGCCTCCAAAATTTCAATAGTTCGACGGGAAGGGGAACCCAAAGCAACACATCGCCCACTTCGTCGAGACATGCAACAATGCTGGGACAGAAGGTGATCGTTTGGTGAAGCAGTTTGTGCGTTCGCTCAAAGGGATCGCGTTCGACTGGTACACGAATCTGGACTCTGAGTCAATCGACAGTTGGGGTCGCATGGAAGATGAATTCCTCAACAGATTCTACAAAGACACCGGGCGCGTAGTCGGCATGAGCGAGTTGACAAAAACAACTCAATGGCAAGATGAAACGTCGTCGATTACATAAACAGTGGCGTCTTGTTGAGTCCGGAATGCAAGGATCGCTTAAGTGAAGCGTCGGCGATTGAAATGTGCGTCAACGGGATGAAATGGGACATTCTTTACATCCTGAAAGGGATCATGCCAAAGAGCTTCCAAGACCTGGCTACCCGCGCCCATGACATGGAGATCACAATCAAAGAACATGGTAGTGCTCGACCAAGTTCTTCTAAGGTGCCAAGTGAAAAGAAGGAGTTCAAGAAAACTGATAAGAACTCCAAATCGTCGACAAAGGAAACAATGGTCGTCGAAACCAGCAGTGCACCTGTGAAAATATCGTCAAAGCCTAAGTATGAAAAGAAGAAAGAGTCATTCTCTTACAACTACCAACGAGACAAGCCTACATTGAAAGAGTTGCAGGCAAAGAAATACCCATTCCCAGATTCTGACTTGTCTGGAATGCTTGATGACCTCTTAGAAAAGAAGGTTATACAATTTCCAGAGTCCAAGCGCCCTGAGCAAGCAAACAAGACAAACGATCCCAATTACTGTCGTTATCACAGGCTGGTGAGTCATCCTATCGAAAAGTGTATAACACTAAAGGAGAAGATCATGCAGCTCTCCAAGGAAGAGAAGATCATTCTTGACTTGGATGACACAGTAACCACAAATCAAACTACTGTAGTCTTGGAGCAACCTGACGAGCCAATTATACGACATGGACAATGTGTGTATATGTTGCAGTTAGGGAGTTTTGAGCCTGTGGCATTACGGATCCAAGGGTCATTGTCGTCACTACCTCCAATGTCATTAGAAGAAAGATTACCTCCTCGGGATAAGAATGATGAAAAGAAGCATGAAGATGACGATGAAGGTTGGACTTTGGTTACGCGCAAGAAGTCAAAGAAGCAAACAAGGCAGACAGCGCAACCTGTTCACCGTCGAAGAAAACAATCAAAGAAGACTAAACCTCGCAAGACGAAGGGAAAGAGAAAGTCCAAAACAGTGGTCAAACCACATGTCTTGCCTATCGATATACTTGAGCAAGAACCGCCGAGTCCCGTCACCTTAAAAGAATTTTTCCCACAAGACTTCTTAAACAAGGTTACCGTGTGCACCGTCTTAGCTACGGAAGGTGGTGATGATAAAAAGAATATAGAGGAAGGAGGCCCAGATGATACGGTATTGCCTCAACAGTTGCGTTCTGTAAAGGAGAACGAAATAGTGGCTGCTCTTCACGCCCTTCCTACAAACATGGGATGGAAGCAAATCTTTCAACTACCTAAAGAGAAGCGTCAGCTGATAATTCAAGGACTTGAGAAGCCTGAGTTGTATGCGGGCAAGATGAAAGAAAAAATTGAGCCTCTTGAGCAATCAACTGGATGTGTCTCCTGCAACGCAGCCTTGAGTTTTTCAGATGAGGATTTACTTCTTGGATCCAAACCTCACAACAGGCCACTTTATGTGTCCGGGTACATCCGGGCGCAAAAGTTCAAGCGCATATTAATAGATGGAGGCTCAGGAGTCAATCTCATGCCAAAAGCCACTATGAATGAATTAGGGATCACGATGGATGAACTCTCCAGTAGTCGAACAATGATTCATGGTTTCAACTTGAATGGGGAGCGCGCAGTTGGCATGATCCGCGTGAACCTTACTATGGGTGATCTTTCTTCCGACACGTTATTCCATGTCATGGATGGCAAGACATCGTTCAAACTATTGCTGGGACGACCTTGGAAGCACGAAAATGGAGTTGTCGCCTCAACCCTCCATCAATGCTTGAAATATTATCGTGGTGGTGAAAGGAAGATAGACGGAGACGCCAAACCCTTCTCTAAGGTCGACTCTTTCTTCGCTGACGCAAAATTCTTTGAAGAGAATGGTACTTCCAGTGAGTTCATGCCAACCACCATCTCTTCAACAGGAAAAGGAGGTAAGCGGGAAAAGAACATCATCAAAGAAGATGAAGCTGCAAGTCCTGCTAAAGAAAATGATGTTAAGAAAGATGTAGACAAGGTCAACAAAAAACACTACTCTGTTCGTCACCCAAGAAGCAAGAGACGCGCGAAAAACTACACCACCAAGACTACGCTACATCCCGAAGTCTCGCCGCAAAGATGGGGAGAGTCCTTTTGCAGAGTGTCTAACACCAAAGATAGAGCCTAAGGATAAAAAGTCAAGTCTGGTGTTCAAGTAGGAATGGGTAGCCAAAGTCGTTACACCTCTACCAAGTTCATCTCAAACGAAGATTGTGAGACCTCCTCCGAATGGTTTCGTCTGTTCATCCAGTCATTCATCAAATGAAGAAAACAAGGGGATATTTGATTCCAATGCTTACAAGCTACTGGCAAAGGCGGGATATGACTTTACAAATCCGACTCCTCTCGGCAAAGTTATAGAAGTTGAGCCGTACGGTCTGAACAAAGCGCAACATGAAGTGTTCAAGCAAGATGGGAGCTTCATGGTGACCAGGGCCGGGCTCGGATATGAGTCTTCTGCGCCTGTGAAGATTGGTGCTCGTAGAAAAGGGGCTACTACGTCTTCTCAGCACATCACAGTAGAAGAGGTCGAAGAAAATGAAGGAGAGGAAAAGATGCATCCATCTTCAGTCTTCGATCGAATAAGTCCACCTGCAGAGAAGTGTCGCCCTTCTATATTCACAAGGTTAGGGAGACCAAGTGCTTCAACCAAACACATTTCTGTATTTTCTAGGCTTGGCAATCAAGGAGAAAGTAAAGTCAAAGTGTCAACACCTTCGTTGCGCATAAACAAGAAGGGCGCAATACACGAACGCTTGGGCGGTCCATCAAAAACAGTCTTCAGTCGACTAGGGGCTCCCAAGAAGAATAGTGGCAAGGGTCGTACTCTCTCAACTTCTGCAACACAAAATGAAGAAGAAGTAAGGGTAAGCGATGACTTGAGAAGCGCAATACCATCTCGCATGAAGCGTATGCAAGTAGTGGATATCATCCAACATAAGCCACTCAAAGCAAGGAGGCGCGTACTGGTTCTTACTGGCCAGCAAAAGAATGCCGAAGAGCTTGTGCCTCAGCTTGTGCCTTCATCTTCACGTCCCTGTGATACAAAAAAATCATGTGACTTAGAAATTACAACTTCGTCATATCACATCACAGTAGAAGAGATACCTGATAAGAACGAAGAAGTTGAGGCGGATGAAGCCCCTGAAACACTTGAAGACGGGGGGCAATCGACTGTAGATGAACTCAAGGAACTCAACTTGGGAACTATTGAAGATCCTCGGCCCATTTATGTCGGTGCTCTGTTGACTAAGGAAGAAGAAGAGGAGTACTACAAGTTGTTGGTCGAGTACAAGGATGTCTTCGCTTGGAGCTATAAGGAGATGCCTGGACTCAGCCCAAAAATTGCAGTTCATCGTCTAGCAATCAAGAAAGGCACCAATCCCAAAAAGCAACCTCAACGTCGTTTCAGGCCGGAGCTTGTACCTGAAATTGAAAAGGAAGTCAATAAACTCATTAAAGCAGGTTTCATTCGAGAAGTCAAATATTCTACTTGGATAGCAAATATTGTCCCAGTCAGAAAGAAGAATGGACAACTGCGCATATGTGTCGACTTCAGAGACCTTAATGATGCATGCCCAAAGGATGACTTCCCTTTGCCGATTCTGAGTTGATGATTGATGCAACCACCGGTCATGAAGCCCTCTCATTCATGGATTGTCGCTGGTTACAATCAAATACATATGGCACTTTGAAGATCAAGAAGCAACAGGTTTTCGAACCCCAAAAGGGATCTTCTGCTACAAAGTCATGCCGTTTGGATTGAAGAATGCTGGCGCTACGTACCAACGCGCAATGCAAAAGATCTTTGATGACATGCTGCATAAAACAATAGAGTGTTATGTTGATGACATGGTTGTCAAATCAAAGAAAAGAGAAGACCATATCAAAGACCTTCGAACCGTCTTTGAAAGACTTAGAAAATGTCAACTCAAGATGAATCCACTCAAGTGCGCATTTGGAGTCACATCTGGGAAGTTCTTAGGTTTTGTGGTCAGGCATAGAGGCATTGAAATTGACCAAACAAAAATCAAAGCTATCAACGAAATGCCGGAACCAAAGACATTGAAAGAGTTGCGCGGATTGCAAGGACGTTTGGCATACATCCGAAGGTTCATCTCTAACTTAGCCGGGCGTTGCCAGCCGTTTAGCCATCTCATGAAAAAGGATGCTCCATTTCAATGGGATGAAAAATGCAAAAATGCTTTTGATAGCATCAAGAAGTACTTGGCCAGCGCGCCAGTGCTAGGGGCACCAATTCCAGGAAGGCCAATTGTCCCATACATTGCAGCACAAGAACGCTCACTGGGGGCAATGTATGCTCAAGAAATTGAAGACCGCAAGGAGAGAGCACTCTACTACCTGAGTCGTACCTTGGTTGGAGCTGAGTTGAATTACGCGCCTATAGAGAAGATATGTCTTGCTTTGGTGTTTGCCATCCAGAAGTTGAGGCACTATATGCAGGCGCATACCATACATGTGGTCTCAAAAGCTGATCCAATCAAGTACATACTCTCAAGACCAGTCTTGTCTGGAAGACTTGCGAAATGGGCAATGTTGCTTAAGCAGTATGACTTGGTGTTCGTGCCTCAAAAGGCTGTGAAAGGTCAAGCTATCGCCGACTTCTTTGCTGATCATCCAGTGCCAGCAGAGTGGGAAATTTCAGATGACCTCCCAGGAGAAGAAATTTTCTATGTGGACGTCCTACCTCCATGGCAAATGTACTTTTGGTCTTTGCAAGGCAAGATGGAGCTGGAGCTGGAGTTGTATTTGTAACTCCACAAAATCATATCATGCCATATGCATTTACACTTACTCAGTTGTGCACGAATAATATGGCAGAATACCAAGCTCTTATACTCGGCCTTCAAATGGCGATTGAAATAGGCGTCAGGGATATGGACATCTACGGAGACTCAAAGTTAGTGGTCAACCAAGTCCTTGGTGAATATGAAGTGAAAAAGGAAGACTTGATTCCCTACCATCAACAGGCATTACAACTGCTGAATCAACTTGACGACATCCATGTTGGTCATGTACCAAGGAGTGCCAATAAGTTGGCTGACGCGCTTGCTAATCTTGCAGCCACTTTGGCAGGGGCGAAGAGTCTATGCAAGTCCCAGTCGCAACCGTTGGGCAAGTATCTTTGCTTGAAGGAGAAGAAAATGTAGACACAACCAACATGATATGCGTCTACACACGGTGATGAAGATGATTGGCGTCAACCTATCATTGATTTCTTGGACCACCAAAAATTACCCGATGATCCGGACACAAGGTTGAGATACGTCGACGTGCTCCAAAGTTTATTCACTATAAAGGGACGCTCTGACGACGTTCTTTCCCAGGCCAATGGTTGAGGTGTCTAAGCAAGGACGGTTATCAAGCAATGCATGAAGCTCATTCGGCATTTGTGGTGCTCATCAACTGGGCCTAAACTTCATGATCGTGTAAAGAGAATGGGGTATTATTGGCCAACCATGGTGCAAGATTGTATGGATTTTGCGAAAAAATGTGAACCCCGTCGTTCTACGCAAACTTCATACACCAACCGCCGGAGCCGTTGCATCCTACTGTTTCTTCATGGCCTTTTGAAGCTTGGAGACTTGATGTTGTGGGACCTCTTACTCCAAAGGCCTCAAATGGACACGAGTATATCCTCGCTGCCACTGACTATTTCTCAAAATGGGCAGAAGCCATCACACTACGGGAAGTGAAGAAAGAAAATGTTGTGGACTTCATTAGAACCCAAATCATCTACAGATATGGCGTACCTCAACGTATCACAACTGACAATGGGAAACAATTTTTCAACCATCTGATGACAAGTCTGGGAGAAAAATTCAAGTTCAAACAATACAAGTCATCCATGTACAATGCCTCTGCAAATGGTTTGGCTGAAGCCTTTAATAAAACACTTTGCAACTTGTTGAGAAAAGTAGTAGCAAAGTCAAAGCGAGATTGGCATGAAAGAATTGGTGAGGCGTTGTGGGCATATCGTACCACATACAAAACACCTACTCAGGAAACCCCGTACGCGTTGGTGTATGGAGTGGAGGCCGTGTTGCCTTTGGAGTTGCAGATCCCTTCCTTACGCATTGCTATTCAGGAGGGACTCATAGATGATAAGAATGACAAATTGCGATTAGCAGAGTTGGAAGCTCTCGATGAAAAGAGATTAGAGGCTCAACAAAAGCTCTAGTGCTATCAAGCAAGGTTGTCACGCGCATTCAACAAAAAGGTGCGCCCTCGTTCTTTCCAAGTAGGAGACCTCGTCCTTGCAGTACGAAGACCAATCATCACCTCTCATAAGCCAGTTGGTAAATTCACCTCTAAGTGGGATGGTCCATACGTGGTACAGGAGGTCTACACAAATGGTGCTTATAAGATTGTTGATGAAGACGGTGTGCGTGTCGGTCCAATCAACGGAAAATTCTTGAAGCGCTACTATTCTTGAGGCTCAACAATGAAAGCTCCTAAGCAAGAGCTTAAACTGCAGACAAAAGCTCCTAAGCAAGAGGCTAAACTGCATACAAAAAAAAAAAAAAAAAAAAAAAAAAAAAAAAAACATCACTTCAAAAAAAAAAAAAAAAAAAAAAAATCCTTCCATCCCTTCTGAACTACGTCGGCTTGATCTTGTAAAGTGCTTCGTGCTTTACAGGTACGTAGGCAGCTTGGGTGAACATGTAGCTCAAGTGCAGCCACACTTTCAAACAAACATCATCCATCTTTGAACTACGTTGGCTTGATCTTGTGAAGTACACTTCGTGCTTTGCAGGTACGTAGGCAGCTTGAGTGAACATGTAGCTCGAGCGCAGCCACACCTCCAAATAAAAATCATGTCTCTTTAAACCATGTTGTCTTGATCCTGTTAAGTGCAATTTTGTGCTTCAGAGAAATGTACGTCATTGCTCGTAGAGACTTCTTAAAAATATGTTGCAATAATTTGGGGTGTATGTCTTCTTCCTCATCACATTGACAAATCTCTTGATGTATTTAACTTGATGCATTGCGTAGCCTCTTGCAGTCAACAAATGACATTGCATGACATCTCCTAAGAGAGTAGCTCGCCGTCTCGCTCTTCCTCTCGACGGGTCGGGACATCACATGACTCGGAGTAGCTCGCAGCCTCTTATCTCTTGCACCTCATGAGGTAGACGAATCGGGTACATTGCATGATAACTCCAATGGAGAATCGAAATGATCCGACCGGAGTGAGTCCCAAATTTTCATGCGGTCGACGACTCGGGTACATTGCATGATAACTCCAAAGGAGAATCGAAATGATCCGACCGGAGTAATTTCCACATCTTCAAGCGGTCGACGAATCGGGTACATTGCATGATAACTCCGAAGGAGAATCGAAATGATCCGACCGGAGTAATTTCCACATCTTCAAGCTGTCGATGGATCGGGTACACTGAAGAGAGTCAAAATGATCCGACTGGAGTGAATCCACATAGGTTGATAAGTAGATTGCGGCCTAATTTGAACCTGCACATAATGACACAATACTTCCAGCAAACATAGAGGAAAGGATGGGATACAAATACACAAGTATATGATTAAGGGACGCGGTCAAAGGAAGTACAAATAAGCCACCTCAAATTGCAAAACCTGCAAAAGACAAGAAGGGACAGTTGATCATATACTTGTGTATCCCCTGATTCTAAATAGGGATTGCGCCATTGTGGCTACGTATGATGAAGGGATAGTTGATCAAATTGATACCTCTACTGTGGGTTTGTACTTTATAATATGACAACATGGCAAAATCACAAATAAAAAAAGGGACATGATATGCTAATTTTGGATGTCGATCACCAAACACAAATACGGAGCTCGGCTTTGATGCTGCAAAGTTGCATTAAAAAAGAAGTCAAAGTGAGTCATACGGACGTGCATTCTCACATGCTTTCATGAACATTGATTTGGTATTAAAGAAAGGGTGAATCATATATCTCAAATAAGCAGATGAATGTATAGGAAGTGTGAAAAAGGGTATAAATAAAAAGCGAGTATGAAGTCATTCCCACAAATATTTTATTACACTAGACTTTATTCATTGTACCAAAGACCCACAAGATACTTCCTGCCTGCAAGTATGGACGATGATTGGTATGGTGTCGGTATGATGTCAAGCTGACAAGACAAAGAAGATTATTCGACACTGCAAAAAAAAAAGAAGTTACCGTCGTCGTTAAAATTGCCGCCAGGTCAGAGTTTGATTAAATCATGATCTTCGAAGTATGAATTGATGCTCTAAGCATTAGGATAGTTGACCGTTGTCCTGCATTCGTAATGAATTTAAGTGCATGAGTTTTGGCCATAAAACACACGACGGATAAAAAAAAAGGTGCAACGATGAAACTAAAGCAAAATCAAAAGTCTGCTTCTTGTTTAATTTCTGAAGTTGCCAACCACAAGCAAAGAAAAGTCAAATTGAAAAAAATCTAAGAAGCTAATGACAACTTCACAGGGATAATGCGAGTAACTGAATTCATGATATGTGCTATATTGAATTCGGCTATACTCTGTATGAATACGAAAAAAGACGGATAATGAGTATTACATGTGTCGGCCTAAATTCGACATCGGCAGCACATTAGAGAGTCAGCGGCGATGGCATCAATAATCATGAAAATTATCAAGGAGGTTTGGTGTATTTATAGATATGGGTTGACTCTAACCCTAATTCCAATGCAAGCCTTGTGGCCGAAGGAATGTAGAAATCAAGGAAATAAGGAGAAGTCGTTGATAGAGGTTGTGTTTCCTAAAAATATCCTAGTACATAAATTTCAAAAGTAGCTTACTCATGCAATTCGTCCCATGAGTCACTATTTAAAAATTTTTATTCATCAAACCATACGGTTGGGTATGAGCTAAGGAGATGAACTCGAGTATATCGGGGGCAATATGTCATCCGCTAAATCAGAAAATGATAGGGTGACGACAAAAAAGTTATGAAGCTGCCTTTACGACAAGTTTGGGTACACCTCGATTTTCAAGTCAAACAAAAAAATATGTCAACCGCCAAGTCAGATAATGACAGGGTGACGTCAAAAAAAAAAATTATTACCCTTACGACAAATTTGGGTATGCCTCGACTTCCAAGTCAAACAAAAATTCACCCGTGAAGTTAGATAATGACGGGGTGACATTGTTAGAAAAATGGACTACCTCTACGATAAGTTAAGGTACCGTGATTTTCAAGTCAAAGGAAAAAAAAAACTCACTCGCCAAATCAAAATATTGATAGAGTGACGTTAAAAAAAAAGGGTCATCCTTGCGACAAGTTTGGGTGCGCATAGACTTCCAAGTCAAAGCCAAAATGAATCGAGACCTCGCCACATCAAGACACCAAAGGTGCACGTGACAAGGTCCCGAGGGGGCAATTTGTAGGCACGAAAAATTTATTAATGTGCCGAATAAATAAAATAAATCAGTTGAATCTGAGTTAATATTAAATTTTAGCTCAATTTGATTAATTTGCCCCAATTAAATGAAATACAGTTCGATTCGGATTCAAAATGGGTTATTCGGATCATTAAACCCGAAAGGCAGTCGAAATGGGCCAAGTTCACTAATAAACCCATAAATGGGCCTGTGAATGTCAAAGTCCATCAAGGGGAATTGAAACTCTATAAATAGAGCTATTCCCATTCATTTCAAGGTTAGAAAAAATAATAATCATAAAATTCAGAGAGAAGAAGACACAAAAGCTCTATAAATTCCCTCTGCAAGACACCTCTGCAAGCAGTCAACAAGCACACCAAAACTGTGCCGCCTGCCCAAGAAATTCAAGTTCAAGCTACAACATTCAAGAGAGAACAAGTCACAGTGACCCTCTCAAGAATACAAATCGACACCTCCTACAGAGTGCATACAACCTCTACAAGTGTCATTCAAATACAACGTTCGCGCCTCTACTACAGACAGCGTTTACGTGATCTACTACGGCATTTAGAATCAGAGGATACATTAGAGATTGTACACATAAACTTTCTAATATTAATAAAAATTCATTTGTTTCCTATTTGTATTACATTTATTTTGCGATACAAAATTTGTTGTTATAGTTTATCATTTAAAAATAAAGAGAAACAATCAGGTTGCAAGGCTCAAGGCAGCTGCTTTTTTCCAAAGCAAAGAGTTTCCCATAAAATTTATGGGAACTCACAATTTCGCCCAAAATGGAAAAGGCAAAAGACCCATTTTTAGCATGAAAATCCACTTGCATTAATAGGATTGGCATCTTTAATTTAGCTTGGAAGAATATCCTTTTTGTTCTCAATTGTTCTTCAGATTTGGAAGATGGTATCTTTTAGAAATCAATAAAGCTTTTAGGAAAGAATTTAAACACTTGTAAATATTCCGAAAGTCTCCATACGTTGGTACCAGAAACCCTGGTGCAACAGTCACAGAAACTGTTGCACGGTTTTGCAATCACTTATGCATAAAGAGGATATGTTTAATTACCTCGCTTACAACATTCACTCTAGACAATGGGCATGCTTGACTTGTCCTTCATCTTGATCATCATTGGGTTTCTTTGAACAAGCATTAGATGCTTCAATTTGCTAAACAATTTAACTAAGAAGCAAACAATTAAATGACAATGAAACTTGGCATCATCAACCAAGTGTGTTCTAACAAATTCCCCCTTTGATGATGGCAAGTTTTAGATATGTGTTTTGTTCCCCCTAAGCCCATGGTGAGTCGGTCTTTCAACCAAATAATAAAGGACATCAAATAAACATGATCAATGTAAATGAGGGTCAACATGCTTATCCTAAGTAGAACATCTAATCATTATAGCTAAGACATTTCCACAATGAACGTTAGCCTAAGAGTCATTGAATGAACATAAACACATAATTAACATACTTCCCCCTCTTGACATCATCAAAAGAAGGATGAAAACATGTTCAAGTAGTACAAGATAAACCACCAGCAAATTGTTCGAGAAAAACTTAAAAACAGTTCACAGATTGCATGAGATATTAAGACAAGAAGCCAAAAGGGTTAGAAAGACAATTTGGGCAAAAGATGGTTCGTTCATCATCATCGGGAACATTTCTTCCAAGGATTTGGACACGCTCTATGAGATATTCATTGATGGTTTTGAGCGCAACAACTTACTTCTTAAGGGTCTCATTATTGACAGCAAGCCTAGTCACAATGGTCAAAAGCTTATCTAACTTCGCATTTACCGGACCCATTGCAACAGTTGATCCAACTGTTGCACCAGACTTAAGCTTCTTGGCCGCTTTGGGATTTGATCCTCATTTTCTTTTGGTAATGGGTTTGGGTTTTGTGTTTGGTTTGAGATGAGATTCAACAAGTGGTTCATCACCATCACTAAAAAGTTCTGTGATTTTGGATTTGGATTTGGAATTGGGGGTTTTCGGTAAAGAGGGGATCAAGACCATTATCAAGTACCTTGTCATAATTGTTTGGTTCATCAATTTGTTCATCATTTGGGATGAACTCATCTTTATGCATAACCTCCTTTTCTGATTTTTCGACTAGAGTATCCATATTTTCAGCAACATCATCATTTTTCCCATCTTCGGTTTCCTTTTCGTTTTCAACATTTTTTTTTTCACTCACTCTATCTTTCTCCTTTCCATTTTCTTTTTCGACATCAACTTCCTTTTCAACAATACTTTCAGCTTCTTTTTCTTTCTCAACATCATCAACATTCTCCTTTTTTTTTTTTTCGATAACAACCACTTCTTCAAAAACATCTTCAACGATCACTTTCTCTTTGTTGATTTCACTTGCCAATTCATTAAGTGTAAGCTTATCTTTCTCAGAATCAATATCGACATTATAGTCCAACATCATTGAAATTTGGGGACTCCTCTTTAATCCACCACGACCTCGCCCTTTGCATGTCATGGTTTTCTTTCATGCAACAGTGGACTTGACTGTTGCAGGCTTGGTAGGGGACGGTTGGGTTTTGTCGGATTTTTCGATATATGCAGCGGATTGGGTGGCCATTTTTTTTAAATTTGGCAGTGTATTCTGGGTTGAAGGAGTTAATAGGAAGGTCGGTTGGCTTAGTGAGGGTGTGGGTAATGAGCGCTAGTTGAGTGTAAGAGTGAAGAATTGATGCTCAAAAAGTGGGCTAGATGGAGGGATTATCTTGATTTGAAATAAGGTGAAGTTGAGAGGCTCAATAAAATAATTCACATGCAAGTGCAAGATTTTAATTAAAATTCTCGGTCCATTTTACATATTGGAGATTTTGACATTTTAAAACTTTAGACATGTACATCCCTTTTTCTAGTCAATCATATAGGAAAAATAAATTCATTAGAGTCACATAACACCCAACAAACCAATTTCCAACCGAAGTTTTACGAATTGTTCTCTTTCCAACGGTTTTGTAAAAATGTCCGTAATTTGATTTTCTGTTTTACAAAAGTTAAGACTAATTGTTCCTTTTTCGACTTGATCACGTTAGAAATGATGCCTAATCTCAATATGTTTAGTACGTGAATGTTGTATTGAGTTCTTTGAAATGTTAATTGCACTAGTATTATCGCAAAATATCGGAGTTGTTTCGAAGATCATACCATAATTGTGCAATTGTTGACGAACCCAAATGATTTGTGTGCAACAGAGCGCTGCACTGTTGTATTCACTTTCAGCCTTGGACAATGATACCGCGTTTTGCTTCTTGGATGCCCAAGTGGTTAAACAAGGGCTCATGAATGTAGCAATTCCGGATGTGCTTTTTCTTTCCACCGTGCTGCCCGCGTAATCCGCATCATAGAATCCTACAAGATCAAGTTCGTAATGAGATGGATACCAAAGATGCAAGTCTTGTGTTCCAATCAAATACTTAAAAATCCGTTTGACGGTTTTAAAGTGTGATTCCTTAGGATTTGATTGGAAAGAAGCACACAAACATACGCTAAATTGAATGTCGGGTCGACTAGCGGTTAAATAAAGCAATGAACCAATCATACCTCGATACACCGTTTCACTAAAACTCTTACCATTTTGATCTTGATCAAGTTTAATGTTAGATACCATTGGTGTAGCAGCGGGTTTGGCATTAGTCAACCCAAACTTATTTCCTTCAAATACTTTTGTTGATGGATCATGGTGCCTTGTTCACTTTGTTTGATTTGGAGACCAAGGAAAAATCCTAGTTCTCCCATTATACTCATTTCAAATTCAGAGTTTATTAGATCCGAAAAGTATTTGTAAGGAACTTCACTTGTTGCATTAAAAATAATGTCATCAACATACATTTGCACAAGCAACGATTCATTCGCATCGTGACTTGATAAATAATGTTTTATCAATCGAACCACGATTAAATCCATTTTCCAATAAAAACTTTGAAAGCCTATCATACCAAGCTCTAGGAGCCTGTTTTAAACCATAAAATGCTTTATCAAGTTTATAGACGTGGTTAGGAAAAACATTATCTATGAAGCCCGGTGGTTGTTCAACAAAAACTTCTTCATTTAGATAACCATTTAGGAAAGTGGTTTTTATATCCATTTGAAAAAGTTTAATACCATGATGTGATGCAAAAGCTATGAGTATTCGTATGGCCTCAAGCCTAGCTACCGATGCAAAGGTTTCATCATAATCGATTCCCTCTTGTTGGTTATAACCTTGCACAACTAGTCTAGCTTTATTCCTTACGATTTCTCCACTATCATCAAGCTTATTGCGGAAGACCCATCTAGTACTAATTACAGTACGATTAGATGGTCTAGAAACAAGATGCCATACCTCATTCCTCTTGAATTGATCTAGCTCCTTTTGCATGGTCATCACCCAACATGAGTCATTAAGAGTAATGGTGCTGTGGCTAGGTTCGATTTGTGAGAGGTAGGCATTGTAGGCACAAAAGTTTTGGAGGATGACCTGGTTTTTACTCCTGATTCAAGGTCACTAGTCTGATTTGTGGGAGGATAGGAGTTTTGGCGTTTCCATTTTCTTGGAACAATGGTGTTGGAGGCTTCATTTGTTTCGTTTGGTTCTGATGCAACAGTTGTAGTGACTGTTGCATGAGGGTGATTTTGTGAGGGTAATTGTGGATCAGTTTCTGTTTGAGTAGTGAATGGTTCACTACCATCCTCATTCCCTCTAGATGAGTTAGCTTTATCTAAAGATGAGGAAGGGTTAGTTCCTCCTGAATTTTGGCCAGCTTCTTCATGCAACAGAGGCTCTGACTATTGCACAACTTCCTCAACCTCTTCCACCATGTCCATGTCATGACAAATCATTCCAATGTCGAAATTATCATCCTTCTCTTCATCATCAGCCTGTTCATTAGACATAAAAAGACTAGATTCGTCAAATATTACATGAACGCTTTATTCCATTTTCATAGTCCTTTTGTTGTAAACTTTGTAAGCTTTACTATGACTAGAATAACCAACAAATACTCCTTCATTACTACGACCATCAAATTTACCTAGGTTATTTTTACCATTGTTGCGAACAAAGCATTTAATACAAAAGCATTTTAAATGTGAGATGTTAGACTTTCTTCCTCGTAGTAATTCATAAGGTGTTTCGTTAATTATTTTCCTAATCATGACTCGGTTGTAGATGTAACAAGATGTTTACGGCCCCGGCCCAAAAGTTCTTTGGTACTTTAGAGCTAATGATCATAGTCCTAGCCATGTTTTCAAGAGTTCGATTTATTCGTTCCACAACCCCATTTTGTTGAGGGGTTCTTGCGGCCGAAAAATTATGGCTAATACCATGATCATTACAATAGTCCTCAAATGATGAATTCTCAAATTCGGTTCCATGGTCGGATCTTAAGGATGCAAGTTTTAGACCAAATTTGTTTTGAACCATTTTAACCCAAATTAAGAATTCATCAAATGCTTGGTCTTTGAAACTTAAGAAAAGTAGCCAAACATATCTTGAAAGGTCATCTACAATCACACAAATATAGCGACTTTCACCCTTGCTAACAATACGCATGGGTCCACATAAATCAATGTGAACAAGTTCAAGGACATGAGAAGTGCTAACACAATTTTTGGATTTAAAGGAGCATTTAACTTGTTTACCTCTAACACAATCATCACAAAGTGATTTAAATGCAAATTTCATGTTAGGCATGCCATCTACTAGGTCAAGTTTCTTGAAAGTATTAAGGGTTTTAGCATTAACATGACTCAACCTTTTATGCCAAAGCAAGGGTTATTTTTGTGAACACTCATATATACATGATAAAGTTTGACCCGACAATGAGCATAGGTTAGTCATGTACACATCTTTGACACGCTTACCTTCAAGAATTAACTCTCTAGTTTTACCATCAAGTATTCTACATATACTATCATGAAATTCAACAATGTTACCTCAATCACACAATTGTGAAATGCTTAGAAGATTGTGTTTCAAACCTTTGACAAGCAATACTTTGTCGACACATAGTGACTTTGACTTACCAACTTTTCAAATACCAATGATTTCACCTCGTTTGTTGTCACCAAAAGTCACCATGCCACCTTTGTAGGCTTCTAGCGAGAGGAATTGGTTTTCTTCTCCCGTTATGTGATGAGAGCATCCACTATTTAAGTACCAATTGCTACTGCCTCCCATTAATGTCTATACAAGATCAAACAGTTAGTTTGGGAACCCAAACAAGTTTGGGTCCCTTCTTGACACTAGCTTGTTTCACCAAGTCTTTCTTGATCCATACCTTTTTAGCTAATTTAGTGTTCTTTTCTAGGTCACATTTTCAGTTTTCACAATTGTTAAGCTCATGACCAGTATTACCATAGTAGTTACAAATAACAAAATCAGGAAGTCCAACGTACTTTCGTCTTCTAAAATCAGTTTTGTTTGGGTCCTGGTTTCGGATGCAACAGTGCGTGCTACTGTTGCATTTGAAACCAAGTTCAGCATTATTTGCAAGCTTTTCATACTCTTGGGACTGTTTTAGAGGAAATTTTAAAACATTCTGACTTCCTTCCCATTTTAGGTGAAACATCTTAGCCTCATCTAGCTCTTTGGTTAATGTATCAATTTTAGCAAGATGATTAAGATTTAATTGACCTACTTTGTCGAAGGCGTGTTTAGAATGTCTTACTTCATCACTAAGCAATAAGCCAATTTGCTCAAGTTGCTTGTTATCTCTTTTACACAAAGTGAGGTCAGCTAGCAGAGAGTCACGTTCCTTAGTTAGTGAGGACACATGGTTTGTGAGAGTCTCAATTTCCCTTTTAGACTCAGATGCAACAGTTGCATCATCTGTTGCATGGATTTGTTCAGCCTTTTTCAGAGTTTCAATTTGAACAAGAAGGTCATCGTTTGATTTTTGCACTCGATCTAAAGCACTTTTAACATGACTTGACTCGTCGTTCAACATTTCAGCAATTTTGACAAGATCATCTTTTTGAATTTCGCATGTTGCAAGATCAATCAAGAGTTGGTCACGTTCTTTTGTTAGTGAGGACACAGTTTTGACGAGGGACTCATCTCCTTTGTTAGACACAGATGCAACAGTGCAATGCTCTGTTGCATGCGTTTCATCAACCCTTTTAGCAAGAAACAAATTCTGTTTTCGGAGCTTTTTAATCTCCTTTTCCAGACTCAATGAGGTACTAGGTTGATCAACCTCATTTAGACATTCTTTCAAACCAAAATTTTCTTCGGCTATGTCTTCAATTTCAGTTTGCATAGCCTCTAATTTATTGTTTTGGACACAACACTTATCAATGAATTGGTCTAAGAGGAGACAAACTTTGTCTTTAGAGAAAGATCGAACCTTTTTCTTGAGCTTATTTACCTCATTGTCGAATCTGAATCGAGTTCACGGAGTGAGCCATAAGACATCGACATTTTGTTTCTTTGTTGACTTTGGAACATCATTGATTGATTGAGAAGAGATGCACATTTTGGCGTCTAATTCTTCCTCAAGGACATCGTCCTCATCGGAATCGGACATGCCCCAAATGGCTGTCATTACTTCATACTTGTATTCTCTTTTAGCAAAATCACGTTTTTCTTTAGATTTGATGTCATTCCACTTAGGACATTCTTTTATTTGGTGACCGTTGTCACCACATTTGAAGCAACCCATAGTGGAACTAGATCTTCTTTTGGGAAAACGTCTTTTGCTAGTATAGTTGTTTGACCTTTGTGAGTTTCGACCATTAATCATGCCAACAATGTTTTTAGTGAACATTGCAAACTCGTCATCTTCATCCTCCTCATCACTTGAGAGAGCATTGAGAGCGAGTCCTTTCCCTTTAGAGCTTTCACTAGAGCGCTTCATGAGAGTTAACTCATGAGCCATGAGTGAGCCCATAAGTTCATCAAGGGACAACAAAGAAAGGTTTTTAGCTTCCTCAATAGTCGTAACCTTCGGTTGCCATTTTTCAGATAAGCTACGAAGGATTTTACGGACTAAATCCTCGGATTCAAAGTTTCTACCTAGACTCTTGAGGTCATTAACAATACTAGAGAAGCGTGAAGACAAACTATTAATTGACTCATCTCTTCCCATGTTGAACATCTCATATTGTTCCATGAGAAGATCAACACGGTACTTTTTGACTTGTGACGTTCCCTCATAAGCAAGATTAAGGGTGTCCCAAATTTCCTTTGCCGAGTCACATCCGAAAATCTGGTTAATCTCTTGTTCACCGATGCCATATTGAAGGATGGACATGGCTTTAGAGTTTTTCTCGACTTTCCTATAATCGGATTTAACATATTTGTCCTCACTTTTGAGGGACTTAGTGCCATCGGCATTAGTCACCTCAATTTTGAGGAGACCCTTTTGAATGATCAACCAACATTCGTAGTCCGTACTTTTGACATAGTGCTCCATGCGGTGTTTCAACCAAGCATAGTTTTCCCCCTTAAAGATGGGAAACTTAGTATGTTTTGAATCGTCCATAACTATAGGATCAACTCTTTGGTTTTAACCAATATCAAGAGCACGAGCCTCTGACACCAATTGAAGAGTTAAGAACGATTGAACACCTAAGAGGGGGTGGGGGTGAATTAGGTGTACCTTGTAAAAATTTTCTCGTTTACTTGGTTAAAAAGAAACACAAGTAAAAACTATTAAGTACTAACTTGAGAAACTTAATGGATAGTAAGTTCACAAGAGGTACAGCAGGTCTATGCAACAGTATGATGAACTGTTGCACAACACTGACAACGAGATAGGTAGATAAAAATGCAAAGGATAAACGAATGTAAAAGTAAATAAACAAACAAGACGATGTTTAAAAATTGGTTCAGCTCCTACTCCGGAGCCTACGTCCAACCGTTATTTTATTACTTGTTTAGAAATTTACTCAAACTTAACTAAACCCCTTACAATGAAAATAACTCGCCAACCTACTCCGGTTGCAATTGCTTAAAGCTACTCCGCTTCAAGACTTTCTCTTGCTCAAAGCTACTCCGCTTCAAGACTTAAAGTTCTATCTCAACGGTTACAGAGTCAGAATCTCAGTGGTTCAATTAAGAACATGGAGATTACAATTAAGACCTAAACACGAGAATCATTGAACATATTCTTTATGCAAATGATTAAGCGTTTAACCGATACTTGGAGATTTTACTGACTTTGAAAAACAAGTGAAGACTTTTGAAAACAGAAAACGGTTTTGCAAATACTTGAAGAACAAAGCTTAAAATGCTGAAATGATTTTGCAAATGTTTTACAATGAGTGTTCTGAAAAGTCTTAGCAATAAATGATAAATGAGATGGCTATTTATAGAAGGGAGAAGTGTGTAAGAGAAGGATCTTTTAACACTTCTCCACTCTAATGTCCATGGGTTTGTAAGTTGTTTATCACTTAAAAATAAAGAGAAACAATCAGGTTGCAAGGCTCAAGGCAGCTGCATTTTTCCAAAGCAAAGAGTGTTTCCCATAAAATTTATGGGAACTCACAATTTCGCCCAAAATGGAAAAAGCAAAAGACCCATTTTTAGCATGAAAATCCACTTGCATTAATAGGATTGGCATCTTTAATTTAGCTTGAAGAATATCCTTTTTGTTCTCAATTGTTCTTCAGATTTGGAAGATGGTATCTTTTAGAAAACAATAAAGCTTTTAGGAAAGAATTTAAACCCTTGTAAGTTTTCCGAAATTCTCCATACGTTGGTACCAGAAACCCTGGTGCAACAAATCCATGTAAATCTGGCATTGACGGTTTTGCAATCACTTATGCATAAAGAGGATATGTTTAACTACCTCGCTTACAACATTCATTCTAGACAATGGGCATGCTTGACTTATCTTTCATCTTGATCATCATTGGGCTTCTTTGAACAATCATTAGATGCTTCAATTTGCTAAACAATTTAACTAAGAAGCAAACAATTAAATGACAATGAAACTTGGCATCATCAACCAAGTGTGTTCTAACAATTGTGAATGGAAATTATGCTAGTCAAGAGATGGTACAAGAGGTTCTGGAAATGCCAACACTGCAGGTTTGTGCCTCATGTTGGTTATGTCAGCCTCTTTCCATTTATGAGAAAACTTATTCCACCTGTATGTTAATCGTCGTCTACTTTGTTGCTCTGAAATTAGAAGGTTAGGTGCTCACGGGTTAATCTGTCATGAGATTAGATGCGTCCTTTATAAATTTTGACATTCAGTTTTGCTAGCTCTGCTTTCATGAACTACTAGTTTGACACCCGTGCGTTGCAACGGGGTAATTAACTTAGTAAAAATTCAGTGCCTCAGCCTCTTTTTCTTTGAGACCCATGATTGATAGGAAATGTAGGCTCCTATGTTTCGAAATATGTGTTGTTTCCTTCTGTCAGATGATATCCCCAAAAACACTTTGAACGATACCCTTTCAGTAACACGAGTCTCATTGTCTCCGTGTATGCCAATATGCCATTGGTACAACATGAGAGGCCAGATAGTGATTACCTCTTCTTACGACATCCAATGGAAGATGTTTTTATTGTAAAGATACCACTAGCCACCTATGATTACACTATGCATTCCGACATCTTTTACTATATTCTCTTATATTCTTTAACTTTGCGAATACTTAATGCTCTGTTACAGGAATCAGGGATCTTAGAACAACTTGACCTAATTTCTGACAAGAGCATACTGTGGACTGATTATGGGATTCCCTCCCTTGCTAAAACAAGGTTCAATATACTCTCCAGCTTCACCTATTTCTTCGCTGCTGATGGAGAATTTAAATATTTTCCTGCCTGTTTAATAGATCTCCTGTAAAGTTTCAGATCTTCATTTCATATAATTTGTTTTCTCCAGCTCAATATACATGAAACACAACACAGAGCATGATGCACCCTATTGGAGAGGAACAATATGGATGAACATGAGTTATATGATTCTCTTCGCTCTCAAATACTACTCCCAAGGTACACTGTACATAATAAATCCTATAGAAATACTTCACTTTGGTGCCTTGAAGATTGAGCTGATTCTAGTTTAGTGCGGTTTCACAAATTTTACTTTAAATGTTTAAGCTTTGAATGCATTTGATAAGGCTATGGTCGTATTACATATATCAAAATAAACGTAAATTACTACTAACTAATAGCTAGCGGTAAGAAGGGTTTGTAGACACCTCAAAATGTCTACCTAGCATTATGGGTACCCAAGGATGAACTCAAATTTAATGACTAAATGAAAATTGACAATGTTACAATTTATGACTTTTTACGCTTATTACCCGAAAAACCACTTAAAATAGCCTGGAACCAATATTGAGCTCTTCATTTTACTCTCAGTCCGACAACCCATTTGATTACTTATTACACAAAATCTCATTTGAAGACGGGCGATATCCGTCACAAGCTTGTGACGGATACCATTTCCTCTCACAAAATGCCCATTAAGAGGTGAGTGGGAAGCACATGAGGGGTGCCCCACCTTGTCCCCTCTCCCTTTTTGTGAGAGGTCACAAGCTTGTAACGGAATTAACCAGGGGCGAAGCCACCTAGTAGCAAAGGGTGGCGGTCGCTACCCCAAACTTAAAAAAAATGGTTTAGAAGACAGATTTTTGCTACCTCTAATATTGCTGAATAGCTAATAAATAAATGTTATCTCATTAAGTATACAATAGATATTCTGATTCAATGGTAAAGACTTTTATTTCCAGCTTGGCGACTAGAATTTGTATCATAAAAGGATTGTACATTGGATGTACTACATTATATTTAATAACTTTTTGAGTTTTAGTGTATTTTTTCCGAGCACTATAAAGTTTATAAATAACATTTTAGTTTTATGATGTCAAAAATCAAATATTTTTGAGCTTATATGTAATTTTTTTGAGTTATAATGTAACTTTTTGAGATTAAAGTTTAAGTAAATAAACTAAAAAATTTTAAAATAAAACTCAAAAATTTTAGATTAAAACTCAAAAACTTTATCTTAATGCTCAAAAACTATATCATCTGATGTACTACATTAGATGTATAATCCACCTTATTGGTATCATTGTCAAACTTCAATTCCTCGTATATCCTAAAGGAATTTAGATCCTCTCCATTACCTTCTCTCCATTATCTATCTAATACAACCATACTAGTTTTCATGTCCGTGCGTTGCACGGATATTAAAATAAGTTGCGAGGAGTCTATTGATCGAACACGAAAGAGGGGGTGAATTGAGTATTAAAAACGATGCCCACTTTTTCGAAATATATTATGTAAGATTAATTATTTGATTTTATTGATTAAAATCAACTAATTAATTTACTAATAATAAACGCAAAATCTAAATAACAAAAATAAAGAGAAAGAGAAAGAGAGACACACAAGATTTTTGAAGTGGTTCAGTTTCACAAGTCGAAACCTACGTCCACTATTCTCGATTAATAATTTTTAGTACCTTTCTACGGATTACAAAAATTATCAATCCACTCGTATAATCAACAATATGATTATAACTCAGATTGAGTATCGCTAAATACTCTAGATTGTTCTTACGTTAATAAGAAAAGTACAACGATAAATACTAATCTCACGTTATGCGAGTGAGTATAATATCTTTGTGTACTTAGTATCCTACAACGATTTCCTTTGAGTGATTGACAAATATGATGCGCAACTTTTGTATAAGCAATTTGTAAAATAAGAATTAAAGTTCAAATAATTTTTGCTTAAATATTTTTCTCTTGAAAGTTGTAGATGTGTGTCACCAATAATGGTTGAATGAAGAGAGGTATTTATAGTTGTTCGAAATTAGGGTTTAGAATATTCTGGAAGGCGTGAAACCTTAAATAACTTGACGAAAAAGTAGGAGGCTAGGGTTTAGAGGTTTCGGCCTCTAGGGTTTTGGCCGGTCCAATATTGGGCTCTCATGAGTCCAACTTGGCCTCCACTTATTCACAACAAATCGAGATAGAATTTAGTTGAAACCCTAGGTTGCATGACGACATAAATATCGTGCTACAAACCAATAGTACATCCAACTTAAATTCTAATTAAATAATTCCAATTATATAAATACTCTCTTATTGTTATAAAACATTAAAAATATATTTTCCAAAAATTAACGCATCATTTTTGTCTAGCAGTAAAGTTATGGCTATGAGGTCATAACTTTACTAACCTTTAAAACAAATAAAGTAAAACCATTACCGGATGACGACCTATACTATCTAATCTTCAGTAGATCTTCAGTAAACGAATCGTCTCTTCACAAGTCTCTCATCTTGAGTCTTGTGTTTGTTATTTGATCTTGATCTTGAATATTACGATCAAATGTCTTTGAAGTTGTACCTCCTTGGTCCAAACTTCAAGCTTGCTTCTTTTTGAAGTTATACCTCCTTGGTCCAAACTTCAAGCTTGCGTCATTGTAATTGTTCCTTTCTATATTAAGACTTGAGCACACAATTACACGCATATGTTTATAATATTAAGTCCACATACAAATCATTACTGTCATTATCAAAACAGCTAATTAGGACTAAAGGTCCAACAAATTCCCCCTTTTTGATGATGACAAGTCTCCTATGATTTGTGTCTAAGTCTAGTTCCCCCTCAACATAATACTTCCCAAATTATAGAACAGTTGAGCGCAGAAACTAATAATCTTTTCAAAATTATAACTATAGAACGCCTTGAGAGAATTAATTTGAGACGGTCGCAAATCATAAAAACAATTCCCCCTCTTGGCATCATTGAAAAGATGAGAACAAACATAAAACAACTAGAATAATATATTATGAGACAAGAATTAATCATGAAAAACATAGCATATTAAACGCAATCTAGTTCTTAATTAGCATAGTAATATTATAAACCTGCAATCACACAAGGAATAAAATGCGGAATTGAAAAAGCTAATATCCATAAGAATGGACTTTTATTGTGAGCAAAGGAATTAAAAAGATAAGGCTAGGTTGGAAATGTGGATGGGTAGGGTGATATGGTCACGGGTGGTAGGGGCTCGGTGGTCAAGACCTTGGACGGGTCCGAAACTCCAAATCCTCGAGTCGTGCGTGACAATGGTCTAGGAGCGCAGCTTGAGCAGCTAATCGAGTGTCGAAATTAACAATCCTCAAAGTCATAGCTTTAACTGCTTCATATATCGTATACATCTCAGACCTCATTTCCTTTCCCGATTGCAAAAGCTCATCACCAAACTTAACCAAACTATCCATACCTTCCCTCATATGAGTAGATTCAGAGTGTGTTCGCACGGCTGCCTTTAGAGCGGTGTCGACCTGCGTGTCCAACCGTGACAACATGGTGTATAATCGCGTCGGGCTAACACTACTCGGTCCACTAGTATCAACTCTCATTTTCTTTGTAATGAGATCAAACAACTCACATAATTTCTTGTCTTGCTCATTAATCCTTCCAAGAATAGAAGTAAAATTTGATTCCATCTTAGAATCCAACATCTCTAAACTAACATTGCTTTTTCCTCTTTTTTCTCCTTTTTCTCCTTTTGTTTCAAAACACAATTCCGGGCCATTAATAGCAATCTTCATATAAGATAAATAAAGATCATTCATCTCATCACTGGCAATAACTCCATAGCTATGTTTCCCAATAACTCCTTTCTTTTCTAAAATACGAGAAATCCAATTTTCATACGGCAAACTCAAAGTAGAAGCTAAATCGTCCATCTTAGCCGTTACACTAACTTGTATAATTTTATGAAACACAAGCTTAGGTAGACTAACCTTTTCTCCTTCAAGCCAAGCCTTCATAATAATCATCTCGTGAACCCCAAATTTATCTCGACCTTCTTTTCGTGGAACAATCGTAGTCCAAATAAAGGTCAAAAAGAATTTCAAAGAAGGCGACAATTTATTTGTTAAGATTGTTTCAGACGAAGTCGCATCTTGTTTGAAATACCGTTTCACTACTAATCTCTCATCAGGCGACATACTTCCCCATTCTACGCTTGGATTAATTTCGATTCCCTCTCTAGGAACTCGAGCCAAGTCGCAAAAATCACCAATTGAGACACGTATAGATGTCTCATTAACCACGGCAAGTAAATTTCCTTCCTTAAATTGAACAGTAGCATAAAATTGATATACCTCAATAGGAAAGACTGGGCCACTTACAGCAACAATATTCTCCCAACCTTGATCTTTGAGAAAATTCCTAAAGAACTCAAGTGCTTTATATTGCTTTAACCAATCAACCGAATATACTCGTCCTGCGTGAATGCGGTATTGAGCAACTTGATTGATATTCCTTCGTTCTACTTGAGTTAATCGAAGATTATTCAGTCCATTGTTAGTGTAATCATCCATATGTTGTGTGTAAAGAACACGTGAAGAACCATCTTGAAGTATATAGCTCTCAGTTTTCGAGCTTACCTCAGTTTTCGAAACCAATTTTCCTTTACCTTTAAACAACCTTCTCTTCTTGCTAACTATAGGTAAATTGGCGGTGTCGGTGTGGTCGGCGGCGGACCGAGGTGACCGTGAACCGGTCTCGGGTGGCGTGACGGAGCGGGTGGTTCTCACGGGTGATCGGGTTACCTTCTTTCCAACAACAACGGGTTTCTTGGATTGAAAACGGGTTGTAGGATGATTTGCCATTATTAATTTTGAAGGGTTTGAAGAAGTATTAGGGAAGTAGATGATTAAATTGATGAGAATTATGGAGGGGTTAAGAGGGTTTAAATAGTATTAAGTAGTTTGTGTTTTGGTAACAATAGAATTCTAAGGAAAGAAAATAATACCAATTTATATAAATTTTTTTTTTTTCGGTGCCTCTTTTTTTTCGGCAACTTTTCCTTTTTTTTGGCACAAATTTTTATTTTTTATTTTTGGTTATCTCCTTTTTCTTATATGATAAGAATAGGAAAAGAATCCTATTTGTTTTGAGATAAGGAAAGAATCTTTTTTGTTGGTGTTTAGGTAGGATTGTGAGGAGGTGGTTACAAGAATATGATAAAGATAGAGATTTGTGTAGGAATATAATAAGATAGAAATATCTTTATTATATTTAGGCATTTTATTGTAGATTTTGTCGAATTTTTGTAAGAATATGTGAATATACAGAATATTAAATATTACCATACACATAAACAAGATATATCACATAGAATAAACATTATTTAACATAATTAAACTTGCAACAAAACATACGGACACAATCGTACAATCTCATCTTCCTAGCCAGTCATTCAGGTTCCTAGACATAATTACGAAGGATTTAATTATTGCTAATTAAACCAATCTCTAGTCTCAATAACTCAAAGCGTTTTCTAGCTAACGACTTAGTCAAGATATCAGCCCATTGCCTTTCGGTACTACAAAATTCAAGTGAAATGTTGCCCTTTTCTACATGATCTCGTAGAAAATGGTGTCGAATATATATATGTTTGGTCCTCGAGTGCTGAGCAGGGTTCTTAGAAATTACTATAGCACTCGTATTGTTACACATAATAGGCATACGGCCTACATTTATACCATAATCACATAGTTGTTGCTTTAACCAAAGTAATTGAGAACATACCAGTCCAGCAGATACATACTCGGCTTCAACAGTAGACATTGCAACTGAATTTTGTTTCTTTGATCCCCATGTGATGATACACGGTCCAACAAACGTTGCATACCCAGAAGTACTTTTCCTATCTAAAGAGCATCCTGCATAATCTGCATCTGAATACCCTACCAGATCGAAATTACACTCAAGTGGATACCATAAGTACAAATTTGATGTACCAATTAAATATCACAAGATACGTTTAACTGCAATCATATGTAACTCTTTAGGACACGATTGATATCGCGCACAGACACATACACTATACATTATATCATGACGACTTGCAGTTAAATATAAAAGTGAACCAATCATACCTCGATATGTAGTCTCATCGACACACTTACCATGTTCATCTATAGTCATATTCTTATCAGGTACCATAGGTGTATCGTAAGATTTTGTATTTTCCATACCGAATTTTCGAATTAGTTCCTTGATATATTTTTGTTGGTGAATCTTTATACCATCCTTTGTTTATTGAATTTGTAAACCGAGAAAGTACTTCAATTCTCTCATCATGCTCATTTCAAACTCAGAAGTCATTAGATCTGAAAAATACTTGCACAATTTTCCATTAGTAGAACCGAATATTATATCGTCTACATAAATTTGCACAACAAGTAAATTAGAACCCTCGGATTTTAGGAACAAGGTTTTATCGACAGATCCTCTTTTAAAATTATTTTGTAATAATAACTTGGATAATCTGTCATACCATGCCCTTGGAGCTTGTTTCAAACCATATAAAGCTTTGTCTAATTTATAAACGTGGTTTTGAAACTTGCTATCTAAAAATCCGGGAGGTTGTTCTACATAAACTTCTTCTTACAAATAGCCATTAAGAAATGCAGTCTTAACGTCCATTTGGAATAATTTCATTCCTTTATGAGCAGCAAAGGCAATAATGAGACGGATAGCCTCAAGTCTTGCTACGGGTGCAAAGGTCTCGTCATAACTAGTCATGCCTTGTTTCTTGTAATAAGTCCTGCATCGTCCAGCTTATTTCTGAACACCCATCTTGTACCAATAACAGTTCGATCACTAGGTCGTGGCACTAAGTGCCATACCTTATTGCGTTCGAATTGTTGAAGCTCATCTTGCATAGCAGTTATCAAATCAGGTTCAGCAAGAGCTTCTTTGATATTGGTAGGTTCAATAATTCAAGGACCTTCTAGTTTTAATGCCTTGTTCTAGATCCCCTAGGATTTTGTCCAAAGGGTGAGAGCTTTGATGTTTCCACTTTTTGAGAACTCTAGGCTCATTATCATTTGATGAACTCGCACCATCTGCAGACGAGGAATCATGACTTGTTCCCCCTGAGTTAGACTCGGGATTTTCTTCAGAAGTATCACTACCTTTATTAGAATTATCATGATTTGGATCGGAAGTTACAACATCATTAGGTATAACTTCAAGATCTTTTTCCTTATTTAAGGAAGAGTCAATAGTATTATTAACTACGGACTCACCACTTCCCTTAGGATCATTTGCAGAGTTATCTAGTTCATCATTGATACCTTGAATATCTTCATCTTCATTTAAAGGATCATTTCTTGCTAAAAAGAAATCGGGCTCATCTGGATCCTCTTCTTCCTGTTCAACTTTATCAAGCACATTATCTTCGTCAAAGCGAACATGAACACTTTCTTCTATGCGCAAGGTTCTTTTATTGAACACTTTGTAAGCTTTACTATGATCCGAATATCCCAGAAAAACAGCTTCGTCACTTCGGGGGTCAAATTTTCCTAAATTGTCTTTTCCATTATTGTGAACAAAGCATTTGCTCCCGAAGCAACGGAGATGTGATATATTGGGTTTTCTCCCTCTTAAAAGTTCATAGGGAGTCTTTTTCAAAATAGGTCGGATCATAGCTCAATTATGCACATAGCATGCGGTACTAACAGCTTCAGCCCAAAAACTTCTAGGAAGGCCACTACACAAAAGCATAGTACGAGCCATATCCTCTAGGGTTCGATTCATACGTTCCAAGACATCATTTTGTTGTGGGGTACGTGGTGCGGAGAAATTATGCCCCACACCATTTTCCCTACAAAATTCTATAAACAATTGATTATCAAATTCCGTGTCGTGATCCATCCGAATCGAAATTAGCTTTTTATCATATTTATTTTGGGCAAGCTTCATTAATGCCACAAATTCATCGAAAGTTTCATCTTTATAGGAAAGAAAGATTGGCCAGACATACCTTGAGTAATCGTCGACTAGAACAAATATGTACTTTGATCCACCACGGCTTCTAACTTTCATAGGTCGACATAAATCCATGTTTACCAACTCAAGTGGTCGTTTAGTGCTAACTACTCTTTTAGGTTTAAATGAGGATCTAACATGTTTCCAGCGGGCACATGAGTCACACATTTTCTCTTGCTCGAATTTAATTGAGGGCAAGCCTTCAACTAAATCCATAGACTTAAGTTTCTTTAAAATAGTTGGACTAATGTGTGCAAACCTCTTGTGCCACAAGCAAGACTCATCTAGGGTTACTTTCATACACGAGAAGGAATTTGTATTGATAACATTTAAGTCAATCATATACACATTATTCGTACGGTGACCCTCAAGTAAAACATTACTAGTACCTTCAATTACGATACGACAAACATCGGCATGAAAAACAACTTTGTTACCTTTGTCACATATAAAGAAATACTAAGTAAGTTATGTTTAAGACCACTTACCAGATATACGTTATCGATTGAATGAGAGGTTGAAATTCCAATTTTTCCTACTCCAATAATCCTACCCTTCTTGTTATCTCCAAAAGTAACCTTGCCACTAAAGAAGGGCTCTAGTGAAAGAAAAAGATTTCTGTCTCCTGTCATGTGTCTCGAACACCCACTGTCGAGATACCATAGATTATTTTCTTTCACCATTTCCTGCATATGAATCAGATAAGGCTTTTATGTACCCAAGCTAAGTTGGGTCCTTTATGGTTAGTAACTCTGTAAATTTGATCATTTCTAACCCATACTTATCTTATTATTCTTTTGGCTTTAACATAGGGTTGCCTCGGTCTTTGTCTAACAATCGGAACATAAGGTACTCTCGGTTTTGTTCTAACAAAAGTAGCTCTAGGTCTAATACCTTCATGAGACACTATAGGTTTAGTGTTATGAACCTTAGACTTAAATGTATGATTTTGATTCTCATTTATTTTGTCTGATTTTGGAGGAACAGATGAGTAATCGAAAGCCATATCATAAGTCCATTTAAACTCATTATTACGTTCTTCATTGTTGTTAGATTCATCTATAATTGAGACATCATCTTCCACTATGAAATCACAAGTCTTAACAGATTCGACATTCTTTTGCTTATCCAAAGCAAGTTTGACACAATTGACTTGAATATGTCCAGTATAGCCACAGTAATTGCAAATCACGTATTCTGGAAGATTAACATATTTTCTTTTTATGAAATCGTGATCAGAAGGATTAGATTTGCATTTATCATGGTCTCTACAGCTATAGCATTCATGACCAAGTCCCATCTTCATGTTATTATCAGATTGTTCAGTAAGGAAGTTTAAAGCCTTTGTGCTTCCTTCCCACTTATCATGAACTTTTCGTGCATGTAAGAGTAATTCTTTCAAGGACTCAATTTCTTTTTCACATTTCGAATGATCTACACTTGAATCCTTGGAAGAGTTACCTTTCTCAAAATCATCACGAAATTTATCAAAACGTTCATTCACGTTTCACATTTTCACGTTGTTTCTTAAGTTCAGACATACTATCACTAGCTTCTTTCAATTGCTTAGAGAGAAATGTAATTTCTCTCTTATGTTCGAAAATCACACTATCTTTGTCATTAAGTTCATCTTTTAAAATCTCATTGACTTTCTTCAGCTCGGAAGTTATAGCATCACTAGCTGTAACTTTAGCTTGAAGATGCTTAATGTTGAGTTTGAGCTCTGAAGTTATGGCATCATTAGCCTTAACTTTTGATTCAAGAGCGTTTTTCTCAGCATTTGTCATGTCTAAAGTTATAGTTGGGGTAGCCATAACTTTAGACTTGAGCTTTTTGGCTTTAGCTATTAGAAGTTGGTTTTCCTCAACAATGTCTAGAATTTGTTCCTTAAGGTCTCTTAACTCTAATTTCTGTTCATGACAATAATCAAGGGTTTCTTCAAAGGTCTTAATTAAAGCACTCTTAGAAAAATTCTTAACTTGCTTTTTAAGTTCAAGAAAGCTTACATCTTCATCCTCTGAATCTGAATCTGAATTTTCAACAAGACACATCTCGGCATTAAAAGCATTACTTTCATTGTCGCTGTCGGAGAATAGGTCATGACTGACGTTTCTTAGGCAAAGATTTGCCGTTTCTTCTTCATCTTCGGATTCACCATCTTCAGAATCCAAGTCTCCCCAATAGTATGCCATCATAACTTGCTTGAATTCCTTCTTTGTCTTTTATTTTCTTCCATGTGGGGCAATCTTTGATCATATGATCATTATCACCACACTTGAAGCATCCACGGTTAGAGAAGGACCCTTTTGACTCAGAAGTTTTCTTGGAAGTTTGCTTTGATTTGTTATTTGTTTTTTGTTTTTTTTTTTTTTTGATTGAAGGATTTTTTTCTTAAGTCGTTTAACAAACAACATGGTTTCATCTTCAATATTTGAAGAATCATTAATCTTGCTAGACTCAGCCTGTAAGGCCATCTTTTTGCTTGTACTAGATTCCTCCTCATCCTGATTCAGAGTAATCTCGTGAGCCATTAAGGTTCCGAGTAGCTCCTGATAGGATAACGAAGTTAGGTCCTTACATTCCTCTATAATAGACACTTTATGTCTCCATCTGCGAGACATACTTCTAAGAATTTTCCTAGCAATTTCCTCGGAGTCAAATGTTCTTCCTAAATTCTTTAGCTCATTAATGATACTAGAAAAGCGAGAGGACATGCTGTCAACTGACTCGTTTTGCTCCAAGGCAAACAGCTCGTATTTTCGCATCAATAATGCCATACGTTCGTTTTTGACAACAGCGGTTCCCTCATAGGCTAATTCTAGACCATCCCATATTTCCTTGGCAGATGAACTGGTTGAGAAACGATCGAATTCAGTTGAAATCATACCGTTTTGCAATAAGCTTATTGCTTTTGAATTCTTCTCAGCCTTTTTATAATCTGCCTCAATATAGTCCTCTTCCTTCTTTTCGACGGTAGTGCCTTCAGTGGTTGCAAGTAAGATCTTATTAGGACCATTCTTGATAATCAACTAGCACTCCCAATCGTTACCCTTAATGAAATGGGTCATCATATTCTTCCATAAACCATAGTTCTTCCCATTGAATATAGGACACTTAAGGTGTTTGGAATCCATTTGATAAAAAATAAATGCAACGGAAAAACGATAAATAGACTTAAAAAAAAGATCAGACTCTAGCTGTTAGGCTATCAAAAGCACGTGGCTCTGATACCAATTGAGGAGTCTATTGATCGAATACGAAAGAGGGGGGAGGGGCGGGGGGTGGGGGAGGGGGAGGGGGAGAGGGGGTGAATTGAGTATTAAAAACGATGCCCACTTTTTCGAAATATTTGATGTAAGATTAATTATTTGATTTTTTTGATTAAAATAAACTAATTAATTTACTAATAATAAACGCAAAATCGAAAAAACAAAAATAAAGAGAATGAGAAAGAGAGACACACAGGATTTTTGAAGTGGTTCAGTTTCACAAGTCGAAACCTACGTCCACTATTCTTGATTAATAATTTTTAGTACCTTTCTACGGATTACAAAAATTATCAATCCACTCGTATAATCAACAATATGATTATAACTCAGATTGAGTATCGCTAAATACTCTAGATTGCTCTTACGTTAATAAGAAAAGTACAACGATAAATACTAATCTCACGTTATGCGAGTGAGTATAATATCTTTGTGTACTTAGTATCCTATAATGATTTCCTTTGAGTGATTGACAAATATGATGCGCAACTTTTGTATAAGCAATTTGTAAAATAAGAATTAAAGCTCAAATAATTTTTGCTTAAATATTTTTCTCTTGAAAGTTTTAGATGTGTGTCACCAATAATTATTGAATGAAGAGAGGTATTTATAGTTGTTAGAAATTAGGGTTTAGAATATTCTGGAAGGCGTGAAACCCTAAATAACTTGACGAACAAGTAGGGGGCTAGGGTTTAGAGGTTTTGGCTTCTAGGGTTTCGGCCGGTCCAATATTGGGCTCTCATGAGTCCAATTTGGCCTCCACTTGTTCACAACAAATCGAGATAGAATTTAGTTGAAACCCTAGGTTGCATGACGACATAAATATCGTGCTACAAACCAATAGTACATCCAACTTAAATTCTAATTAAATAATTCCAATTATATAAATACTCTCTTATTGTTATAAAACATTATAAATATATTTTCCAAAAATTAACGCATCATTTTTGTCTAGCAGTAAAGTTATGGCTATGAGGTCATACCTTACTAACCTTTAAAACAAACAAAGTAAAACCATTACCGGATGACGACCTATACTATCTAATCTTCAGTAGATCTTCAGTAAACGAATCGTCTCTTCACAAGTCTCTCATCTTGAGTCTTGTGTTTGTTATTTGATCTTGATCTTGAATATTACGATCAAATGTCTTTGAAGTTGTACCTCCTTGGTCCAAACTTCAAGCTTGCTTCTTTTTGAAGTTATACCTCCTTGGTCCAAACTTCAAGCTTGCGTCATTGTAATTATTCCTTTCTATATTAAAACTTGAGCACACAATTACACGCATATGTTTATAATATTAAGTCCACATACAAATCATTACTGTCATTATCAAAACAACTAATTAGGACTAAAGGTCCAATAAGTTGCAACTATAATTTATTATTGCACTATTTATTTTAGTTTTAAAACTCTAATTATTGTGCATCTAATGTTTGATATACTATTCTTTTAGATTTCAGTCAGTTATTAACTTTAACATCATATCTATATTGAGAAGTAGTAGAGAATAACAATATGTCTTGATTATCAAGACCTTGTTGAGTTAGGAAATGGGAGGGAAACAAAAGCATGCAAAATTCCTGGTTTAGTTAGCAAATGAGGTATAAGGGAAATGGGGAAGGAATGGAGGGTTCCAAACAATACACCCGAGACAATATAATCGAGTTTGGTGTATTACAATCGTTCTCATCATGCAAAAAAAAAAAAAAACTCAATTAAAAGGTAATGATATAATTTTGACATGATATGTACTCCCTCAATTTTGATCCAGTGTTCCCACATTCAATTTTCGTACAATCTAATCCAATGTTTCCCTTCCGTACTTTGTAATTTCCAAGAATATCGCCACAAAAAAACACTATAAAGTCGTTCCACATTAATATTTAGGGTTAATTGATGAGAATAATCCAAACTATTATCCATCTTCTGAAAATAATCCCAACTAAGATTTATCCTATAATAAACTCAACTTTTGATGTTATATTCTCAAACTAGTCTAGACGACTGGCTACCTGTTTAACAGGTTATTTCTTTTTCACTTTGACCTAACATATAATTAACATATCTCCTTCTCTAGAATCATTCGCCATTCACCCTTCACTAACCCAACTATCACTCCGCCGCCAGATCTCAACACCAAACTCTCGTCACGGGCGACCACCTCTCACCATCATAGTCGGCGGCCGCCGGAGACTTCCCCTACACCTTTCAAGCCAGAACCACTACACCCCCTATATTAACATTATCACCAAGCTCCACCAATTGAACCGTCACAACAACCGACTCCATGTCGGAATCGAACTAACCACTAACTATTCAACCACCAAAATGAACTGCAATTGCAACGATTTGGGGAGCTTTGGGAACTTGTTCTTTATTTAAATCAAAAGTACCATGAAAGAATTTGGGGTTAGGCACAAGCTCACTTAAACTTCATTTGCATTTGTGGAGATTCACTTTTTTCCAATCAAGCAGATGCTATCATAGTATGAGATGTCTACTAAGCATGTAAGAAAAATAGTCCATGTTCTTTTTAACCGGTGATTATTGGTTTTGTACCATAAATTGAATGAGTATTGCCTCAAATAACTATGCAGTATGTTGCGAAATTTCACAAAATAATCGCGATGGCCAGCAAAGGCGTCTACATTAACAAACCAAGCTCATCAATTCGATACTTTATGCTCAAATACTAACAAAAAAATTGGGTATTTCAGGAGAATTTTTAGGATTTGGGAATTGGTTTTTCTGGGTTGATTTGGTTGGGATTTTGAAAGGTTTGAGATTGGTTCAAAATTGCTATGTCATTAAAGGGTGTTATTGGTTTGAGATTGAGATTTCAGGGAAGGTTTGACATAATGGTGATTGATGATGTGAAGGTTTGTCATTGAAGGGGAAGATGTTAGGTGTAGAGTAGGTGGTGGTGGTCCGGAGAGGGGGTGACAGCTCTAGGAGTGTTACGGTGGTGGTGATATCTCTCTAGGAGTGTTATGGTGATGATCCGTTGAGGGGATGATGGTGGTGGCAGTAAAGAGGAATGAGAAGAGAATCCTGGCAGTAATGGTCTATAAGAGAGGATGATTTACAATAACAATAATGTCTTTGCCACATAAGTGCCACTTCATGCCACATCATTTACACATAAGCATTAACCTGAAACAACAGGTTAACTATAGGTAAATAATTGGATGAGTCTATTTTGAGAATAAGGTATTCAATGTTGGGTTTATTTTGAGTTAAAATGTAGTTGAGATTATTTTGAGAAGGATAGCAATAGTTTGGATTATTCTTATCAAATAACCCTAAAATTTATGCGCCAACCCAAGGGAGCATTGGATTGGATTGAAGGGAAATAACATTTGATTGCTTAACCCTCTCTCTCTAAAAAAAACCCTCTCTCTCTCTAAAAAAACTCTCTCTAAAAACCTAGCCTCCATTATTATTCGGGGGCTTCCATCGATCATCCATCGATGGTAAGCCCCTCAAAAGCTTTCTTAAACAACTAATTTTATGCAGATCTATTTTATTTTCAATAATAGTCTCCCTTTTGGTGAGATCTGTTGTTCCGTCCCTTCTTTCGGGATTTTTCCATTTTTTCGTGGGATTGTTATCAATAAAATAAGTTTTAATCGACGGAGAGATTATCAGATTTGTTTCGTGGATGAATACATCAAGACGGCTACACTGTTTCCCTCCATCAAGAAGGATGCAAAGACATCGATTATTCATAGATTCAAGAAATTTATGATTTTGGAGCGCGGTACCATTACGATATTTAGATAGTTATTTTGAATGTATTTTTTACGTTAGCAATCTTGATTTTCCTTTGTCTATTTGTTATCTTCATTGTAACCTACGCTTAGTTGATTATTAATGAGATGACAATTTCAAAAAAAAAAAAAAAACATTTGATTGCTTAGTTTTGTCTCTAGCAAAGAAAGAAAATAGAGTTTATATACATAATAATTTAAAGGTTTTTAACCTATATTTATATTATTTGCCGGGTTCTTATTTTCATATAATACACTTTTCAAATAAAATTTATCTGTTACCTTCTCCAGTCAATATCTCACTTTACCCATCTTTTTCCATATCAAACCCTTTCCACCCAACTAACCAACCATCAAACTCATCAGAATCAACCCTAACCTTATTCCTGAACAACCCCCGCCCTCACATATGAATATATTTTTCTCTCTCCTAAATCACATTCAAAAACGTCAATGAATAGTCCTACCCTTCGAGACAGTTTTTCCCTTCCTCCAAAATCCGCCTCCACCCCTTGGGAAAATAAAGAACACCCACCATAAAAACAGTCCTCACCCCATAAGTTTCATGTGCCACCCATAAAGAGTAGTTTCAACTATGTTTATATAATATAACTATGATTAATTTTGATTCATACAATTGAGGGGTGTACGGTGAGAGTTATTGGAATGGATTTTTTTCATTTCCAAAAGGCTCAACCAAACATCCCCTTAAAATGAACCAAATAGCCAAAAAAAAAAGTATGAGATTAGGAATTCATACCTCCATGATACCACGCTCCATCATATACCATTCCGACCTTATAAGTCAAATAACCCCTGATAAAGTTTGTTTTGATATTTAAATTTATAAATCTTAATATATTATAGTTTCAAATTTGATCTAATTAAACTATCATACACTTGTTGAATTATTATCAGTTTATCACACTTGTGCAGTAATAAATTACTCCTTCCACTCCAAGTCAATGTACCTATTTGCTTTTTGAAGATCAAACTTTGTAAAATGACCGTTTGTTCATTTCAAAATATAAAATTTTGAAAGATAAAGCAAACATTTTAGTTTTGTTATGTAATATCTTTCATAATTATATTTTTGATTAAAAAAAAAACTCTATGTATAAAGGAAGAAAAATACGTTTAAAGTGTCACTTCGAGAACCACCCAAAAATATTTGGATATGCGCACTAAGGTTCGAGTATAGGCAATAACTTGACGTGAATGGTTGTGATTGAAAAATTGCATTTCGAAGAAAGCTTTATCCCCCAGTGTACATTATTTGTATGAATATTTCATAATATTTATATATTTTTTATGCGAAACTTGTAAAATATAATAATAGTCATGTATATATAGTATCCTCTAAGTCATTATATATCATAAAATTAATTAAAAACATATAAATCATGAGATGTAAGGAGTTTTATTCCACAAAAAAAAATATAATCGATCATAATATTTTTATTGAAAATAATAACAAAATAGTTTTGAGTTTAATGCGGTCTTATATAGATTTAAATAATATAATATAATAAAGTAACAACAAATGTCGAAGTGTATTGGGAGGTAAATAACTTTAGAATTGATAGGAGAAATACATATATCAGTAGAAAAAAAAAATACTCCGTATTATGTGTAATTAAGAATGACATTAGAAATAACAACAGATGTAGGAGCATATTTCAGCGTTCATTTTGCTTTTTATATAAACAAATTTCAGTCATTTGTATTATGCAAATAATGAGTGTACAAATATTAAAGAGTAGTTTGTTAATTCCAATAGGAAAATTGTAAGTAATTAGTTATTTTCTACTTCTAATAGAAAAATTGTAAAATAATTAATTATCTCCTAATTTAATAGAAAAATTCTCAAAAAAAATCTTAATTAATTATTTTCTACTTCTAATAGAAAAATTGTAAATAACTAAATATCTCCTATTTCTAATAGGAAAATTCTCAAAAAAAAGCCTCTTTTAGTTATATATATTGATTTTAATATATTTTCTCTCACCATCCATTAAACCTTTATTTTTATGAAACGATTACAAGCGTTGGATCATCACAATATTTGATCCGGACCGTTGATAAGAAATGGATGTCTATTTCTTTTGAGGAAATGGAGAGAATCCGGACCGATCCCAAAGGGTGGTGCTCATTCATGGACGAGTTTCACTCATCCATGGACGTAAATGACAATAATACCCCTTTTATTTTAATGATTTTATTTTAATACCCTTTTGAGCCTCTCTCTTCTTCATTTACTCTTTACTCTCTCTAACTACAAACCACTAACCTCTACACGGCAGCCACCATCCACCGTCGTCTCCCTTGTCGTCTCCCTTGCGCCACCGGCCGGTCTTGACGGCCTCCTCAGACCGGCCATCAGATAATCTCACAGATCCGTCTCCCAATGATCATCTTAATCAGGTCGATTTCTCGTCACTTTTCGCCCTTTTCTCTCTTTGTTTCATCAAAACAAAAGAGAAAGAAAAAAGAATTTATAGAAATGGGTATGTCAACTTATTGCAGCCTTAATCCATGAAACTAGTATAAAAGAGCTTGAAGAAATGGTGAAAAGAAAGTAGTAGCAAATTGAAAACAAGCAATTAGCAGCACCATTCACGTAGTAGCAAATTGAAAGGGAAGCAATTGAAAACAAGCAATTGAAAAGATGCAGTAGCAAATTGAACTACAGCATTCCCAATTTCCCATTCACGTACACCACTGTACAACTATTGTCAAGCAATTGAAAACATGCATTAGCAAAGTTTTAATTGACAATTATTTTTACAAACCCTAATTTTATTAGTCTAATTAATCTACCTATAACATCGTTAATGAAGTAAATAAACAAGAGATTATTACTTGATCGACATAAGAACTAGCATAGTTGATTAATCTACAAATTTGATTAATTTTGTGCAAAAGGCAATTAGAGAGTGTTTGTTTCTTTGTTTTGTGGGAGAAGGGTAAGGTATGGAAAACAAATGGCAAAAAGTCCGTGAATAAGTAAAATGCGTACATGAATGAGCAACTACGATCCCAAATAGCACAATACTACAAATACCATACAAACACACGTGAAACGGGGGGGGGGGAATTATATACCGAGAGAAGCACACAAGAACAAAGCGACTCAAATAAATCAAACTAGATCCAATAATTCAATACTCTGTACAAACCGTCTCAAATATACTACCCCAGTTTCAAAATCAAACCATTCACATAAATTGTCCCAGTTTCCATACAAGCGCATAAAAGCCAATAATTTACGATGAAGTCGATTATCATTAATAGTCAACATCCAGATAGGCTTGAGGGTATCAGATTCAAATAAATTTTTCTTTACTCTTTCTTTTTATCTAATACTTTTATTTTGTCTTTTATTTATTTTCTCTATTTATTGTATTGACTAACCTAGTTTATTTGTCGTCTTGTATAAAATTGTATAAGGCCCTGTTCTTTTGGTGAAAAACAGATCGATCTCGAATCGAATCGAATCGAATCGAACTTATAGGATCGAATCGAATCGAATCGAACTTATAGGATCTCGAATCGAATCGAACTTATTGGATCTGAACTGAACTTATAGGATTTGAACCGAACTGAACTTATAGGATCTGAGCTGAACTGAACTTATAGGATCTGAACTAAACTGAACTTATAGGATCTGAACTGAACTTACACGATCCGAATTTAAATTAACTTAAGTTAATTTAACTTAAATATTATTATTATTATTATTATTATTATTATTATTATTATTATTATTATTATTATTATTATTATTATTATTATTATTATTATTATTATTATTATTATTATTATTATTATTATTATTATTACAAAAAAACACAAACTTTTATTGAGATTAAACAAAAAATTTACAAGAAATTACACCGATAAGAAAATATAGTCTAAAACACAAGGTAAGATAATAACATTTTTCCGCTTTATATACATTGATTTATTTATACATTATACTACGGTTACATTACGATAAAAAAATAATGAGAAGAGTGATAATTTTGTTTTAAAAATAATAATGTATATATGTATCGAATAATTAATAATGTCAAATGTTTTTGCGTCGGTTTTCAAAATAATATCTGTATATAACTTTTCTAAACTTAATTTATAGGATCTGAACTTATATTATCTGAACTGAACTTATAGGATCTGAACTGAACTGAACTTATAGAATCTAAACTGAACTGAACTGAACTTATAAGATCTGAACTGAACTTATAGGATCTGAATTGAACTGAACTTATAAGATCGAATCGAATCGAACTTATAGGATCGAATCGAACTTATAGGATCGATCTCGAATCGAATCGAACTTATAGGATCTAAAGTGAACTTAAATTAAGTGACTTTAAGTCCAATAGAACAGGGCCTAACTTTTTTTATCGTCAATTTTCGTCAAATATATAATATTACAAATAAATAGTAGAGGCCGTCAGTTTGATGGGCGGTCCGGGTGCCTAACACCTTCCCTGACTGTATCTTTACCCCCGAATCCGCAATCTTTGGTTCAGACCGGAGTGACGGATCAGTCCTCATACCAGAGATCAAAAGGGGTCTTTTCCGTTAACTTATTTTTGTATGTTTTTTTTATAAAACCTACTGGCGACTCCTCCATATTTATTTATTATAAAAATTAAGATTTTTTTCAGGGATCTCACAGTGCCGATTCCGTTATGGACATAATAAGAGGGTAGTTAAAAGAGTAAAATAACCCAAGTCATATTTGTTTGTAAAAGATGTCAAGAAAACATGCGGCTATTTAATTCACTGGCCCAACGCATTCAGGTTTGATCTCTTTGGGGTTCTGAATTCTCATTGTCAATATTTTTCGTATGAAATAACAATCAGGATATTGAGTCATGCTTATTATTTGTACTTAGCTCTATTCTTGTGCTTTTTATATGCAGATTATTGAACAATTTCATTCTTATTGCATATTTGTCTATTATTTATTATTGATCTAATTATTGTATAAAGACAAAAAAGGGTATAGGCTCTCCGTAAGCCAATATTATGCCATCTTAAGCTACCATAATTTTACCCTCGGTAAAGTACGTTGTATACTTCGAAGGTCTATTCGACCGACTAGGCCTTACACGTATTTTCCACCTCATGATGTCGTGTTTTGGCAATTTGCTTGGTAATATGACTGGGGGAGCACAAAAGCGAGAGATACTCTCGAGTATTTTAATGTCATGAGTACCCTATTTCCTACCCGCAAACCTAACCATAGAGCCCGTAAATCCTTGGTATAGGTCATATTATTATGTGAGCCTTAACTGTTACTCCCTCCATTCAACTCCACTTTGCAAGTTTCTCTTTTGCGCACTATTCACAAGCGAACATTTAACTTCAATTTTCTCTCGATACATAAGTGAAAATATATTCATGTGAGATCTTATTTGATTCGTCTTTAAGAGTACATTAAAAATATCTAACTTTTATAATTTTTGCAAATACGTAGCTAATGATATTTATCACGTAAAAGCTGCGTTGGCAAACGTAATAAAGCAAACTTGTAAAGTGGAGTTGAATGGAGGGAGTAATGTTTATGTGCCATGTATGATTTTTTGTTGTACGTTTCGCATATAATAAATTTTAATTTCTATAGATTGACGTGTCTCAGCTAGCACTAACCTCAGTAGGCGTCGTGAACGTATGTATACATTAACGAATTTGGTGAAAATATTGCACCGAGTCCTTACATATATACTTAGGGTTTCATCATTTAAATATAAAAAGCATCACGTGTAAACTACACCATGTCCCAACGTCTACTTATAGCATCGCCAGTAGGCTGTCACCGCACTTCTCTTGCGTCTGTTTGCATGAGATTTCATACCTTCATTAGCCATTACATTCATCAGTCTTTTATGTACAAAATCCGAACATTTAGGGAAACATCATAGGACATTAGTATGTCCATTCATCAGCTTACCAGATTTGTATTTAGCTAGTTCAGAGGTCAATCCGTCCATGCGACAATCCGTGTGTCTGTTGGTCCTGCACATGTAACATGTTAAAAAAAAAAATCAATACCTGCATTAAGTCTTGTATGCATCACTTAGTTCATTAAATCATCAGTAGAACATGGGTTATAGCCTTAAAGGTAGTTCGTCATATGCATTCAATATAGCAATCCTCCATTCTCAGACGATGTCTCATATAGAGCACGCATTACTATAATACCCCGAAAAAAAATAGCGAGAATAATACACGCAGACTTATTATGTGTGCGTTAGTATAACCCGAGATACGGCGGTGACGCCCTTGTAATTCCGCTGCTGTTTATTGTTAAATAAAAGAGCTATTTTGAGCTGCCTGCTTGATTTTCGGGGCGTTACAATTACCTTATATCCTCTATCAAGGCAGTAATCTCTTTCCTATCAGCATTTGCGTATAGTGTCGTCCTTTGCATACACCCAGAGTCCAGTGCATCAATAGTCAAGTAAAAAAAATAGAACATGTGCATTCACCATTTTACTCCATGCTAGTCCTGCTATAAAAGAAATAATATTTTACTAAAAGCTAAGATGTCATGACGTGGGATATGGAGGAGTAAACGAGACCCGAATTTAATAGCCATTCTAGCTTGGGAGCGAAAGAAGAGTACATGAAGACAAGGTAATACCAACTAACATGTAGTTTCCATCAAAATTTAATTAAACAAGGACCATCCAAGTCTTTTCTCAGTTACACACATACATACATAAAAAATTGTATAATCTTATAACCTTTTTCTCATAATCCTTTCGCTGACATTACCAAGTGAGTTGTGGTTTACTTGTTTAATCAACTAGGACCATCCTAGTCCTTTTTTAGTCAAATAAATGAAAAAAAGAGCATGTCATTTTTATTAGTCACTTGTTCTACTTTTTACTCTTAACTAGTAGAATAGACTCGAAATACTTTAGGGCGTATCTCTTTATTATAGATCAATCGACCTCTTAGAATCAGCCTGAACGAGGTTGTGCATTTGACCATATATCTTTTCAAACTTTGTGGTGTGATAATTCCTTGATCGCCGTGTCTCTAGGTGACCTCTAGGTTTGGAGACTACATTTTTCTACTCGATTCGTCAAATTCCCAAATAAGCACAACTTGCTTTCTACCGAATTTGTTAATTTTCCCATATCTCAAATGACTACTAGATGAGCACAATCTCATATGATCGGCCATTTTTCCAAATATTATCATTCACTCCCATTGGTGCTAGAAAACTAGCTCACAAATATTCAAACTAGTTTCTCAGTACACCCGTGTCCAAGCATACCAAATAGACACGGGAGCGCGCACTCTGTGGTGTTTTATAGGTGGCCACTAGTCCCTTAGAACGAACTTAAGATATGAGTCTAATTACCAATTCAAGCTCAAATATACTCACACCAAAGACTCTCATAAATCAACAAAAATTCCAGTCATAGTTGCACTCAACTCTAGTCACAAAAGTCTTAAAAAGTGAAAGACAAAAAATATGTTCTCTGATCCGAATCCAGTGACAAAAGTCTCAAAAAGTCAAAGACAAAAAAAAAGTATGATTTCTAATAGATACAACTCCAGTGACAAAAGTCTAAAAAATTCAGAAGGAAAAAAAATCCAGCCAAAGTTGCAATTTAATCTAGTGTCAAATTCTCAAAAATTTACAAGAAAAAAAAATTCCAGTAAAAAAAGACAAAAAAAACTCTAGTCAATGATTCATGAGAAACTCAGAAGGAAAAATTCCAGTAAAAAACTCTAGTCTCAAAAATTCAGAAGGAAAAAAAATCCAGCCATAGTAGTCATTTTTCATTTCTCGGACGAGTCAATCCACAGTTACATTGTCTTCATTCTTATTGGGACGATCCTTTCATTCATTTAGGTGAGCGAGAGAGGAACATAGGTCTCCAGTGTCTTCTAACACCATAGGACCTATTATTAGTTCAGTCCTATTATCAAGCACACAACTTGATTCGTGAGACCAGTAAAACTATCAGTTTAATCGTATTATCAAGCATACGACTTGGCCAGTAAAGATACAAAACGATAAAAAAAAGCATGAATTTGAAATCAGTCAATAAAGAGACGGAAATACTTACGATCTGATCAAGAGCTTGAACGCAAGAATGGTAATCTGGTCAAGAATCACAAAATCCGACGGGGGTTCCTTCAACAATCACTCGTCGCCAATCAGCTAGGACAATGGCTACGGCAGCCTCGTTTGCACTGATCTTAGAAAACGATTGAATGGGGTTGTAAACCCTCGCAATTTTGCTAAGAAAATACAATGATTAAATGCGGAATTTTAGGAAATTTTGAATTATTTAAAGTTTAAAGCGCAGGTTCATTAAAATCTAAAACCCAAATAAAGAATGCAGAAATAAAGTTAAGTTTATACAAACGTGATAGTCAAAGATGAGGGAAAATAGATCCCTCGAATGACAATACAATAAAAGGTGAGTCTAAGCAATCCTAATAAAACGACTACTAGTTTAAGGTGCTCGCTAACTCACACGTCTAAACCTCACAAATGCATCTTCACAAACCTGTCATTCATGTAAACATGAAAGCCACAATAAGTGGGAAGTAACTCAAGGTTCTCCCAGCCACAAAATGTCAAAACGAACATAACAAAGAACATAAAAAAAATCATATTAGATAAGTTATGAGTTAATCGAATTATGAATAAACATGGGATCATATGTGTTTAAACCAACAAGGATAAAAGAAATGATGGAATAAACAAGTAATTAAGGCATAAGCAACAATAAATAATTGGAGAAGAAAGACAAGGAAGCAGACACGACCACTTGGCCACGAGCACATATTTCAAGGAGATATGACCAAAGTAACCATCCAAATAATGCAAGACATTTATCACTCTTAGACTATAATTTCCCCGGGTAGGACTACGATGATAATACGGTCCTAGTCTAAATCTGCAGATTCTCGGGTGTACATCCTGATTCGACGTGCGCCAGCACAACACGCACCCAAGACTCGACTACTAAGGAGACCGAGTACCCCAATCGCCAGAACAGCACGAAAGTGGCGGAAAGACTAAGTTAAAACTCACTTGCCAGAACAGTACAAGTGGCTAAAACCGTGCCTGCCAGAACAACACAAGTAGGCCAAAACCGTACTTGTCAGAATAGCACAAGCAGGCCAAACACGTACTTGCCAGAACAGCACAAGTAGGGCGAAAATTTATGTCAAGCATATACGATGGTATTATAGCATTTCTACAAGAATACGACCCTTTACAAGTAATTATTTATAATTATTCTTTCATACTTGTATCATATCAATAAATATTTCATTTCATAATTTAACATGCCGGTTAAATATAGTATAATGAGCGATAATGAATATTTTGCGTTATGTGAAAATTACGGAATAAAATGGAGCCGACACAAATGACTCACTCTTAAGCCTAATAAATGAAATATAAGAAACCCAATAAAAGAAACCTTGTAATACTACGGTTTTATGAGTCTCTGGGTACTCTATCGAGTGGGGCTTACTCTGTCGAGTAAGTATGTTTGGTATACGAAACAGTAGTCTGCATGTAGGGTACTCGATCGAGTAGCCTTGGCACTCGATCGAGTAAGTAGCACACGATCGAGTACGAGACTTACTCGATCGAGTAAGTCGGGTTACGGGTGTTATTTGACGGGTTTTGTTAATAACGCGGATTAATATATAACAAGTTTCGTCATCTTCTTTAAACACTTTTACAAAACCTAATTCACTGTTAAGAGAGATTTCAAGTTACGTTGCATTATTCTTCCGCATCATTAGCAAATCCCGGAGCTAGAGGTGTCGGTTTCCTTTGTTCTTTATACCGTTGAGATCCTTGCGTTAAGGGTAAGTTCTACGTATCATTTTTATAGCAATTGGTTAATGTTGGTTAAACCCTAATTTGAGGAAGTGGGGGTTTTTATGGTTTGTGTTGTGGTAGTAGAAATTGTATGAATGTATGTATAGGAGGAGGGTTCGTAAAAGAGAGGTTTTGAGACAGCTTCTAGATCGTCTGATTCTGTGATTGCTTTCCAGGTAGGGTTTTCCTACTCAGTAATAATTACATGATGTGTTTGGTGGTTTCATTTGATTATTATTAAAGTATATTGTTGGTGGTTGTGACGGTTGTTGGTTATATTGTTGGTTGTATTGTTGATTAATATCGTTGATTGTTGTTGTATCTGTCTGTGGTCTTCGGGGTGCGTCCCTGCCTGAGTGGAGTCACTTGCGGGAGTGGCTTCACGCCCTTGATTCGCTTTCTGTGGAACTCGCCACAGAAGGGATGTGCACATTAATGAACATGGGTTTATCGCTCGATGGAGATGAGTGGGGCTTAGGTGGGAACGGCTGCGGTCCCCCACTGGCGGTGTGGAGTATCTGTTGCGATGGGTACTCTGTCAGGACTACACACTTTAGTGTGTAGTCAGTTATGTGGAGATTGATTATGGAGACTGGGGTAAGATGTGACGATTGAGGTGTTTGGCATTTGTTTTACTGTGATTTGTATTGTGTAATTATTACTGACCCCGTTTAATTTTTTTAATAACTGTGGTGATCCATTCGGGGATGGTGAGCAGTTATTGAGCAGGGTTGATATGATGCATATGGGCTAGCTGGGATAAGTCATCACTTGCAGTTAGAAGAGTCTTCCGCTGTGTCAGACGATGTCCTTTAGCTATTCAGTTTTGTTAGCAGACAGTTTTAGTTTGGTTGTATTTCATTTAAAATTTTTGGTTTAAGACATATAATCACTTAAACTATATTTACTTTTAAAGTACGTTTCTTTATTGTCTTATGATTATCATTGCCTCGGGTAATCGAGATGGTGACGTTTCTATACCTGAGTGGTCCTTGTAAGTAACTTGGTGTATGGGGGTGTCACAAAGTGGTATCAGAGCGACGATCCTAGAACCTGTAACCAATGAATCTAATAAGCATAGGGAGTCAATTAAAATGAACCCGGGGTAGAAGTTGTAGGAGCTAATGCAAAGGCTTGGGAGACGTCCTAAAGTCGCGAACTCGCCCGATAATTTTGAACCGGTCACATGGGGTACGTGTCGGGATCGTATGCGTTATCTTCTGGTTTCTGTATCTATCTAGTAACGTGTGGTATGGAACGGTGGATGTGTGAATGTGGAGGATAGGAGGATAGGAGGTATGGAATAGAAGTTGAAAGATATGTGATTTATATGTTGGATTGGATGAAGGCATGTTGTTTTTTTTATAATGTGGCATATTAGTGATATGAAGCAAAGTTATTATGTTGAGTATATAAAGAGTTGCGTTTATACATATGAATTGTTGTTGTTGTTGTTATGTTAATAATATAAAGGTTTTCATGTATAGTTGGGAAATAAAGATAAGCATGCGGGTAGTGTTTAGGAGTCAGCATGGCTCGATCGAGTGGGTCTGACTCGATCGAGTGGGTAGTTTACGTTGTCTGGACAGAAGCGAGATTTTGGGCACTCGATCGAGTAAGTAGGGACACTCGATCAAGTGGGGTAAGCTCGATCGAGTGGCTAGTCAGCTCGATCGAGTGTGTTTTTGAGCAGTGTTATGATCAGGTTCTAGAGTCGAGGCACTCGATCGAGTAGGTGGGGCACTCGATCGAGTGGCCTCAACTCGATCGAGTGGGTTTTGGGACTCGATCGAGTGGGTTTTATACAAGTCGTATGCATGTTTTGGGTTATAGTATGAGTGTTTATGTCTACCTTTTTCTATATAGTTACAAGATGCCGCCAAAGAAAACTGCTTGTATGCTAGAGCTGAGAGTGTGACGGTTGACGACATAGTGAAGATGTTGGAGCACCAAGATGCTCTTACGGAAGCTTTGAAGAGAGTGGGAAAGGATAAGGAGGTTTATCACTCCAAGATCAGTATCCACATATCTAGGTTCAGTCCGAAAGAATATAAGAGAACCAGGGCGCCAATTCTTCTGGATAATTGGCATAGAGAGATGGAGAATATCCTGGAGTTGGTGCACTGCCCGAATGAGTTGAAAGTGGAAGAAGCTGCATTCTACTTGAGGGAAGCGGCAGGTGAGTGGTGGGATAAGGTCAAGGTGAGTGCTAGGGAGATGTATATGAAGCAGGGACGACCTACAATACCTTGGGATGAGTTTAGAAGAGCCATGAGACGTGAGTTTGTGCTAGAACATGTGAGGAGTAAGCTGAGGGAGAAGTTCGATGAGTTTAAGATGACATCTGACATGATGGTGGCTGAGTACTACCGTAAGTTTAATGAGAAGTCCATATATGCTGAGGATATAGGGTTGAGTGAGGAGAATTTAGCTTTGATGTTTGAGAAGGGGTTGGCCCCCAAGATTATGGAGAAGCTATCGGTGGCAGTCCTTACAGACGTAAAGGAAGTTTATGAGCGAGCTGAGAGGGTTGAGAGGTTGGTTGAGATGACCAAAGAGAGAGGTGCTGAGAAGAGGAAAGCTAAGAGCGAAGGGGGGTGGTCAATCCAGTTATAAGAAGAGTAATCATTATCAGGCGAGAGCGTATTCATCTGGTTCAGGGTTTAGTGCTGGGGCTTCATATGGGCGTGGCCGTGGGAGTGGTAGCAGTAGCTGGGGAATGACCTGTTTTAACTGTGGCGGTGTGGGCCACAAGAAACATGAGTGCACCAGTGCGGTGAGTGGGGGTTTCCAGAGGCCGTTACAGGGGAGATTTTCACAGGGTCCTGTACAGAGTTATGCGAGCAACAGACCGGCTGGGTCATGGAACAACAGGGGAGGTCAGAACAACAACGGTGGGGGTAACCGCAGTGGTGGTAATTCTTATCAGAAACCAGCTACGAACACTAACAACAACCAGGGGTCGGGTGCTAAACCGACTACCTCGGCTAATCTTGTCCAGGAGGTGGGCGAGAAGACCGATGGCAAGCTGTTTATGATGGAAAAGAAAGCAGCTGAGGACGACGCTCATGTTATCACTGGTACATTTCTTGTTAATGGTGTTAATGCCTTTGTTTTGTTTGATTCGGGAGCATCACAGTCGTTTGTATCATCGAGTCATTTTAAAAGGTTGGGTTTGAGTGAGTTTGAGTCTGTTAGAGAGCAAGTTTTTATACCTTCGGGGGAGTCTGTATCCGGTGGGAGGTTGTATAGGGGTGTGTCCATGATAGTTGGGTAAGTTGATCTACCTGTAGATTTGTTGGAGTTTACTTTAGATAGGTTTGAGATGATAGTCGGGATGGATTGGTTGGGAAAGTACAAAGCTAAGATAGATTGTCATCAAAAGAAAGTTTCTTTGAGAGGTCCTAAGGGGATTAGCGTGTCTTATCGTGGGTTTGTTGTCAAACCCAACGTTAAGTTGATTGTAGCAGTGACCTTGAAGTCCTATATGAAGAAAGGGTGCCCGTTGATCTTGTGCCATGTGAGGGATCACAGAGTGGAGAGTCCGACAGTTGAGTAGATACCAGTTGTGGGAGAGTTTCCAGATGTCTTTCCAGAGGAGATTCCGGGGTTGCCACCAAAGAGGGAGATAGATTTCTGTGTTGAGCTGAAGCCGGGGATGGGGCCAATCTATAAGGTACCATACCGGATGGGTCCTAAGGAGTTGGAGGAGCTAAGGAAGCAGTTGGATGATCTGATTGAGTGGGGATACATTAGACCTAGTGTATCACCATGGGGAGCACCAGTTCTGTTTGTGAAAAAGAAAGATGGGAGTCTGAGGTTGTGCATAGATTACAGGGAGCTGAATAGAGTAACAGTGAAGAACAAGTATCCTTTGCCAATGATAGATGACTTGTTTGATCAGTTGAGTGGCGCAGCAGTCTTTTCTAAGATTGATTTGAGGTCGGGTTACCATCAGGTGAAGAATAGAGAGCAGGACATACCAAAGACAGCTTTCACGTCGAGGTATGGTTATTATGAGTATGTGGTGATGCCGTTTGGGTTATCTAATGCACCAGCTGTGTTTATGGATTTGATGAACCGGGTTTTCAGTCAGTTCTTGGACAAGTTTATGGTGGTTTTCATAGATGACATCTTAGTCTTTTCTAAGACTACGGAGGAGCATGAGGAGCATCTGAGGATTGTGTTGCAGACCTTGAGGGAACATGAGTTGTATGCCAAGTGGTCCAAGTGTGAGTTCTGGTTAGAGGAACTTGCTTTTCTGGGGTATGTGATTTCAAAGAAAGGGGTAGCTGTGGATCTTGCAAAGATTGAAGCAGTTACCAAGTGGGAAGCACCAAAGAATGCAGCTGAGATCAGGAGTTTCTTGGGTTTAGCGGGGTATTATCGACGGTTCGTTAAGGATTTCTCCAAGATTGCTAGACCTATGACATCTTTGATGAGGAAAGAGAACAGGTTTCGCTGGGATGATAGTTGTGAGATGGCGTTCCAAATATTAAAGGAGCGTTTGACCACAACTCCAATCTTAGCATTGCCTGAAGGGAGTGAGAACTTTGAGGCGTATACGGATGCTTCAAAGAATGGGTTGGGTTGTGTGTTGATGTAGAATGGGAAAGTGATTGCCTATACTTCTAGGAAATTGAAGCCTTATGAGGAGAACTGCCCTACTCATGACCTAGAGTTGAATGCAGTTGTGTTTGCCCTTAAGATATGGAGGCATTACCTATATGGGGCGACCTTTAAGGTATTTTCAGATCACAATAGTCTCAAGTACATCTTCACTCTAAAGGAGTTGAACATGAGATAGAGAAGGTGGATGAAGTTGATTGGCGATTATGACATGGACATTATCTACCATGAAGGGAAAGCCAATGTGGTTGCAGATGCTTTGAGCAGGAAGAGTGTGCATTCTTTGTGCACAGCTATATCTTTGATGAGATTGAGAGATGAAGTGGGGAAGTTCGGGATACATATGATCCAGAAAGGGGATGCTATGGGAGATTTGACAGGGCAGCCTAATCTTTACGATGATATTCGCAGTAAACAAGAGTTGGATCCCAAGATTGTGGAGTGGAGAGCTGGAGTAGAGAAAGAGACAGTGTCTAGATTCTCTATTCATACAGATGATAGTCCGAGGTTCGATGGGAAGTGGTGTGTTCTTAAAGATGAGGAGCTGAAAAAGATGATTATGATAGAGGCTCATTGCACACCATACTCGGTACATCCAGGCGGTGATAAGCTATACAAGGATTTGAAGAAGCCTTTCTGGTGACCTGGGATGAAGAAAGAAATAGCTGAGTTCTTGGCTCGTTGTTTGACATGTCAGAGAGTAAAAGGGGAGCAGCGACGACCACAAGGTAAGATTCAGTCTCTTGAGGTACCTGAGTGGAAGTGGGAGTCCATTTCTATGGATTTTATCATGGGTTTACAGAAGAGTCAACAGAGTAACAACATGATATGGGTTATAGTGGATCGACTGACCAAGTCAGCTCATTTTGTGCCAATGAAAGATATATAGTCTAAGACACAGTTAGCTATGGTTTATCGGAAGAATATGGTGAGATTACATGGAGTGCCTGAAGATATAGTGTCTGACAGAGATTCGAAGTTTATCCCACGGTTTTGGAAAGAATTGCAGGAATCTTTGGGAACTACCTTAAAGATGAATACAACATTTCATCCTGCGACAGATGGCCAGACAGAGAGGACCATCAAGACTCTAGAGGATATGTTGCGAGCTTGTGTTATGGATTTTGGTGGTAGCTGGGAGCAGAGGTTAGATTTGATTGATTTTTCTTACAACAACAGCTATCACACCAGTATTGGCGTGGCGCCATTTGAGGCTTTATATGGGAGGAGATTTAGGAGTCCGATTTATTGGGACGATAGTGCTGAGGCAGTGGTTTTGGGACCAGAGATGGTACATGAGATGGTAGAGCAGATCAAGCTGATCAGACAGAGGTTGAGAGCGGCCCAGGATCGACAAAAGAGTTATGCTGATCTACATCGATGGGATATAGAGTTTCAGGTTGGGGACAAGGTTCTTTTGAAAGTGTCTCCTATGCGTGGGGTCATGAGATTTCGCAAGAAAGGGAAGTTGATTTAGAAGTTCATCGGACCGTATGAGATCTTAGACCGTGTGGGTGAGGTTGCTTATCGGTTGGCTTTACCGTCTGCTTTGGATAGGGTACATAATGTGTTTCATGTGTCTCAACTGCGAAATTATGTTAGCGATCCGTCACATGTGTTAGAGGTAGAGAACAAAGAGCTGGATGAGTCCTTGTCTTATCTTGAGGTGCCTAAACAGATTCTTGATCGAAAGGTTAGCAAAACCAGACATGGTGAGACAGTGTTGCTTAAGGTTCTTTGGTCTAATCATGAGGTTGAGGAGGCTACATGGGAGGCGGAAGAGGCTTTGAGGGAGCGGTACCCGTCTCTTTTTTACCAGGTATGTATGGTTACGGGGACGTAACCTTGTTTCTTTTAGGGGGTAGGAGATGGTCGCGAAGAGTTTTTACATGTTTTTATGTTGATTTTGATATAGTTAGTAGTTGTTTGAGTTGGGTTGAGTTTAGTTTGGTAAGTATGTTTTGGAGTTTTATGTTGAGTTTTGTTTTTGTTGTCGTGTCGAGAGAGTGTTACTGTGTTTTTGTTTTGATGTGGTTTGAATTTCAGGGACGAAGTTCTTTTTAAGGAGGGAAGACTGTAATACTACGGTTTTATGAGTCTCTGGGTACTTTATCGAGTGGGGCTTACTCTGTCGAGTAAGTATAATTGGTATACGAAACAGTAGTCTGCCTGTAGGGTACTCGATCGAGTAGCCTTGGCACTCGATTGAGTAAGTGGCACTCGATCGAGTACGAGACTTACTCGATCGAGTAAGTCGGGTTACGGGTGTTATTTGACAGATTTTGTTAATAACGCGGATTAATATATAACAAGTTTCGTCATATTCTTTAAACACTTTTACAAAACCTAATTCACTGTTAAGAGAGATTTCAAGTTACGTTGCATTGTTCTTCCGCATTATTAGCAAATCCCGGAGCTAGAAGTGTCGGTTTCCTTTGTTCCTTATACCTTTGAGATCCTTACGTCAAGGGTAAGTTCTACGTATCATTTTTATAGCAATTGGTTAATGTTGGTTAAACCCTAATTTGGGGAATTGGGGGTTTTTATGGTTTGTGTTGTTGTAGTAGTAATTGTATGAATGTATGTATATGAGGAGGGTTCGTAGAAGAGAGGTTTTCAGACAGCTGCAAGATCGTCTGATTTTGTGATTACATGGCATTGTTGATAATAGAATGTTGTTTTTGTATTTGTATATCATATAGATATTGGATTTGGAATTGGTGATTGTTGATAGTAGATTGTGATTGTCGTATAACTGTCTGTGGTTTGCGAGGTGCGTCGTCGGCCGAGTGGAGTCACTTGCGGGAGTGGCTTCACGCCCTTGATTCGCCTTCTGTGGAACCTGCCACAGAAGGGATGTGCACATTAATGAACATGGGTTTATCGCTCGATGGAGATGAGCGGGGCTTAGGTGGGAACGGCTGCGGTCTCCCACTAGCGGTGTGGAGTATCTCTTGCGATGGGTACTCTGGCAGGACTACACACTTTAGTGTGTAGTCAGTTGTGTGGAGATTTATTATGGAGACTAGGGTTGGATGTGACGATTGAGCTGTTTGGCATTTGTTTTACCGTGATTTGTATTGTGTAATTAGTACTGACCCCGTTTAATTGTTTTAAAAACTCTGGTGATCCATTCGGGGATGGTGAGCAGTTATTGAGCATGTTTGATATGATGTATATGGGCTAGCTGGGATGACTCATCACTTGCAGTTAGAAGAGTCTTCCGCTGTGTCAGACGATGTCCTTTAGTTATTCAGTTTTGTTAGCAGACAGTTTTGGTTTGGTTGTATTTCATTTAACAGTTTTTGTTTGAGACATGTAATCACTTAAACTATATTTACTTTTAAAGTACGTTTCTTTATTGTCTTATGATTATCATTACCTCGGGTAAACGAGATGGTGACGTTCCTATACCTGAGTGGTCCTGGTAAGGCACTTGGAGTATGAGGGTGTCACAAACATGTTAAGCCCAACAATTGAATCATGTCAAACCCAATAAACAAGACCTATTAAACTCAACAAGTAAATCATGTGAAGTCCAACCAACCGATTATATGAAGTCCAACAAATGTAACACAACAAGCTCAATTAAATAAATGTGATGAGTACAAATGAATAAATGGGACAAATGAACGATATTTAATGAATTACGTTTATATAAAGCACGAGACGGAATTTAAATAATTCAAACAACCAATTTACGCCCAAAACAATTCATGAAACGATTCAAACATGTCATTTGGCAGCACTATACACGGCCTCTATACACAGCCATACACGGCTCCACAAGCTGCCATACCCGGCCTTAATCAGTCCTGGTTACTACCCAAAATAGCCACCATAAACCCGCTTACACAACCACCATTTCGGCCACCTAAAATAGGGTCCAAATCAGTCCTTTCACGGCTCCAAAACAGAGCCCAATTCAGTCCAATGAATACATACAAAACGTCCCAAAACTCAGCATGTAATCGTCTCAAAATTCGTCTCAAAACCTGCATTTTTAAGCACCAAAACCGGTCCCATCAAGGTACCATTTTCACGGCTAAAAACAGTCCCGAATGCCCTATAAAAACGCCTCAAGCACAACCCAAAAATAGTCCCGACAACTTACACAAAGTTATCCCTTACAGTTGCCCAAGGACAGGCCGTATATTGCACATAAGGACACTACAAATTCCGTCTTAAAGCAGGCCCATAAAAGCACCCAAATAGCTTAGTCCATCATGTTAAAACAGTCCCCAATACCCCGCAAATACTGTCTTGAAGACAGTCTCAAAACCGATTCCAAAATAGAGGAATGAGCAGTACTAGTCACGGTACAAAACTGTGCTCAAACAGTCCTAAACCGAGTCAAAACAGTCCCATTTCAGCTCAGAAAACCCGTCCCACAAAAGCATTTTACCGTCCTAAAATCAGCACCAAAACAGTCAATACAAACACCAATATGAGACGAAATTTACCATACAAATGAGAAAAATGTAAAGAACTAAACTTTATCAAACAGGAACATATAATACGACACATAAGACGGACATTTTGACATTTGTCGAGTAACCTATCACCGTTACCTTTTTGCCCTTCAAATCTCCGAGGAAAACGTCTAAAAGGTACGAGCTTCCCTCCGGTTCTTCAAGCTCGTCAACAAGAAGGAAGAAAGCGGGTTGTTTGAGTCACAAAACCGAGTTTGTCTTAAGACGGCATTTTAAATTTCAACAAAACTGAAACTTTCTTACCTAGAAAGAAGAAGGAAGGAAAGAGGAAGAGAAAGGTACAAAATTATCAAATTTGGTCGAGAAATGGGGATGGGATCTGCGTTGAAGCTTGGCGGAAATGGAGTTTTGAAGGTTCTGTTAGTTTGTCGTTGTTTGCAGGTTTAGTCGAAAAAGAAAGTGAGTGTGAGGTGGAGTGAGGACGATAATAATAATAATAATAATAATAATAATAATAATAATAATAATAATAATAATAATAATAATAATAATAAACTTTCTTACCCAGATTGTCTCTCGGCTCCCCCACCAATTTCATGTAAACTTTTATTTTTCTTTTAATGAAAGTTGCGCGCATCCTTCTATAAAAAAAAATAATAATAATAAAAGCTGCGCGCATCCTTCTATAAATAATAATAATAATAATAATAATAATAATAATAATAATAATAATAATAATAATAATAATAATAATAATAATAATAATATTTAAAAGTAGAGTGTGAGAGTGTAGGTGAGTGTATTGTCGATTTTCGGTAGGTCCGGATTAAACTAGGTTCAAAAGTGAAATGTGACGGTCTTATGCTAGACGGGAAAATGTCTTAAGTCTATATTAATTTAAGACGGAAAACTATTATTAATATCCGACTAAAACACGTATTTTTATATAAATCAAGCTTTACAATATTACTTTTATATAAATCACATTTAAAATAAAGTTAATTAAATTAAATAACTTAAAAGTATAAAATAAAGTAATTGAACTGTTAAATAAATTATAAATGTCAAAATGAGAAATTCGCGGCGGGTGTTACCTGGGTTTTAATACTCTGAGCAGAATAGGTGGATCAGGGGGGAAAAAAGGCAAGAATTTGAAGAGATCAACAAATAAAGGAAGCACTTACTTCGACCGTGCTCCTTCATTAGTCATCCGGTCGCTAATCGGGGCTCAAATTGCGGCACACCTCCGCTTATTTCACTCTATCTTAGGAGCTAGCAGAATCGATAATCGCCAGCCAGTGCTCCTTCATCAGTCGACTTGTCGTCATTCTATTGCTCAGACAATGGCTACAACGACACAGCTGTTGTCGATCGTGTCCCACATCAGGATAGTATATTTGAGCAATCATTTAAAGAGTATACATTCGAAATCAATCGACAAAAAAAGAAGCACTTACTTCGACGAAACTCCTTCATCAGTCATCCGGTCGCTAATCGAGGCTCAAATGGCGGCACAAAACCGTTGATCTCATCCCATATCAGGAGCCAGCGGTCTTGACGACGCTCCGTCACTCGCCTCTTCACCAGTCCGGAGTTGGAATGATGGTGACTGTACAACTAGAAGAGTGATTCCATTCCGTTCCATATTAGAAGAGTAGATTGATTGAAGCTTTCCTTAACAAAAATGAAAAAATCAATCAAGAAGTAAAATAATGGTTGATTGAGGTTTCAATTTTGTGAGCAATAATGAACTAATTAAAAAATCAAAAATCAAGGTGACAATTTGGGCGTAGGATAATTCCAGAAGAAGCAAAATAAGATTTCCTCAATTTCTCAACCCGTCTTTTAATCAAGTGTGTCTAACGTACTCGGTTTTAAACCCGCTCTTGTAAAACGAAATTTTACACCTCTCTACTTTTGCGAAGTAAAATTTTGCAATTCTCCAGTCCATTTCCGTAAAATAAAATTTTGTGAATTTCAGAAATTCCAGTCTAATCATTATGCGAAATAAAATTTTGCAAATTTCTAGCCCATTTCAGTCAATGATTGTAAAAACAAAAAATTCAATCTAATCATTTTGCGAAATAAAATTTTGCAATTTTCAAATCAATTGGTCGGCAGGCCCTGACATGCATTTGAGTTCTTAAATTAAAATTTTATGAACTTGAAGTTTTTCCGAATTTTTTTTTTTTGCTATTTTCAATCAATTGGTCGGCAAACCTTGACATGCATTTGAGTTCTTAAAATAAAATTGTCCGAACTTGTCTTTTTGTGTAATAAAATTTTGCAAATCCTAGTTGTGAAATCAGATTTTACATTCTAATCCCTTTTCAAAATAAAATTTTAAATTCCTCGGTCAGCGGGCCTTGACACGCGTTCGAACTTGTGAAATCAGATTTTGCAGGTTCACTCTTAAGCGAAACAAAGTTTTGCTTAACCAGTTTCCAGACCAGCTAAACAAAGTTTAGCTATACCATATTTTACTCCAGTTAAACAAAGTTTGGCTATTCAAGATTCCAGACCAGCAAAACAAAGTTTTGCTTTACCAGATTCCAGACCGGCGAAACAAAGTTTTGCCATGCCAGTTTCGAGATCGGTGAAACAAAGTTTTACCAGTTTCATTCAAAATTAGTAAAATAAAGTTTTGCTAAGCCAGTATCCAGATTCTAGCTACTCCAAACAGGTAATATAAGAGGCCCATGTACGTTTCTTAACCTTTATCTGTCCCGACCGGACTACTTTGACCTTCGTCTTACTCAGACTCGATCAAAGTGGGGCTTCTGTAGACACCTCAAAATGTCTACCTAATCTTACGGGTACCCGATGAGGAGGCTCAAATTTAATGACTAAATGAAAATTGACAATATTACAATTTATGGCTTTTTACGCTAATTACTCGAAAAATCACTTAAAATAGCCCGGAACCAATATTGAGCTCTCCATTTTACACTCTGTCCGACAACCCATTTGATTACTTATTATCCCTTTCAAAGGTGAGTAGGAGTAAACCGGAAATGTTAACGCAATTTGGCCAATAGCCAAATACAATAGCGTCCCACTAACAACGAAAGACAATTTGTTTATCAAATTTTATCATGAGAGCAAGTGGATGACTTAATTGCAAAAGTTATACCGAGATAAGTATAGTGCAAGACAAAGAGAATTGACTTTTCTCGGCTAGAATTTGTATCATTGTCAAACTCCAATTCCTCGTATATCCCAAATAGCACAATACTACAAATACCATACAAACACACGTGAAACAGGGGGAAAAAAATATATACCAAGAGAAGCACACAAGAAGAGAGCGACACTCATAAATCAAACTAGATCCAATAATTCAATACTCTGTACAACCGTCTCAAATATACTACCGCAATTTCAAAATCAAAACATTCACATAAATTGTCCCAGTTTCCATGCAAGCGCATAAGAGCCAATAATTTACGACGAAGTCGATTATCATTAATAGTCAACATTCAGATAGGCTTGAGGGAACCAGATTCAAATAATTTTTTCTTTACTCTTTCTTTTTATCTAATTCTTTTATCGGTTTTTTTATCCAATACCCACTAGGCATAGGATAAGAAAACAAAAAAGGAAATAATTAAATGATGTTTTTATGAGAACTTGCAATATTTCATTATTTTTACTTTTCTTTACAAGAAATACATTTATTTATTTCTTTTTTTTGTTTTCTTATAGGCATCTAGTGGGTAGGTTAGAAAAACCCTTCTTTTATTGTCTTTTATTTATTTTCTCTATTTATTGTATTGAGTAACCTAGTTTATTTGTTCTCTTGTATAAAATTGTATAATTAACCTTTTTATCGTCAATTTTCGTCAAATATATAATATTACAAATAAATAGTAGAGGTCGTTAGTTTGATGGGCGGTCCGGGTGCCTAACACCTTCCCTGACTGTACCTTACCCCCGAATCCGCAATCTTTGGTTCAAACCGGAGTGACGGATCGGTCCCCATAACAGGGATCAAAAGGGGTCTTTTTCGTTAACTTATTTTTGTATGTTTTTTTTATAAAACCTACTATCGACTCCTCCATATTTATCTATTATAAAAATTGAGATTTTTTCAGGGATCTCACAGGGTCGAATCCACAGGGAGACGAGGTAATTGTTCTAGTTTGTTGATACTTAAGTTTGTCATAAAGTAACCGTTTCTTGAAGGGTTGTTTGATTGATTTCTATAAACTAATTGCAATAAAGTAAATAAGGCGAATTCAATAATATTAAAAAGTCTAGGGATCGGGTTAACTAGGTATTCATCCAGGAGTGTGATTTAATTCATTGATTGAGCAATTATATTGTTTAAGGGCACAAGATCGGTCGATTCTATTATGTTCTTTAGATCAAAACTTACCATGCGGTCGCTATCATTAAGTTAGTCTATTCAATTGTCGCGGCTTATACTAGTCTTAACCCTGTCGGTGAAATTCCTAGTTCGCAAGACTAGTTAACCAATTCTGATCAATAATTAATTAACTAGATGTAAGACAACAATTGAACAACAATTAAGAGCAATTTAACAATCAATTCATTAATTAACCCCTTTTCTAACAACCTAGATCCCCTTTCACCCTAGATAAAGGAATTAGCTACGCATACTAAGAGAATTAACAACAATAATCATAATAGAAGACATAATTAAAGGCATAAATGATGTATAACATATATTAAAAGGGAATTCGAATGAATACCGTAGTAAATTAAGGATGAACCTGATCTAGATCTGAAAGTAATGCATAAATAAACTAGTCTAAGGGTTTTGAGAGGTTTTACTGTAAAAGTACCGTAATTACGTAAAATAAGACGTAAAAATACAATAGGGCACGAATTGGGTATTTATACTAAACATAAACCGATTTAGGAAACTTGCGCGGAAAGTTATCAGGTCACTGTATATCGATCGAGTCTATGCATACTCCATCGAGTACACCACCACTCGATCGAGTCTAAGAGGACTCGGTCGAGTACTCCTTGCTCCAGCTCTTTTCTTCGTCTAATCTTCTTTAATTCTCTTTCTCTATTCTTCTAGATTTCCGTGTCATGCTCCATGTATTCCTTCATGCCATCTCCGAGGTGCTACATTTCATTCTTTTGCTCCACAAATGCATCATTCCTGCATTAAACACCAAATAGCGGAAGTAACAACATTCTAATATAAATGGCATATAAACAACGTACTTTAGCACGAAAACCGTATCAAAAGTAACTAAGGGGAGGCATATAAATGTATATATATATGACTCATCAGCACTTTGGCGAAAAGACAATAAAACCTTAGTGCAGGGGGAGGATCCGGCCTCAGGCTGTATGGGCTTCAGCCCAAGATTTTTCCAACAAAAAAAAATTATACATTACACTATATTTTACATTTCTACAGTTCCTTTGACATTGTTAATTAGGATTCTTTACTTCTTACACAATTTGCATATTTTGGCTAATATTTATCCAAATTGTCATACGAGATTATTTGATGATAAGTCTAATAATCCATATAACTGGTAACTATTTGTATTATATTACTAGAAGTTCTTTTACGGAGTCAATAAGTAAATAAGTGGATCGTATTAAATTGAATGAGTCGATCTTGTATTATTTGAGGTCAAACTGTCTCATAAGAGATTAAATAAGGGCTCAAGGGCGCAATATTTGTGATGTACTGATATGCCTTTAACCTTTTGCAGCGGATGGGCCGTATAAAGCGAGAGCTAAAGCTATATACAATGACTTGAGAACCAACCTAATACGGTACTGTATTGACTACTGCCACCAATCTTGCAGGATGTGTGTGCTAGCTTGCCTAGTTTATCTTCTAATGTTTCATTTAATTTAATTAATTTTCAATTGGCAGAAACGTTGTTGAGAACTATCATAGAACCGGTTATATATGGGAACAGTATGATCAGAACACAGGGAAAGGTAAAGGCGCACACCCATTCACTGGTTGGTCATCACTTATCGTACTCATCATGGCGGAAAGTTACAGCAATGGTTGGAGCTTTTCATTCAAACTTGTGATCATGCAACTATTAACAACATTGGCTGGATGGCATTTATGCAATGCTTCTTGAATATCCTAAGTTTGCTCAAAATTTCAAAAAAAAACTGAGTTTGAATTATCTGTAAATAGTCCTAAGTATTAGTAAATATCCTTTAGATATTTGTTGTATATTCTAGTTTATTATGTACACATTGTAGTAGTTATCTTTGCCTTATTTGTAGCCTAGAATATATTTAGTTGTTACCATAATATTAGGGATTTCATAACTTACATGGTATCAGGATTGACTCGTTCCTCCTGTGGTCCTCGTCTTGCCCCTGGCAAACACATCGTCGTACGTCATCGTTATTCTAGCCTCACGCTACAATGACTAATGGTGACACCTCGACCCCTAAAACATCTCTTCATCCCGTCTACACTGTCACAAACATCCAAAATAAAGTGCGTGTGTTAGATGGCGTTAAGGTATCCTACGCTTCTTGGGTGTGTTGGAGCCGGTGTCCTCCAGTTAGTGCGGATAACGTTATTGCACGTACACTTGTACGGACAAGTGGGAGCTTGTTGGGGCTGGTGTCCTCCACAGTTAGTGCAATGACATATAAATCTCTAAAAGGATCAAAGGGTATACTTTTGTATTATTATCAGTTGGTCCACGTTTATCAATAACGGTTGGCTTGCTAGATAAGTTTGACGTTATTGTCATACAGATGGCGGTGATCAACTGGTCCCTAAAAGTCACACCTATAGGATACGTTTGAGAGATGTGACGGTATGAAAATACAGTCATGTTGATGCCTAATATGACTAAGCGGTTAGTCAGAGTTATTGACTAATAATTAGTCAAACGCGATGTTGAGATATTTATTTAATACGGATTAAATAATACTGGCTAAGGTGAATTAAGCGGTTAATTCGTAAATTGAATATAAACGGTTATATTTAATTAATGTATATTGAATTGATTAATTATACAATATTGTCATTGTCGGACAAATAATAATATGTCGACTGATTCATGTTACTAGTCGATATTTTAATATCCGATATAGGCTGACGATTTATAATTAAAACCCGTCATATACATTTTAGCAAAACGAGTCGGACCACGAGTTAAATAAGGAGAAAGTGGAAAGCCCACTCCCCCCTTGAGCTCACGGTTGGCCGAGAAGAACAAAAGGAGAGTCCTTCTCTCCTTTTGACCTAATCATTTTTCATTTGAAGAAAAATTAGGGTTTTGGAGTATTTTTCTCTGAAATTCTAGATCTCACATCAAAAACCTCACAAAAGCTCTCTCAATATTCCAAGGCAATCAGAGAGCAATTTCTAGCACAAGGGGCATAGTCTCAGACGATCTTGGGTGCAACAATTAGGAGGAAATCTACGTTGATTTCTGTTCTTAGGCCGATTTGCATAGAACCCGAGGTTGATTCTTATTCTTTTATCGTTTCTCTTGTTTTTTTTCGTTTATGACAATTAATCACATGGTAAATTACATTATAGTCCTTAATTTTAAGGGGTTTTATACGGATATTACCCTACAAGTGGATCAAGATGGAACATCAAGACAAGCTTCGCGGGTCCAACGGTGGATTCCAAAGTTGTATTATGTTTTTTTTGCTAGGATAGGCCACACTAGGACTTTTATTTACGTTTTGCATTTTTTATGTTTTTCATCGTAACGATAGTTTGCATCATATTCCGCCTAAAACCAAACCACCTAATATTCGCATGAAAACTGACTCATATAGAGGTTACGCGTTAGTTTTCTATGACATACAGATGTCACACGCAATTAATAAGCCATCTCCGATCCTAAGTTAATTCATTCACGTAATGCTAGACTTTCGTTCACTTTAAATGAATTAAAACTAAGTTGATGGGATCTTCCTCGTATAACCAAAAAATTGAGAACAGTCTTTATAGGTCAAACTCTAATGAATCCCTTCTTCGTCGGTAGGCATAAAATGACCCCTTCTACGTCGGGTAAGTTGGAACTGATTGACCTATTTTATCTCAACACTATGGTCACTAAATGCGATCCTGTGATTATGGTGGACTACAGATAGGATTTACGAAAATCTATCGACCAAGAGTTCTAACGGTAGAACTAGCCAAACAGTTGGCTTATCAATTTACAGAAATTGAGGCTTGGGATCATTTGTATAATTCTTGAGGTAGATCGGTTATACAAGTGCAATGAGTCTACACGTTAAAATGAATTTTAATTAGACTTAAATCACCTCGATGAGTTGCTTATTTCGTTTTGTTTTTCTTTCTTTTTCAGTGTAGAACACGATCATTTAAACTGCTAATAACAAAATGGCTGGCCGTATGAACGACCCAATGCCAAGTGCCACATTGGACCGTGAGTCCTGGCTTCGGATCTTCATGAATCAGATGAATCAGTCTACGCGACTGAAGAATGATGGATCAAACTTCGCGGGTGGGAGGCGGCATTACGGAATGCCGCCATCGCCGACGGAAGCTCAAATATCGATAGAGCCCATCCCGCCAAACCCAGGCCCCACGGCTGGAGCTAACGAGATCGCCACGTATAGCGATTTTGTCATGGAAGCGGGTGCGATAAAAAACATACTCATTTTTGCAATGGAATCCAATTTGCAGAAACGCTTCATAGCCCAAGGTTCAAACAAGATTTTCACCACGCTCACTAAGGAATTCTCGAAAGCACCGAGAATCGTGACCTATGAGCATACCTGTCGCTTCTTTGAGGCGAAACTCCAGAAGGGCCAACCGGTTAGCCCACACATTCTCAGCATGATTGAGAATGTCGAGAAACTGGAGGCACTTGATTGTAAGATCAGTGAGAACATCGTGATTGACCACATGCTTCATTCACTCCACGATGGTTTTGCACTCTTTAGAGCCAATTACTATATGAATGATTTGAAGAAAAGTCCTCATGCACTACACTCTCTTCTCGTACAGACCGAGAAGGACATGAAGTTTAGTGGGAGCCTGAAACAGGATGTTCTCGTTGTGTCAAACAAGGGCAAGGGTAAGGGCAAAGCTCAGGCAGACCTAGCAGTAGGTAAACCGAAGTTTAAGAAGTCGGGATCGGGTAAGAGTGGGCCTGGTGAGTCGAGCACCTCACTAGGCGCGACAAAGAGCAAGACCGGTAACATGGAATGCCATCATTGCCACAAGACTAGGCATTGGAGGCGTACATATCCTGTATACCATGAGGACATAAAAGCAGGTCGCGTTACTCCTGTTGGTATGTCTACTTCTTCTTCTTTTATTCATATGATTGAGATTAACCACGCAAGTTACGGAACTTGGGTACTAGATACTGGTTGTGGTTCTCATCTGTGCAATCATGTGCAGAAGCTCCGAAACATCGAACCCCTCGTAAAGGGTGAGGTGGACCTGCGTGTCGGGAATGGAGCACGAGTGGCTGCCGTCTCGAGGGAAACATATGTGATCCAGCTTCCTAAGCGGATTTGAGTTATTTTTATATAATCGCTATTATGTACCAGTCTATCCAAAAACATTATTTCGGTTTCTGCGCTTGACAAACTTGGTTTTTCATTTGTAATAGAGAATAATATTTGCATTTTCTCATTACACGATATGATTTATGGCAAGGCAGTCTCCATGAACGGAATTTATGTTTTAGATCGGACCACCGAAATATTACACGTAATGAATAAAAAGTTAAAGGTTGGTGACAAAGATCAAACTTTTCTATGGCACTGCCGTATGGGACACATTAATGAGAAATGCGTTAAACAGCTCATAAAGAATGGAGCTATCTCGGCCTTTGATTTTCAATCATTTGGCATGTGTGAATCATGTCTCATTGGTAAGATGACTCGAATTTCCTTCAAAGGTATTGGAATGCGCGCTGCTGTCCTATTAGGACTCATACATACGGATGTGTGTGGACCTATGTCAATCACCGCACGAGAAGGCTATAGGTATTTTATCACTTTCACGGACGATTTAAGTAGATATGGCTATGTTTACTTAATGAAGCATAAAAGTGAGTCCTTTGAGAAATTCAAAGAAAACCAGAATCGGGTACAGAACCAATTGGGTAGAAAGATTAAAACACTACGATCAGACCGTGGTGGCGAGTATCTTTCACACGAGTTTGATCAACACCTTAAGGACTGTGGGATTGCCTTACAGTTAAATCCACCTGGAACACCTCAGTTGAATGGTGTGTCCGAACGGAGAAATCGAACACTACTTGATATGGTTCGATCCATGATGAGTCACACCGTATTGTCTGATTCATTATGGGGTTATGCTCTTCTGTCATCTGCTCTAATACTTAACCGAAGTCCGTCTAAAGCTGTTGACAAGACACCATATGAACTATGGAAGGGTACGGTCCCCAACTTGTCCTTTATACGGGTTTGGGGCTGCGAGGCTTATGTCAAGTGGAGACACGAGGATAAGCTCGGCCCGTGATCGGTCAAGACATACTTTATAGGTTATCCTAAAGGAACATTTGGTCATTACTTCTATTCGCCAACCGAACAACGTGTATTTGTTGCGGCTAGTGCGACGTTCTTAGAGAAGGAGTTTCTCGAGAACGCGAAGAGTAATAGAACCTTCGAGCTGTCGGAGATTCCAGAACCAAATGCCGAGCTACCATTGGAGGAACCAGTTCCTTCAATCCCATTGAGTTAGTATTCTGAGGAACCTAGGAGGTCGGGAAGAGTCTCTATTCCTCCGGACAGATACATAGGTATGGTCGAGGAACATGACATAGATGACATTCTGCTATTAACGAGTAGTTAACCCGCAACCTATAAAGGTGCCATGACTAGTTCCGACTCAAAGCTATGGCTTGAGGCCATGCAATCCGAGATGGACTCCATGTATGAGAACAACGTATGGGATCTTGTTAACTTTCCTGCTAAGGTTCGTCCCCTTCAATGCAAATGGCTTTACAAGATAAAGCATTATCTGGAAGGTCAACAAGATATCTATAAAGCACGATTAGTTGCTAAAGGTTTCACCCAAGTGCCAGGTTTGCACTACGATGAAATTTTTGCACCCGTAGTCATGCTGCGTTCCATTCGGATTATCTTAGCGATTGCCGCTTTTCATGACTATGAAATTTAGCAGATGGATGTGAAAACCGCCTTCTTAAACGGTTATTTGGAGGAAGAGTTGTACATGGTACAACCCGAAGGTTTTATCGATCCTAAACATCCTAAGAAAGTATGCAAGCTTAAGCGTTCCATTTATGGACTTAAGCAAGCTTCTCGGAGTTGGAATCATCATTTCGACCAAGTGATAAAAGAGAATGGATTTACTCGATCGGTCGAGGAACCATGTCTATATATCAAGTCGAGTGGGAGCAAGATTGTCTTCCTAATATTGTATGTTGATGACATACTCCTGATTGGGAATGACATACCTCTCTTAACTTCGGTAAAAGTATGGTTGAAGAACCATTTCGGATGAAAGATCCGGGTGAGGCACAAAGAATTTTGGGCATCCGTATCTATCGAGATAGATCACGTCGGATGTTATCTCTCAGTCAGGAGTCTTATATAGACAAGATTCTAGAGAGATTCAGCATGACTAACTCCAAAAAGGGGTTTCTTCCCATGGCTCCAGGGGTGCATTTGAGCAAGTCTCAGGCACCAAAGACACCGGAAGAGATAGAGCGCATGACCCGGATTCCTTATGCTTCGGCAATAGGATCAATCATGTATGCCATGATATGCACACGTCCGGACGTGGCATATGCATTGAGTATGACAAGTCGATTCCAATAGCATCCAGGTGAATCACATTGGATGGCTGTCAAGAACATTCTTAAGTACCTACATAGGACTAAAGATTGGGCATTGACTTATGGAGGCGATCAAAAGCTATGCGCAACCGATTCTGTGAGATGCTAGCTTCCAAACGGATCGAGATGACTCGAAATCTCGGTCTGGATTCGTTTTTACTCTTAATGGCGCCGATCGGTGGAAGAGTTCCAAACAAAGTGTTACAGCAGATTCTACGACTGAGTCCGAGTACTATGCCGCGTCTGAAGCTGCAAAGGAAGCGATATGGATGCGTCAATTCCTACAAGGACTATCTGTAGTGCGTAGTTCGAATGACCCGATCACCATCTATTGCGATAATAGAGGTGCCATCTTCCAGGCTAAGGAGCCTAAGTCTAGCAACAAGTCTAGACACGTACAACGGAAAGCTCATCTAATCCGAGATTACGTGGAGCAAAAGGAGGTAGTGATAGAAAAGATTGCTACAGATGATAATATAGCAGATCCTCTCACTAAACCATTACGACAAGATAAGCATGAAGGGCATGTTATTTCCATGGGAATTAAACGTGTTTCTGAGTTGTAGTACTCTTTTATGGATTAGATTCTTTTTCTCGTGTACTCATACGACATCATCGTTTTGATATTTATATATTTTGTTTTTCAAGTGGAGTTGTACGAATATCTTGAACACCACAAAGTGAACTGACCAAACATTATATTTTTGGTCCTTAATTGCCCAAGTGAGCTGATAACTCTAGCAATTATTTTGTGACGCTGGTTGATGGTGGGTTCAACGAGCCATAAGCCAAACGGTTGACTGACCAATCACAGAGGCGAGTTATACGGATATCTCGTAGGACACAATTGTGACAACGACGTGGAGTCCTAAATGTTTTATAACATTCGGTGCCAGGTCGTGGATAGGACCTCCATGGTGATCCTAAGAGTCGATTCTTTTGACTATCGACTGTCTCTTGAGACTAAGGCAGATTTTGGGTGACTTTGGTTTCTTTCTCATGGTCTTCCGTAACAGGGGGCCAAGTAGATTTTTTCTGGGTCATTTCATACTGTGCTTAAATCGGCAGGAGTCGAGTTGAAGGAAATATTCAGCCTTTATCAGGTACTCGATATTTCTTAGGGCCACTCGAGGAGCTGTAACTGAAATGCATGGCCATGCTCGAATACGGATTCGTTTTATCCGTTAAGTTACTCTCTAGTCGGGGAAACCACTCTTGATACAGATCGATTATAAAATACGACCTTTGCGGATACGGATCTGCAAATTGTTTTACATTGAGTGGGAGAAATTTTAAATGGATATGAGAATCGGTTATCGCACATACACTTGTACGGACAAGTGGGAGTTTGTTGGAGCCGGTGTCCTCCAGTTAGTGCGGATAACGTTATTGCACGTACACTTGTACGGACAAGTGGGAGCTTGTTGTGGCTGGTGTCCTCCACAATTAGTGCAATGACATATAAATCTCTAAAAGGATCAAAGGGTATACTTTTGTATTATTATCAGTTGGTCCACGTTTATCAATAACGGTTGGCTTGCTAGATAAGTTTGACGTTATTGTCATACAGATGGCGGTGATCAACTGGTCCCTAAAAGTCACACCTATAGGATACGTTTGAGAGATGTGACGGTATGAAAATACAGTCATGTTGTTGCCTAATATGACTAAGCGGTTAGTCAGAGTTATTGACTAATAATTAGTCAAACGCGATGTTGAGATATTTATTTAATACGGATTAAATAATACTGGCTAAGGTGAATTAGGCGGTTAATTCGTAAATTGAATATAAACCGTTACATTTAATTAATGTATATTGAATTGATTAATTATACAATATTGTCATTGTCGGATAAATAATAATATGTCGACTGATTCATGTTACTAGTCGATATTTTAATATCCGATATAGGATGACGATTTATAATTAAAACCCGTCATATATATTTTAGCAAAACGAGTCGGACCACGAGTTAAATAAGGAGAAAGTGGAAAGGCCACTCCCCCCTTGAGCTCACGGTTGGCCGAGAAGAACAAAAGGAGAGTCCTTCTCTCCTTTTGACCTAATCATTTTTCATTTGAAGAAAAATTAGGGTTTTGGAGTATTTTTCTCTGAAATTCTAGATCTCACATCAAAAACCTCACAAAAGCTCTCTCAATATTGCAAGGCAATCAGAGAGCAATTTCTAGCACAAGGGGCATAGTCTCAGACGATCTTGGGTGCAACAATTAGGAGGAAATCTACGTTGATTTCTGTTCTTAGGCCGATTTGCATAGGACCCGAGGTTGATTCTTATTCTTTTATCGTTTCTCTTTTTTTTTTTTTCGTTTATGACAATTAATCACATGGTAAATTACGTTATAGTCCTTAATTTTAAGGGGTTTTATACGGATATTACCCTACAGGGTGAACCTTTTCACTCTTCATTCTCGTGGATACAAGGTCATACACCACATTGACGACACGCCCGCCCCTGCTAAAACCGATCCATTATGCATGCTATGAAATCGATGCCCACGTCCTTCAATGGATCTACGACACCATGTCCGATGAACTGCTGCCGCGTGTTCTTGAACCCGAATCCACTGCTCAAGCGGCCTGGAATCGCGTCAAAAACATCTTTCTCAATAACAAGGGTGCTCGTGCCGCCAGTCTCGAGAATGAATTTCACACTCTCCAACTCGGAAAATTCCCGTCTTTTGATGCCTATTGCCAGTGTCTTCGAGAGTTGTCTGGCCAATTGAAAGACGTTGGAGCGGCTATTACTGATCAACGTCTGGTTCTCCAACTTGTGCGTGGCTTACCCAAAGAATATGACACGGTGCGGCCTATATTAATCAGACACTACCGAACTTTGAAACGTCATGCAGCATGATTGAATTGGAGAATCACCGACAGTCCAGCCGAGAGGAGGCCACGACTCTCCTTGCTCCATCTGCCCCTTCCACCGAAACTGGTACCCCTCCCTCATCTCGCCAAAACAAACGCAGCAACGACAGTAAGCGAGGTAACAACAAGGGTAACTACAACGGTGGTGGCTCTCGAAATCAGTCCAAAAACCAGTCTCCTGCAGCGACAGGAAACCACAACAACCAATGGGGCCCTATGCCAGGGTGGCCTGCGCCATGGATGCCGCCTCCCTGCCCATACCCTACTTATCCTGGCTGGACCACCCCTTGGCAGCCGTGGCCTGCCCATGCTTCGTCCTCTGCTTCTCGATCTGCTTCTGGCCATGGTAGCTCTCGACAATCAGGACCCAATTTTGGCCAGCCACATGTAGCATCCAACGACGGTCCACCACAGATGCAGCCTACAGACCTGGCCCAGGCCTTTGCCGTGCTACAGCTGCAGCCCTTCAATCAAGGGCAATTCAATATAGACACAGGGGCCTCCTCGCACATAAGTGCCGACACAGGTATTTTTAATTCCCGTGTCAATTATAGTTCGATACAATCTATTTACGTTGGTAATGGTGCTAGCATTCCCGTTCTTGGGTCCGGAACTACCACTTTAGCGGCCCCAAATAGAACCCAACACCTACGTAATGTGTTATATACCCCAAAAATAATAAAGAGACTTATTTCGGTTCGACAATTTACCACTGATAACAATGTTTCAGTCGAATTTGACCCGTACGGTTTTTTGTGAAGGATTTAGCGACTGGGAATCTGATTCTGAGGAGCAATAGTGATGGTGATCTATACCCCGTGTCAGCCGAGTCCACCACGACGCCGTCCATGTCCCACCAGCATTTTGTAGTCTCTTCTTTTGATGTCGGGCATTCCCGTCTTGGTCATCCGGGTGCTAATATTTTAAGTTTTCTTAGATCAAATTCGCGTATTGATTGTAATAGCAAATCCAACACGTCTTTATGTCATTCTTGTCAAATAAGCAAACATAGGCGTTTGCCATTTAATGATTCATCTTCTTCTACGCTTGCACCGTTTGACATAGTTCATAGCGATTTGTAGACCTCGCCTATTCCGAGTACAGCCGGTTATAAATATTATCTCATCTTAATTGACAATTTTACTCAATTTGTGTGGGTATATCCGCTTAAATTCAAATCCGAAACCTTCCCTAAATTTCTCAATTTTCGAAAATATGCCCTCACACAATTCCACTGAAATATCAAAGCTTTCCAATGCGATTTAGATCGAGAATTCGATAATCATGAGTTTCGCAACAACGCTAATCAAAATGGCCTCACATTCCGGTTTTCTTGTCCGCAAACTTCCTCCCAAAATGGTAAGGTTGAGCGTATGATCCGACGTATTAATGAAATTCTCCTCGCTTTACTTCACCACTCATCCACGCCCTCCGAATTCTGGATCGATGCACTTCACACGGCCGTACACCCACACAATATTTTACCCATAAAAATCCTCCAATTTCGCTCACCAACTTCCGCTCTCTTCCACAAACAACCGTCCTATTCCCACCTCCGTGTTTTCGGGTGTGCATGTTATCCAAACTTGTCATCTAAACGACCCCATAAACTTGCACCCCGTTGCATCAAATGTGTCTTCATAGGTTATCCTCAAGAATTTTGAGGGTACAAGTTTTTTGATCTTAGTAGTGGCAAGCTTATCATCTCGCGTCATGTAACCTTTGATGAGTCAGATTTCCCGTTTGCTTCCTCCTCATCACCGGGCTCCCCTACCTCTCGTCCACCCACCTCCAGTAGCCTCTCCCCTACCCTCCTTGATGCCCTAAACCAGCCACCTCCACCACCTAACCCTCCCCTCCCCAACTCCCCACGAACCCCAACAACACCTATCAATAACTCCCCTGCCTCCCCTACCCCCCCTCTCTACCCAGCCGACACATAACACCTCCCCATCGTCCTCTGCTTCGCCCACCACGCCTGACACCGCCTACACCACACCTCCCCCACCACCCCTCCTCCCCCACCACGTACCCATAACATGAATACTCGAGCTATGCACGGGATTTTCAAACCCCGTGTTCCCATTGACCTCATCGCCACCGTACTCCCTGCCATTTCTCCTCTTCCCAAATCACCCAAACTCGCACTCCAGGACCCAAACTGGCATGCTGCCATGACCGATGATTATCGAGCTTTAATTGCAAATCAAACTTGGGAATTGGTACCATGTCCAACTACTGCTAAGGTTATACGATGTCTTTGGCTTTTTCGCCATAAATATAAATCTAGCGGGACTTTGCAGCGCTAAAAGGCATGCCTTGTGGTCAATGGAAAATATCAATAGGTTGGTATTGACTGTGATAAAACATTCAGTCCGGTAGTCAAACACACTACTATTAGAACGGTGCTCAGTCTCGCAACTTCTCATTCTTGGCCTATTCATCAACTGGATGTTAAGAACGTATTTTTACATGGTGATCTTGTCGAAACAGTGTATATGCATCAACCTCCCGGTTTTGTCGATCCCTCTGCTCCACATCACGTATGTCGCCTAGGAAAATCTTTATATGGACTAAATCAAGCCCCTTGGGTTTGGTATCATCGATTTGCGACTTTTATTCAATCTTGGGGCTTCAAAAGTAGTGTTTGTGATCAATCGTTATTTATTTATCGGGATAGTGTTCATATGGCTTACTTACTCTTATATGTTGACGACATCATTCTTACCGCCTCCAGCACTACTCCTCTTCGACAAATTATCACCGCACTCTCCTCTGAATTTGCCATGACGGACCTTAGGAAGCTTCACCATTTTCTTGGGATATATGTACATCGATCTCACACGGGCTTATTTCTCTCGCAAACTCAATATGCTCGTGACATTCTTCAACGTGCTTCCATGGACAATTGTAATCCCGTCTCAACACCTGTTGAACCCGGTTCCAAGCTCTCCTCTACGACTGGTCCACTTATTGCCAACCCCACGTTGTATCGTCGTCCCGGCGGAGCTCTTCAATATCTCACCATTACGAGACCTGATATAACTTATGTTGTTCAACAGGTTTGTTTATTCATGCACGCACCCCATGAGCCGCATCTTCATTTCTTAAAGCGTTGTTTATAGTACATAAAGGGCACTCTCACCCACGGTTTGACAATCTCCCGCTCCGCCACTCATAATCTTACTGCTTATTCAGATGCTGATTGGGCGGGGTGTCCTGGATCACGGCGATCCACTTCCGGCTATTGTGTTTTCCTTGGTGATAGCTTAGTGTCTTGGTCGTCTAAATACCAACCCACTATTTCTAAGTCTAGTACGGAAGCTGAGTATCGGGGTGTAGCTAATGCGGTAGCCAAAACGAGCTGGCTTCAAAACTTATTGTTTGAACTTCATGTCCCTATTTCACTAGCCAGCCTTATTTATTGCGACAATGTGTCCATATTGTACCTCTCCGGCAATCCCGTACAACATCAACGGACCAAACATATTGAAATTGATATTCATTTCGTTCGCGAGAAAGTTCGCCTTGGTCTCGTTAAGGTCTTACATGTTCCGTCTGAACACCAATACGCGGACATTTTTACTAAAGGTCTTCCCAGGTACTTGTTCAATCGTTTTCGTGACAGTCTAAGCGTTCGTCCTACTCCCGTTCCGACTGCGGGGGTGTATTAGTAAATATCCTTTAGATATTTGTTGTATATTCTAGTTTATTATGTACACATTGTAGTAGTTATCTTTGCCTTATTTGTAGCCTAGAATATATTTAGTTGTTACCATAATATTAGGGATTTCATAACTTACACTAAGTTTTGAGGGATCTTCTCAAAATGAGCCCCCCAAAAAAAATAAAAACAAAGGTTAAATTTCCATTTAATGTTATTTTTATTTTCTTAAATTTATTATTCTTTAAATTTCCTCGTAAACCGCGTCAAGCGTATTCAAGTCTTCTGCTTCACGAATTTCCCTGAAAAAGTTTCGTCTAGCTCGAAAAGTCTTCTCGGGCTCGGGATCAAATGGAATGTGCTCGGACTGTCAAGACCTGGGCCTAAAGACAAACTAAATAAGAAAAAAAAGAATATCACCGTCTCTCCGGCAATGACGCCAAAATTTGACACGCTATTGCACATCTATCAAAGATAACCCTACAGTCTCTAACTAATGTAGTTATGGATCAAATCCACATTGAGAGTATTGAAATCTATTTTCTAGTAATGAAGTACGTCAGGGTAACAGTTCAGGAGTTACTTTGTTTGAATTACTAAACTAACGCAATTAAATAAATAAACAAAAATGTAAAAAAATAATGTAAAGATGATAGGTGAGGGGATTAGGATTGTCAGTTCACCATGAATTAGTACGGGTTAAAGGTAGGATCATAGATTAGTCTTAATTACCGGTCTAAAGGCAGTGACAAGGTCCTCTCGGATCGCTGATTGCCATAGAATGTTTCTAACGGACTCTCGCTACTTATTAGGGTACTATAATGTTTGCAACCGGTCTAATCTTTACCAGGCTTTCGATCTTGGATCGGGATTTACCAATTCAAAGAGTCAATTGATCTTAAGTTGGAATGGAATTTACTAATTCAAATAATCAATTAACGCCTTTAACCAATTACTCGCAATTAAATGTTACAATTAACAATAAAGACTAATGAAACTGACTGATCTAATCGCCTAGTTAATGACCCCTAATTAGTCTATGAATTTCCTAAATCTAGCAAATAAATTAGCTACGCATGATTGGATTAACAACAATAACGATAATAATTACAACTATTGAATTCATAATCGAAAGATAGAGGAAATGATTAAGCGTAAGACGATTAATAAAAGAAGAAGAATGAAAATAAGCAATAATTAAAGATGAAAAATGCATAATTAAGTTACCCAAATCCGAAAAGAGAGTAAGAGATGAATCCAAGTTTGCAATATGAGAATTCTTCTACGTACTTACGTAGTCTGTGGCTTTTTAAGAGTGTGAAGTTATAACCTAATTATTTCTTACAAAGTAGCTTAAATACATGGTTCAAAAACCCAACTCATTAACACATTAAATGGCCTAGACACTTAGTTAAAAACCGGCTGGAACATTAACATGGACGATCAACCATAAGGACCAGTCGATCGACGAAGCTCAACCTGTCAATCGACTAAAAAGGCCAGTTGATCGACCCAAAACAACTTGTTGGCCGGTCGACTGAAGCTCTTTTCTTGCTCGACTAACCATCTTCCGGGGGCAATGGTCAACGTTTCTCGCCCGCTTACTGATTGATCTTCTAATTTGAGCTTCCCTACTTTTTGCTACGTACTCCAATGAAATGATTTCTGAGCTTCATTTCACAGCGAGACTAGGTACTAGAGCTTATTTGATGAAACCAGAGGTTCTGCGGTAATGGCGGATACAAGATGAACAAGTGATGAAGATGAAGACGAATGATAGAGAAGAATAAAGAAGTAAACAATGTAACAATATTGTATAGCTCTGAATCTTGAAACTTTGTTATTATTAGATTTTTGTAATAATAAAATCTGTTACAATTTGTTGAGGTAATCGTCATATTTATAGTTGCTGAACAACCTAACTAACAATGATTTGGTTAGTTACAAGTCGGTTAACTCTAGTTAGTTATAACTAATACCTAACTAACTTTTAACCAACTACATATCACCAATAAACCCCCCTTAAGCTGGACTGTCTTGAAACTTCAGTCCAAGCTTAGATGAAAGAAATACATGCTGAACTGCCCCAAGAGGCTTGGTCATAATGTTAGCCAATTGTAGACCTGTCCTCATATGTTTGGTAATCAGAAAGCCTTGATTTTGCTTGTCACGAACAAAATGACAATCAATACTTAGGTGCTTGGTCCTTTCATGAAAGACAGGATTGGCTGTGATGTGCATAGCTGCCTATTGTCACAATAGAGAGGTATAGGTTGATGCACTGTTGCCTCCAGATCCTTTAATAAAGAAGCTAGCCAAACTAATTCAGAAGTTGTATATGACAGACTTCTGTATTCTGATTCTGCTGAGCTTTTGCTCACTGTCACTTGTTTCTTATTCTTCCAAGACACCAATAACTGGCCCATCAGAACACAATACCCACTGAGATATTTACAAGAGAATGCACATTGTCCCCAATCTGCATCACTGTATGCTGTGAGATGCAGATCTGGGTGTGCTTTATAAAATAAACCAGCATGGATAGTCCCTTTTAGATACTTAACTACATGTAAAGCAGCCTGTAAGTGTGGTGTCCTTGGTTGACTAACAAACTGGCTCAAATGCTGTATACTATAAGATATGTCAGGTCTAGACATATTCAAATATAGAAGTCTACCTATGAGCCTTCTATACTGCTCAGGATTCTTAAGCAGTTCACCCTGATCTGTTGATAATTTCAAGCCTTGTTGCATTGGAAATCTAGCAGAAGAACATTCCTCCATTTGCAAATCTTTTAGAATGTCCATGATGTACTTCCTCTGATTTATCATCAAGCCATCTGCAGTCCTTGAGATTTCCAGACCAAGAAAGTACCTCACTAGACCAAGATCTTTAATAGATAGGCTGTATGCAGTTGTTGCTTGACTGTGTCTATTTCTGTAAGTGAAGTACCAGTGAGCAACACATCATCTAAATACACCAATGCAACTGTAAAAGAATTATCAGTGTCATTCTTTTTTGTAAAAAGTGAATAATCATTCTTGGATTGAATATGCTTGACTGTGTCTATTTCTGTAAGTGAAGTACCAGTGAGCAACACATCATCTAAATACACCAATGCAACTGTAAAAGAATTATCAGTGTCATTCTTTTTTGTAAAAAGTGAATAATCATTCTTGGATTGAATATAACCAAGACTTTGTAGAAATCTAGTCAATTTCTTATTCCATTGCCTAGAAGCTTGCTTAAGTCCATATAAGGACCTCTTTAACTTACAAACCAGACCTTGTCCTACCTCATAACCTTCTGGACGTTTCATATAGACCTCTTCATCCAAAAAACCGTGCAAAAAAGTATTGTTAATGTCCAACTGAAATAATGGCCACTCCTTTGCTGCAGCAATAGCCAATAAAGCTCTCACTGTTGTAAACTTTGCAACAGAAGAAAAGATGTGTTTATAATCCTTGTCCTTCACCTGGTTGAAACCCTTGGTAACTAACCTAGCTTTAAATCTTTCCATAGAACCATCATGTTTGTATTTGATCTTATAGACCCATTTGGATCCAATGGCCTTGTGCCCTGCTGGTAGAGGAACAAGCTCCCAAGTCTTATTTGCTTCTAAAGCTTGTCCCTCCTTGGACATGGCTTCTTGCCATCTAGGATCTTGCTGAGCTTGTTTAAAATGATATGGCTCATGTTCTAGTACCACATTGTACATAAAATTCACAAAATCTGGTGGACAGTCCTGCAAGGATTCCAGAACCGTGGCTTGAAAAACTGAAGCATGTACATGTCCAGTACTAGAATGCTGCCCTGGTAATTTAAACTGAAATCCTCTCAACCTTGATGTCAATTGAGTTTGTCTAGATGACTTTCTCACTGGTTTAGGCTGTAGAGGTTGATCTTGATGTGGAACCACATCATTATTAAGTGTTGATTCAGATGATAGTGCATTCTCAGGATTCTGAGAATTTGTTGTTGAAGGAATAGGAATAATGACAGTTGAAGAGGCAGGGTTAACCAGATCACAAGTTGTAATCTGTAACTCCTCATATGGCTTGTCCTTTGCAAATGGAAAAACCTGTTCTTTGAATACCACATCCCTACTAATAAACACCTTATGCAATTGTAAGTCATATATCCTGTAACCTTTTTGTTGATGTGGGTAACCAAGGAACACACATTCCCTTGCCCTACTCCCAAACTTATCAGTAAAGGTAGGAGGCATTGTAGCATAGCATAAACAACCAAAAACCCTTAACTACTCATAAGAAGGCTCACATTGAAAGAGTAAAGCAAATGGAGTTTTATTTTGGATAACAGGTGTTGGCATAAGATTTATTAAATAAGTAGCAGTCAACAGGCAGTCACCCCAAAACTTTATAGGTAAATTAGCATGAAATCTAAGTGCCCTTGCAGTCTCTAACAAGTGCCTATGTTTTCTTTCCACCCTACCATTCTGTTGAGGGGTTCCTACTATGCCGGTCTGATGTAATATGCCTTGATCCTTAAACAAAGAACCACAATGCTCTTGCAAAAACTCAGTCCCATTATCAGATCTCAGAAATCTTATTTGGGCTTTAAACTGAGTCTTAACATAAGCTAAAAAATCTTTAATAAGTTTAAAAACTTGATCTTTAGTTTGAAAAAGAATAGTCCAGGTATTCCTAGAATAGTCATCTATGATGGTCAAAAAATATCTGGCACCAGACATTGATGGTGTTTTATAAGGTCCTCAAATGTCCATATGACCTAAATCTAAACATTGAACTGTTCTACTAGTACTAACAGGAAAAGGAAGATTATGATGTTTTGCAAGAATACAAGACTGACAAAGAAAATCTGCTTTCTTTATTATATCTTCATAAGCTGGTACATATTTGAATTTATCCACAGACATATGACCCATTCAGAAATGAAACAAATCAACAGACCTATTTATAGCAGACAAAGAAGATACTTGACCAGTAGTAGGAATATTAAGGAGCTGAAACTTTTTATTTACAAGACTACTAATCTTATTGACTAATGCAGTGGAACTACTACTCAGTGGTTTAGTCAGAAATTTATAAAGATCTCCAATTCTCTTCCCCTTAGCCACAATTTTATCATTTGAAAGGTCCTGAAAAACACATCCAAGTGAAGTAAACAATACAGACAAGTTATTATTATCAAGCAATTTACTAATGGATAATAAATTTTGCCTGAAATCTGGAAGATAGAAAGCATTAGTCAGTTTAATATTATGAGTAAGCTTAACAGTTCCCTTCTTATGAACATACTTAATACTCCCATCAGGGAGTCCTACACTAATAGGCTTGGCAAAAACATGGACATCAGACAAAAGATCAATATTGTAAGTCATATGGTCTGATGCTCCAGAGTCAACAAGCCAGGTACTGGTATAATAAGGTTTACAAACTGTAAAAACATGAGAATAAGGAGAGATCATACCTGCAAAATTGGCACTGGATAAAGCAGGTTGTTGATCAGAAATTTGTTTAAGAGCCTGATCAACAACAGAAGTAACAAGACCATCCAAGACTTCAGAAGTAAGAACAGAAGAAACAGCATTGATTTTGTTGGAGTCATTGTGAGAAATAGTATCTAAGCAAGAATCCTCTAATGGTGACTCTGGCAAAAGATCTGCTGAATTAACTCCTCTAGCTGGGACAGTAGACTTATAGTTGGTGGGAGCTTTATCTTTTCCCTTATTTTTATCACCAGGAAAACCTCTAATCACAAAGCAATTGGCAGGATTGTGCCCAGTTTTGTTGCAATGAGGGCATTTGGTCAAACCAAAACAAGTGGCGCTAGTATGCCCATTCTTATTGCAGTGGTCACAATGCTTAACAGTAGTAGATGCTTCACCAGTCTTTTGGAAACCAATCATCTTCTGATCAGACTGCCTAAAACTGGCGTAGGCATTGGACTCGGTCAGACTAAATACAGTATCAGTGATCTGTTTCTGTCTTTCAATCTTTTGTAACAAGGCTAAAACCTTATTGATTGAAGGCAAAGGCTCAAGAGATAAAATCTGAGTACGAATCCCATCATAGCTGCTATTAAGATTCATGAGAAATTGTATGGTTTTGGCATTGTTTTCCCTTTCAACAATTCTTTTAAGCAAAGTACAGGTACACAAATTCACTTTTCCACAAGTGCAAACAGGTAAAGGATCTAGAGACTCAAGTGTTTCCCATAGATTTTTCATCTTGCTGTAATATTCAACAAGAGATATATTTTCTTGGGATACAGCCACTAAATCTTTAGTTATTTGATAGACTTCCAGAGCATTAAACACACCAAATCTCTCAAGTAAATCATCCCAAAGATTTTTAGAGGAAACAACATACTTGAAGTTATCACGAAGACTCTTGTCTATAGAATTGGAAATCCATCTCATTACCATAAAATCACACCTCTTCCATTGTTTATGACGCTTATCAGTACTAGGGGGCATGGAACAAGAACCATCAATAAAACCATCTTTGTTTTTCGCTGTCAAAGCCATAAGAACTTCCCTTTTCCAGCCCAAAAAGTCATGACCATTAAACAAAGAAGAGGACAAAGTAGCAGAAGTTTGATCATTTGTAGACAAATATAAAGGATCATCATAATAATCGAAATTTGGTGAAGAATCAGATGCAATAGACTCAGGCATGATGAAAAATAAGAGAATTGATAGAAAAAGATCAAAAAAATGAAGCAAAAGATCAATTAATGGAATAGTGCGGAAGCGTAAGAGTAGTACCTCTACTCCTGTTTTATTTATGCAGGAAATAGAAGAATAATACCCAGGAATGGAGTACTGTATACTGATACCATGAAGAAACCAGAGGTTCTACAGTAATGGCGGATACAAGGTGAACAAGTGATGAAGATGAAGACGAAGGATAGAGAAGAATAGAGAAGTAAACTATGTAACAATATTGTATAGCTCTGAATCTTGAAACTTTGTTATTATTAGATTTTTGTAATAATAAAATCTGTTACAATTTGTTGAGGCAATCCTCATATTTACAGTTGATGAACAACCTAACTAACAATGATTTGGTTAGTTATAAGTCGGTTAACTCTAGTTAGTTATAACTAATACCTAACTAACTTTTAACCAACTACATATCACCAATATTATTTCACCTCTTATGGTAGTAATTCGGCTTGAATTCACGCACTTTGGGAAAATAACTTGCAAAAGTTATAACACATACCCAAGGTAGCAAATGCGAGGAAATAGCAAAATAATAATCATCTAAAATGCATAGAAAAGCATGAAAAAATAGAAGAATAATAGGCATGCATCATTTATCTTATATTAAATCTACATTACTTCATATCAACATATACTTTTTAATATTCCGCACTCCTATGAGTTTTGCATCGTAATTGTTTGTCATTCACATATTCGTGTGATACATCGAAGGCCATTGTTGTTTAAAAGCCTTAATTAGCGCATGTCCTATTCCGCTAGTAAGGACATGACAATGGGCTTCTAAGACCCGTCCACCTGATTTCTTCTTGTGCTTAGAGCACCCATATTGAAAAGAATTGATCGTCCTCTTAAATGAGAGAGAGTGCTAAGAAGATGTCCCCATCAATGTGCCAACATACTCCTTGCATCCTCTTTGAAGAGGAAGAAGAAAACATCTTCTATAAATGGAGGATGTCTTTGTCTTGGCCGAAATACCATATAAGAGAGAAAATGAGTAGTGGGGTCTACTTAAAAGAGAGGAAAAGAGATCATCTTTGATGTGGAGAAGAATAGAGGAAGAAGATGAACAAATTGGAAAATGGGTAGAGAAAAGACTTGGGGTCTCCTTTCCTCTCTTTTAAGGATGAACCATGTCGATCGAAATCGCTCATAGGTTGATTGACTGGGATAATAGGTCAGATTAGGTCAACTGACTTCAACTCCTTTAGACGTCTTTCTCTTATTTTCTTTTCGTTCCAAGTTGCGGTGACGATGCCACTAACTCCCGACCTCTTGTAGGCGGTAATGATGCGGTAGTGGGTGTTGGGTTGGAAAAGCCGGTAATATAGGTGGTAGTAGATAGTGGTATAGTTGGCGGAGAATTAGAAATGTGATAAAAAAAATAGGAGAGGGGTAAAATTGTTTAATGCATGTATGATTTAGTAAAAGTCGTGTATGAGTAACACTACTTATAATAGAAAAGAGGTTCATATGAAAGAAATTATATAAAATAGATCCATGTATGATATGGATGCACAAAATTATGCTACGTAATAACTCGCTTAACTATTGAGCGACTTGGGGTTAAGTCGCTAGGTAGCTTAACGACCTTAATTTTTTTTCTATAATTTTACGTCAACTCCGTTTTATTAGTTTTCTTTTCACTTAATGTGTTGATTTTCGCAATACATTTTTTACTCAACGTGCAGTACACATATGACAAAAATACCCCTGAATCTCATTCTCTCCTCTCCTTTCATCTCTTGTACGGTGCAAGATATAACAAAAATAAGAAGAAAAAACAACACGTGGAATTGAAATTACCCACCATTTAACACCCCTCCATCCCACCACCAAACCTCCAACAGAAGTCTATAACCTTTCCCGATGACGACCTATTTGCTAGTGTCTGCAATAACCGTTCCCAACGAACCCACACCCCCCCCCCCACACACACACACACAACCAGATTTGAGCAGAAATTGAAAATCTAAGGTTTGCTTAAAAGAGGAAATTAGTTTAATTAGTTCGATCAATGCTGACGTGCTGTTAAATTTCGTGGAGAGAATTAAGATGTTGGTGGTGTTCGACCTTATAATTGTGTGATTTATGGAATTTGAGGACAACCTTAAATTTTTTTTTTTTTTTCCAAACACCACCATTAAAAAAAAAAAAATTGTTTGTCAAACACAACCGTTAATAAATTTTTTTGTCAAACACGACTTTTTGGCCATATTTTTGACCACTTGCAATGTGGTGACCTTTAGTTGATTTTTGAGATAGGAAACGAGGTCGGTTTGAGGTGTTCTTGGACTCGTTGGAAAGGTGGGAGTAGAGACTTTTCAAGGGTTGTCAACACGGTGGTAAAATGTGGCTTTATGTGGGGTCGATTGGCGCGTAAAAGAAGGCTAGTCAGAGAAAGGGCGGTAAGTCGGGTTTACAACGGGTGGTCAGGGGGTTTTTCATAGATCTTTAATGGGGTTATGATGTATTGTTTGGTGTGAAATTAGGTATTTAGGTTGAGGGAAGTGCAAGGTATGTCGTAGTTGTGTTATTTGCGGTGATCGTTGGTTGCAAGTGGTGGTTCGAGGGGAGTGAATTGACCCACGAAAAATCCTACTTTAACTTACATCAACCCTTTGTGACCAACCTTACTTTACACACTAATCTACCCCACATAAGGCCATCTTTGACCACCGTGTTATCAACCGTTGAAAAACTTGTACTCCCACCTTTCTAACGAGCCTAAGAATACCTCTGTTGGGTTCCTTATGGTTGATGATGACATGCCCATTTGATTTGTGCTGTCTTAGTTTACCTTTTCAGGATTAATGATTATATCAAGCATGGATTAAGAAGTGTTGAAGTTGTTAATCATCCCATTGTATTGAGTCTTAGTGTCATCTAATGTACAAGCGAGAAAGTAGAGTATCTTAGAGTAATAGAAACAGTCAAGTCGACTGTTGCTTTCATTAGTAAACAGCTGCTTGGATTGTTGCCACAATTCGTAACACTTGAAACTTTTTATCTTTCAAAAATCTCTTCACGTGACTCTTATTTTTCAAAGATAAACTTCAGATTTTTATTAGGAGTTGGCCTTCAATAAAGAGTGGTTTGAATTATTATTATTTTTAAAATATTTCTTCTTTATGCAAATTCAACCCTTTGGTTCTTTAAGAAAACAAAAAATGCTTTTTGCCATTTTAGTGTTAACTTGTCATCATTATTATTATTTTTAAAATATTTCTTCTTTATACAAAAAATGCTTTTTGCCATTTTAGTCTTAAAGTTGTTACAGTCGTGGCTACTGTTACTTTATAATACTAAACTCTCTTGCTTAAGAATTGTTGATCTTGTAAAAGTTGTCCATCTCTATTCTTTGCTAAGAATATGTTAGTGGAAACATGATCTTATAACATTCTAAGTGTGTTAGTAGAGTTTAGGATGGAGTAGTCTTTAACTCTTGGCAACCGGAGTAGGTTGCGAGTTAGCTTGTCATAAGAACGGAGTAGTTCTTGTACTAGCTTTACAACCGGAGTAGGTTGGTGTCTTTTATTGTAAGGGTCTTTTAGTTGTCGGAGTAGATCACTAAAAGAAAGCAATAAAAAGGTAGATTGGACGTAGGCACTTGAGTTTCTTGCCGAACCAATTCAAAAACCTCGTGTTCAATTGTTTTACTTTATTTCCGCTGCTCTTTTATTATTGTTTGTCGTGCTTTGCGTAAACCTTGAGTAAGTGATTCATCATCTTTGTCACATTTGGTCTGCAGTCCGTATTCCACAAACTGAGACAAATAGCTACAGTCAGAACGATTGTTACTTTCATACTTCAGCAAACATTCATCGTGTTTAGTCTTTCAATATTATTCAAAGTATCTTCTCATCTCTTTTGTCCTCGTAACTCATTTTAATTCAATTAAGTTGAAGTTATAAATTTTTAAATAGTACCTAATTCACCCCCTCCCCCTCTTAGGTACTTGAATCCATAAACTCAACAATTGGTATCAGAGCCTCGTGCTCTTGATCAAGGCTAATCGCCTTAGAGTTTGATTCGTGGGTAATGGATTCCGAGAAGCACTCCAAGATCCCGGTCTTTACCGGTTCGAATTTTGGATGGTGGAAACTCAAAATGGAACATTACATCAAAAGTATTGATTATCAATGTTGGAACATCATCCAAAATGGACCTCTTGCCATTGAGGAAACCGATATTCTAAACGGTTTCACCAAGACAAAAGAGGAAAGAAATTAAAATGAAAACGACTTCAAGCTTGCCGAAAAGAATTCCAAAGCAATGTCGATTCTTCAACGTTGTGTTGGTGAGGGGGAAGTTAGTCGAATCTCCGGATGTCCTACGGCAAAATCTATTTGGGATTCCCTTGTACTTGCCTATGAAGGGACGTCCCAAGTAAGAAAACACCGTATTGATCTTCTCATGCAACAATATGAGATGTTTAGAATGTCAAAAGACGAGTCCTTAAATAGTTTCTCTTCACTTTTTTCTTGTATTATTAATGAGCTTAAAAGTCTAGGAAGGAATTTCGAGTCCGAGGACATCATTCGAAAAATCCTTCGTAGTCTAACCCCTAAATGGCAACCTAATGTCACCGCCATAGAGGAAGCTAAAGACTTGTCAACCCTATCTCTTCATGAACTAATGGGATCACTAATGGCTCACGAGTTTAACCTCGATAAGCATTCTAGTGAGTCATCAAAGGGAAAGAGTCTCGCCCTCACATCCTCTCCAAGTAATGGAGAAGATGAGGAGGAAGACGAGTTTGCTATGTTCACAAGGAATCTAGCCGGGTTGGTCAATGGACAAGGAAACAAAAGGTTCACTAATAATTACTTAAAAAAACGCTTTCCTAAGAAACGACCTAACTCCACCGTGGGATGCTTTAAATGTGGTGATAAAACTCACCAAATTAAAGAATGTCCCAAGTGGGAAGAAATAAAATCAAAGGAAAGAAGAGAAAAGGTTAAAAAGGACTATAAACATAGAGTGATGAGTGCTATTTGGGGAATGTCCGACTCCGAGGAAGATGAGGAACTCATCGAGGAGGAACTTGAGGCTAAAATGTGTCTTGCAAATCATGGTAAAGAAAAAGTCTCAAAAACCTCAAAACTTGAACACTTAAGATGCCTCATGGCTAACCTTGACGATTCCGACTCCGATTCCGACAACGAGGTAAATCATCTAAAGGCCAAGGCTAGAACTTACTCCAAAGAGAAAGTATGTAAGCTTCTTGACCAACTTTTTGATAAGTGTCGGTTTCAAAATGATAAACTTGAGGTAATGCAAAATGAGATTGAGGAAATTGCTCAAGAGAACTTTAATCTGAAAAATGAACTGGAAGCAACAGAGACAGAATGCTTGTCACCTCTGAGGCATATGATGAAGTTAAAATAGTCAACAAGTTAAACAAACATTTGACTAAAGAACTAGAGCGTCTTAGGTTGACACCCACGGACGTCTCTGACCTTGAAAATGTCAACACTACCTTGGTGATGCAAGTTTCCTCACTAACCAAGGAACGTGATGATCTTTTGAAGGACAAAGATGCTCTTGAGAATGAGATCTATGACCTTGTAGTTGAAGTTGTAGACTTAAGAGAAAAAAGTGTCTAAGATCATTTGCTTCGACAAGGATTTAGACAAGTCTAAAGAAAAGATTGAATGTTTGGAAAATGAAAACACGTGTCTTAAGGGTGAGGTTGTTTGTCTCAAGAATGAAATAGAAGTCCTCCATGATAGGCTTACTTTCTTTCAAAAAGGTATGCCCGAATGTAGCACTTCTAGGTCTTCTCCTCATCATAGATCCGATGAAATCGTTGATCTAAACCAAAGACTTGACGAGATGACATCTAAATATGAAGAGCCCAAAGAAAGAATCATATATCTCGTGTCTAAACTTAATAACCACACCCATGACTTCATTATTGAGAAAAGATTGTCCATAGAAAGTGTTAACAATGATGAACTCAAGAGAGAAAAAGAAAAGAATTTGCATCTCCTCTCACGTGTCAATGACTTGACCAATGAACTTGTTAATGCTAAGAACATCACTGAAAAATGGGAAGGAAGTCAAACCGTGTTAAACTTCCTCACGAATCAAACCGAGAAATGTGATAAAGTTGCTGGTTTGGGCTTCAAATGGAACAGTCAGACTGACTGTTGCATCCAGAAGCCTAAAACCGATTTTAGAGGAAGGAAATACGTGGGTCTTCCCGAATACATCATTTGCAATTATTATGGTGACAAAGGTCATGTTTTCAATGGATGTACAAAACGGTTTGATGACATTGACAAGAATACCAAAACATTAAAGCAAATGAGCATTAAGAAAGACACCACAAGTTATGTTGATCACAAAAAGGGACCCAAATTCATTTGGGTTCCTAAACTCAAAAACTAATTTTGTGTAGGGCTTGGTGAGAGGCGGCCGCAATTGGTACTTGGATAGTGGATGTTCTCGTCACATGACGGGTGATAGAAGCCAATTTCTCTCACTTAAAGCATATGATGGTGGCACGGTAAGGTTTGGTGACAACAAGAAAGGTGAAGTAATTGGCATTGGAAAAGTTGTTAAGTCATCCTTACTTTGTGTCGACAATGTGCGGCTTGTCAAAGGTTTGAAACATAATCTCCTTAGCATCTCTCAATTTTGTGATAAGGGTAATTTTGTAGAATTTAGTGCTAATATGTGTCGAATATTTGATGCCACTACTAATGAACTAATACTCGAAGGAAGACGTGTCAAAGATGTTTGCTTAACTAATTTGAACTCTCTATCCGGTCACACCATGTCTTGCATGAGTCTAATGAACAATGATCCTTGGTTATGGCATAAAAGGTTTGGTCATGTTAGTACAAAAACTCTTAATATCCTTAAAAGACTTGACCTAGTTGAAGGCATTCCTAATATAAAGTTTGATTTTGATAAAGTTTGTGATGAATGTGCTAGAGGCAAACATGTTAGAAGCTCCTTTAAATCCAAAAGAATTATGAGTACATCTCAACCTTTGCAACTTTTACATATCGACTTGTGTGGACCAATGAGAACTAGAAGTAGAGGTGGTGGTCGTTATGTGTGTGTCATTGTTGATGATTACTCTAGGTTCGTTTGGGCACTCTTCCTAAGCTCTAAGATGAGACATTTGATGAGTTTCTAATTTGGTTAAGAAAGATTCAAAATAAACTTGGTTTAAAACTTGTTTCAATGAGAACCGATCACGGAACCGAATTCGAAAACTCATCATTTGGTGCTTATTGTGATGACAATGGTGTAGACCATAACTTCTCGGCTCCTAGAACACCACAACAAAATGGTGTGGTTGAAAGGATGAATAGAACTCTTGAAGGAATGGCTAGAACAATGTTATTATCTAGTAAGTTGCCTAAGAACTTTTGGGCCGAAGCGGTAAATACCGCTTGCTATATTCATAATCGTGTCATGATAAGGAGTATATTGAATAAAACTCCCTATGAGTCGCTACGTGGAAGAAAACCCAACATTTCATACTTTAGATGTTTTGAAAGCAAATGTTTTGTTCATAACAATGGTAAAAACAACTTGGGTAAGTTCGATCCACGTAGTGATGAAGGAGTATTTATTGGGTACTCCGATCATAGCAAGGCCTATAAAGTTTACAATAAACGAACCTTGTTAATTGAAGAAAGCATCCATGTCATTTTTGATGAATCTAGTGTGCTTGGATAGGTACAAAACATGGATGATGATGATGATGAGGATGAGGATGATGAGTTTGAGATTGGTGTTGTTCGAAAGGACTTCGTGTTCGAGGATGAAGAAACTCCCAACGCTGAATTGCAACAGACACAGGGACTGTCACCTTCAAAGGAGATCAGCAACTCAGGGGGAACACGTAGCACCTCTGCTACTGTTTCTTCTCTGGAAGCAACAGACCCAACGACTGTTGCCTCCACCTCCAGAACTGAAGCAATCCAAAACAGTGAGGATGAAGATCCTTCCAGGCCAAAAGAAACAGTCACTGTGACTGATGCTGTTGAGGGGGAACAAGAAACCATTGTTCCAAAGAAGTGGAAACATCAAAGCTCTCATCCACTCACTAATCTCACAAGTGATCTCAACTCGGGAATTCGAACAAGATCATCCCTCAACAATCTCGCTCATCTCAATGAGTATTGTGCCCACAATGCCTTCCTATCTCAAATTGAACCTTCAAATGTAACAGTCGCCTTGACTGATGCAGACTGGTTGCTTGCTATGCAAGAAGAGCTCAATCAATTCAAAAGAAACGAGGTATGGCACTTAGTCCCTAGACCGCCTAATCGTACCGTCATTGGTACTAGGTGGGTCTTTCGCAACAAGCTTGATGACTCGGGAGAAATTGTAAGGAACAAGGCTAGACTAGTGGTGCAAGGTTATAACCAACAAGAGGGTATTGATTACGATGAAACCTATGCACCGGTAGCTAGACTTGAGGCCATATGATTGCTTATAGCTTTTGCGGCTCACAAAGGCATTAAACTCTTTCAAATGGATGTCAAAACCGCTTTCTTAAATGGATATTTGGAAGAAGATGTCTTTGTAGAGCAGACACTGGGTTTTGAGAACAATGACTTGCCTAACCATGTTTTCAAACTAGACAAAGCTCTTTACGGTTTAAAACAAGCACCAAGGTGTTGGTATGATAGATTGTCTAAATTTCTTATTGAAAATGGTTTTAAAAGAGGCTCCGTTGACAAAACATTGTTCTTAAAGTCACGATCAGATTTAACATTTCTTTTGTACAAGTATATGTTGATGACATTATATTTGGTGCAACAAATGAACTCCTTTACTTATATTTTTCGGAACTAATGAAATCGGAGTTTGAAATGAGCATGATGGGTGAGCTAGGATTTTTTCTTGGGCTCCAAATTAAGCAATCAAAGGATGGAATCATGATCCATCAATAAAAGTATATTAAGGAAATGCTTAAGAAATTTGGGATGACTAATGGTAAGCCTCATGATACACCTATGGTAGCCGGGTCCAAATTGGACAAAGATGAACTCGGTAAGAATGTTAGTGATAAGGTGTATAGAGGTATGATAGGCTCACTTCTCTACTTGACCGCAAGCCGTCCCGACATTCTCTTTAGTGTTTGTTTATGTTCTAGGTTCCAAACAAATCCGAAAGAATCACATTTCAAAGCTGTTAAACGAATTCTTCGGTATTTGATTGGAACACAAAATCTTTACTTATGGTACCCCTTACATTGTCCTTTTGATCTCATAGGATTTTCGGATGCGGACTATGTGGGGTGCACGGTGGATAGAAAGAGTACCTCCGGAATTGCAACGTTCTTGGGTCCTTGCTTGACTTCTTGGGGCTCAAAGAAACAAAACATGGTAGCTCTTTCTACGGCCGAAAGTGAGTACGTTAGTGCGGCACATTGTTGTTCTCAACTCCTTTGGGTAAAACAACAACTCTTGGATTTTGGTATTATTTTTAACTCCATTCCCTTAATGTGTGATAATACGAGTGCAATAAATATTTCCAAAAATCCTATTCAACACTCTAAAACCAAACATATTGATATTCGTCACCACTTCATTCGTGATCATGTGGAAAAAGGACATATTAAACTTATCTTTTGCAAAACCGAAAATCAAATTGCCGATATTTTCACTAAGCCACTTGCAAGAGAACATTTTGAGAAATTTAGACTAGAAATCGGGTTAATTAATTGCTTGTGAGTTTTAGTGTGAGTTTTACAAATTTCCTTAATTGATTAAATTAAAATTGGATATATGTTATTAAGTATTCTAAGTGCATTGACATCATGTTTAGACCAAAAATTGACACCGTATTCGTGAGTCGGTAATCACTCAACCTCATATCTAAATTTGCGTTTATTGTATGCTACCTTGCGTTTTTATTTCGAGTGATTAAATGTGTTTAGTTGGGCCAACTACCTCACCTCCCACATTTATTATTTGGGCCATTTTCTTCGAACAACCCACCTAACTCCCCCCGTCCACTTATCTTTTCATCTCCCAAATCCACAAACTCCCTCAAATCTCACCTACCTCTTAACCCACCATGGTCAAGACCTCTTTCAATACCCATATACCCGTCAAACCAGTAAACATGACATCCCCACCTGTCACATCTAACCCACCGACAACAACAACTCAAACCATGCCCTCACAAAAAATCTCCCACGCCTTTCCTCCACAAACCTCAACCTCGAATCCATCTCCATCACCTCAACCAAACCCAGTACAGCATAACCCTCTTCCAAATCCTCCTTCCACTGCTCCGCCACCATCCGACGACATCCCCATCTCAGCTATGGTTGGGCGTCGTACTCGAGGCGGTCGAAAGAAAGGTACCTCTGTCGCTGGCTCCTCATCCGAGACTGTCACTGAACCGGTCATGGTAAATGTCGAGGATATTGAAGAAACTGTGTTTGATTTGAATGAAAATCCAACCAAGTCCGCCGAGTCTAACCCGATTCCGGCGAAGAAAAACAACAAAAGGAAAGAAAAAGCCTCTTCGTCCAAATTACCCCCCATTTCTGAAAATATCGAGCAAAGCAACATTGAAAACCCTACTGTTGATCCTCCTGCTGAAACACCCAGTGAACCACCCTTGAAAAATCGAAACCCTTAAAGAAGAAACTTGTGTACCTTTCTCCCTCAGATCCAGTTTCCCTAACCTCTAAATGGGATTTGGCTCTTGTTTGGGATCACCTCGAAAGCATCGATCTCCCTATCTCCATCTACAAAAATTGTGAGAGGCTGATGAATCCCAAGGCCATCCATTCTCCTCGGGTTTACAACCAAACTTGGTTCGAGCCTCCCGCCTTTCACACTGTCCGTGACATGATATTGGCTCAAGGTTGGGAAATATTACTGGAAATGCGTGAACCGGTCTTTGTGGGTGAGGTGATTCAATTCTTTGCAACCGTTCGTATTGACAAATCGGGTGAATTTCTCACGGCTAAGGTGAATGGTAAGCCTCTAAAACTTTCTCAATTTGATTTTGCTACTGCCCTTGATATCCCAACCGGAGGTTATGACAAACTCCCCTCCGAAACATGGGTTGATTTACCTTATGCCTCACCCCTTAATGTTGCTCAAGTTGTGTGTCCCAAAGCCGTCACTTGTGGTCCAGTGAGTAATACACAAATACCCCCTCCTCCTCGAATCATTTTTAATATGTTGTGTCGATCAATTTATCCCTTGGGTGATCGGGGAAAACTCACCATAGCCCAACAATACCTAATTTACCATATTGCAACTCACAAAAAGGTGAACGTGATTGGGTTAATGTTTAAGCGCTTTCACCTTATTTCGACCAAACTTCGTAGACCCTCTTCTAGCATGCTTCACTTGCCCTATGGAATGTGGTTGTCGGTTGTGCTCAAGGCACATGGGGTACTAGTGAGTACTAGCTTGGGGTCATTAGACATGTGTGACATTATGAGTGATGGTCAAATGGGGAAAATGCTTATCAAAGTTGAAAATGATGAATTAATCTCGGTGAAAATTAAGAAGGATCCGGAGGGTGGGTCATCTAGTCAAGTGAACACGGGTAGTATGCGGGAAGTTCTTCAAGCCGTGGCTGAGTTAAGTGCTTGGATTAAGCAAGATTCTCATAAAAAAGATTTAGCTATCTCGGCCCTTGCTTCCACAGTGGACCTCATCCGTGGTGAGGTGGATATCATCTCCACCCTCGTGTCAACAAAGGAAATTGGTGATGATGCTCATGTGGATGATGATCCTTTGGGTAGTGGCTCGGATGGTGAACAAGCTTCCTCCCCTTAGCCTATCCCTTCCTTCTCGGCCCCCTTGACTTTGCCCGTGCCCTTTTTCATTTTGTCCCACCATGATTGTGCCCTTCTAAGACATTATTTTCTTTACTTGTTATGTTAATGCTTGGTGGTGTGTTTTTAAACTCTATTTAGCCATGGTGAACTATGGTGAACTTATGTTTAAACCGTATGTTTATGTTGACTTTGTTACCTTGTCACGCTTACATGTGTCTTCTTGCGTTTTCTTATGATTATTTGCACTCTAATGCTTTTGACATCCCTATCCGTTTGATGATGTCAAGAGGGGGAAAAGGTAAACTCATGCTCTTAATCTCTTTGCATATTTATTAACTAATGCCTTGTCTAACCTTCTTAGTTTTGAATCTTGTTTTGGGGCAATGTAAAATTGTCTTGGCTAGTTTGATTTTAGCTCTTGCCTTAGGTAAGGTAATATTGTCCCTTCTCTCATTTGATCTTGCTTGTTTAAAATCTTGAATCAAGGTGTTTACATTGCTTATACATTCGTTTGGGGCTTGTCATCATCAAAGGGGGAATTTGTTGGGTTCCTTATGGTTGATGATGACATGCCCATTTGATTTGTGCTATCTTAGTTAACCTTTTCAGGATTAATGATTAAATCAAGCTTGGATTAAGAAGTGTTAAAGTTGTTAATCATCCCATTGTATTGAGTCTTAGTGTCATCTAATGTACAAGCGAGAAAGTAGAGTATCTTAGAGTAATAGAAACAGTCAAGTCGACTGTTGCTTTCATTAGTAAACAGCTGCTTGGATTGTTGCCACAATTCGTAACACTTGAAGCTTTTTATCTTTCAAAAATCTCTTCACGTGACTCTTATTTTTCAAAGATAAACTTCAGATTTTTATTAGGAGTTGGCCTTCAATAAAGAGTGGTTTGAATTATTATTATTTTCAAAATATTACCTCTTTATGCAAATTCAACCCTTTGGTTCTTTAAGAAAACAAAAAATGCTTTTTGCCATTTTAGTGTTAACTTGTCATCATGTGACTTGTCTTTTCTCTCTTTGTTTTCTGAATTTGCATGAGCTTTTAAGGATATCTTTCAAACACTCTTTCTTTATTCTTGCCTTTGCAAAAGAGCCCTCTTTGGTGCAAGTTTTGGGTGGTTGCAAATGCCCTTCACATGTGTGGTCTTTGACGCTTCAAAACCCTAGCAACCCCTTCACTCACCTTCTCTATATAAGACGTGCCTCTCCTTCATAAAATCTTAAGACTTTTCTGAAATAATTTTCCAACTTTGCAAATTGTTTTTAAAGCTTAAAAATCGTGAGTCTTTGCAAAATCCTTTAAAAGTCTTCAAGTTGTTACAGTCGTGGCTACTGTTACTTTATAATACTAAACTCTCTTGCTTAAGAATTGTTGATCTTGTAAAAGTTGTCCATCTCTATTCTTTGCTAAGAATATGTTAATGGAAACTTGATCTTATAACATTCTAAGTGTTTTAGTAGAGTTTAGGACGGAGTAGTCTTTAACTCTTGGCAACCGGAGTAGGTTGAGAGTTAGCTTGTCATAAGAACAGAGTAGTTCTTGTACTAGCTTTACAACCGGAGTAGGTTGGTGTCTTTTATTGTAAGGGTCTTTTAGTTATCGGAGTAGATCACTAAAAGAAAGCAATAAAAAGGTAGATTGGACGTAGGCACTTGAGTTTCTTGCCGAACCAATTCAAAAATCTCGTGTTCAATTGTTTTACTTTATTTCCGCTGCTCTTTTATTATTGTTTGTCGTGCTTTGCTTAAACCTTCAAATAATAGTTCATCATCTTGTCACATTTGGTCGCAGTCCGTATTCCACAAACCGAGACAAATAGCTACGATCGAACGATTGTTACTTTCATACTTCAGCAAACATTCATCGTGATACTTGTTTAGTCTTTCAATATTATTCAAAGTATCTTCCCATCTCTTTTGTCCTCGTAACTCACTTTAATTCAATAAAGTTGAAGTTATAAATTTTTAAATAGTACCTAATTCACCCCCTCTTAGGTACTTGAATCCATAAACTCAACAACCTCAAACCGATTTCGTTTGTTATCTCAAAAATCGACTAATAGTCACCCCATTGCAAGCGGTCAAAAATCTGGCCAAAAAGTCGTGTTTGACAAAAAAAATTATTAAAGGTTGTGTTCGACAAACTTTTTTTTTTTAAAAGGTGATGTTTGGAAAAAAAAAGTTTTTTAAAGGTTGGATTTGACAAAAAATCCTTTGGGGATAAAGATGAAATCTAGGGTGTGTCTGATGTTGTGAATTGGGGAAATTAGTTTGAATAATTGTGTTTGAATTTGGGGCAAAAACACATTAATAATCCATAATTTAAAATTAACAAATCAATTAGATATCTACAAATTATTATTCTTAATTGAAGAAATTTGATTAATCGAGAGAATTGTATTGTTAGAAATTTAGAGAATTTGGTTTAGAGCTTTCTTTCAATAAAGGTATCAAATGGAAAGTATTAAGCAAAAAGTACTGTAGAAGTATAAAATGTATTGCAAAAAAAACAAAAAAGGTTTAAAGAAAGGTAAAAAAATCTGATTAAACACTCCGTAATTACGTATGAGAATCCTCGGTGATTATCATCGTAATTCGTAAAATACTAAAACTTAACTTATGAGAGATGGTCTCTCACTTAGTTATTGAGATACTAATATCCTTACTGAAGAGTTTAGGATTCTAAGTACCTAAGAGGGGGAGAGGGTGAATTAGGTACTATTTTAAAAAAAATTCAACTTTATCTTTATTGAATTAAAGAAAGTTGATTAATGATATGAAGAACAAGTGGATACATCAAATAAATCGATTTATTAAGAGTGTATCACGTTGTTAAGAATGATTGCTGAATTGTAAGGCAACGGTTGATCTGACTTTTGCTTGTTTGTCTTAGCACAATAGATTAAGGCTACTGACCAAAAGCAACAGTATCCAGAACCGTTGTTAAATAAAAACGTAAGTGAAGAACAAGTAAGATAAACGCAGCGGAAATAAATGTAACGAGAGATCAACACGATATTTTTGAAATGGTTCAGCCAACACTCTAAGGGCCTACGTCCAATCTTCTTTTATTAATAAGTGAAGTGATCTACTCCGACTACTTAAACACTTACAATAAAAGGACCAACAACCTACTCCGGTTGCGACACGAGTTCTAAGATTACTCCGTCTAGAAACTCAAGACTCTAACTAGAATGTTTACAAGATCAAGTTTCCTCAAACTGATTCTATGAAAGAATTGATAAGGACAACTTATTGATCAAACGATTTTAGGTAAGAGAATGCAATACTTAAGGCAACAGTAGTGAAGACTGTTGTCACTGGAAGACTTAGAAATATTTTGCAAAAGAAAGAAAAGTTTTGAGTTCTTTAGAAAATAATTTTGCAAAACACTTTGAAATTCTCAGGAAAGTCTTAAGAAATGAAGGAGAAGAGTGCTCCTTTTATAGGGAAACAAACTAGGGTTTAGAGGTTAAGACATATGATAGAAAACAAATATTTTTGACTTAACCAAGTTTGCATAAAAGGGGGCATTTTTCCAAAGGTTGAAGAAGAAAAGAAGCTTTGTTATTATCTTTAAAAGGCATTTGAAAATCAGTCAAGGCAAGGTGGACAACCAAGTGAAGACATTTTTAGATAAATAATTTTGAAAAGAAACAAGTTCTTCTTTCCAAAAGCTATGATAAAATGTATTGCCATTTTGAGATAAAACCTTTTGAAAGATGCCATTGGAATATTCTTTTCTTAAAAAACAACATTTCATAAAATTCAAATATCAGAAGTGAGTATTTCAAAAATAGAAGTTTGTATTTGGAAATATGAGTATTTTTTAAATTGAAGACTTCCTTCAAGTGACATGAGCTAAAGCAACAGTCTTGCTTACTGTTGCCTTAGAAAGCAGACCGTTGTTAAACAACAGTCCTGCTTACTGTTGCCTTAGTACCATACTCTCTTACCCTTACATAAGTGACTCTTATTACAACACAATTCTTGGGTAGCTTCATCAACACTTCTTGACCTTGAACATTGATTAATTCTTGATTGGGGAAGAGGGCTAAATTCTGAAATGAAACATCTTAAAGCAAGGTTAAAGTAGGCATGTCATCATCAACAAAAGTGTTCTAACAAATTCCCCCTTTGATAATGACAAGCCTCATAAAATGAATGTTCCAAAAAGTTCCCCCTCAAATGGTTAGTCCAAAAATAATCATGAAGGTAGAAGTAGTGAGTTAAACTTATGAGGTCACAAATCCTAGAGCAAGATTACTATTATACTTAGTCTACCACAAAACAAGAGATTAATCAACAAACAAGTAATAAGAACATGAATTTCCCTTTTCCCCCTCTTGACATCATCAAACCGATAAGAGGCTACCCCTGGGCACAGAATAATCATGCATGAGACGTCACATGAAAGATAACCATAGTTGCATCATAATAACAAGGTCAACACAAAGCAACGGTTTAAACATTAGTTTAAACACAAGGCTCAACACGGCTAAACCATAGTTTAATTAGTACACCACCGAATGATAATGAGAGAGAGGCAAGAGGTGTAAGGCAAAAGACAAGTTTTAGGGTGCGGAAGTGTTTTGACAGGGATTTTACTGATCTAGGATATCCTGCCAGGGATTTATAAGTAGGGTGATCTAACTCAAACAACTCGCCTGACTAGTATAATTAAATGAAATAACAACTAATAAACAAAGACACAAAGATTTTATACGTGGAAAAACCCTGGGAATAAAGAAAAAAACCACGGGCACCAAGCTAGGAGTGATTGTTACTATGATTTTAGATAGCCTGACAGAGTATGGATATATCAGGCGTGACAGGCGAAATTATAATGCTTAAGAATATAAAAGTATAGGTGAGAATGAGAGTGTATCCAATGATCCTTCTGATTTTGTCTTCTCTTCTATTTATACTTCATTTCTTCATTTCCCTTTATGCCGTTTAGGGTTTCCTGGTAAATAGGGAATGTGCCCTATTTACCCGGAGGTGGTTGTCATCTCTTCAACCGTTGCCTTTGACTATCCTTCATATCTTTTCTTCTTGAATTGATCTTCCTTGTTTGTAGGGGACATATGTTAGTTGCTTAGTCTTTGCCTGTTATGCCTGTTTGTGCCTGAGTTATTTTCCTCTCAGGTTACTTAGGTTTATTATCGCATGTCTTGTATCAACTCCTGCTTGGTGCCTATCCGTATTAAATAAATGCCTGGTTTCATATGTCTTTTGCTTGGAACTTGTCTTTGGCTGTTGCCTGGCCTATGTCAGGTCAGGCAAGATAATTTTGGGCCCAACAATTGCCCCATATCTGCTTATTCCATTATTGGGTCTGGCCAGGAATAAGGAGATAAAAATTTGGGCCAGGCAAGTGATTTGTGCAGGGACTTTTTATCGGATTAGAATTAGTGTTTGATTCGGCTTCTAGTAACGGCTATTTGCCATTAATAAGGTAGGTTCACAAAACCCTAGGAGAGTCATGATTAGTCTCTACCACTTGCTTTTATAGCCGTTTAGGATTTGCGGCTATAAATATCCTTCATCTGCCGTGATTGCCTTCACATTCCAATCTCCAAATTTCTTCTTTCTCTTTCTAAAAAATTCTCTCTTTGAAAAATTCATTTTCCAGAAAAAATAAGATATGGCTGGTGGCAGGAGAAGGACAGCAGCATCCAAAGCTCCTGCTGAGGCTGAAGAAGTTCCTGTTGAAGTTGAAATGGTTTCTGCCAAGGTTGAGAAGGTCCCTGATATCATCCCTGAGGATGATGTGGTGGAGGTTATTCCGCCCTGCAGATTCTGTCCATGTCTTATAAGGGGGTTGAATATTCTCCTAATAAGGCTTTGGCGGCTTCTTTTCATGAAGCCAATCAATCGAAACCACCTTTGAGCGTTATATAAAGGGCAGGGGCCTTATTCCTCATGGGGCTGAGGTTTGGATTCCTGAGAACGGTCCGGTCAGGGCTAATTGGAGTAGCCCAGGTTGGTTCTGTATCTTTGAGTGGGAGTTTAGAGGTGGCGGTCATCTTCCCCTTTCTCCTTTCATGACTGAGGTGATTAGGGCTATCAGGGTTCCCCCGTTTCAACTTATGCCAATGGTCTGGAAAATTGTTCATTCTGTTGAGCATTTATGTTCTAAGCATAAGTTGGTTATTACCCTGGATGACTTCAAGAATGTCTATCACCTGAAGAGTCATTCTCTTTGGAAGGTTTAATTTTCGAGTCAGTCGAAGATGGCTCACCTGATTACCAACTTTGATTCAGGGGATGATAAAGGATGGGCTCAAACCTATATGTTTATCAAGGCTGATTCAATTGCTCCTGACCTGGACTATCTTAATTACCCAGTTGTTGAAGGAGGTAACTTTCTTTCCTGCATCACTTTTGGTTTGGTAATAATATGTTTTGGAGGGTTTACTTACTTTGCTCATGCCTTCTTGTAGTAAATGATTGGGTGAATGATCCTGATGCTGAGGGGTCGACTGACCGGATAGCAGCGTTTATGGCGTTGCCTGAAGAGGAGAGGGCATGGCCTGCCTGTCTGGGTCAAGCTTCTATGCCTCGTTTTAAGAAGGCCAAGTTGAGTACATATAAGCCTGTGAAGAGCACTAAGGTTCCAGGGGCGTCTTCGTCAGGGAGTAAGTTCTTTTGCTTACTTTTGTCATTCTGTTTCCTGTATTGGACTCATGATTATATTGCTGATTTAGAAACTCGTCGTGCAACCACCAGGGCTTCTGCCAGGATTGCTAGCTTTGGTCTGTCTCTGGTGAAGGCAGGGGTTTCTCAAATTAAAGGGGAGAAGTCAAAGAGCAGTGAAGCTACGGGAAGTGATAGTGTTGTTCAAATTCAGGAACCTGTGCAGGGGGTTCAGTTGGCATCGCCTGAGAAGGTTGTGGATGAGAGTGACCGTCCTGAGAAGAGGAAGAGAGTGGATGAGTCTTCAGGAGGGGTTCATGAGGTTAGAGGGGTCAGGGCTCGTATGGATGAGGTCCAGTTTGCCTAGGAACAAATTCAGGCTCAGGCTTTTGTGGTTGATGATCCCCACTTTAAGTATCAGGCAGAGGATGCTTCTGCCCGTGCTTTGGCTGCTATGTACCGTACCAGGGACTATGCTGCCAACTTGATTACCATGCTTCAGGAGGTATATATTCTTTGTTTTTAGCTTGTTTATTATGGATATTTGTGCGTGCTTTCTTTTTTGTGGCTTAGATAGGCATTTTTCTTTTGTTAGAATGTCAATGATATGCTGAGGAGTGCCTGTCAACTGGAATCAGTCCACGGGCTAAAAAATACCTTGGATTGGGAGGTACAAATCTTGAAAAACGATGCTGACAAGTTTAAGGCTGAGTTGGAGGTGTCTAAGGCTGAGAATCACTCTTTAAAGGAGGATAATGAAGCAGGGAAGGCTCGGTTGCTGGTGGAGTCTTCTAACCTGAAATCTGCTCAGGATGCTCTGAAAGCTCTTCAAGCCAAATTTGATATTGCCCAGGAAGAATTGAAGGCTGAAAAGCAGGCTATGCAAGAGCAGTTAAAGGTGAATGAAGAATTGGATGTGGAGAGGGATGAGGTTCAGGCCAGGTACAAAGATGCTGCACTGTATTTCTTTGGCAAGGGTCGTGTGGATGCTATGAAGGAGCCTGTTGAAGTCAGGCCTTTTTGGAATCTTGATCAGGAGTTGGCTGATCTCAATACCACCTATCCTGAGCTTTGTAAATTACATACTGACGAAGAAGTGGATTCGACACCATCCAAAGGGAAGAATAGTGATGCTGAAGGGGAGGGAGATGAAGAAGAGGAGGCTGCTGATGAGGGAATTGGCTCTGCTACTGTTTCCAATGCGGGCTAGTTTGTTTTTTATTTATTTTATGGGATTTTGTGTTGTTTTGGCCTATTCAGGGGGGGGGGGGGATGTTCCCTGAACAAACAGTTTAGAACTTGTTTTGGTTTTTGTTTGTTTTTCGTGGATAAACAGTTGTTGTTCCTGCCTGGGAAGGGTATATTCCTGGATAGGTATTAATATATATGTCCTTTCTTCTCTTGATTTTCTTGCTGTGCTTGACTAAAATTTGTACCTGTACATTCATGTGGTATTTTTCTGTTAGAGTAATGCCTATCAGGAGAGCTTCTGGCCCTCATTCCTGTGTTTATGGGGAATGGTGGCTCTATTTGCCTGTCAGGAGGGCTTTAAAATGAGGGTGGTTGCGGTCGGGAGGGCTTATGGCCCTCGGCTGTCAGAGGGCTTATTTTGACAAGTACTCTGGTCTATTCCACCATTGTACTTGCTTTTTTGTATCGAGCTCGGTTTAATTTTTAGGTCGGCGGCGGGTGCCAAATTAGAGCATTTTTAGAAATGCTATTCAGGTTGGGTGGAGTGGCCCTCAATCCTGAACATTTGTTTAAGCCTAAAATGTAGCATATAACAAGTGAAGAGAAGGTGTAAAACAAGTTTTCAGGATTGGAATAAAGTTTTAGATTAGGGTAAAAATAGCAGGCAAGCAGTTTAGCATATAGCAGGAAGTTTTATTAACATGTATATAGAATAGGTGGTTTTACCTGCTTCTCAAATGCGAAATAGTTTCAAGTGGGAAATGTTCCAGGATCTGGGGATCATTTCTCCTTCCAAAGTTTGTAGCCTGTAAGCTCCTTGTCCTACTATTGAATCGATTAGGTACAGGCCTTCCCATGTAGGGGCTAATTTGCCTGCGTTCTTTTCTCTGGTGTTGGGGAAGACTTTCCTTAGGACTAGGTCTCCTTCTTTGAATACTTTGATGTTGACATTTTTGTTGTAACTTCTGGCTACTGCCTGTTGGTAGGCGGCTATCCTGACTTTGGGTGCATCCCTTAGTTCTTCTATTAGGAGCAGGTTATCCTGCAATAGGGGCCTGTTCTCTTCTATGGTGTTCAAGCTGCTTCTGGTAGTTGGAACATGAATTTGTCTTTGGTATCACGCTTCTGACCATAGACCAGGGAATATGGTGTCCGGCCTGTGGTGTTTTGGGTGTGGTCTGTCCCCACAGGACTAAGGGGAGCTCTTTCGTCCATCTTCCTTTTCTCCTTTTGACTTTTTCTTCAGCAACAGATTACTACTTTGTTGCTTGATTCGCCTGGCCGTTGGCTTTTGGGTAGCCTGGTGTAGATGTAACTTGGTTGATATTCCTTTGTGCACGAAGTTTCTTTGTTCTTTTTCCCACAAATTGTGTACCATTGTCACAGACTATTTCTGAAGGTATTCCATATCTGCATATGATATTCTTTTTGATGAAGAATATGACATCCTTTTCTTTGACTTGCCTGTAAGAGTCTGCCTCTATCCATTTCGAAAAGCAGTCAGTCATTGCTAGCATGAAGACTTTTTGTCCAGGTGCCTGAGGTAGCTTGCCTACTATGTCCATGCCCCATTTCGTGAATGGCCGGGGGAGCCGAGATGGAATGTAGTAGCTCGATGGTTGATGGATATAAGGGAGTGGATTTGGCGGGCTTCACATTTTGAGCTATATGCTATGCGATCGGCTCTCGGGGTTGGCGAAGTAGCTGTCCGAGAATTTTGCTTGCCAGGCTTCTTCCACCTTTATGATTTCCGCAGTATCCATCATGTATGTCTTGTATGACATGGCTGGCTTCGTTTGGTTCCAGGCAACGTAAGTAAGGTCCAGCCTGAGACTTTTTAAACAGGGTGTTATTTATAATTGTATAAGTGGAGGCTTTGATTTTCAGGGCCCTTGCTTCGTTTTTATTTGTAGGGAGTATTCCCTGTAAGAACCAATCATAGTAGGGTTTAGTCCAGGAGGTTGTGTCTTCCTGGATAGGACAAATTTGTTTAGGCCTTTCTATGGTTGGTTCCAACAGGTGAACGATGGGTATTTTGTCAAACACAGCAGGGCTGAAGTTTGATCCCAGGCTGGCTAAGGCATCTGCCTGGGTATTTAAATCCTTTGGTATTTGGTCAATGTCAAAGGTTTTGAATTTTTTGCAAAGGTTTTTGACATATTCTAAATAGAGTATCATCTTTGAATCTTTTGCAGCATATACTTCTTTGACTTGGTTGGAAATTAAGAGAGAGTCAGTTTTTACCTTGAGGTTTGCTACACCAAGTTCTATACATACCTTTAGTCCAGCAATCAGGGCTTCATATTCAGCTTCATTATTTGTGGGTTTGAATTCACAATTAATAGCATGTACAATTAGGTCTCCCTGTGGTGATTTTAGGACTAGTCCTAGGCCAGTGCCTTTCATATTTGTTGCCCCATCTACATGGAGAGTCCATTCCTGGTCTGTCTTATGGGTGTCAAGGAGATTGACCTCTTTTATGAGGTTTGGTTCTAGGGTTGGACTGAATTCAGCCACGAAGTCTGCTAATGCCTGAAATTTAATTGCCGTCCTGGGTTCAAAGGTTATATCATAGGTGATAATTTGTACTGACCATTTTGCCATTTTGCCTGACAACTCAGGCTTTCTCAGGACAGATTTGATAGGCAGGTTGGTTCTTACAATAATTGGGTGACTCTCAAAATAAGGTCGAAGTTTAGTGCAGGACATTACTAAAGCAAGTACGTATTTTTCAAGTAAGCCATACGGTTTTGCGTCTAGGAGACTCTTACTTACATAGTAAACTGGATCTTTGTTGGCCATCAATTTCTTTGGTCAGGACTCCATTTATCTGTTTTCGTGACGAGATAGGTAGACCGTCGGGGTTCTCCTCTGTCTGGTTTGGCAAGTAGTGGAGGTGTAGTCAGGTATGTTTTGAGCTTCGGAAGGTTGTCTCGTGTTCGAGCAACCATTTGAATGCCTTGTTCTTCCGAGTAGGTCATAGAATGCCTTGCACCTTGCGATGATCCGGAAATGAATCTATTCAGGGCTGCAACTCGTCTGTCGGTTTTGAATATCTTTGACTGACTTGGGAGATTCCAATTCTAGTATGGCTTTTATCTGTTCTGGGCTGGCTTCTATTCCTCTTTTGGTCACCATGTAACCTTGGAATTTGCCTGAAGAGACTCCAAAATGGCATTTGGATGGGTTAAGCTTCATATTAAATTCTTCCAGGATCTTAAAGGTTGTCTCCAAGTCCCTGACGTGATCTTCAGCCTTCTTTGATTTGACTACCATGTCATCAATATAGACTTCCATTGTGTCTCATATTTGGTCTTTCAACATTGTATTGACCAGGCGTTGGTATGTTGCCCCTGCATTTTTCAGGCCAAAGGGCGTCTTTGTGTAGCAAAGATATGCCTCTTTCTGTGATAAATGCAGTATGTTCCTGATCAGATGGGTGCATCTTGATTTGGTTGAATCCACTTGAGGCATCCATGAATGTCAAGAGTTCATGCCCTGCTATAGAATACACCATTGCGTCTATGTGTGGGAGTGGAAATGGATCTTTTGGGCAGGCTTTATTGAGGTCTGTGTAATCTACACAAACTCTCCACTTGCCATTCTTCTTTTGTACTACCACTACGTTGGCTAGTCAGTCAGGGTACATGACTTCTCTTATCAGCCCCATGTCCAATTCTTCGTCCACTTCTTCATTAATGATAGCATGTCTTTCAGCGGCAAACTTTCTTCTTTTCTGCTGGACATGCTTATAAGACTCATCTATATGTAGTTTATGCGTAATAATATTGGCATCTATACCGGTCATGTCAAAATGTGACCAGGCAAAACATGAAGATTTACTTTTAAGAAAACTTACTAATTCGGCGCCTCGATGTTATCGGGGACATCGATCCTACCGATACATACATGCCCGTCGGGATACTCGGGGTCTAAGATTACTTGATCGGTTTCCATTTTGGTTTCGCCACTTGAGTTGTCTGACGGTCTTTGTAATTGCTAGGCGAGAGACTTACCTGCCTTGGATGGCTTTAGTGACTCAGTATAGCATTACTGGGCAGATTTTTGTTCACCTTTTATGGTTACTACTCCCCATTCTGTTGGTATCTTGATGCACTGGTGATAAGTGGAGGTTATGGCCCTTACGTTGTGGATCCATGGTCTTCCTAATATGGCATTGTAGGATGACAGGCAGTCCAGGACTCCGAATCTTTCATATGAAGATACTCCTTCCACATATGTGGGCAAATGTATTTCTCCCAATGTGTTCCTTGTTTCTCCACTAAATCCTACCAGGACATTAGATTTCTTTATGATCTGGCTTTCATCAATCTTCATTGCTATAAGGACATCTAGCATGGTCAGGTTTACTGAACTGCCTCCATCTACCAGGATTCTCATGACACGTGCAGTCCCTATTTACAAGGTGATAATCAGCCTATCTGTATTGAATAAATGCCTGGTTTCAGATGTCTTTTGCTTGGAACTTGTCTTTGGCTGTTGCCTGGCCTATGTCAGGTCAGGCAGGATAATTTTGGGCTCAATAGGAAGTTTTTTTTTTTTGAAGATAATGAAGTGGATTTCAAAATGATTGAGGTTTGACAATGAAGGCTTGAGTTACAGTGATCTATATTGTTGCATTGGACTTTGTGATAAAAGAACATCAACTTCTTGTATTTTGCTTTCATATGAAATTTTTTGACAAATTTGATCTTGACCTTTGAACATAGCAACAGTCGCATACACTGTTGCTTTCCTTTCTACTTCCCCCAATTTTTCGCCTTACTACTTTTCTCAAGAAATTCACCCTCAATGCTTCTATATGTATTCCAATAATTACAATCACTTTGATATTCCCCCTATTATCTTCCCATTTCTTTTCATTTTTTTTAACCAACTTCTCAATCATCTCTTACTGCATATGTAGAACATGTAATTGTTTGGTTCTTTGTTTCACATAGACCTTTGCAACATAAGTGAATTGAATGTAAAAGGGTGAGGTCTTTGGGTGTTCAAAATGAATGATTTTGTGCGAGTTGAGGAGTAAGAGACATCTATTTGATGGTGGTTGAAATGGTGGGTTTTCGGGTTGATTTGAGAGGGGAGGAGTCCTCATTCAATAGGGTAGGTACCATTAAACACAAGACTAGACATGCGATTGAGTGATTATTAAGCACACACATGGTTTATTGATTACGAACATAACATGTAATGAATAAACTAGAATAAAGGATAGCAAATCCGTTTTAGTCAATCATGTCGGCAATTTGATCTTCGGTTTTGCAAAAGATAAGCTCAACATGCCCTTTTTCTACGCGATCACGAATAAAATGGTGACGAATTTCAATGTGCTTGGTCTTAGAATGTTGAATAGGATTTTTTGATATATTTATCGCACTCGTATTATCACATAAAATGGGAACGGAGTCATAAATAAGACGAAAATCGAGAAGTTGTTGTTTTACTCAAAAAAGTTGTGAGCAACAATGAGAGGCACTAACGTATTCACTTTCGGCCGTTAAAAGAGCAACCGTGTTTTGTTTCTTTGAGCCCCATGAAACTAAGCACGAACCCAAGAATGTTGCAATCCTGGATGTACTCACACTACAAAAAAAAACACGGGAAACTTACGGAAAAAATCCGTCACTAAAGCCCATTTCTCATCAGAAACACGCGTTCCTGACGGAAAAACCGTCAGGAATATAGCGTCACTACAATTCGTCACAGAAAATGCTTTCCTGACGGTTATTCCATCAGGATTCACACTACTGACGGACTTGTGACGGTCATTCCATCAAAACTAAAATTTAGGGTGACGTAGAAAGTCAACATCTTGTTCACTTTACTGACGGAAAAACCGTCAGGAAAATGGAATTCCTGACGAAAATTCCGTCAGGAAAGTCAACACACTTGTTGACTTTCCTGGTGGAATTTCCGTCAGGAATTCCATTTTCCTGACGGTTTTTTCGTCAGTAAAGTCAACAAGATGTTTACTTTAGTGACGGGATTTCCGTCAGGATTATTCTGGGCAGTGGCTGGAAACAGCAGCTTGCTGCCCAGCCACAATGCGGAATTTGCATTGTTTTACGCACCAAACCTGCAAAAAACCAAATACAACTGTCGACCGCCAAGCGAAAATCCATTATCATGTCGACCGCATGAGCGGGAATCAAGAGTAGACAACGAAATTATCGATAGAAAACCGAACACGATTGGAAGAACGAAGTTGTTACATAAAAACTAAAGGTCAAATTTTTACATGTCTCATAAAATAATGCCTTTACATACAAACTAAACTACTAATCCATAATCATAAGTGTCATAAGGTAGCCTTAACTAATCTACTAACATAAGAACATAGACGACGATACTAAAAATTACCTAGAGGCTCAATATAGTCACTACTAAAGCCATGCCCGTCATCCGCATTGTCGTCTCTACTGAAAGGGTGGGGGAGACCTGAGCACGAGGGAGGGGGTTGAGTTTACCGCATCTCATCCTAAGCTTTTTGCATGGATGCCATTTGCTCAGCTTGGAGACGGACTGTTTCTTGAGTGGCGCGCATTTGTTCCTCAAGACTTTGTCGTGCGGCTTGCTCATTGTTTATTTGGATGGCAAATTGAGTAAGCTGGGTAGGAGTGTAAGAGAATGATCGATGAGTACCTTTGTTACACGGGCGCTCATACCACATTTCGGCCGCTACATCACCGTTCCCGAAAAATCTTCCACGATTGTCAAAACCATCGACAGCGGTGTAGAACGAACGGTACTTGTCTGGAGCCTCTCCGGGGGGCGTTGGTCGACTCATCTCTCCTTGATAAACGGCCTAAAAGAACAACAAATATAGAAAAAAATGATGTTATATTTAAAAATGAGGAATACAATAAATATTAACATTAAGAATTAGAGAAATACAATAAATATTAACTTACGTCGGTCTTAGCAGCTTGAGGATTAACCCACTCCCCCTTCTTGTTTTTCTTGGTCTTTTGAAACAACTTGTAGGGTGTGGCCGACTCACCCTGAAAGTAGCATAAAAACATAAACTGATTATATTCGGCAATTAGTAATTCTAACCAATTTGTGAAAAATAATAAATACAATACTTACCAATTCCTTGAAAGCATCGGAGCAACTCTTACGGCCTAGAGTATGCGTGCCTAGTGCTTTCCCGTCTTTAGCACCCGGCATTCTATTTGCCGTGTTTATTTTAGAAATTTTGGCAAATTCAGAGTCTTTTTCTTCTCAAGCCTTGAGATTCACCCACCAAGAGAGCGGGACCCAATCGGGTTTTTTCTTTATATACTTGAGTCCATTAATAAGATTGGTAATCCGCCTCGTGACCGCCCTTTGCCATTCATGCTTAGCGTCATAACCTTCATTGACGGACCTCACATGTTTCTATTTCAAAAATAAGTGTTTAATTAGTAATAGAAGAGATGACTTTAATTAAAAAAATAAAATAAAAATTATTAACGTAAAGTAAATAATAGGTAACTTTTAAATTACCTTAAACCAATTCCACATCTTCAAGCGCTGCGCATGGCTCGCCTCACTCCATTTGCTGAAGTACTCTTCATCTGAAATGTTATTAGTGAACGACCAACTGACATATTGTTTTACTTGTCACTCCACCTGAAAATTAAAACAAACATATATTGAAAATTCAAATAAAATGATTTGAATGATATATATATTTCATAAAGGTAAAAATAAAATTTTAGAACACTTACCATTGACCACGTTCTTGTTCTTGCGAGAGAATGATCTGAATGTTATCCTGTGCCGGTGTTATATTCTCAACACCCTCGTCATTATCATTATTAATCTCATTGTTCTCCTCGTCATGTCGACCTCCCCTACTACCGCTCCCTATCAACTTTCGAATGAAATCTGCCATATACTAATTATAAACAATACAAATTGTCAGTCCAATAAAAATCGTTAGTACAAATTGTTAGTCCAAATAAATTTTCGCTTCATACATAACCAAGGAGGCAAGTTGTACGGAGTGACAATCACGGGCCAACATGAGTAATTCTTCCCAAATTGCCCATAAGGGTTAAATCCATCTGTACACAAACCAAGCCGGACATTACGAGGCTCACTTGCAAATTTTGGATGCTCTCTATCAAAATATTTCCACGCTTCTCCATAACTTGGGTACGCCATTGTCCCCCTTTCTCTTAATCGAGAGTTTCTATGATGCCAACTCATCTCACCTGCTATATGTTTGGTTGCATATAATCGTTGTAACGGTGTACAAGGAATTCGCCTACCACTTGAATTTTTTGTACTTTTATACCGAGATGCATGACACTTTATACATTCCTTAAGATTAGCATTTTCCTCCCAGAAAAGCATGCATCCAGTAGGATATGCATAAATCTTCTGGTGGGGTAGTTGGAGTCCCTTAAGCACATTCTTAATCTCATTAAAATTGCTCGCCATTTCATTATTCTTTGGAATAATGTCACCTACGAACGACACAAACCCATTCGCGCATCTAAGAGATATGTTATTCTCACATTTGAGTGTTACCAACCTAGCTGCCGCTTGCAACAAACTCATATTACATCCCTCATACACTGGTTGTTTGGCTTTTTTTACCATTTTATAGAAGGAAGAAACTTGGGGGTTTGGGGTTTCATAACGCACTTCTTCATCGCTAAGGTCGTCGGGATTGAGTTGCTCCTCTAATATTTGTTCAACATTATCACGTAATGTATTTTCCACGAGCTCACGGTAAGGATTTTCATTAACTACGATACTAATTGAACTTCCTTTGATTGGCATTTCCTCACCGTGATACGTCCATATATAGTAGTTATCGGCAAAACCATTCGACCAAAGATGATCTTGAAGTACTTTTTTCCCTTTAAAAGCTCTGTTATTGCATTTCTTACAAGGACACCTTATTTCACCAAAATTCTTATACATACTACTTTGTTCCAAGAAGTCAATATACTCTTTCACCCCCTTTGCAAATTCACGCTTCGGTTTCTTTTTTTCATTTAATATTTCATACATCCATTGCCGTTCTAATATTTTCATGTTTATATATATCTACAATTCAATTTGTTTGTATATATGTCATAAAAAACAATAACAACAAAACATAATACTCAATAAACATTATCACCAACAAATAACTATTTTTTTTAGTGAAATATAAATTGTATTAATAATTAAGAACATTACACCAAGTACATTCTCATCATACAATACTCAAGTAATATTAGACTAAGTCTATCTTATGAAGCCAAATCAAAGCTTTCCTATAACTCTTACAACTTCCTAAAGAGCCAATCTGCCCTCTTAATACATTATGAATCCTGCCCAGCACCGCCTGAGGGTGCTGCACCACTCCTTGAATTATAGCAGAATTTCTATTGAGCCATAAGAAGTAAATCAGAGTTGCAAAAGCTGCCATGACTACCTTCTTTTGTAACAAAGACCTACATCTCTAATTTATGAGCCAAGTAACAATGTCTCTCTTACAATCATACCCCAACCAATTCTGAAGTAGAGTCAAACACCTCTGACTGTAGACACACTCAAAAAATAGATGCTGCTGATTCTCCTGATGTGCACCACATAGATCACAAATCCCATCACTAATGATCCCAAACCGCAGTAGTCTATCCTTAGTCAACAGTTTTTGATGCACAAACATCCAATTAATGTAGCAAACCTTTGGTAAGCAGAGCCTATTCCAAACATAAGGGACCTAGCTAACCTGCAAATGATCCCTGATCAGCCAGTCATAGACCTCTTGCAGAACATATTCCTTAGTTAGCCATCCATTAGATAAGAACCCAGACTGTAAAATCTCCTTAACTCTGCAAACTTGTCTCCAAGGCCAACTAGAGTTAGTAGTAGCCTTGTAATCCCACCAATTGGTTTGTTTTATATATATGTGATGAACCAATTTCACCCACAAAGTGTCCTTCTTATGGGAAATCCACCAGGTATATTTACCTAGTACAGCCAGATTCCAAAAAAGACTATGCTTGATACCCAGCCCACCCCTATAACAAGGAGGGCAGCAAGTATCCCAAGCAATTTCTGGCACCTTATGGAAATCATCAGTGCCTGACCACAGATAGTTTCTACACACTGCATCTACTCTACTGAGGACACCTTTAGGTATTAGAAAAATCCTAGACCAATAACTGTGTAGCTGTGACAACACAGACCTTACCAAGACTAGTCTTCCTGCATAACTCAGTTTTTTTGCCCCCCAACTTCGTATTCTGTCCACAATTTTATCCACCAGAAGGCTACACTCAGCATTTGTGAGCCTCTTGTAAGATATGGGAATACCAAGATATCTAAAGGGGAACTGGCCAAGCTTGAATCCAGAGAGTTGTAGAATTGCTTCAGCATTCAGAGTAGACAGTCCATGAAGATACATATCAGACTTTTCTTGATTCATGCGAAGACCAGAGGCCTTAGAAAAAGAAAGGACGGCTCTCATCAGAACTTTCACAGAGTCAAGATCACCTCTGCAAAACAGGAGGAGATCATCTGCAAAAGCAAGATGACACAAGCCTAACTTCCTGCACATGGGGTAAAGTTTAAACTCTGGTCTTTGAGTAACCACACTGAGAATCCTTGTGAAATACTCAGGACAGAGGGTAAAGAGCAAGGGAGACATGGGATCTCCCTGCCTGAGCCCCCTCTGAACAAATAACTATTATCAACAAGTAGGCTTTCTTTTTTTTGAATTGGATCCTTATCACTCCAACCTAAACCCATCAATATACGTTTCAACTCACTAGCAAACACACACTTGTGATTTATTAATGAGGAAAAATTCAGCAGTAATTCCCCTCTGTTCTCCAAATACACAATGTAGAATAAATAATTACTCCACATATACATTCAGAGAACATTAAAGGAATTGTCACCAAACTCTTTCCTCATTAACAAACCACAAATACATGTTTACTACCTAACTGACATGAAACGTACAAAGACAGTCCCAAAACGAGGACTATTCAAAAATTACTCCTAATGAGTAATTTTTGAACGGGTACTATGTCAATGTGAGCATTAATTTCAATAATACTAAAAACAAAACATAGAACAATGACTACTTTCCTAATAATGTCAATTAACAAAAACTAAGTAACATGACTAATTTTTCATTTTAAATATCTAATCTGTCAAATTATCATTTCAAAAACATTAACATTACACAAAATTTAACACTTCACAAAACTACTACTAGCTATTACTAATTAAGCTAATTAAGCAACTACTAACTACTACTAAATACTACACAAAGTTTAACAATTCACAAAAAATTACAACAAAATGGCTTCTATCCTAATTCAACATGCATCAACACCAACTACTACCAATTAAGATAATTAAACTAATTAAACAAAAACATTAAATAAAAGGAGAATAAAAAATACCTAATTAACTTTACTAATAAGTAAAAAGGAAAGATGGGAAAGAAGGTGGCGAGGGACAGCGGCAAATTGACGGCGGCGGTGGTGGACGGCGGCGACGATGGCGGTGGACAACCTATACAAATAAAAACAATAAATACAAGAAAAGGAAAAGGAAAAGGAAAAATAAGAGAGAAAGGACAAACCTGAGGTGGAGATGGCGGTGGTCGGAAGGAGAGGAGGGTGGTAGTGGTGGTGGTGGAGTCGAATTTAGTTAGGTTTTAGGAGAAAAATTGATTTGGGGAAAAAATATTCCGCGATACAATGAAGGGACTATTTCGCGAGTTTTGGATATTTAAGAAATATCCTGACAGAATTTGCGTCAGGAAAGTCAACATTTCGTTGACTTTCCTTCACGGAAATTCCGTCAGGATGTTTCAAAAAAGCGGAATCCTGACGGTTTTTCCGTCAGGAACTTTCCTTCAATTATTGCCAATTGGACAATAATTGAGAGGAAACGTCTGACGGAAATTCCGTCAGGACTCTCTGTTTCTGTTCACTCCTGACGGAAATTCCGTCAGTAAAGTCAACAAAACGTTGACTTTTTTGACGGAATTTCCGTCAGATGTGAACTATGAATTATTGCTGCCTAGTAGGATTATTGAAGGAAAGATCTGACGGAGTTTCCGTCAGTAAAAGTAATCTTCTGACGGAACTTCCGTCAATATATATTGGCGCCTTTGTGGGATTTATCTGTATGCATCCCTTTAACTTTAAGGATTATAACGAATATATAATGATTAATGCTAGTCATAAAATAAATTACATAAACAAAAAGGTAGAGAATAAAGAAATCAACCTTCGGTCCTAGCAAAAACGGCCTAAGAACAATATCGCAATGATATTCACCTATCAGTTGCACCCAAGATGATATGAGATATGCCCTTGTTCTTTTGCTAGAATCAATCCCCAAATTTTCTGTAAATTGCTTAGGGTGTTTCGTTTTTTGTGTTTTAGATGAGAGGCAAGAATAGGTTAGCAAATTAGGTTAGGAAAAATATTCTCCCCTCTCCCTTATAACCGTGTATTAGGGTGAATTAGGGTGATTTTTTCTTTTCCAAAATCTCGGCCCATACATCCGAAACAGGCATATTAGTCGATCGACTGACACACCCGGTCGATCGACCATGTATAAAATGTATTATTTATAAATCGTCATTTATATCATTCCGTATTAATAAGTCTACACACAACAGCTTGCAGTGGATTTATTAACGCCGATCTGCGACAATATCGTATAATATATACTTTAACTTGCTAATTAAATATAACTGATTACATTTAATTACGAATTAACATATTAATTCGTCCAAGCTAACATTATATACATTAATTAAATATAACTTATTATATTCAATTTAAGAATTGACAGTTAATTCGTGTCAGCTAATATTATTTAATCGCCATTAAATAATCGTCTCATCAACACATTGACTAACTGTTTAGTCATATAAGGCATCAATGTGATTACATTTCCATAACCACATCTCTCAAACACGTCCTTTAGGTGTGACTTTTAGGGACCAGCTAATCACCGCCATCAGTATGATAATAATGTCAAACTTTCTAGTAGCCAACCGTTATTAGGTAATCGTTAATCAACTGATTAAATACGAAGTATACCCTTGTGAACCTATAAGAGTTTTATAAATGTTATCACACTAATTTGTGGAGGACACAAGTTCCAACAAACTCCCACTTGTCCTCACAAGTGTATGTGCGATAACCGATTCTCATATCCTAAAATTTCTCCCACTCAATGTAAAACAATTTGCAAATCCGTATTCACAAAGGTCGTATTTTACAAGAGATCATTATCAAGAGTGGTTTCCCCGACTAGAGAGTAACTTAACTGATAAACGAATCATCATTCGAGCATGGCCATGCATTTCAGTTACAACTCCTCGAGTGGCCCTGAGAAATAACTATACCTGATAAGGGTTGGATATTTTCCTCAACTCGAATCCTACAGATGTAAGCACAGTATGAAATGACCCAGAAAAAATCTACTTAGCCTCCAGTTATGGTAGACCGTGAGAAACTAACCAAAGTCACCCAAAAACTGCCTTAATCTCAAGAGACAGTCGATAGTCAAAAGAATCGACTTTAGGAACACAATGGATGTGTAACACCCCCATACTCCAAGTGCCTTACCAGGACCACTCAGGTATAAGGATGCCACCATCTCGGTTACCCGAGGCATGATAATCATAAGACAATGAAGAAACACACTTTATTGAATAAGTTTAAGTGATTACATTACAAAACCAACTGTAAGCAAAATACAACTGTTCTCAAACTATAAACCAACTGAAAGGAACTGTCCTAACAAACACAGCGGAAGACTAAAGACTCTGATATGTGATGACTCCATCCCCAGCTAGATCCCACGCGTATCCAAGATATACCTGCCCAAGCAATGCTCACCACCCCCGAATGGATCACCACAGTTTTTAAAACATTTAAACGGGGTCAGTACTAATCACACAATTAACATACATGTCACAATAAGATAAGCAGACAGCTTAACTGTCACACATACACAACCAACCCAACTCCAATCATCTCAATCACCGACGTCCCCTTTGGACCAGCCACGCGATGTGGGGACCGCAGCCGTTCCCACCTAAGCCCCGCTCATCATACCGAGCGATAACCCTGTCCCATTAATGTGCACATCCCCTTCCGTGGCGGGTTCCACGAAGGGCGAAACTAGGGCGTGAGATCACTCCCGCAAGTGACCCCACTCAGCCGAGAACGCATCTCGAGAACCATCAACAAACACAACCACAATCACAATCACAATCACAATCATCATATCAAACAACTAACTATAGCACATCACCAATATCCCATTATGGGACTAATACTGAGTAGGAAATCCTACCTGGAAAGCAACACAATCATCAGACGATCTAGCAGCTGTCTCAAAACCTCTCCTTTACAAATCCTTCTCCTATCACATAATCACATAATCACATAATCACAATCTAACCTTAACAAATCATAAAAACCCCAATTCCAAAATTAGGGTTTAACCAAATCAAAGGAAAGACAATAAAAAGGGTACATAGATCTTACCCTTGACGCAAGGAACTCAACGGTATAAACAACGACAAGAATCGACCGTCGAACTCAGGGAATTGCTAAGAATGCGATTAGGAAGATGAACTTGTTGCTTTCTCTCTTAAACAGGGTTTTAGGTTTTGTAAAAGTGATTTGGAAACAATGACGGAAGTGTTTTATACTTTAATCGCTTTATTAACAAAACCCGACAAAACAGCCCCGTCAGAATGGCTACTCGATCGAGTAGCTAAGGTACTCGATCGAGTGCCCCTTACTCGATCGAGTACCCTAGTTACTCGATCGAGTACCCCACAGGTCAGAAACTATTTTATTTCGCAAAACTCCCTTACTCGACAGAGTAAGGCCTACTCGATAGAGTACCCCAAGACTCATAAATACGGAGTATTACAGTCTTCCCTCCTTAAAAAGAACTTCGTCCCCGAAGTTCAACCCATACATGAAAACAAACATACTAACTCGATCAAGACACAACAACGTGACTAAGAACTCAAAACAAAACTCCAACCCAAACATGAACTCGTAACACCAACTCCACTAACTATTCCTACCTCCACAACATGGCTCACGATATCGTATCCACTCCATTATATCTCTCTCAACACTAACTCCATACACTACCAAAATACTCATAACATCAAACGGAATGTTACATTCTACCACCCTTAAAAGGAACTTCGTCCTCGAAGTTTACTCGGACTCATAACACCATCCTCCAATCGTCAACACTATATAAAATATTCTCACACTTGAAGCATGACACTACTACAAGCACGGCCATGGCCTTTTATAAGTATCATCCACAAAACAAATCCCTCCTTTACGCTACGCTAACACTCTACTTCCAATTATATTACAACATGCACCACCATGAAACTCTCTTTTATCGCATCCTACTCCTCTTAAGACAAATGTTACGTCCTCGTAACTCACTAATACTAAATCCTAGCTATATCGTGTCATTATCCTCATCACCATCGCATGTCAAAGATAACCACTTATAATCTAAACACTCGCCATGCACATATCCAAGGTTCTCTTACTTAAACATTCCTCATACCTCAACTAATTCGCCACACCACCTAACCTATACCTCAAAATCTTTATCTTAACCCAAAACTTCAACTTTTCCACATTACCGCAACATGACATACCTCTCTATATAAAGCACCTATCTCCCAAACGCATAACTCACGATCCACACTTGTTACGTACACTCACACTAGACCCTCCAGTTCTTTCCTTCATTACCGCAAGACTCATACATAACCTAATATGACACTAATTCCCCCAACACCCTACACTCACTGTCCCAACAAAAGATTATGAACCACCTGCAGCTTTCAGATCATTACCACACATGTCCTACGGACCACTTGTCATTACCATGTCTACTAAAGTCTTCTCTAGAACAAGATCAAAATTATCAGAACAACCTCTCACAACCGTGTCCCATCAATAGAACATCACTATACCCTGACAACAACGGAAACATATACGACTCTATTTCATGTCATACTATACCCTCATTCCCAACTTAACTTGGTAAAGAAAACATCAATAAACAAGACAACGCGTCTATCTCGTTAAACCGAAACTCGCAGTAGGAGCAACATCAAACAAAACAACAAACTATGAATAATGGTATGCACTTTCGAAACTCGAATCATAATCATCCCGCCTACTCCACCACAACCGGTGACGGCATCACAACACCGCCACCAACACCACACCGTAGTGCGAAAATACCCGCATCACAACATTATGTACCCTGCCCGGATCACCACCCGAGGCACCACAACCACACCGATAGACATCACAACCGCATACGATTCCCATAAACACCGACTAAGCATAACTTCTCGACAAGAAAACTTACTCAAATCCACTTTATTAAATCACCACGCAACATATTATATGGATAAACAGATAAGCATCTCATGAACATCATCTCTACCATTTCACGGAATACACATGTGTTATTAATACACATAAAATTATAACTAGCCATGTCAAATTAATCATGTTATTACCTTTTTGGATATTATTCAATTAAATTACCGTGTCCAACCTATATATTACAGAACATTCATAAAACAACTTTATAATTATCACATCATACCACTTCTTGTGAGGTCAGAACCTCACACAAACATTTACACATATCATAGACCCGTAATCACAACCAACTAGTCAATCCTGATCACGTAAGTTACCACTCAACATAGGTTACCTGTCGCCCGAGCTTAACTCGTATACACCTCATAACATATTCTCCCTTTCGCATATCCATCACCCTCTGCCAAATGTAGCCACACCATTAATGCTCAACTACTAACAACCGCCTCATATAACCACATCTTATACTCTTTCATAACTGTACTTATCAATCTGGTCTCTGCAAAATCAACCTCTTTAGAATTGTTACCTTTCTAATATACCATTACCCATAACCACTAGTCACAAACCATAACACTACCGCCGTCCGGGCATCAAACCTCTCACACTCATCTCTAAACATCACGATTTGTTTCCTATCTTTGGTTGACATCCCAAATAACGAACATCCAATCCATTAACAAAATCACCTCAACATTCTTCCCAATACTATCCTTAATTGTATCATCATCTAACTCTCCACCAAAAATCTTGTATCGTGCAAATACTCCACCAACTTCATACTCCTTTAATTCCTCGAAACTCATGATTAATCATGTTGTCCTGAAACTTCTGTATAACCATTAACTTACTTACTCTTGATAGTATCATACATCTCGACAATTCCTCAATTTTATGTCACATAACTTCGGTCAACATCTTCCTAGTTTTACTCCCCTCATTCTTTTCTTTTACTCTCGGCAATTCAATTAACCATAAAACTCCTTATTACTTCTTCCTAACTCTTTAGTGTTTAGGTTACTTTCTCATTGCTCCAAGACTCACATCTCATTATTTTATATCGATATCTTCTCACTCTTTCTTACCATGGATTTTCTCTTATTATGGTATCCCTCACACTTGCCACTAATCTATCCATAAAATCAACTTTCTTTGTTCAAACAATTGCATCTCCTTTGTACCTCTCTAGAAATCAAAATTCCTTTCATACCGTTAAATGCCCAAAGAAATCACATGTAGTTTCACCTCTTGATAAACCAAATCTCCCAAACTTACTCACTGTGTACAAATCTACCTCGCGACATGTCTCCATAAAATTCATTGTATACCACTCTTCTCAACCCCTTTAAACGAACTTTCACTACATATATCCTTAACCCACACGACTCCTAACTATCTCCCTCCATAATTCTTTACACATCTCAAGCTGCCACTATCCACCTCCTTACTTTCAATCTTTTTATTCTCACGTTCCTTAGACTCACATCATCCCTTGCCCACATTCACTTACTCTTGCATTATTTAACACACACTCATATCACTCATCTCATCTCAGAAAACATGCTCTATGTCTCAATTAAGCCATAATGATCTTTCTTGTATTTTTCCACTACTCAAAGATGACCACATATAGCTCATCTCCTCCCACCAAACTCATACTCGCCATAAGGTGCCTCTCACCACCCCATAGATTGGGTAACTTACGTATCAAGACCAACTCACGTGTAAAACAATACAATAAGAAGTAGAATAGCAACTTTGAATTAAACATAATATGCACGAATGTCAAAAGATAAGCATATGACCCAAAACAGGGGTCACTAGATCGAGTACAGGCCACTCGATCGAGTAAGGGACTTACTCGATCGAGTAGGTGAAGATCAGAAGCACGTAAAACAAATCACCAGGGCTACTCGATCGAGTAGCTAAGGTACTCGATCGAGTGCCCCCTTACTCGATCGAGTATCCTAGTTACTCGATCGAGTACCCCAATTCTCAGCACTGTCCAGGTTTCGTAAAACAGTCATAACTCACTCATTACTTGGTCGTTTTGGGCGTGTGACCTATCGTTAGAATCGTAAAAGGACAAGCTATCACCTCCAATTGGAATCACATCAAAATCATTTATGCATCTCAAGTTATAACAGTTTAAAGACAACCTCTTTATAATCGAAAAACACAACTATTGATTTTTACTTCCCAAACGACTTAAACAACCACAAGGTAGACAAAACGACTCAGTACTCATAAAACCAGTATTGCTAATCATATGTTACTATGTTCAAAAGCCAAGCAACAACATTCATCATGCACATAGATTATTGAACTTGTCAATCACGATTTACCCACATGCTCTTATTTTATAACCTCACGTACACAATAACATAATGTACGACATGGAATCCCCTATTCACATGTTACTAACATAGCAAAAGTAGAAAATCCACTTCCATCACATAAACATGTCCTCCACATGAATTTCATATTCTCATGCAATTCCTTAACTCATCTTTTCAACCAATTCAAAACAACATTACAAACCAACCGTCTTGCAATTCATGTATTCAATCAATGACAATTATAATCATATCATCATTATCCTTCACTACACATCTCACATCCTCCACATGTATACATCCATTGATTCATACAACACCTTACTACATAGATACACAACACACAAAGTATGCACATAGCGATCCCGACTCATATCCCATGTGACCGGTTCAAAATTGTAGGGCGAGTTCGCGACTTTAGGACGTCTCCCAAGTCTTTGCATTAGCTCCTACAACTTCTACCCCGGGTCCATTTTAATTAGACTCCCTAGGTTTATTAGATTCATTGGTTACAGGTTTGGGATCGTCGCTCGATACCATTTGTAACACCCCCATACTCCAAGTGCCTTACCAGGACCACTCGGGTATAAGGATGCCACCATCTCGGTTGCTACTCCGAGGCATGATAATCATAAGACAATGAAGAAACACACTTTATTGAATAAGTTTAAGTGATTACATTACAAAACCAAGCGTAAGCAAAATACAACTGTTCTCAAACTATAAACCAACCGAAAGGAACTGTCCTAACAAACACAAACGGAAGACTAAAGACTCGATATGTGATGACTCCATCCCCAGATAGATCCCACGCGTATCCAAGATATACCTGCCAAGCAACTGCTCACCACCCCCGAATGGATCACCACAGTTTTTAAAACATTTAAACGGGGTCAGTACTAATCACACAATTAACATACATGTCACAATAAGATAAGCAGCAGCCTTAAATCACACATACACAACCAACCCAACTCCAATCATCTCAATCACCGCGTCCACCTGGACCAGCCCGCGATGGGGGACCGCAGCCGTTCCCACCTAAGCCCCGCTCATCATACCGAGCGATAACCCCGTCCCATTAATGTGCACATCCCCTTCCGTGGCGGGTTCCACGAAGGGCGAAACTAGGGCGTGAGATCACTCCTGCAAGTGACCCCACTCAGCCGAGAACGCATCTCGAGAACCATCAACAAACACAACCACAATCACAATCACAATCACAATCATCATATCAAACAACTAACTATAGCACATCACCAATATCCCATTATGGGACTAATACTGAGTAGGAAATCCTACCTGGAAAGCAACACAATCATCAGACGATCTAGCAAGCTGTCTCAAAACCTCTCCTTTACAAATCCTTCTCCTATCACATAATCACATAATCACATAATCACAATCTAACCTTAACAAATCATAAAAACCCCCAATCCCAAAATTAGGGTTTAACCAAATCAAAGGAAAGACAATAAAAAGGGTACATAGATCTTACCCTTGACGCAAGGAACTCAACGGTATAAACAACGACAAGAACGACCGTCGAACTCCGGAATTGCTAAGAATGCGATTAGGAAGATGAACTTGTTGCTTTCTCTCTTAAACAGGGTTTTAGGTTTTGTAAAAGTGATTTGGAAACAATGACGGAAGTGTTTTATACTTTAATCGCTTTATTAACAAAACCCGACAAAAAACAGCCCTCGTAAATGCTACTCGATCGAGTAGCTAAGGTACTCGATCGAGTGCCCCCTTACTCGATCGAGTACCCTAGTTACTCGATCGAGTACCCCACAGGTCAGAAACTATTTTATTTCGCAAAACTCCCTTACTCGACAGAGTAAGGCCTACTCGATAGAGTACCCCAAGACTCATAAATACAGAGTATTACAGGATGTCCTATCCACGACCCGGCACCAAATGTTTTTAAACATTTAGGACTCCATTACATTGTCACAAAAACTAGTCCTACGAGGTATCGTTATAATCTCGCATCTGTGATCGACCAGTCAACGTTTTGACTTATGGCTCGTTGAACCCACCATCAATCGACTGCACAATATAATAGCCATAGTTATCAGCTCATTAAGGCGATTACGGACCAAACAAAATATAATGTAATTCAGTTCACTTTGTGGCGTTCAATGTTGTCAGTACAATCCAATGAAAAAAAAAATATTAAAAAAACGATGAAGTTATAAATAGTATATGAAAAAGATAATGTATCAAATCTATAATCAACTACTACAACTCAGGAACACGTTTAATTCCCATGGAAATAACGTGCCCTTCATGCTTATCAAAATTCAATGGTTTAGTGAGAGGGTCCGCGATGTTATCATCCGAAGCTATCTTGTCAATCACTATCTCTTCTTGCTCCACGTAATCACGGATCAGGTGAGCTTTCCGATGTACGTGTCTAGATTTGTTGCTAGACTTTGGCTCCTTAGCCTGGAAGATGGCACCTCTATTGTCAAAATAGATGGTGATCGGGTCATTCGAACTAGGAACTATCGTAAGTCCTTGTAAGAATTGACGCATCCATATCGCTTCCTTAGCTGCTTTTGAAGCGGCGTAGTACTCGAATTCAGTGGTAAAATCTGCTACAACACTCTGTTTGGAACTCTTCCAGCTGACCGCAGTACCATTAAGAGTGAAGACGAACCCGGACTGAGATTTTGAATCATCTCGATCCGTTTGGAAGCTAGCATCTGCGTAACCGATTGCGCATAGCTTAGTATCGCCTCCATAAGTCAATACCCTATCCTTAGTCCTTCGTAGGTACTTGAGGATATTTTTAATAGCTATCCAGTGTGTTTCACCTGGATTCTTTTGGTACCGACTCGTCATACTCAATGCATATGCCACGTCTGGACGTGTGCATATCATGGCATACATGATTGATCCTATTGCAGATGCATAAGGAACACGACTCATGCGCTCAATCGCTTCAGGCGTCGTGGGTGGCTGAGACTTGCTCAACTGCATCCCAGACGTCATTGGAAGGTTCCCCTTCTTGGAGTTGGTCATGCTGAACTTCTCAAGAATCTAATCCAAATAAGACTCCTGACTAAGTGATAACGTCCGTCGTGATCTATCTCGGTAGATACGGATTCCCAAAATGCGTTGTGCCTCACCCAGATCTTTCATCTGGAAATGGTTCTTCAACCATTCTTTAACCGAAGATAGGAGAGGAATGTCATTCCCAATAAAGAGTATGTCATCGACATACAATATCAAGAATACAATCTTGCTCCCACTCGACTTGATATATAAGCACGGTTCCTCGACCGATCGAGTGAAACCATACTCTTTTATCACCTCGTCGAAACGATGATTCCAACTCCGAGAAGCTTACTTAAGTCCATAAATGGAACGCTTAAGCTTGCATACTTTCTTAGGATGTTCAGGATCTATGAAACCTTCGGGTTGCACCATGTACAACTCTTCCTCCAAATAACCGTTTAAGAAGGCGGTTTTCACATCCATTTGCCAAATTTCATAGTCATGAAATGCGGCAATCACTAAGATTATCCGAATGGAACATAGCATGACTACAGGTGCAAAAATCTCATCATAATACAATCCGTGCACTTGAGTGAAACCTTTTGCCACTAGTCGTGCCTTATAGGTATCTAGTTGCGCGTCTACAGAACGCTTTATTTTGTAAAGCCATTTGCACTGTAGAGGTTTTACCTTATTAGGTAAATCAACTAGATCCCATACGTCATTCTCATACATGGAGTCCATCTCGGATTGCATGGCTTCGAGCCATAGATTTGAGTCGGAACAGGCCATAGCACCTTTATAGGTAGCGGGTTCATTACTCTCTAGGAGCAAAACGTCATTCTCCTCGACCATACCAATGTATCTGTCCGGAGGATTAGAGACTCTACCCGACCTCCTAGGTTCCTCAGGAATATTAACCGTATCATCAGTTGGAGGAACAACTTCCTCCATCTGTTCCTCGGTTGTTGGTTCTGGAATCTCCGACAGCTCGAAGGTTCTATTACCTGTCTTGTTCTCGAGAAATTCTTTCTCTAAGAACGTCGCACTAGCCACAACAAAAACTCGATGTTCGGTAGGCGAATAGAAGTAATGACCAAATGTTCCTTTTGGATAACCTATAAAGTATGTCTTGGCCGATCGCGGGCCGAGCTTATCCTCGTGTCTCCACTTGACATAAGCCTCGCAGCCCCAAACCCGAATAAAGGACAAGTGAGGGACCGTTCCCTTCCACATTTCATATGGAGTCTTGTCGACAGCTTTAGTCGGACTTCGGTTAAGTATAAGAGCAGCTGACAAAAGAGCAAAACCCCATAATGAATCAGGCACTACCGTGTGACTCATCATGGATCGAACCATATCAACTAAGGTTCGATTTCTCCGTTCGGACACACCATTTAATTGATGTGTTCCAGGTGGAGTTAACTGCAAAACGATTCCACGGTCTTTAAGGTGTTGATCAAACTCATTTTAAAGATATTTGCCACCCCGATCTGAACGGAGTGCTTTAACCTTTCGACCCAGTTGGTTCTCAACCCTGTTCTGGTATTCCTTGAATTTCTCAAAGGACTCACTTTTATGCTTCATTAAGTAGACATATCCGTATCTACTCAAATCGTCCGTGAAAGTGATAAAATATCTATAGCCAATTCTATCGGTAATTGACATAGGTCCACAAACATCAGTATGTATGAGTCCTAATAGGTCACTAGCGCGCATTCCAACACCTTTGAAGGAAATTCGAGTCATTTTGCCAATGAGACATGATTCACACGTGCCATATGTAGAAAATTAAAATGCGGGAATAGTCCCATTATCGACGAGTTTCTTCACGCGTTTCTCATTTATGTGTCCCATTCGACAATGCCATAGATAGGTTTGATCTTTGTCACCAACCTTTAATTTCTTATTATTCACGTGTAATACTTCTGTGGTTTGATCTAAGATGTAAATTCCATTCATGAAAACTGCTTTGCCATAAATCATTTCATTGAAAGGGAAAATACAGCTATTATCCTTTATTAAAAATGAAAATCCGTCTTTATCAAGTACGGAAACTGAAATAATGTTCTTAGACAAACTGGGTACATAGTAAAAGTTATTTAAAAATAACTCAAAACCACTAGGGATTTGGATTACATATGTTCCCTTCGAGACAGCAGCAACTCTGGCTCCATTCCCGACTCGCAGGTCCACATCACCCTTTCCGAGAGGTGTGATGTTTCTTAGGCCCTGAAAATGATTACACAGATGAGAACCACAACCAGTATCAAGTACCCAAGTTCCAAAACTTACATGGTTAATCTCAATCATATGAATATAAGATGACATACCAACAGGAACGACGCGGCCTGCTTTTATGTCCTCACGGTACACGGGACAGTTCCTCCTCCAATGTCCATTCTTGTGACAATGGTGGCACTCAATGTCACCGCCCTTGCTCTTTGCCTTGCCCTGTGAGCCACTAGTCTCACCAGGCCCACTCTTACCGTTTCCTGGCTTCTTGAATTTTGGCTTACCTACAGTTAGATCGCCTGGAGCTTTGCCCTTACCTTTACCCTTGTTGGAAATCATGAGAACATCCTGCTTCATGCTCCCACTCAATTTCATATCCTTCTCGGTGTGTACGAGAAGGGAGTGTAGCTCATGAGGACTCTTTTTAAAGTCATTCATGTAGTAGTTCGCCCTGAAAAGGGCAAAACCATCGCGAACAGAATGAAGCATTCGGTCAATGACAATGCTCTCACTGATTTTGCAATCAAGTGCCTCCAATTTATCGACATTCTCAATCATGTTAAGAATGTGTGGACTAACCGGTTGGCCTTTCTGGAGTTTCGCATCAAAGAAGCGACAGGTATGCTCATAAGTAACGATTCTCGGTGCTTTTGAGAACTCGTTAGTAAGCGTGGTGAAAATCTTGTTCGCACCTTGGGCAATGAAGCGTTTCTGCAAATTGGTTTCCATTGAAAAGATGAGTACGTTCTTTATCGTACCCGCTTCCATAACGAAATCACTATAAGCAAGTGACTCGTTAACTCCCGCATTGGGGCCTAGGTTAACCGGTATTGGCTCAGTTAAGTACTTGAGCTTACCGTAAGCAATGGCAGCATTCCGTAGTGCTGCCTCTCAGTCCGCAAAGTTGGACCCATCATTCTTCAGTCGCGTGTACTGATTCATGTTGTCAATAAAAACTTTCAGCCAGGACTCGCGTCCAAGTGTGGCACTTGGCATTGGGATTTCGTTATTTCCAGCCATTTGTTATAACAGTAAAATAAACGTGTTCTACAATGCGAAAAGAAGAATAAATAATAATCATGTGCATCGATTTTAATTTAAGTCTAATGCAATACTGTTATAACGCGAAGACTCATGCATTTATACAATTGACCTTCCTCAAGAATTATATAAATGATCCCAAGACTCAATTGTCTGTAAATTGATAAGCCAACCTTTTGGCTAATTCTACTGTTAGAATTCTTGGTCGATAAATTTCTGTAAATTCTATCTTTAGTCCATCATAATCACGAGAAACTCTTCGGACTATAATGTTGAGATAAACTATGTCAACACAAACTACTTACCCAACGTGGAAGGGGTCATATTATGCCTACCGACGAAGAAGCATTCATAGTTGTTTGCCCTTATAAAGACTAATCTCTATTTCCGTTTTAGAGGAAGATCCCATCAACTATATTTTAATTCATTTTAAGTGAACTAAAATCTTGCATGCGTGAATGAATAAACTAAGGTGATGGCTTAATAAACATGTGACATCTGTATGTCTATGAAAACTAACATACAACCTATATGTGTCAATTTTCATGCATTTTAGTAGGTGGTTTGGTTTTAGGCGGAATATGATGCATTAACTAGCATGTGAATGAAAAGCAATAAGAATGGTAAAACGTAAAACAAAATAAAGTCCTAGTGTGGCCTATCCTATCAGAATGAACATAAGTACAAATTTGGAATCCGTCCTTGGACCCGAGAAACTTGTCTTGATGTTCCATCTTGATCCATGTAGCGGGAGTGACCTCCAATCTCCATCTTTAGTCTTCTCAAAAATTACAATTTAAAAATTACATAATAAACCTATTTACATTCTAATTTCAAAACCGTAATAAATAAAGAAAACCAAACGGAGATACGAGATCTCAAATTACATTAAAAATTATGTTCCCATCATTACGAAAACATAATTTGACTAAGGCCACACTAGGTATTACAAATTACAACCGATTGCAAAAATACGTAAATAAAACCATTCAACGATTCGTTCAACTAAAATAAAATGCATCAACTAAAAAAATTAAACATACAAGACATAATTCTTTAATTATGTAGATTAATTTTATCCAAACCACTTATTTCATTGATTAAATTAAGTGACAATTCCTCAATTACTCACTATAAATTTAATCTTAATTCATATTAAACTTGTAATATGAATTTAATCCATCAATATTTTAAACTGCTTTAAAATAATTAGGTATCTATGAATTATGAACCGCTTCACAATAATTAATTGGCCAAAATTAAAACCAAAAAAAACTTTTCTTTAAAATGTATCTCGGTAAAAACCGAAACAGCCCAATAAAAAAAAACTTTTCTCGGTATTACAGCTAAAACCGAGAAAAAAAAACATAATTTCTTTTTTTTTGAATCTGCCCAATCGTTAACAGTAACAGAAACACAAAAAAAAAATGCAACGTCCAGTGGTGTTAGTCCTATGTTAGCTGGGTTAAACCTTGAAGCTTGCAGAAATGCAGGAGTTGAAAGGTCCCAGGTTCGACTACCAGCTGGGGCGATGATCACTTGGCCACTGCAGCCCCCGAAGGGGGTGGCTTACATGGTCCATGTGGTGGTACGGGAATGCATGGGCCCGGGGGGGGGGGGGGGGGATTTAAAAAAAAAAAAAAAAAATATATCTTTTCAAAATACCTATTTTGAAAAGGTTTCAATCTTAAACTTATGGAAAGAGATTTTAATCTCTAACTCATTCATTTTTATAATGCTGCGTAGCAATGTCATTATTTAAAGTGAAATCCCATTTAATACACATCCTTCTCAAAATAGCCTTTTCGGAAGGAGGTTTAACCATTTCATTTTTATAATGAGGTTAAGTAATGACACTAGCGTGGTTAACAATTAACTTAGCTCTTGTAGACATCGGCATATCTTTCTTTGCAACTTTTAATCATAAATCTCATTTATATTCAAGGACATATTCTTAGGCTCTTTAGTAAATATCAATATTGAAACTCTTATTCATATGTAGGTCATAAACTAGCAAAATCTCTTGTTGAGACTTTTCTTTAGTCATTTTCTTTCAAAAAATTTCTTTTGGTCTCCTCGTGTAGTAATCTTAAGAACATATTCTTTTGATTACTTCACTTGGTCTCTTTTGTCATGTAGATCTCATCTATTCGAGACCATAGATCTCATCTATTCATGTATACTATCTAATTTGGTATACAAATCATTCTTCCTTTCGTAGATCTCATTTACGCAAGCATACAAATTATTCTTTGTATTCTTTGTGTCTTCATTTTTCTTCCACTCTATCTTTGGAATAAATACACTAGCTATTCAAAGATAGATTATGAGACACAAATATGATTTTGAAGTAGAAGGAGGATTATCTCATAGATTGACTAATAGATTTTAGATTTGATGAGTGTACTTGGTAATTGACATTCCTTTAGGAGAGTTCATCAACTCAACATCACTTTATAATTGATCATACACAAGCCGCAAGCTTGCGGACATATAATGAATCCTATCATTATAATTGTCTATTGGATCACTATAAGTAGATGATCATATGTTTCTATGTGCAAGCATATAAAGACGAATTTTTAGAACAAACAAATACGATAAAAGGGGTGACTTGGGTGGCAAGCCAAGCCACCAAAATCCAAAATACAACCATTGTTTAAAAGGATCAACCATTTCCATGTCGAACACGGAAATCAAAGTAGTTCTAAAATTCTTAACATTAAAATAAAGACAATAATAAAAGTCAAGCTTCATTGGTAGCTACTCCTAGCTCCTTCATGATTTCTCAAGCTTGCTTCTCTTTTCCCTTGTCTTTGCTTGGAGGAGGCCCTATTTACAATAAAAAGGGGATACATTATCACAACTTTGTATCAAAATACCATAGTTGAATTAGAAACATAAAAGAAGGGATAGTCATTTACCTACTGGAGTGATCTTTTCAGCTTTGATGTCACCAAGATACTTGGAACAATTCCTCTTCCAATGTCCAACACCACTACAATAATGGCATTTATCAAGAGGACCATTCTTGCTTTTGGAAGTGCTAGCTTTAAAAGTCTTAGCCTTGGTGGAAATGGGAGCTTGCCTCTTACCCTTTTTCCCATTCTTCTTAAACTTCCCCTTGCTCTTAGTGCTTATATTAAGCACATCCTTAGGTGGGTTAACATTTAGCCCCATGTCTCTTTTGGTTTGCACAAGTAACTTGTGCAACTCTTCAAGAGACATGTCCTTGTCTTGCATATTGAAATTCACCCGGAATTGTACATATGCTTTGACTTTGGATAAGGAGTGAACAATCCTATCAACAATGAGCTCCTTGGGGATTTCAACCTTTTGAATTTTCAATGTCTCGACTAGCTCCAACAATTTGAGCACGTGAGAGCTAACCTTTTGGCCCTCCTTGAAATCGAGATCAAAGAATGCCGAGGCCGCCTCATATTGGATGATCCTCGATGCTTGTGAGAACATTGTCACAAGTTTGGAATAGATTTCATAAGAGGTCCCAATTTTAAAGGCTCTCCTTTGGAGATCCGCCTCCATAGCAAAAATCAACACATTTTTCATAGCGGCGGACTCTTTGTGGTAAGCCTCATATGCTTCCCTAGTGGCGGCACTCGACCTAGCATTAGGTTCGGGTAGAGAGGCCTCAATGAGGTAACGAAGCTTGTCATCACCTTGAGCGGCTAATTTGAGTTGGGCATCCCAATCGGAGAAATTTGACCCATTATTTTCAAGTTTACAACGATCCATGAAGGATCAGAGCCATGAAACATTAGTGAGAGTGGTGGCGTTGGTGTTTGGTGCGGCCATTTGTTATGAGAAATAAAAGTGGTCTACAAAACAAAAATAGAAGGAATGAAACACTTGTCGTTTTAAATAATAATAATACTCGTAAATTTTAATTTAAACTAGTTTTATTTCATTTATCTAGTGACCTCTACCCAACTTGATAAATGATTCCAAGACCCAAATTCATATCAACTTGGGCACGCTTTGGCGATACAACCCTCAACAACATAACTCGGTGGATTAACTCTTTAATCGATTCTACTTTTAGAACTCTTGGTCGATAAAATTACATTAATATTTATCTTTAGCCCAAAACACATCCGGCTATGGTCGAGAATACTTTTGTTGAGTTCAACCCAAATTTCGAATAAATGTGTCCATGATCCAAATCCACATTAACTTGGGCACGCTTTGGCGATACAACCCTCATCAACACGAATTCGGTGGATAGACATTTATCACCCACTTCCCCTATGTAATAAGGTTTGTACCCTGGTTTGGCCGAGCGCACTCCCTCACGAAATAGGTTTTCATGGTTTCTACTTTTTGGTAAGGCTAAGTCTCAATTGTTTATTTTAGCGAGAGATCATGTCAATTTATTATTTATCACGTTTTAAGTGAACTAAAGCGGTGAACTACGATAATTGTAATTGACACGGTCGATAAACTCGATTTAAAATGCATGTTTTGTTTTGGCGATTTAGCGATGCATGCAACATATCAATAAAATGCAAAGCATAAATAAAATAAAATCCTAGTATGGCCTTCCTAAAATAGTAAATCAAATAAACTATTACAAATTCGGAAACCAACTCCTTTGGTCCCTTGAACTTCGGTCTTGGTACGCACTTCAAGGCAACACTTTCTTTGATGGTCCGCCTTCTCAAATGGCACCGTCTTCAAGGAACTCCGGAATAATTAAATTACAAAACGAATTAGATAATTCCCTATTATACATTTGCATTATAAATAAAAATAAACCTATTAAATTACAAAACGGTGATACGAGATCACAATAATTACAACCGAATCGATATTCCCATACATTTCGGGTAATACCAATTAAAACTAAGGCCATACTAAGTAAATTTACATAATTCAAAAATTACATAAAATTAAAATATGACAATCATAAATAAAATGCAGCATTATAATATGTATGAACATGCTAAATTTTATGCTAAATCGCCTTTTAAGAGCCAATATCGTATATTTATCGATTTTCATGGATTTGCGTGATTTAACTTATTAAAATCACAATAATTACATATATTCATATTTATGTACAAGTTAATTACCCTAACCATCTTAGGACTCAAAACATAGTCTTCACTAACATTTTGACAATAATTAAACTTGATTTCTTAATATTGTTCATAAATGGACCCAAAAATACAAAATTATGCTTTAAACTTCAAATTAAATTATAAAACTTTCAAATAATTTCGAAATTTGAAATTTAAACTCATGAACATTTTGGAAAAATACCATGACACTCATAAATTTCAAAACTAAGGTTAAAAATTTCGAAAATTTATCGAGAAAAACAATGTTGCGGTTTATCGGTTTTAACAAATATGACCATAAAAATATGAGAAAAATTATTTTCATCAACTTTTCACTATTAGATCTGAAATATATAATAAAATGCAACATGTGACGTTTTTCACTTAGTCATGAAGTATGTTTTAGCATTATTACTAATTATAGTCACCATTTATGTGATTTTTCATCAAAAATTCATAAATCATGCAAAAAGACTTCATTATAGCCGAATATTTTACACACATCTTGTAAAATTGCATGTGACAACATAATAAATTTCCTTGACCAGATTCGAAATATAACTCATATTAACCTATTTACCCATTTAAATACGATTTTAACTTATAAAATTCATATTTCGAGCAAAACAACTTATTTTAACATGAAAATTTACAGGCCATCAGTAGATAATATATGTGAAAACATATCCAAAAACCACTGAAAAACTCGAAGTTTAGCTATTTTTCGTCCAAAAATGACATTTTTATCATAAAAATCACATTTTAATGCCAATAATATATAAAATGAACAATAAAATCCATAAATAAGCCAAAATGTCCTAAAAATCACTTAGGACCAGAAACTTTTAACATGCAAGGTTATTTTTACGTTTATCTTCATAAATCCAAATTAATTAGTTTTGTATGTTAATCTTATAACTCGGAAAAACCAAAAACCGATTTGCATGCAAACAACCTAAGGCTCTGATACCGCTTGTTAAAATTCAATAATCTCATTAGTTTACATATTCATATATGAATTAATTTATTTAGTCATAAAATAAATACAAGATCTTATGCATGCAAACATAAAATAAAATAGAGAAGAAACCGTCACTTCTTACATTGAGGTTTCAGATTTTTGGGCACCAACAAGATCTCCTTCTTGTTAGTTCTTGAGCTTTCCAACTATGGATGAATAAGGTTTAAATTAGAACCTCTCCCAAAAGCATATACCCAAGGAATACTCTTAATAACTAATATTATTATGAACTAGTAATGATATTAGTCTTACTTCAAATTTGACACAAAAATATTTTGTATTTGCTCTTGAATATTTTCGGCCAAGAGAGGAGAGATTTGTGAGGTTTTTATTTCTCTAAGTTTTTCACAAATTGTAGAGAGAAAAATTATTTTCTTACACTAGAAAATATAAGTTGAAGTAGTGAATAATGATAGAAAAACCATTGACATTTCTAGCTTGAAAAACCGGTGGGGAGGGGGAGAAAGGGGCCAATGCATGAGCTTGTTTTTCTACCCAAGAAATAATAGGTATGCATGGCTAGATAATAGGTTTAATCATCATGTTTTAAATTAAAATAAAAACACAATATAAACCTTATACTCCCTCCTCTTTTCGGCACATATATAAAATGGGAGGTCCATTTTATTTTGTCATTTGTCAATTATGACATATGTGACATGTTACTTGACATATGAAATTGTAATGTATTTTTAACATATTAAAAATCAACATACTGATAAAATCTGTCATATACAAAATCGACTAGTAATTCGTAATTACTTATACCAAAACGGTTTATGAAATTATAAATTACAACGTCTTGTAGTTATAATAAATTATTCATTCAATTTCAATTTCAATTGTTTCGTAAACAATAATTTTATCTAACTAATAAAACAATTCGATTACTTAGACCGTATCTAATTTAATCGAATTACAATAAGACACGTTAACTTTACTCACAAAATCATCCGTCAATTTTAAGCAATTTATTTAACTCGTATCGGCATACGATTAATTAAATAATTAATTAAGAGTATTTCCCTATAGGTATGACCTAAGGGGATCAACTGATCACCACCGTCGCACGACAGTAATGTCAAACTCTAGTTGGCAAATCATTACCGATATGTGTGGACCAGTTGACTGTAAAATATTACATCCCACATGTATTCTTGAAATGAGATTTAAACATGTGATCATTATGATCGACAGTTGTGATCGCATTATTGTGGGAGGACACATATTCCAACAGATTCCTCGCTCATCATCAATCAGGTGTCCGGATCATGGAAAATACGAAGTAACTGCTTAGCTCCCTACCGAGCAAAAATCAATCAAGAGGCCGAGTTCTTCGACCAAGTCGACTACTTCCACTTGCCATGAGAGGAAAATCAATTTACTGATGCCCTGGCAAAACTTCCCGCACTCGTCAACATACCTGACGACATGACATCGATGACCCTATGTGTCAAGAGAAGGAGCGAGCCAGCTCACATTTGTGCCATCAACAACGACGAGGAAAACCATGATGAGCCTTGGTACCAAGCCATCCTCAACTACAAGACCAAAAACGAATTCCCTTCTAACTCTGACCCAAGAGGACAAAGAGCCATCCGTTTACTTGAATCACAATTCGTGATAAACCAAAATCAATTATACAAAAGAACACCCCAGGGAATTCTCCTCCTTTGCATTGACCATCACAAAGCCAAAAAAGTCATGGGAGAGGTCCACGATGGAGAATGTGGCCCTCACATGAGCGCAATGATGCTTACCCGAAAAATCATGCGGCTAGGTTACTACTGGACCACCATGGAAGCCGATTGTCGTAACTACGTCAAACATTGCCACAATTGTCAAATCTTCGACAACATACAACATATACCACCATCCCTTTTACACACAATGACGTCACCCTGGCCTTTCTCGACCTGGGGCATCGACATCATCGGGAAAGTTAACCCGGTGGGAACCAAGGGACATTGTTTCTTCCTCGTCGCCATCGACTACTTCCCCAAATGGGTGAAAGGGCAGTCATATGCAGTCTTGACCGCCAAACAAGTGGCCAAGTTCATCCAGAACAACATCATCTGCAGATATGGGGTACCTCATGAAATCATCAGCGATCAAGGCTCTCACTTCCGGGCGGAAGCTCAGACCTTACTGGACAAATACAAGATCAAACGACATCGATCATCCCCGTACCGTCCCCAAACTAACGGAGCGGTGGAGGCAGCGAACAAAAATCTTGTCACCATTATCAAGAAAATGCAAGACAACTACCGCGATTGGCCGAGCAAGCTCCCATTCGCGCTCTAGGGATACCGAACCTCCATCCGAACACTGATAGGCGCCACACCCTTCTACCTAGCATACGGCATGGAGGTAGTTCAACCGGTAGAGTTAGAGGTCTCTTCTCTACGCATCTTACTGGAGAGTCAAGTCCCTGAGGCGGAATGGACCAGCTGTAGGTACGAACAACTCACTCTTCTACACGAACGACGGCTCAACGCCTTGCACAACGTCCAGCTATACCAACGACATATACAACGGGAATTCAACAAGAGGGTCAAACCCAGGAACATTAAGGATGGCGACTTGGTCCTCAAGTCGGTCCAAGCACCGTTACCCGTCGATCCGAGGGGAAAATTCAAACCCAACTGGGCTGGGCCATACCTGGTCAAGAAGATACTTTCGGGGGGCGCAGTGAGACTGAGTGACCTAGATGGGGAGGACTTTACAAACCCGACCAACCTAGACCAACTGAAGAAATACTACCTTTGAACCATAGCAACCAACGATCCAAGCCTAGTTTTACAACTAGCGTCCACCTTAACCCTTTTCAAGTCAAGTTCCTCAAACGCGTTCTGATTTGAAATTGCATGTTTTATCGAGCCTAAGTTGCGGCACCTTGCCCGTTTCGAATGTCCTTTGATCTGTCAAAGGCAACATCCATTTGCACTAAAAAAAAATCCCCGAACTACGAGCATGTATTGATTTCACCTCTTCAGCTGGATACGTAGGCTGTCTCTCTTATACATGAGGGATACAACCACAAAACCCAATCAAATTTACAAAACATTTCGAACTACGATCATGGTTTGATTTCACCTCTCCAGGTGGATACGTAGGCAGTCCTTTCCTACACAGGAAGGATACAACCATCCCCATAATAAAAAAAAACCCACATACAAAAAACATCCCCATCAAAAAAAGAGAAAAGGGAAAACCATTCCCTTTCTCCACAAAATACAAAAAGAGCCTCTCTCCTTCCCAAAAATCCCACTTTCCCAAGTGCAAACGTTTAGGATGATTCAATTCGAATTGCCTTTACAAAATGGATGGAAGAAACGAGCGTTCACAATTTTTGACACGAGTAATCCTCTTATTTAATTAATAATGGGAGGGATTACAATTTCAACAACAAACAGAGCTCGACGAGTCTACAACTTGTCAAGGCTAAGGTGTTGACTAAAACACCTCACGTAATAAAACTAGCAAAAAACACACAATAACTAGCTAGTACAACATAATAACAACTCACAACACTAATACAACATAATAATAAAGTGGGTAATGGAGGTCTTCACTCTTCCATTCTACCCTTGCCTTTTCCCTCGGGGTACATCTTCCCCTTGTTCTTCTTGTTGGCCCGCCTAGCATGGATTTCATCCTCGGAACGGATCCTCAACGGATCTATGATGGCGACGGCCTCCGGTCTAGCACAAGACCCCATGTTCGACCCAAAACGAGCCAATGCACGACCCACCATGTTCTTGGGACCCGAGATTCTCCTCTTTGGTGGTCTCATCACAACCGGGCTAGCTCCGTCAACATAATCCTCGAAGAAGTCACGGTTGGCCTTGCCAACCTCTCGATACTTCAATTCGACGACCTCGTCCTTATGGAATTTGGACCTCTCTTCCAAGGACGGAGCTCTTGACCACTTGATATAAGCGGGAGTTACCCATGTCCTGGCAACGGGATTTGGTACCTCCCAAAGCGGCTGAGTGGCCCACCATCTTTCGAAGACCTCCACAAGCTCGGAGTTCCAGAAAAAATTCTCTTGGACAAGGGTATCTTGAGCGGGCACCTTTTGTTGGCGCCCCATTTGCCTCATGAGCCTTTCCGGATAAATAAAGGAAGCAACCTTCAAACCCACCACCATCAAAGAACGACGACTAGCACCCGAAGCGGGAAACCCCGTGAAGGACCTTAAGTGCCACCATGGCACCACCCAGCGGATGTGAGGACCACCCTCCTCCGCCAATCGTGCGGCCCAATAAGCCTCGGTAGAAGCAAAACTATCCGAGTACAACTTCTTCCTCATGGTAAGGTGACGGAAGGAATAAGAAGAAGAATCAACCGGAGGCTCTACATACCTTAGCCTCTCCAATAGCCACACTTGGAGGATCCTTGGGGATCCGAATGAGGGAGCTCCTCCACAAGAGCCTTCCTTGTCCAAAGCTTGGATGATCTCTCCAAGCACCAACCATGATGCATCTCTACCATGCTCCATTTGCTCGACCACATGAACAAGGGTCATGCTACCATAGCATTTCGGCCCCTCCTTCTTCAAAACATCAACAAAGAGGTACACATGGATAAGGCAAAAGGCAAAAGCCCTTCTCCTAGCCACCTCCGAAACATTGGCATCTAATCGGTTGGAAAAGATGTTGATAAGAGCCAACATATCAACACCATGTGGAGCAAGAAAGAAGTTGACTTGACTTGTTGACAAACCCAACATGGAACGGAATTTCTCCTTGTAGCACAAATGAGTCGGAGGAAGCATCGGAACACAACCCGACCACCCACCAATGGCTCTAATTTCTTCGGCAAGAGGACAAATTTCACCTATCGGAAAACGGAAACATGGTGTTTCGAATCCCAAAACCGAGAACATGCTTCGAGAAATGAGGATTGCACCTTGACTTGACGGAGCACCAACAATTGACCAACTCCCATGCAAATGAGTTGATACTTTTTGGGAGGTGACAAATCCCGTCACCATTGTCGCAACGCATTCTCAAAGGCATCCATGAATTATTTTTGTGGAAGAAGAAGAAGTTTTATGGAGATGTTTTTGTGGTTCGGATGGTGAAACAATGAAGCGCAAACATCACTGTTTATACAAAAATAATCAGCGCGTTTTTCAGAAAAAGGGGAAAGTTGGCTCCCATCGCCAGGCTGCTCGCGCCTCTTTAGGCCCTCTCCCAAGATTCTCGCTTTGACTTGTCTCTTTCAACTTGTGTTTTCTCCTGACACCTCAAACCTCCCGCCAGAACGCTCGTGCCTCTTCGGGATGATCCGGGACATTTTGTGTTTTCTCACACTCACATTTCCTTGTTTTCGCGTTTTACGAAATCCGACACGGTTTCCATGACGCAGCTTTAAACATACGGATTTTTCTTTCTTTTTTTTAAGGAGGGAAGGGCTAGTCGCCTTTTATAAAACGGTGGCGCCCGTAAAGGAAAGGCCGAGTCGGGTACCAAACTCCTCAAGTGTCATAGAAAAGGTCCGGTTATACAACCGGAAGGACACAGAAAGACTAGTGGGGACAACATCGTGTGCCCCGGAGGAGAAGATGAAGGAGCTGAAGAACTCGAGATTCAGCTCCGGAAAGGTATGGCCACTTATAGTGATGAGTCCGGCCATCCACGTGCCCTGTAAAAGCTCACAAACAGGCTCATAGAAATCGATCCGCTCAAGTGACGTACGGCAAAGAAAGCGCGTAGGGAGAAATCACAGTCAACTAAGTTATAAAATCTAGTACGATGTACACCATTAACAAAAATTACCTGCGGGTACTCAGGGTGGGAGTTGAGGGTGTCATCCACTCGAATCGTAACACGGCCAGCAGCAGGTGTAGCACGACCACGACCGCGGCCTCTAGAACCTGAAGTAGAATACCGTCCAGTGACGGTATGAGGAACTAGGCCCCCTTCGAAGGCAACTGTGACTGCAGGTGAGTCCGCCATAGGGGTGCTCACCGTGGCTAAGGTAGAAGCTCTAGCTGCAACAGTAGATGCAGCAGATACTACCACTGAGGAAGAAAGGCTAGCAGCAGTGCTAGCAGCTGTGGCTGAAACGGAACTAGCAGTAGTGCTAGCAGGTGTAAGAACAGTACCGGCAGCGGAAACAAGGAAAACAGAGCCACTGGCTGCGGTACTAGCAGGTACGGAGGCGGTGGTGACAGAAGGGACCACCGTCTCCGGCAAGGATGGAGTGGCAGTCGAGCTAGTGGAAGGCATAGAGCTAGAGTCCATCCTAAACAAATAGGGCAAGGGAATTTGATAAGAAAACAGCGTGAAAATTCCCAAAGACGGTCGAAAAATTAGACTAACAGCCAAAAAATTCCCAAATTTTCCTCGACAAATTCGAATAAGACAAGTAAACAGTGATAGGGTCCAGGTAACAGGCATCAATGGCAGCAATTTAATCAACAATTGAGACAAATTAAGCATAGCCAGTGGTATAAACCCAATGACAGTCGAAAGTTTCGACTAAGATGAACCCTAATCACAAATTTCCCGAACAATTTCGAATTAAACATGTTAATCATCAATGAGGTATGGGAATTAATCATCAAGTTAAGAAAATTAAGCATAAGAACACAATAATAGTTGAAAAATTTGACCGAAGATAAATACCGAACCCTAATTCCTAATTCACTTCATAAAAGGCAAAATTAATGGAATTAAAATGCAAAGTAGTGTAGGAATTACTTACTTGAGGATAAGGAACCTACAAATAGCAATTAATCGATAATCAACAAGCAACAATGGCGATTTTTGATCGAAAAACCGCGAAACCCTAAAACCCATAATTGACCGTGTAAAATAGCGTAAATCAAAGGGGAAGTCGAGGGCAAACGACGATTAATTTGCAATAAACAAAATGTAGGTGGTGGATTTGGTAAATAGGCAAGAAAAGGGAGGATTTTGGGGGTTTTTTGATCGCAAATAAGAAGGGTTGTCGAAAAAGAATGATGAAGAATGAATTAACAGTAAAAAGAGGGGAAGTTAAGGAGACTCCCTGTACGGCCTTTGAAAAATCACTCGATCGAGTGGTTTAAAACAACTCGATCGAGAACATCTTGTATGAATCCACTCGATCGAGTAAAAAGTTAATCGATCGAGTACTCCCCTTTTTTGCTTTTGTCAATCGAGCAACTGGAAACCATTCGATCGAACAAATTCCACTCGATCTAGTACAAAAAGTACTCGATCGAGGTCTTTTCCTCGTGTAAGCTCTTGAATTTGCGTATAATTCCCCAAACCTGCATAAAAACACTCGCAAAAATATCCCAAAATACCAAATACGAATAGTAACAATCTATAGTCTTCTAATCTATGCTAAAAATGACTAAATTCAAATTGTCCTAATTAAGAGCGATAAACAAATCCAAAAGAAATTAAAATTTGTTTATACAATTTGTTACACGGGGCATTTCCCCGCTCACTTCTCAAAGCAATTCAGTAGCCCCTCGGAGGGCTTCTGACTGGAGGACGTCATCTCAGCAACATTAATCATCCTCTTCAATTTCCATGAGCCTGAACTTGAATCGTTAGGAGGAGAATAGTTGACGTCCACATACGCGCGAACTTTTCTCGTCCTTACTCCTTTCTCACTAGTTTTAACATCATCGCTCCCACTTTGACTGACATCAATTGCATAATAACCATTGATGACTCCTTCATTATTTTCATCTGTACCTGCAGCAAGGAAAACAGACGAAGTTTCCTCCTTTTTGCTCTCAACCTAAGGCGGAGGGGTCACGATAGCAGCACAATATTCCAAATCTTCATTTGGAGTATCAATAGGAGGGTCAGTAGAAGAGAGGGCAATGCAAGGCTGAGGTTGCATGGGAGCCCTTCGGGACTTAGACTGATGGAATATCAATTCCTCATCCCCAACCTGGAAAGTTAATGTCTTGCCCCCGACGTCTATCACTGCACGGGCAGTAAATAAAAATGGTCTCCCTAAAATAATAGGGGTATGGTCATCTTCGGGGATGTCAAGTACAACAAAGTCAACGGGAATAAAGAACCTCCCGATCTTAACAGGTATGTCTTCTATAACACCTAGTGGTCGTGATATACTACGTTTGGCCATCTGAACAGTCATATTTGTGCAATTAAACTTGGTCAAACTAAGTCTCTTAGCCAGAGACAGCGGTAAGACACTCACGCTAACGCTAAGATCGCATAACGCGTTATCAATCAAGTGGGTACCAATATGACACGGAATCGAAAAACTACCCGAGTCTGACTGTTTGGGAGGTAAATTATTCTGAACTAGGGCCGTCCCTACCTCGGTCAAAGCTACCGTCTCATGATCATTAATGTGCCTCTTACGTGATAAAATTTCTTTCATAAATTTAAGGTAAAAGGGTACCTGTGTCAGCAATTCGGCGAATGACACAGTGACTTGCAAGCTTTTCAGGAGTTCAACAAATTTGCCGAATTGTTGATTAGCCTTAGTATTCTGCAAACGCCTCGGGAAAGACACCGTGATGGGTATCTCGAGCCCTTTGTTCCTCTCTTCCAATATATCGGCCAGATCAAGCTCTAAATCCTTCGATCGAGACTTCTTCCCTCTCGAACGTGGTCTTTCAGGTGATTTTTCACTCGATCGAGCACTAGCAGGCTCTCGATCGAGTTGTTCTTTATCAGCATTACTCGATCGACCAAAAATATCATTCGATCTAGCATATTCTTCAGAAAATTCACTCGATCGAACAGTTTTATTTAATCGATCGAGCTCTTCTTTTTCCTGTTCACTTGATCGAGAAGAAATTACACTCGATCGAACACTTTCTTCAGCATTTTTAGTAGATCGACCCCCAGAAATTAGTCGATCGAGTACTTTCTTTGTCGTCAGCTCTTTTTCTTCAACAGAACACTGTTCATCAGCAGTAATTTCCTTCCCCGGGTCTGATTTCGGTCCTTCATAAGAATAACTGCTCCTCAAATTAAATAAATTCACCGTCTTATGTGGATTCTTATCAGCTTGTGACGGTAAATCTCCTGGTTTCCTTGTGGACTTGTTCGCGGCTAACTGGGCAACTAGAGTTTCAAGTGCCTTGATAGATGCATCTTTTTGTTGATCACTTAGCTGCCACTGCTTTGTCAAAGACTGCAACATCGTCTTCAACTCACCTATCTCACTTACCCCACCATAAGATGATGCACCCTGATTAGGTGTAGGGAAGGAAGGAGGCTTCTGAAAGCCTTGCTGAGCCTTATGAGGAGGGACATATGGCTGTTGCTGCTGCGGAGGAGGGGTAGAATTGAGCACATTTTGACTTGTCCACCTCAAATTGGGATGGGCTGCCCCTTGGTTATTATAATAAGAACCCCCCTCCTTGCCTGTATTATTGAAAAGCAAGGACATGTTCCTTCTCTGTAAGACAGCTAACAGCACTGTGACCGTTGTTGCTCCCACACCTCTCACATGTGACAGTCTCCCCTCTAGTAAGCAAATGAACCGTCTGAGGCTCCCCAGCAGAATGCAACTCCAACTTATCAAATCTAGCATTTACGGCTTCTAGCTGAGCCACAACTTGCTTATCGACTGCATGAACTATTCTAATACCATCCCTCGGGTTTCCATACTCAGCACAGTGGGTCGCCATCTCTTCAATAAGGGCCCATCCCTTATCATCGTCAGTGTTCTTTTGTAATCTTCCGTTGGATGATGCATTAAGTATGGCTCTGTGTACATCGTATAGCCCATTGTAGAACTGATTGGACGAAAACCACGGATCAAAACCATGGTGAGGAAGAGACCTCACCAACCTCTTGAAACGACACCACGCTTCATAGAAAGTTTCATCAGGTGCCTGCTTGAAACTAGTGATTTTTGCCCTCATCTGATTAGTGCGCTGCGGAGGGAAATATCTCTTATAAAAAGCAAGAGCAAGGGTCTCCCAGTCTGTGACCCCTGCGGCCGTGCGGTCCAAATCAGTCAGCCACTCCCTCGCTGAGTCAATCAAAGAAAAAGGAAACAACACCTCCTTAATCTTGTCTTGAATTACCCCCTTTGTGGCGGGGATAGTAGAACAGTAGTCCGTAAAGACCTCCCTATGCTTCCTCGGGTCTTCAGCTGCCACACCTCTAAAGAGATTTCTCTCAACCAGATTGATATATGATGGATGGATGTCAAAAGTATACCCATCCTCAGTCTGGAGATTGAAACCTTTAGGAATAGATGATGCTTTAGGCTCCGAATGACTTGCAATATTCGGCATCTTTACTGGTTGGTTTACAGAACTGAAAGTGTCTTCTTTAAAAGATGGATTTTCTGTAAATAGGAAATGCTGAAGTTCGGGTTCGAAAGTACTCAAGGCTTCCTTTCGTGATTCTCTTTGCAGACGGAGTCTATGCCTGAACAGTCTCTCTGGTTCAGAATCAGCTGAAACTAACTCCAACCTATGTGACCTGGGCATACACAATACTGAAAGAAAATGAATAAGAACTGCCTCAAGGAATAAAAAATTCCCCGAGACGGATAAAATAAACGAAACAAAGACAGATAGGGCAATTGCCTCCCCGACAACGGCGCCAAAATTTGATAGGGCTGTCGTATACCTATCAAAAATAACTAACTAAACTAACTATATAGCTAGGGAAGTCAGGTCGATCTCCTTAGGGAGGCAAGATATCTGTAAGAGTCCGTCTATTTGGTCACAAATGGGGGGGTTTGTAATTGGTTTCCTAACTACAAAATTTGAAGGAAGAGAAGTATGGAGAGAGCAATAAAGACAAAAAATGAGAATAAACTATCAATAAAGAGGGGACATGTCAGGATTTCGGTTCACTATGGTAGTCTAGTGACTCAACTGTAAACAACTTAGATAAATAACTGCGAGACGGATATGGAAAGGTCCTTCCGGTCCACTTTCTATCCTAAATTACCACTAACTTAACTTCTGTCCTCGTCAGGGTAGTCTACTGTTCATAGCAGGCCTATTTAGTCCAATCTTCAGATCCAGGATTAAATTTAACCATATTAAAAGGGTGACTCAGAAGCGTGCACTCAACTAAGTCGGTATATACAGTTGTAATGCTATGGGGACAGAGTCTCACAATTAATTCATCTAACCTATTTACTATATCGTCACATTTCTACCGTAGATTCCCTAATCCTAACATGAAACAGATTAGCTACTCATGCTATTAATATTGTCAAAACTAATAACAATGAAATAACTAACATTAAGCATGATGAAATAATAATTAAAATGCATAAACAAAGATTAGGCCAGAAAATTAAAGGAACAAGATGAGTAATTAAGATGAATAAATGAAAGATTAAGATTAAAAGAGAGTAAGAGATTACAATCGTAAGAATCCGGCGTAAAGAACGACTAATTCCGAGCTAAATAACCCCAAAAGCAAAGTTACAATGAAAGGAAAAAAAAAGCGTTCAAGCGTAATGTCAAAATGATAGGTAAAAACTGAATGCTAATGACCAAGTTATTATGCGCTTAAATAGAAAAATTACTAAGTCCATAAGCTAAAACACGTTCACGGACTAATTAAAGCCCATGACAGCCAAAACAACTCGATCGAGTAGTCTAAAACAACTCGATCAAGTACTTCTCCAAAATATCTACTCGATCGACCAAAATTGTTACTCGATCGAGTAACTCCTAATTCCAGCTCTATCGATCGAGTAAGACAAAGCACTCGATCTACCAACTCAAACATAGAAACCACTCGATCGACCAATAAAATAGCTCGATCGAGTGTTCTTCCTCCAAAACAGCTTAAACTCATGACCGACTGCTCCGTAGACCATTCCTTAATGCATCCCAATGCAAGATCTCACTCTGAACAATCTCGTCTCCTCAAAATGCATGCAAAAAGGGACAAAAATGGTACGATTCTACTACTTCCACGTTCATTCCTACAAAACGGACAAAACGAACCAAAATAGCCAATTCGGGGCAAAATGCAATATAAATAGTACGAATACATAGAAATACGTGCTGAAATAGGCTAGAAAGACTATACAATATGCACGTATCACCGGGTATAGAAGTCTTTGAAGATTGCTACTTCATCCCTGGCAACAACACCAATGTTGCATCGATCAAGTCTGAATCAACCCCTAGACTAGACGGGCAAGCTGTGAGCCTCCTTTTCGGAGAAGACAACATCAAGAACCTCAACTACGAGGACATCATAAGCATTTCTCTCAAAGACAACCAGTTCGACCCTACGCCTTGATCTCTGATGCTAACCCAGAGAAAGCTATCCAAGGTTGGAGGAAGACTTTCAAGTGGACCAATCTTCAAGGGCGTGTTCTCAAGATCACAACCGGAGAAGGCCCCATGTTCAAGGAGGAAAGTTAAGACGAGACTGAGTCTGTGTCTAAGTCTGATGACAAGTCTGAGTCTGAGTTTGTCTTAGGTCCTAACAATCCCGACACCCCTGTCAAAGTCCCTTTTCCACTATTTTATCACAAGCTTGGGGCTATCTAAGAGGCTGAGTCAACTAAAGTCACCCCTGCTCCTGCAGAAGGTAGTAACCTGGAGCTAATCCCAGGGGGCACTTTGTAACACTCCCACATACCGAGGCGCCTTACCAAGGACCACCCTAGCATGAGAGACTGTTACCATCTCGGTTGCCCGAGGCTAGTATATCAAAAGAAACCATTCCAAAACATTTATAAAGTATTTAAAGATAACTACTCCCTCTATTTTTTTTAATTGTCATTCTCACTTTTCGAGACATTCACTTCTCTCTTTAATATCTCTCAAAATATATGACTAAATATGTTGAAATTTATACTCATATTAAAGCTCTATTCGTAAGGAATTTTATTGTGTAATTTTTATAATTTTCTGACCAATATAATTTTGTATAAATTGAATCCAAAGGCTCACCTCGTAAATTGAAAACGTCAATTATTTTAGAACGGAGGAAGTATTACATTGTCTCGAAATCTGACTCAAAAGAAATGTATAAAGTCTCAATACAACTGAATGAAAAAGCTAAACTCGTAACAAAGGAAGCTAGACTCGAAGTGATGACATCCAATCTCGTCCCCGTAGCTAAAGACAACCATCACCTGTCACAAACTGCTCACCATCCCTGAATGGATCACCACAGTTTTTATAACAATTAAACGGGGTCAGTTCACTGCATAATCAAAATAAGACAAAGTACGATAAAGATAAACAACTGATCATCATCCACCTCCAACTCCCAATCACAACATGTAACTGACTACACACTAAAGTGTGTAGCCCTGCCAGATTATCCATCGCAACAGATAAACCTCACCGCCAGTGAGGGACCATTGTCTTGCCCACCTAAGCCCCGCTCATCAACGAGCGATAACCATGTTCATTAATGTGCATATCCCCTCCTGTGGAGGGGGGGGGGGGGAGGTTCCACAGAGGGTGAAACTAGGGCGTGAAACCACACCCGCAAGTGATTCCACTCAGCCGAGGACGCACCTCACAAACGTCATCAATAACCATCACAACACCCACACCAACTCCAACAAAACAACAACAATAAGCAAATAATCAATCGTACAACAATTACCACATAATATTATAATAATTAAACAGTAAACCGAGTAGGGAAACCCTACATCTTCGCAATCCAATCACACACAAGCAATCAATTATAATCCTTCACATATACATCACCTACATAACATAATTATGTATAACTACCACCTACTCAATCAATTAATCATGCACATAACCTAGACTCATCATAACTTAATAGGAATATCAACTTAAAGAACAAACACGACTTTTCCTGATTTTCCAGCACATGACAGTCTCGGTATAAAATGCATAACTAATTTCAGAAAAATTTAATCGATGCAAAGTGAATTGGATTGGAACCCCATGAGTCTTAGCTACAAATCTTTTCTAACGTAATTTTTGCAAATTCCAAACTTATCAAGGGTTTTCAGACTGATTTACAAAAGCTGATAGAATCCGTCGCATAAAAAGTATTGATTCATAAAACGAATTTAAAACATCATTTTTTGGTAATACCAAATCATATTGTCATCTAGACTCTACAAAGATGATTTATAAAAAAGCCCCAAAACTGAATCGACATATAAGTTAGGGTTTCAAATCATTTTCCATAACCAAATCAGTTTCGCGGACTTTTCAACGACAAGTTCATAAATAAATCACCTAGGACAAACCATAAAGAATCTGACTACGAAATTTTATAAACATAAACTAGACTTCAAATAAATAGGACTCTCATTTCTAACTTTTCGAAGACAAAGAGTTTAAAATAGTAAAAACAATTGAATGAAACCGACTTACAAACAGGGAAATCGAATTAGGTTGAAATCAGTGAGAAATCTTCAATCAAATGAAAGGCTCGACAATTTCTCTTCCTCTCCCTCTCTCTAGGTTTAGAAATGGTTTTAGAGATGTTAAACTGAACTAGAAATGACTTAAGCCTTATAAACAAAACCCTTGGTCAAAACATAAAAGAAACCGTCAAACTTGCTGAACCGGTTTACTCGGTCAAGTGCACTCGGCCGAGTAACACACACTCGACCGAGTACCAACCAAGTACTCGACCGAGTACTCCAACTAAAATACAGAGTATTACGGTCTTCCCTCCTTAAAAATAATTTCATCCCCGAAGTTCGCAGCAACTACAACCAACGACACCTAACATGATATATAATTAGCACAATATAACTCATACCCATAATATAACTCACATGCATAACTAGTAAAATCTATGCTAACTCATATAGACTTGAGTAAACTCGGGTTGTCACATTTCATCCCCCCTAAAAAAGAAGGTTACGTCCCCGTAACCTAACTCATATAAAACCACACAAGCCACGCGATATCACGGTCCTTCCTCACAAATACAATTTATAATAAAACATATAAACAACATATGCAACTATACAATTCTAAATAAAACATATAAACAACATATGCAACTACAGTTCAACCACACACGGAAGGTATCATTCAATATAATAAACATGTTACCGCATTGTTTTAAGTCGTAATTACTAATGGAAATCCAAATAATCACATAGAAAAACATAGTATCACATTACATCTCCCTAAAAACAAACTTCGTCCCGAAGTTTCTTATTCATCCCATATACCTACAGACCCCGGGGTTTCGTGATGCACCACCGGCCTCTTTAACGATAAAACAAACCACAATCCACCACATAAGGTCAATATTTATGTTGATCTGTCATATTTAACTCGTTCCTAGGAGATTGTAAATCATCAAATAATGTCACATTTCAGTAACAACTCGTAAAACCCTAGTGCATACCAAAGCTCACTTAGCCAACTAATACCAAAGGACGAGACCAACCACTCATAACTGGATACTAGACAACCAGCACCATAGGACGTATTATAAACTAATAACCTCATCTCAAAATCTCATGCCATACACAGTGTCAATCCCCTGGAGACCGTCATAATTCGCCATTCGTTGTCGACCACATGTACGAGTGCTATACATATACAAACAACTTACTAAGTATGTCAAAGACAGTATAAAATAAAATCAATGTTTATGCACATATACTCGAACAGTAAACATATGCAATAACACAACCTTTAATTGTTATTACTAGTTCAAATAACCGAACATTCTTGACTTATTATGTTACTAATCATGCTTCCCGACAGAGTTACCAATTTCATCGCAATTATAAAAAATGCACAAGGGATGTAAACAACAAAAGCCATATTATCGTTACTCATGCTCATTACTAACATTAAGTTGTACATACATAGTATAAGTTGCTAATTCTCGCTATTACGCACAAATTTGTATCCACATTAGTACTACTTGGCAAATAAATTAAAATATGCACATGAATCAATTATACATGTATAACCCGTAAATCCACATCATGCTCAAACTCGGTAACCACACATGTTCGAATCATTACTACGCACTTATTTACAAGCACAGTACATACTAGGACAATCATCATTTGCATCATGATTAATAACATGTTCCATGTCAACTCATGTGGATCATAAAAAATTTTTTAAAAAATGAGCACACTTCAACACTAATATTTTACCATCAATTAACAATCTGATCACGTCATCACACAAGCCATCTATTTGCACCATCAACCATATGTTGTCATATCACTAGACATGCTAGACTAATTGCATGCAAATAAATCAGTTAATACTTCCGTTTCAACATATTAGCTTCTTATTTGTAAATCTACCCCAGTTTACATGATAATTAAGAACATCATTAACTCATCGTACATTATTCATGGACTATTATACGACTTACCTCATCCTACAATGATTCATTCAACACATATTATTTTCTATCCCATATTCATGCCGATAATATACTCAACCACCATGTAACATATTTGACTCAATCAGACTCGTTACTTGCACATAATCACACTTGTTACTATTTATAATATGTGCAACAATCAATCCACTTAATCAATCTAGCTATCATTCATGTTCATGCGATTTGCAGACATCGTCATGTAATAAGTGGCATATAAGACACGACACCCCCAATCTTTCAATGTCATCACTTATTCCACATAGGCTTATAGGTTAAGCTACTTCTCATGTCACCTAAACATGTTGCCAAAACATAGAAACTAAGACTTCGAAATTCATAGTGTAACCTTATTAGAAACTTGTTATCAAACACACATTCACAGGCACTATAAAGCATCCTATAACTTCCAGAATCACCAATAAATAACAATTTAACGAATACATGAGTTTTTATACTTTTTAGAAAATACATGGAGTCACGAAAAAGGGAGAGTTGAAATTAGGTCCAATGCACAAATAATCAATTTACAAGGAATTTCCCAAACCGACGGGTGAAAACAGATTGTTATCAGCAATTTGTCGCGTTTTAAGGTCAACTTGCAAAAATCATAATTCATTAATGACACATCCATATCAAGTAAGGTTAATCAATTTGGAAACTTCTACGAGTCTACTAATTAGGGAGTTACAATCACTCAAAAATCATGTATACATATAAAATGGCAATTTTTACAAATTGGTTAGTCGAAATTAGCACTGTGCAGTAACATTCTGACCACTGCTCACTAAAATATTTGTTTTTCTTAATCCGTAACTCTTATAGGCATGAAACTAGCGGCAAATGAAAGCTAACACGCGAGACTAACACATATAAAAACTTAGTTAACATATCTTAACCACGTATAAAATAGCAGCCAAAACAATTAAGAGACAGAATCTTAGAAATAAATCATCTTCCAGTCTTTATTCTTTGCAATCCTTTATGCTACTGTACTTGTCTTCCCCAGGTACTTAACCAAGCATTTATCAAACACAAAGTAACAAACTTAACATCGCGTATTATAATTGGTCATAAGATTCGGTCACATAAAACAAACTCGGTCGAGTATGAACGTCACTCGGTCGAGTATGCCTCTCTCGGTCGAGTATGCCTCACTCGGTCGAGTATGCCTAGTACTCGGCCGAGTGATCACAACCAGTAGCTACTGCTATGTATACACCAACCAACACTCGGTCGAATGCTTGGTTACTCGGCCGAGTATCTCCTACTCGGTCGAGTACCCGCCCTGTTCGACCGAGTCATGCCAAAACGAGCTTTATATCTATGATACATACTTTAACATGCAATTCTATATACAATACTTTACTACAATTCCAAAAGCCATGTAATAAATCAAATATCATGCTCAAGGTCTATCATGTTCAATTACGCAATTCACTTTCTCATATACCACCATGTTCAAATTAAGTAATTCACTTTTCATTTCATCCAACAACTTCACAAGATTCACAACCACAAATACAACACACACAACTTTATAAACATAGCGCTCCCTAAGACACCCCCATGTGAGCGGCTCAAGATCGTAAGGGCCTTATGTTCATTAGGTTAATTGGTTTTAGGTCCAGAATCGTCGCTCCAAATAACTCTCCCCGGGTTCATTTTCTTTTGACTCCTTATGTTCATTAGGTTCATTGGTTTTAGGTCCAGAATCGTCGCTCTGATACCACTTTGTAACAACTTCACATACCGAGGTGCGTTACCAAGGACCACCCTAGCATGAGAGACTGTTACCATCTCGGTTGCCCGAGGATAGTATATCAAAAGAAACCATTCCAAAACATTTATTAAAGTATTTAAATATAACTATTACATTGTCTTGAAATCCGACTGAAAAGAAAAGTATAAAGTCTTAATACAACTGAATCAAAAAGCTAAACTCGTAACAACGGAAGCTAGACTCGAAGTGATGACACCCCATCTCGTCCCCGTAGCTAAAGACAATCATCACGTGTCACAAACTGCTCACCATCCTCGAATGGATCACCACAGTTTTTATAACAATTAAACGGGGTCAGTTTACTGCATAATCAAAATAAGACAAAGTATGATAAAGATAAACAGCTGATCATCATCCACCTCCAACTCCCAATCACAACATGTAACTGACTACACACTAAAGTGTGTAGCCCTGCCAGATTACCCATCGCAACAAATAATCCTCACCGCCAGTGGGGGACCGTAGCCTTGCCCACCTAAACCCCGCTCATCAACGAGCGATAACCCTGGTCATTAGTGTGCACATCCCCTCCTGTGGCGGGTTCCACAGAGGGCGAAACTATGGTGTGAAGCCACTCTAGCAAGTGACTCTACTCAGCCGAGGACGCACCTCACGAACATCACCAACAACCATCACAACACCCACACCAACACACCAACAATGATCAGCAGATAATCAATCGTACAACAATTACCACATAATCTTATAACAATTAAACAGTAAACCGAGTAGGGAAACCCTACCTCTTCACAATCCAAGCACACAAAAGCAATCAATTATGATCCTTCACATATCCATCACCTACATAATATAATGATGTATAATTACCACCTATTCAATCAATTAATCATGCATATAAGCTAGACTCATCATAACTTAATAGGAATATCAACCTAAAGAACAAACACGACTTTTCATGATTTTCCAGCACATGACAGTCTCGTTATAAAATGCATAACTGATTCCAGAAAAATCGAATCGATGCAAGGCCAATTGGATTGGAACCCCATGAGTCTTAGCTACAAATATTTCTAACGTATTGTTCTCAAATTCCAAACTTATCAAGGGTATGCAGAATGATTTTCAAAAGCTGACAGAATCCATCGCATAAAAAGTAGTGATTCATAAAATGAGTTTAAACATCATTTTTCGATAATACCAAATCCTATTGTCATCTAGACTCTACAAAGATGATGTATGAAAAAGCCCTAAAACTGAATCGACATATAAATTAGGGTTTCAAATCATTTTCCACAACCAAATCTTCGCGGATTTTTCAGCGACATGTTCATAAATAAATCACCTAGGACAAACCATAAATAATCTGACTACGAAATTTGATATGCATAAACTAGACTTCAAATAAACAGGACTCTGTTTCAAACTTTTTGAAGACGAAGAATTAAAAATAGTATAAACAATTGAATAAAATCGACTTACAAACAGGGAAATCGAATTAGGTTAAAATCGGTGAGAAATCTTCACTCAAATGAAAGGCTCGACGATTCCTCTTCCTCTTCCTCTCCCTCTCTCTAGGTTTAGAAATGGTTTTAGAGATGTTAAAATGAACTGGAAGTGACTTAAGCCTTATAAACAAAACCCTTGGTCAAAACATAAAAGAAACCGTCAAACTTGCTGAACCGGTTTACTCGGTCAAGTGCACTCGGCCGATTAACACACACTCCACCGAGTACCAACCAAGTACTCGACCGTGTACTCCAACTAAAATATGGAGTATTACACACTTCCTGTACTGCGTCGCCTCTGACTCCCCATGAGATTTATGTGCTATCTGAGCTTCTGGCTCAGATCGACTTAATGAATGCTAAGTTTGCTTACGACTCGTCTCAATTTAACTACAATACAATTCTGAACGAACATGTAGAATTTTACTTGAGTGACTACCCATCTCACCTAGCCAAAGTTCTCAATAAACGCGAACATAGAACACCAATCATTGAGGAGACCGAACCCTTCAACGTAGGGACCGACAATGAACCTCAAGAACTTAGGATAGGGACCACCCTTGACCCCTCGGAAAGACAACAATTCATCGTCCTCTTGCACGAATACATGGACGTATTCGCATGGTCCTAGAAAGACATGCCTGGGATCGACAGAGAGATTGCAGAGCACAGGATACCCATTAAGCCCGGAGCTAAACCCGTGAAGCAAAAGTTGCGCCGCATGTGCCTTGAAAATAAAGGAAGAGGTAGACAAGCAATTCAAAGCCGGATTCATCAAAGTTTCCGAATATTTTGACTGGGTGGTTAACATAGTCCCCGTATCCAAGAAAGATGGGAGAATTTGGATTTGCGTCGACTTCAGAGACCTCAACAAGGCAAGTCCAAAAGACGACTTCCCTCTGCCGCACGTTGACATCTTGGTAGACAACACCACCGAGCATGCCCTATTATCATTCATGGATGGGTATGCTGGGTACAACCAAATCAAAATGGCTGAAGAAGACATGCACAAAACTACATTCACTACACCGTGGGGCACATATTGCTACACTGTCATGGCCTTCGGCCTAACCAACGACAGAGAAACCTATCAAAGAACCGCCGCTACTCTCCTACACGACATAATGCACCAAGAAGTGGAGGTATATGTTTATGACATGATCGTCAAATCAAAAGAGCGAGACGACCACATCAGCGCACTTCGAAAATCCTTCGCTCGCCTTCGAAAATACAATATGAGACTAAATCCTCAGAAGTGTGCATTCGGGGTCACATCCGAAAAACTCTTGGGACATGTCGTCAGCAAAAGAGGCATCGAAATCGATCCCACCAAAATAAAAGCTCTCCAATAAATGCCTCGGCCTAAGAACGAGAAGCAGATTCGGGGATTTCTCGATCAAGACCAATACATCAGCCGCTTTATAGCCAAGCTTACTATAATTTGCGAACCATTCTTCAAGAAGCTCCGCGCCACCGATCACATCGATTGGGACGACGATAGCCAAAAACCCTTCGATAGGTTAAAGGAAATCCTATCCAAACCTCATGTCCTTATGCCACGTCAGCACAGAATTCCCTTATCCCTATACCTGACCGTCACCGACACGGCCATGAGATCAATATTGAGTTAAAAAAAGCAACTAAATCAAAATGATTGCCATATTTTAATGCACATTCAAGTTATTCTAATACTAATTGACCGAAAAAACAAATTGATAACGCAATTTACGGAACGTAAATTAAGAGATTTGATTATGATTATAAATATATGTCCGAAGATACTACAAAATTAGAATTATGAAGATACTACGAAATTACTCCAAAGCCTACTAAAAAAGTCTCATTAATGTGTAATTTAATATTTCCAAAACATAAATATAGCATTATCATAGAGTAAAAAGATAACGTCTAACTTTTTAACACTCATATGCAGGAAACTTGACATTTAATTTAATATACTTTAACATAATCGGATTCCATCCTAATTTAACATGAAAAACTACCAATCCAAATTTAAAAGGTAATTTTACTTCCAAAATTTTGTTAACTTTGCTAATAATACCCCACAAAATGTGCCTCTAAAAAGGAAAAAATTTGTTCAACAACCTACCATAATATCCCATATATAATTTTTTATTTCCTTCCAAAGTTAACAGTAGCCAATATTTTAGGAAATCATTTTCCTATTATTTAGCTTATATTGAAAACTAATGTTTTAACATCATGGTTTTAGTACATTCAAATCTTAATTTCAATGCTTAAACGTGCTTTAGCTATATCGGTTTTTCTAACGCGTGCCCTAAGGGCACACGTTAATAAGCTCTTATCCATCTAATATCCACCCATAATTAATTCTTTGTAGTTATTTTTGGAAGATTCTTAATACTTTACATAATTAACTCATATTTCTCTCACCAATTAATTACCTCTTTTATTCTTAATTTCTTTTCCTCTCTTATACGTAAATGAATCTTCATCTCCATTACACAAAAAATGTTCATTCCCTTCTTCTTAGTTTTGCTATGGGTGGTTAAAAAGGCTATATGGGATAGGGCTTACAGCGCTGGATACTGAGTAACTGAACGACTATGCCATTTCGAAGCGGCTTTTATCAGTTTTGTGTTGTAAATTTACCCAGGAACGACTGGTTATTGGCGTAAGTTGTGAATAGACCAATGCATAGTAGGAAGGGCATAAGCATTCAATAAAATGTAAGCATAGCGTGTTAAAAACGACTTCTCTGTCTAATCACGAATTGTGAAGTCGGCTTTTTCAGTAGGACTCATGAAAGACCGTCTCTCATTAACTTAGTGAGAGACATAATAGAGAAAACAAATTCAATGGGTCCCTCGCCTAATCATACGAGAGGTTTCTCAATAAGGCTATTGAGAGACCGTCTCTCCGGAGTTTTTGTGTTGTCGAGGAGTGTCGTTGGATCTTAACTTTTTTTTGCTACGAGTACTAACTATGAAATTGGGAAAGTGACTAATTACAGAAAAGAATTGAGAGGAAATAAAATCAAACAATAATTAGGTTGTACATCTAAACCAATGAACAATACTAAAAAGTATGTAAAACGAAAGGTAATTTAAAAACAAAAATATAATTGAATGGTATTGAAAACTTAATTGGTCATTCAAGTATTCAAAAATTATTTTCTTATTCTTTTAAAAAGATAAATCAAATTATTGGCAAATTTAACAATTATGCATCCATGTTCACAATTGATCAAGTAATAATTTTATTTTCAATCCTTAAGCATCAAGCCATCAACTTATCATTTTATTGTACCAATTTAAAAATTAGGGTCCAAAAACTATTTTAGCTATTTAATTCAAATTAGAGTTTTAAAGGGGTAAGAGGTGTCTGGGCAGAGGGGTGCAGAGGAAGAACGAGAGGTGGTGGGTGAAGGAATGATGCTTGAGCAACGGTCGGTAATGGGTGATTGGGATGACGGTTGCAAAGAGGTTCATGTGCAGGGCGGTGGGCTTGGCTGGTGGGATTAGGGAGTGGGTGGGGGAAGCTTACCGATGAGGAAGGTGAGCAAGGGTCGGGGAAGAAGGGTCTAAGTGTGAGTTGGAGGAAGGGAGGGTATGGCGGGCAGTGGGGAAAATGAGATGGGTGGAAATGGGGGAAGGGTTAGGGTTGGTGATGGTAAGAGTAGAGGTGGCGCGGTTGATGTGAGTTGGTGGTTAGGTGATGGCGGCAGGTGTGGTGGTTTGATAAAGTTTAAAGAGAGAATTAAAAGAGTTGGAATTGAGTAACGAGATGGTGAAATCAGAGGGGTAAAGTGAAAAACCATGTATGTGATTGAGTAAATCCTATACATAAAAAAAGCAACAACCTTTCAGAAAAAAGAGCCACGGAGGAATATTTAATCAAATTTTAAAACTTTAATAACACTAAGTCTACCTTGAAACAGATTTGTGATATAATTTATAAAATGAGTATAATTAACATCTAAGAAGGCAATATAATAACAATAACTTTGTAAATCCCCTTAAAATTCGCATAATTTAACAAGATGAAAAGAAAAAAAATCACAAAGTACTATGTACGATATATAACTTTACAAATATATGCATAAATAAAATAATTTTTCAAAAGTTTCATCTAAAATCTACGAGTACTGATGAGTTAACCTTACACCTTCACTCCAAAAGCTATATATATAAGATCTACTTTGATTAACAATCTACATTGCCACCCGTGCAGTGCACAGGTTCAAAAACTAGTACAACCTAATAGGGGACACGACTCAAGCAAGTAAGCACAACATTGCGAAATAAGACGGTTTTTACACCTCATTTGCGTTTTTCGCGCCTAGGGAGTGGGAACGAGGACCAAAATGCAAACTATAAGCACCCTTATACTTCTAAACAGGTTTCTAACCTAATGCAAGCATCAATTTCACTCGAAAATGGGTAAATCAAAAATGCCCAAATCAATTTCAAACGAATTAGGGTTTTGTCCGAATTCAATCAACAAAAAGGCAAACAAATTCAAGTGGAATCAAGAGGATTTACATACCTTGAGATGACATGATGACGATAGAACGAATCGAAGCAAGAAAGTAAGATAAAAAATGGCGATTTTTGAGAGCTTATGTGTAATTGTGTCGAAGAAGATGATGCGAAAGACGAGCAACCCATTCTTGCGTCTTTTAAAGAAAAAAGGGAAGCCTCTTTATGTCGCCCCAGGGCTTGCACCTCTTTGGGGTGACTCCGTCAGTTTCAGCAAAATTTTGGGCTTTGGCCCATATTTACGCATAATCACCGTATTTCGCAAATGCAATGACGGGATTAAAAACCGTTATTTTCACAAATACAATATGACGAAATTCAAATTTCGCTGTTTTCACAAATTTCAAATGACGGAATTAAAAATCGTTATTTTCAAACACAAATAGCGAATATCAAAATTCAAACTCGCTATTCTCGCTTAAATTTCAGATGACGGAACTAAAAACCATTATTTTCAAACACAAATAGCAAATAGCGAAAGTAAAATTCGCCATTATCACAACAACAATTTTCGACACAAAATAGCAAATAGCGAAATCTCAAACTCGCTATTCTCAGCAAAAATTTCAAATAACGGAATTAAAAACCGTTATTTCCTCAAAGATAGCAAATGGCGAAATTCAAATCTCCAACAAACACCCGATGATTATCGGACTACAATATGCTTAGGAATCGCTACGTTTGATCGACAGTTTATATAACTACGCGTCGGAAAACTCAAAAAACAATTTCGAAAACGAAAAATATTCAAAACATTTCAAAAATACCTGGAATGTTTAATGCATGACGACGGGGTCGCAATGACACTAACTAGAATAAAACCAACACCGGACCAAAAACAGACTCAAAATTCAAATCCTAACTCCAATAACGAGTCAAACCGAGTCAAACACAAAAAACAAACCTCAGAATGCTTCCAATGTAATTATACCCGGTATACTTGATGGTCAAGTACACAAATCATATACTACAAAACCTAGGATAGAAAAAACCACAAATTCAAATGTGTGATAGTGACAAGACAACTCGAAGACCCTCGGACATCCTCGCGCCTCTTCAAGCATCTTTTAAAGCCACGTCGTCCTAAACGCACACCACCACACAAATCTTCTATAAATACCCCTCAAATGCCACCATATGAAGGGATGCTAGAGTCCTCCCCTTCTTTTCTCCCTTAAAATTCTAGACCTCGACTTCTCGAGTCAACAACCGACGCGTATTTTCGACCTACCGATTGAAAATACGAGCCTTACACATTGTTTGGTATCGTCATCGTGCATTAAATCACTTGACCTCCCATTTCGACCGACTACACCTTCACTAAAGGAAAGCAACACTCCATATTTTACAAAAACGGTTTTAAATCAAGTTTTCTGACTCATGAGTGTTTACACTTTGTTGATTTCTCGTCAAGCAACCTAGCATGTGAGTATTATTGTGTAATTAATCCTCTTCTTTCATGTTCTTTTTATATGTTTTCATGAATTTAACATGATAAAACATATATAACATGATCCAAAATACGGATTCATTGAGCCAAAACCGAGTTTTGACTGGAAACAGAGGCTGGTAGTCACCACTACCAACCTCACACCTCTTTAGGCATCCCCAGTCAGAACTCAAACGTGTTTGAGTTCATCTATCCTCTATTTTCATTTCTTATTTGCAATCGGTTTTTACCATTTTAAATATTTCAAATCATTTTTATGATGTGCATTTTTAACCATAAATTACATTTATCCTTGGTTTCTTATACCGTGACGGTTTAATCCGTGACTCGGTGATAATATTTAGTTAATTACATTTTTAAAGGGTATTTTAAAGCCCTTTTATTCATTTGTTTACATTTGCAAAAACCGTATTAGTCATATATGGATAATCATCCTTGGTTTCACATAACATGTCGGTTTAACCTGAGTATGATGATAAACTTTGACTAATTACAAAGCAATGAACTTAATATAATTAGTTCATATCACGAATTTTCTACATCTTTTTACAAAACTATCCATGTCAAGCTTGCAAATCCGAACCCGACATCGAGTATTATCGAGACAGTGATAATCATTCTGAGTCACGTTATTCTTATTACCGCAAAAGCTGTCTAAATGACCTTTTCAACAAAAGCGGGTTTAACACCCTTTTACAAACGATTTCACAAACACTTTCAACAACTAGGTGACACCCATTTGGGTCGTCACCTAACTCGCCCCTAAATAGGCTCTCTGAATTCCAGTTTTCAAACCTGGGCAGACACTCTTGCATCACAAACAGGCTCGCGCCTCAATGGCTGCCTGACACTGCTCCTGTCCCATTTTCAGCGCTCGTCCACGACGATCCTGACTTCGGTTAACCCGAATATAGGACGGATCACATTGACGAGCTTCATTTTACACTTTGCATTCTAAAACACTTTTTTAAAGACAAATGGATCATGTTAAGCACCATAAACCTAACTTGGTAAATGGATGTATAATTACCGTTTTGCATGCAAATCAACATTAACTCCAACTCGACATTAATTACTTGATTTTTGGATAAACAACCGACATAGCAAATCTCACATGTTAGGTTTAAACTTGTGGATGCACACTCATGCATTTAACCCATTTATCAACTTTTGCACTTAACCAACAAAGATTGATCAGTAGAGGCTGCTACCACGGGTGGGATTGGGTGTTCGATTAAAGAGCATCCCAATACGTACCCTTACCTCTTACTAAGAAACTTTGGATTGTGGACGACCTTATCCAGAGCGAACGAGAGTCATTCTAGCGATAGGATTCTAAAGAGGGATGATTCCTTATCTTAGTACCTATGTCAAGCACCGCTTTTTGTTTCGTTTGACCAAGTTACAAAGTGGATTCGAACGTTTTCCAGGCATCCCATAATTTCTTTGTGACGAATCCAAACATCTCTAGTATCGTTTCGAGACACTCACCGAGACGAAACAGACCGATCTAATGCGATCCGGTCAAAAGCACTTCTACGTCACCGAGCGATGCTTTCCGACTGCTATACGTCGACATATTGGCGTGTAGGTGGCCCATGTTCACACTAAGGTAACGGTTCTGGGAGCGAACCATAAGGGCCAAGCTAGCACACACCACACTAGGAGCACTATAGTTAAAGGGCTCTTTCTGAAGGGGGTTAGGACATCAAAAGCATCACCTCATGGGAGTTTAACTTGCTTGGGTCATTCCGACCGTAAAGCTGTAACACCTCGAAAAACAGGCAGATAGCTCAAAATACCTCTCTTTATTAACAATAAACAGCAGCGGAATTACAAGGGTGTCACCGCCGTATTCCCCCTTCGGAGAATACAAGGCTTATGTAAAAAAAAATATATAAAAACACTTTTTAAAGCTAAAAACTAATAACTCTATTACATATTCATCCTATGGGGTCATTTATCCTATCTGAAATTCCTCACACTTGTCATTCCCCGACACTTGTACCTGAAAAAGAATGAAAGTAACGGAATCAGCCAACCACAGGCTGAGTATTACTCCGGTCACCTCCACTGGCCCTACTTGGTTTTAGTACTTTACTCCATTCACATCTCACAAGTATATAAAATAGGTCATATGAAACACATTCGGATAATTATATAAAGTCGATGTCAGTTATCATGTTCTTATTTCATCATGCAACACTCATTCCACTCTTATACCGGTCTACCATTACTGAAGCGAGACATATTATGTACGGAGTATAAAATCCCCTGGGCTAAGCCCTCCTCCATGTACACAGGATCCCAGGTCTAAGACCCGTGTAAACCCCCTGGCACTTTCACCAGTAATAATCAGAACCGTCGTTCACATGGGGACGTTCCTCCTTCCATATACATAGGATAAATTTGTAATGTCTTCTCTCTCCCGTAATCGTATCCCGAATGTTACAATTGGCCAATTATGCAATATGACAACAACAACCTTATCAGAGTCATATATTCATAAGACGGTAACTAAAATAACATGTGAGCAGTATAACAATCATAATATGAAATTAACAAATAAAACCAATATAGCCAATTATTTCTAATATCTTATTTAAAAGGTAAACAATTACTTATATAGACGAAGGGTCCCGAAATCATACCTTATTTATTCAACGACATAATAGTAAATAAAAGAATGGCTAGACGTCCCCTATTTATCATTTCATATCTCCGTTTTTGATTGTTTGTATGCATGTCTTATAATATCGAAGGGATGAGGGCTATTTATACTAGGAATGAGGCGGTTTAGGATTGTTAGTGTTCAAGTTGGATTTTACTACATTTTCTTAGCCATTAAGAAATGCTAAACAAAATCCTTGCAGCATATGTATTAAGCAACAATCAACCCTATCTAAAACCATTCAAAATATCTTAAAGATAATGATATTATAATATTATGATATTATAATAGTGAAATAATATTAATAGTATGTAATGAGTTACTGATTATTATTCACATTGCAGTATTGCACCTAGTAACGGTGACATATTTACGAGTAATAACAAGATTAGCAAACATAACGATCTATTTTTTTCGGGATATTACATTCTACCCTCATTAAAAGAAGTTTCGTCCCGAAACTTGAAAATTGAAAATGGAATAGTTAAAACTTCACTTTCTCAAAATTCAAGAAAGTTATAAAAACTTAACTTAATAAAAATCTTTCAATAATATTTATGAAATGATTAAAGAAAAGATACACCTTATATAATGGAAGACATGAATTCTCGTCGCGAACAAGAATTCGAGTAATACAAATCAACGATAAACTCAAATGCGTTTGTAGGCGTTGAACTAGTTATTAGACGTTATTAATAACAAGTCCTAGCATCCCAACAACTGCACAAGGCCAACGAAAAACAAAATTGAAAATTTCATTTTCAAATTCTTAGTAAACATGAGAATTCGTAGAAATAAAGAAAGAAAAACGAAAGATGAAAAAAGGAGATACTCGAGGAAAAAGAAGAAGAAGAAGAGTATCAGCAGACAACCAGCCTCTAGAAGAGGCGCAGCATGTTCTGCGACTATTTCAGAAGGCACACCTACTGGTGCGTTTCTTCGGGGTCGTCTTTCGCCATTGTTTTACAAAAATAGGTTTAAAAAGATGATTTTGAAGACGGTTTTAAGCATGTTTATAACATAAATTGTTACAAAAATTATAATTACAGAAATAAAACAAAAGGTAGGAGTTACACCCTCAGACTTACATGTTAGCATCTCGACATTTAACAAAATCGGCTTTTAGTGGTAACTCGACTCAATTTATGCAAATATGAAAGTGCCCTTGAAAAAGGATTTTAAAAGATTGATTTATTGATTTTAATGATTGTGTGGTGGTCAAATTGGTCGGTCTATACAACGTGACTGGTATCCAGAATGATCTGGGCTTACGTGGTCGCGTAGAGCAAGCACGTAGGCGTCGATAAGCAAGAGCGCAGTCGTAGAATACAAAGGGAGAAGAGAAGGGCGGACACTCTCTTGAAAAATATGTAAGGCAGAGTCCTCTATTTATACTAATCACAAGAAGGAATTTAGGAAAAAGTCGGATTAGGAAAAAAATCCGGAAAGATTCGGGAAACTAGAGAAAAAGCAACCTAGGATGAGGCGCAGCAGGAACTGCAACCTTTCCAAGAGGCGCAACTCCCACTGCGTCATCTCCTGAGGCCTTTCCTCCTCAGCAAGGAAGATTTCCGCGGTTTAAATTAGGAACTAGGGAAGATGTATGGTTTCTTATTTTCGTAAAGAAGATATTTTCGGTATTTAAATCATAAACAATAAATATTTAGAAATAAAACTCCAGAACATTCTAGAATATTCCGACTCACCTTATGACAGTTTTTAGAAAATGGAAACGGTTTTTTGACCCGGACTCCAAATGTACTCTAATTATTGTCAAAAAGACCGTATCAGCGCGTAGATGATGACCATGAGGTTGACTCGACTGTTTGAGCTATCACTTGTCAATGAACTTACGAAATGTCATAAATCGCTCCGTGTGATAAATATGCATCCCAATCATCATTGGGTGGTTTGCGGAAGGTGTAGAAACGAGGTATGTACAAAGCCCCCACTTTGACTGAGGCTTGGACAAGGCAAAAGTCAAAGTATAGCCCTCAAGTCAATAGAACATTACAACCTGAAGACTATGGCGACGCGAGACGGCTCAAAGGGTCTGAGCCAAGGACCTGTCACTGGAAACATTTTAGAGTCTGTCGACTATCAGGGAGGGTCGTTTAAAGTCCATTGGAGTACGTGGAAAAGCTTGCCAACCATAAGAAGAAACCACGCTTGAGGTGTAGGTGAATTGGAACTTCATAGGGATGAAACATCTGATGCCGACATCAGGACGTTAGAAGAAACCGCTGGGACAAAGGCAGAGCGTTATGGGCACCGCCGGGGAACAATAAAGAATATGGCAAGAAAGTTATGGTCACCGCCAGGAGAACAATAAAGAATATGGCAGGAACGTTATGGGCACCGCCAGGAGAACAATAAAGAATATGGCAGGAACGTTATGGGCACCGCCAGGAGAATAATTTGCTTGAAAAAAGCTTGTAAATGGCAGGACGTTATGGGCACTGCTGGATCAGAAGGCAGGAACGTTATGGGCACCGCCTAAAGAATTTGCTTGCTTTGTCTCAAGCGAATTGTACTTTGGTCGAGAAATACTTGGGCTGTATAGCGGCAATGAACTCTCGCTAGGGAATAAAATGTTGCAACTTGCTGGGGAGAATGTAGGCCTGGGCGATGAAAATAAAACGCCTGAAAGGAACATACGGAATAAAAACACCTGCAAAATACCACGAGAAAGGTAGAGCATGGGGTCGGGGCCCGCAAATAACGAACTCATAATGACTTGATAACAAGATCTGTTGTAAAGTCGCTGAGGAAGAGATGCAGCAGGTTTATGACCTGAGGAAAGGGCACAACATTTACTGCGTTTTCTCCCGAGCTCGTCTCGGTCTGATAAAACAGAAACTCAATGTGTGTTTCTTATTCATTTCAAAAACAAATACTTTCGTCTTCTAAACACAAAACACCTTAAAATCTTCATCAAATTTCGTCAAAACTTGATCAAAATTCGCCATAAACCATGAGCAATCTAGGTATGTATCTCATCTTTGATTTAATTTGCATTTGTAGCTTGAATTAAGGATAGAAATTAGGGTTTTGTGACCCAAAATAGCCGAAAAATTGGGGGTTTCATCCCAAATGATTTTGCCCCTTAAAATTGACATTAGAAATGCGTAATTGAGAATTATAGGAGCATAACCATTTATCCATTTCTAATTTTCGTTGAGTATTGATGAATTGAGAGCGAAATAAGACGATCTTTGCTAAACCGCTTCAAAAGGCTAGAACATGACCTTATACTTGTCGGTTTTCAATAAAACTTGATGTTTTGGGACCCTTGGATGATGGGTAAACTTGCTACCATGCTAGAATTTCAGTTTGTGACTAGTCCTCCGGGACACTTTTTGCATGGGATTTAGCTATAGAAACGAAATGCTGCCGAAATCTCGACTCGTGGACGTGACTAATCTTAAATTAGACACGTAGGAACGTGACTTATCATACCTGTTGATTTGCTTGAGAATAGTGAAAGAGAATCTTGGAAAAAAAAAATTCCCTAAAACGGCCTCTAAATGCCTTTGTTTGCTTCTTTTTTCCAGAGGATATACCTTCTACTTTGGGGTGTGACCTCATGGATGTGGACTTTGATCCTCACTCGGCTCTTGTGGTTCATACGGGAGTCGTAGAGGAGACGGGGGAAGAGGAAGAGGTGCCTAGAAGGGCCGCCGCGAGGAGGACGGGGCGTCGGCTTGCGCAGGCGCCTGAGTGGGCTTAGAAATGGGATGGTCGACATCTCATTTGGTTAGCGGAGAGCTACTATATAAAATGCACGCATCAAATCTCCCCAAACCAAACATTTGCTTGTCCCTAAGCAAACTGTATGCAACTAACTAATGGAACGGAATAAAAACTCAGAGCCAGCTACAGATCGTCTACTTAAACAAATTTAATGCAAGCAAACTAATACTTATAGCAGAAAGTGTCAAATGCAAACGAGTTGTAAGATGTTTATAATAAAGCTGAACCGTCGACCTTGCAAGACCTTTGATAATGGACTCTCACGGGTCACTCTTCTCTCATGAAGCAAAGGGTAAGCAAATATATGTAAGAGAGAAATAATAAGAAGTCTCTCACCTAAACTACGACCGACTTAAACATGCGTGCAATAGAGTATGATAGACAATTCTAGCTACCGTGCACATACATTCCAACCAACAAGGTCCCGTCACACCCGAGGGCATACAAAAGTATGGAAAAGTGAGGTACTGGGTGAGAAGGGGCAAAACATTTTTGGGAATGTGAGGTTAATAGTCAAGCTAGCATCCTAACAAAACCAAATAAAACACATCCGCTTCTAATCCATCAAAACTAAGCACAATGCCCTTTGTTTGGCATAAGAACTCACTAAACCGTATAACAAATAACTCCTCATAAGATATAGAATAAGAATATAGGAGCAAAAACCGACATCAATCAAACTTTTTCAATTCTTTTTTCTTTTCATTTTTTTTCCTCAGTTTTTTTTTCTGTTTTTTTCTTTTTTTTTTCAACTTCTTTTTTTTTTCATCATCCTCCCTCTCCATAATACCAACTCCCGATCTTTCAAATACAAACCAAATTTGGCTCAATAACAATATACCGCAAAAATGAACACTAAACTAGCTTGATAAGGCAGGCTAAATTTGGATGTAGTTAAGGGTCAAAAGGTAAATTTGGCTAAATGTGGAGTTAATGGGTAAAATAGAAGAAAAGGGAATATAAGCACCTCCCTGCATGTGACACCAACCACTAACCCGAATGTATGCAGGCAATAAGGAACTGAATTTCATACTTGTGCAAATTAATGATACATGTTATGCAAGGAGTAACTACTCACAATCCTAGATGAACTGGTCATGAATGACACCAGTTCTAAGGCTCTAAAACTTAAAAAATATGAGTAGGTTGCCAAACTTTCAGGTCAAGTCTATTCGTTCAGCTAAATTTTAACATTAACTCGTAGATTCTGCGATAAGACAATGCTAAAGAGATAATAGTTTATGCAAGGCTTAAGCAAAAAGACTAAAAGTAGTGCAATTTCATCATCGAAATACACCGTTCCGACTCAACCTATATGCAAAAATAAACGTGAATTTTTTGAATTTTTGAATTTTTTTTTTTTGAATTTTTCATTTTTTGAAAATAAAAGACAATGCAAATAGAAAATGCAATAAACATGAATGCAAAACAAATGCAAATGCGGACTCAAAGGATGCATTACCCTCCCCAAACCAAAACGAACAATGCCCTCATTGTCCTCCAGCATACACCAGTAGAATAATAGGGGAAAGGGAAAAATACAACCAAATGCAAAACAAAATAAATAAAATGAAAGGAGATGAAAAGAAATAGAAAGCAAAAATACTCACAAAATAACAAACTTCCCGAAACCAGACAACAAACTGGGGAAGTGAGTTTCCAGCTGCTACTCGTCAGTACCCTCCTCGTCAACCACCTGAAAGGTGGGGTCCTCCTCCTCCTCTTCTCTCCTCCTCTAACGACCTCTCGGGTCTAACTCAGCTCGAATCCTCTCCTCTCTCTCTGCCGAGTCCTCCTCGCTCTCAGGCTGAGGCTACCCCTCCACCGGGTACCGATAAAAGGAAGGGTGTGGCCAGCCAGCTGGAACCGGACTCCCTCTAAGAATTTGATACTCGTAAAGAGGAAATAGGGCAAGAGCCTGATCCCGCTCCATCAAAGCCACTCTCCTGCACGTGTCCAGCAACAAAGCATCACGACGCCCTTGGTCCATGACCTTGGGCTCTTCAAAAATAAGAGGTGCAATAAAATTAGACGGTAAAGTCGGCTGAGAGACAGAGGGTGTAGGTGTAGGTGTAGGCGTGGGTGTGGACTTGGACGCGGGTGTAAACTCAGCATGTGTAGGTCGAGACCCCTATCCGACTTCCCTAACAGCAGGGAAAGTCCTCTTCCGCTTCCTAGAAATGGTAGAAGTGAAGTCAAGGAGGTAAGAAGGTGGAGGTGGTGGTAGTCTACCCGTCACCGTATTCAAAGGTGAAAGACAGGGTAGAGAGGGTGAAGGTAAAGTCACGGACGGGAAAGTGCCTATCTTCCACGTCCTATGGTCAGCTGCCAGCCAGTTCATAGAAGACATGACTTAAATGTCGATGACATTATTCTTATCTAAATAATGAAGACCACGGGGAAAGTCGGGGAAAAGGCGGCTAGCAGTGCGACTCACTAACCCACCACAAGCTATCGTGCCCGATACTTTTGACCCGACAGTGTTAAAATGCTGAGCTGTCAAGTAGGCAATGTTAAAAACAAACGGGGCACCGCTATCAATGTTCTGGTATCCGGCTAAAATAGACAGCTCAGTATTATTAACATTGTTAGGCTCATGACGACCAAAAATGGTCTCTCCTAGCAGACGGAGAAAGTAACGGGCTGGGAGTAAGTGGACGTGGGCACCACGTCGCTGACCAAAGGGAGTGTGTGCAAGTGTAGTCCATATCTAAAGCATGAGCTTCCTAGGAGGCTCGATGAAACCGTCACTAACTAAGCCTAACCGATCCCCAAACTCAGTTAAGGTCCAAGTAAAGGTATTGTTAAAAAGACGGAAGGGGATGAACTTGCTCCCATGGTCAGTCGCATAGGCCGCGGGGTGAAACGCAAAAGAGCTAAAAATTTCTAAGGTCAGTTGTCGATAGGTAAGCTCTTTCAAGGTGGCAAATCCGAACATTCCCGTCCCGTTGAGCAGCTGAACAACGGGCTCTAAAATTCCTAATTTTTCTAAGGAAGGTCGACACAGAAAACGAGTCGAAGTCATGTCACATTCTAATAAATGTAAAATGCGAGTACGGTGGGACGGGGACAAAAAACGTACCTGCGGAAACTCAGGTAGAGCTTCCGTGGAAGTGTCAGCAGCGACACATAAAGCAGAAGCACAAAACCCCGTGCACGTCCCAAAACGCGAACCATAAAGCAGCTGCAACAACAGTAACTACAGGGGCAACAGTCGTGACAGTAGCAGGTGTCATGGTGACGGGTGTTGACACAGTAAGGGTCAACACCGTAGTAGTGGTGGCAGTACCAGTAACCACCACAACAACGGTGGTGGTAACAACATGGACAGTGGCGGTAGCAGGGGCCACTGTCTGAGATGGTGTCGAAGTCGACGCAGACGGTGTCGACATTAGCTTTTCGACACCGGATTCTTTATTAATGTCCATAACTACAACAAAGAACAAGTTCTATTTAAATTCAATCAACAAAATCGAATTTTCCCCTAACCAATTTCCAAAACCCTAATTTGTATAAAACAATGGGCAAATTGCAATTAAACAATAAAGGAGGGGGAAGGAACTTACTTGAATGATTACTCAACAAGAAAATCAATTAAAATCAACGAAAGCACAAATTAATCGAATTAATCGATTTTTTTCGAAAACCTAACTTCGCAAATAGCCCCAAATTAGTCGAAAATTTATGAAGCAAATAAGGGCAATTGATTCAATTTATGATTGGAAATATTTTTGGGCAATTTGAATGATAAATTAGGGGAAGTAATTAAAGGTTTTGGTTAGGGAATAAGGGGTGTTGAAAAATTGGGGAAGAACACAAAGTGAGTAATGAAAATACAATGAGAAAGGAGTACTCCCTCGTCTTTTATGCAGCCAAACTACTCGATAGAGAACTTTTCAATTGCTTGATCGAAAACTTTCATCCTCCTTGTGCTTGATCGAAGGCATTTTCTACTCGATCGAGAATCCCACAAATTTGCTTGCTCGATCGAGAGATCCAAACTACTCGATCGAGGACTTCTACTTGGCCAATTGCTCGATCGAGCACATAAAGTGTTCGATCGAGTGCTTTCCTCTTGGCACACTTCCCAATGATCATCATCTTCCCAAAACCTGCATTTTATGCAAAAATACTTCCCGCAAAAATACCAAAATAACAGAACGCATTCTATATTCGGTCTGATCTAATTAAATCTAACTAAGCTTGCACTATAGTCTATAATTAATAAGCAATTAAATGTCTAATGGAAATTCAAATTACAAAATGTTACAAATAGGATAGCATCCTGTTTCATCCTTTTAAACAATTAAACAGCCCAAAACTGGACTTCTGACTCGAGGAGGTCCCTTTAGCATTGGTAACCTCCGTTTTCGGTCTCCAAACAACTGAGCTATTGGAAGGAGAATATCACTTCTCGTAATCCGCATCCTTCCGCTTTCCTTTGTCAGGCTTTTTCTTCCCATGCCCCATATGATCTTTGGCATCATCAATGCTAGGTTCCAATTGCAGTGCACCAAGTTCGTTAATAGGACACTGTCCATTCCGCCAGGTCCCCCAGAAGCAAAAAGAACAGAATGGTCCTCCAATTTGCTCCCAGACCGGGGAAGAGGTGTCATAACAGCAGGGTATGACTCAATAAAAGTACTGGAAAGATCCTTGTCGGAGTCAATAGAGAGATTATCATGGTAGGACATTACTTACATGGGCGCCCTATACACTGGACTGGGTGAAAGTCAAATCCTCCCCACCAACCTGAAAGGTCAAAGTCTTAGCCACGACATCGATTATTGCATGAGCAGTATGCAAAAATAGTCTTCCCAAAATGATGGGAGTGTATGAATCTTCGGGTATGTCTAAGACAACGAAATCTACAGGAGTAAAGAATTTTCCGATCCTAACAGGGACGTCCTCTAAGACTCCTAAGGGCTGTGATAATGAACGATCGGCCATGTGTACAGTCATGTTGGTGCATTGAAATTTCGTCAAACCAAGTCTCTTTGCGAGAGACAGAGGCAGGACACTTACACTAGCTCCTAAGACACACAACGCATTATCAATTAAATAAGTTCCAATGTGACAGAGGATTGAGAAACTACCCAGGTCAGCCAGTTTTGGTGGAGTCCTATGCTGATGAAGTATGGAGCACTCCTCAGTCAAAGCCACCGTCTCAGTCTCATCTACATTCCTCTTACGTAAAAGAATTTCTTTCATGAATTTCGAGTAAGAGGGTACGTGGGTTAGTAACTCGGCAAACGGAATGTTTACGTTAAGACTCTTCAAAAGATCGACAAATCTGCCGAATTGTTGTTCCACTTTCGTCCTCCGTAGCCGCCTTAGAAATGGAACATAGGGTCTATAGGAATTATCTTTAATTGCAGAATTATCGTCCAAATTAGATTTAGACGACAATTTATCATCCTCAGCATCAATATTGCTCGATCGAGTACCAATACCACTCGATCAAGAGCATTTCTCAGCATTTTTGCTCGATCGAGAACTTTGAGTTGCTCGATCGAGAGACCTCTTTTCTGCACTGCTCGATCGAGCACTTTCATCTCTTCGATCGAGCACATCTTTAGCAAATTTACTCGATCAACCATCAAAAACTGGTCGATCAAGGACATCTCGTGAATTAATCATATTTTCGTCAAAAGACGCCTTTTCATGAATAGCAACTTCAACTCCCGAGTCTGGCATTTTGGGTCCCTCATAAGAAAGACCACCCCTTAAACTGATCAAATTCACTGTCTCATGTGGTTTCTTGTCAGGTTGTGACGGTAATTGACCCGGTTGTCTTGAAAATTGCTTAGTAGCCAATTTAGCTAACTGGGACTCAAGAAATTTAAAAGAGGCATCTCTTGTTTGTTCATTCTTCTGCATCTGAAGTGCAAGCGTTTGCACTAGTGATTTCAGCTTAGCTATATCATTATTACCACTAGAAGAAGCACCTTGTTCATGCGGCGGTGGGAAAGAAGGAGGCTTTTGAAAGCCTTGTTATTGATTTCCATGAGGTGGAACATAAGTCTGTTGTTGTTGCAGTGGAGGTGTAGGATTCAACACATTCTGGTTAGACCACCTCAAATTAGGATGAACTCCGGCTTGGTTGTTAAAATAAAAGCCTTCTTGCCTAAATTGTTGAAAGGCAAAAACTTGCTCCTTCACAGCTAAGCACTCCACTGTGCTATGTCCCTCAGTACCACATCTCTCACATGAGACGGTCTCTTGTCTAGACAACAACTGAACCGTCTGTTGATTTCACACAGCTTGCAATTCTAACTTATCAAATCTTTCATTCATGGCTTCCAGTTGAGCCACAAGCGCACTATTATCTGTAGAAACTGTTTTAGTGCTGCTCCTTGGATTCCCATATTCAGCACAATGGGTAGCCATCTCCTCTATAATATGCCAGCCCTTATCATCATCAATGTTCTTTGGAAATCTTCCATTGGCTGCAGCATCTAAAATAGCACGGTGATCATCATACAACCCATTGTAAAACTGGTTGCACAAAAACTATTGGAGTATGTGTCCTCAACAATAGTGTTATCACATGATTTAAAATCTTTGTAGCACTAGATTTGCGTAATCTTAAAATTTGGCTTTGTAGCACTAGATTTGCTAGTCGGGCTCCTAGCTCTACTTAGTCGACTAGCTTGCTTTGTAACTTTTGGGATACTATAAGCTATCCTTTTTTACTCTGACAAAAAAAAAAAAGAATAATAGTCATGTAAGAAAAGAAAAGATACATAGTGAATTTACTTAAATTGTTCTCTATTTACTCCTTATGTACTTGAGAAATGCTTTTTTTTAGATAAAAAAATGCGTTTCTTAAAGTAAATATTACTCCGTATAATAATGAAAATAATAGTTGTGTGTGTTGAAAAATGTGTCCTCAATAATAGTGCGATCACATGATTTAATATCATAATTAAATCTCATAATAAGAATACGTAAGGGATGATTTATTATATAGACAACTGATCAACATTAATCGGTAACGATTGGCTTGCTAGAGTTTGACGTTACTGTCGTAGGACGGTGGTGGTCAGTTGATCCCTTAAGGTCACACCTATAGGATGATGCCCTAATCAGTAAAGTTAATTAGTTGTATATTGATACAAGTTAATTAATTCCGTAAATAAGAACAATTTATATTTATGAGAGGAAATATATATCTTATTGTAATTCAATTAAATAAGATTCGATTTAGTGGATTAATATATTAATTCACTAAATTATATTGAAGTTTTCTAAATATTTTGAGGTAGAGGTAATTAGTTATTTACATTTATAAGAGGTTGTAAATTTAACTAACTAGCTATTATGGGACTCATTATATGTTGATATAATGATATAATATCACTCAATAAGTTGAGTGAATATATGTTTATTAATTTGTCACATAATTGTTGTATAATCAAATTAATATTTAATTATGTAAGATAATTAAACATAAGACTTATAAGTATTTGTGGGACAAATATTATAAGAAAAAATGGACCCATATACACCAATGTGTACCGTCCAAAACATGAGCATGCTAAAGTTTTGGTTTTGTCATTTAGTTGTTGGAAAGATGCTCCAACATCTTATGCCAATACTTTATTAAAGCCTACAACCTACACTATTTTGCATGTGATATTGAGAAGACAAAAAATTCTCTAAAAGAGCATCATGGCCGGAATTTTGAAGGTAAGAGAACTTCTCAACTCCACAAAGCTCGAGGACTTCTCAACTCCACAAAGCTCTCGATCGAACACAGCAGGGTTTCGATTGAGGACTTCTCAACTCCATAAAACTCTCGATCGAGCACATTAGCCAGCCATACATCTCGATCGAGTCAACTGCCACTGAAATAGGCCAAAGGGCGTATGATTTATCTTCCAAGGCGATTCAAGCATCCCGAGATAGTGATATTTCCGCTCCAATTCTTCCATCTCCTAAATGCGAGCTAACGGGACAGTAAAAGGCTCGATTCTGCTTTCTTCAGGTCCATTCCTGCAGTTAAAGCCAAACGTACCAAAGTAGACTATTCGGGGCATTTCGTAGCCTAAAACTATGGGAATTGCATAGAAATGCGTGCAAATAAGGGTAAAAAAAGCTATAAAAAAATGCACGCATCAGTAAGCTTTCAACCTGGCCTTCTATTGTGTCATTTATTTTTATTTCATCTGCTTTATTTAGCTTAGAATCTAACTACCCTTTCAAAATGCAGGAGGCTGGCAACATGAGGTCGTTCTCTGGATATACGACCATGATGGAGGCTTTCGAGTAGTTGTCGGAGGAGGAGAATGCAATCATTGAGCTTGACGGCTTTAGAGCTTTAGTGAGAGGCTAGCGCGAGATCAAAAGGAAGAAGTTTCGGGCTAACATGTGCCTGAATCAAGCCTTCCTGGATCGCTTCTGGGACACAACCTAGACTTTCCATATGCCTTTTGGAGAGATTGAGGTCACCTTGGAGGAATACGGTACGATCTCTGGCTTGCCTTGCGGAGAGGAGCCGATGGTGTGGCCTGTGACGGCCATGAGAGTGGATTCGGCTGAGGTCAGGGGTTTAATCGGCTGGAACCTTGCTAGGACCGCGGCTATCGTACCCGGCCTAGTTTCTAGTTCTTACATAAAAGATTATTTTGATGGTAAGCTTCCGGCGAGAAGTAGATGATGGAGGGTGGTGGCGTGGTACCTCCTCCACCGTGCACAACTGAAAAGCAGGCCCGTTTATGGCTCTGGTTGTTTCTATCTCCGATTTACTTCGGAGACAAGGGGGAGAGGCTGTTGACAGGCTAATCGTATACCTATCAAAAATAACCAACTGGCTCTAACTAATATAGCTAGGGAAGTCGGGTCGATCTCCACAGGGAGATGGGAAAATGTCAGCTTTAACTAAGTCTGTCACGATAACCAATTTGGGGTTTGAATTTGTTTGTTGTAAACTAATAAGATTAAGGAAGAGGGGGAAGGCAAGAGAATAAGGATTAAGCAAATAAGGAGAAAATAGCTAAGACAGTCGGTTCACCATGATCATTCTGTCAAGCAAACTAGGTCTAAGGTCAATGCAAGTATGGTCTATGGGGCAGTGAATATCTCCTTCCGGTCTCAATTTACCCTAAAGCACAAATAGTTTAGCTTCCGCCCTCACTACGGTGCCCTAATGTTTGCTACGAGTCTCACCCTTTCCAACCTTCCGGTCCAGGTCAAGGTTTACTATGACTAAATGACTAATTGCGTCGACTCAATTAGACAGAAACAATTAAATGTAGCGATTAACAACATAAACAACACAAGCATTAAACCTAAAATGTCGATTTACAATTCCTTCATAATCATGGGTCCTCTAGTCTTAGCAAAGGAAATTAGCTACGTATCATCATCGGATCAACAACAATCATACATAGAGTAGAAGAATTAAACATGATAATAATAAGAGAGAAGGATTCGAATAAAGTAATTGCAAATAAAGAAAAGGAATGAACAATAACAATCAAAGGATTAAGTTTAAGAAAAGAGAATATAATACCGATTGCAAGGTTCGATTCAAGGGAAGAGTATGAGAGATTTTGAGAGAAGAAGAGAGGGAACAAGCAACGTAGTCTGTAGTGTGATTAAGTAGTCGAAAATCATACTACTTAACTTAATAATAAAGCCTAATTACAAAGCCCATACGAAATAAGGCAAGAAACACGGCTCCAGAACAAAACCTCTCGATCGAGTAGAATAAAACCACTCGATCGAGGAACTAAGCAACCATTCCTCTCGATCGAATGGAAAAACCGTTCGATCGAGAACTTCTTAAAATGGCCTTCTCGATCGAGTATGAAAACAACTCGATCGACAGAAACTCCAAGAGATAAAGCATTCGATCGACTAAAAAGAGGTCGATCGAGCTATATTTGCGCATAAGGCACTTTGACACCTTCCGAAATCAGCTCACGCGTCTTCAAAGTGATGGATTCCGATCTCCAATTCCTTGTTCTCCATAAATGTATGCAAATGGGACGAGTTTAGGCTTGATTTATCTTCTTTCCGGTACGTACCTGCAATATACGCAAGACAAACCAAAGTAGACTATTCGGGGGTATTTGTAGCTAGATGCCACGTAAAATAGAACAGAAATGCGTTTAAAAATGAGGTAAAAACCCTATATAAAATACCCGCATCAAATCTCCCCAAACCAAACCTTTGCTTGTCCCCAAGCAAACTATCAATGCAACCAAGAACAAATAGTGGAACGGGACCAACGCTTCAGCTACAAATCATCCACCAAAACCAGTTTAATGCAACAATTAACAAAGTGGCAAGTGATAGGTGCAAACGAATTAAATCAATGTTTCAAACTTACTGAACCGGCGACCTTGCAAGACACAAATATATCGGACTCTCACGGGTCGCTCATAACTCAAATTTAAGAACAGGGTGAGTATATAAGTGAAAGATAGAAAGAAATAAAGACACTCACCTAACTCGACCTATAAGAACATGCATGCAGTTAACATAAATAAAGTCTCTACAACCGTACATATGAATTCCAACCAAACTAATGACCAAGACACATGCCGAGGACATACATTTGGGTAAGTGAGGTAATGGGTAAGAAGGGGCTAAGATGAATTTGGGAATGTGGAGTTAATAGCCAGGCTAGCAACAATGGATCCAAATTTTGAACTGCATCCCAACTTCGTACTATAACAATACAAGACAGTGCAAATTAGATGCACTCAACTCACAATACTCCATAAAGTTGTCAACTCCCCATAGGATACAAATAAGACATGGGAGTGAGAATTCATCTATACAATTGTTTCATTTTTTCGCACATGATTTTTCTTTCTTTCCATATTTCTTTTTCAATTCTTTTTTTCTATTGCTTTTTTCTTCTTTTTCACAACATTTTTGTTTTTATTCCCTTTAAATCTTCCACCGATTTCGGAAATCAGATATATAACCAAACTGCAGTAAAGCTTCACAAATAGCTACTCATCACTAGCTCGGCTAGGGTAGGCAAAATTATAGACTGTAGCTAATAGGGCAAAAGGGCAGTTTGGCTATGTGAGGCTTATGGGTAGAATAAAATAAAGGGAACTGCCTCTCCTTACATGCCTCACCATCCACAGACCGAATGCATACATGTATTAAGAAGACTAGATTCATGCTTATGCAAATTGATGTTACATGCCTTACAGAGAATACTACTCACATCCTACATGAAACCGGTCATGAATGTCACCAGTTTATAAAGCTCTAACCTAGAATGTAATGTAGCTTGCCAATACATGAGTCAAGTCTATTCGTTCAGATAAGAAGGAAACAAAAACACATAGGTTATGCACATTATCATGCCAACGAAATGTCAAGAATATGCGGGGCAGAGGTAAAGATTCAATGTAGCGTCAAAGTTCAAACGTTACGACTCAAAATAAACGTGAAATTTTTGAATTTTATGTGATTTTTTGAATTAAAAACAACGATGCATGCGAAAATGAATAAAAGTGCAAACGGAAATACAAGAAAACATGCAGACACAGATATGGATGCATACCTCCCCAAACCAAACCGTAAAATTCCCTCATTGTACCAAAAATAGGGAAAGGAATGCAAACTGAGGAGAAAAGGATAATGGGAGGCGAAAAACTTACAAGACGTAATGAAGAGGGACCTCCCCAACCCGACCATGAACATGAGAGGTCATAGGTAGCCCAACAACAGCTCATCAGACGGAAAATAGCTGCTAAAACGAGGATCTGCTCGATCGAACAACTCAGAACAGTTCGATCGAGAGGAATGGTGTCAAAAACACTCGATCGAGAGAATATGTTACTCGATCGAGAGAACGTGATTTGCAGCATTTCGATCGAGGATAGCAGTTGCTCGATCGAGTGATAATCTTAGCAAAAGTGCTCGATCGAGTAGAAAAACCACTCGATCGAGCTGCTTCACCTGCAAAATACATATAAGAAGCATAGGAAATACAAAGAACGCATAGTTTGGAATGGAAGTCCAATAAACAGCCAAAGGAAAAGAAATAAGTTCAACAAAAGGACAACAAAATAGTCCGGGTTGCCTCCCGGAAAGCGCAGGTTTAAGAGGTCCCGCATGACCTTTCTGACATCAATAAACTGGCGAATCATGCTCGTCAAAGTACAAGACTTCAACACGATTGTCTGCTTCATTTGCTTCGTGATAGTGCTCCACATATTGCCCATTCACCTTGAACCGATTTCCCTCGAGACCTTCTAGCTCTACGGATCCAAATTTCGTGACAGCTGTCACCGTATAAGGACCACTCCACCTGGATTTCAGTTTGCCAGGAAATAATCGCAGTTAGGCATTAAACAGTAACATCTTCTGCTCGACATGGAATTCACAAGGTAAAATTATTTTGTCATGCCATATCTTCGTCTTCTCCTTGTAAATGTGTGAGCTATCATAGGCGTTGAGCCTAAACTCCTCTAGTTCATCTAGCTGCAAAAGACGGTTCTATCCACACAACTTAGGATCAAAGTTAAGTTCACGAATTGCCCACCAAGCTTTACATTCCAACTCAACAGGTAAATGACATGATTTCCCATAGACTAACCGATAAGGTGATGCACCAATCAGTGTCTTAAAGGCAGTTCTTTAAGCCCATAATGTGTCTTCTAATTTCAGACTCCAATCCTTCCGTGATTTAGAAACTACTTTAGATAGGATCTCTTTAATCTCGCGATTAGAGACCTCAACCTGACCACTAGTTTGGGGGTGATACCCCAAACCACGCCGGTGTTGAACACCAACCTTAGACAGAATAGAAGTTAGTTTCTTCTCTTTAAAGTGCATTCCCCCATCACTAATGACGACCCTAGGGACAACAAATCGGGGAAATATGATCTTTTTAAATATCTTTATCACGGTCTTGGATTCACATGTTACCTTTACTAGATGGGAACGGTCCTTGAAAATCAATGCCCCGGACATCGAAAACCTCGACCTCTAAGATACCATTTTGTGGCATCTCATGTCTCCCTGAAATATTCCCTGATCGTTGGCAGGCATCACAAGCTGAAACAAAAGCCTTAGCATCAGCAAACAAAGTAGGCCAGTAAAAACCAGACTGAAGTACCTTAGCCACGGTGCGTGATGGACCGTGGTGACCACCATAAGAGGATGAGTGACAGCCTTCCAGGACTACTTTGGTCTTCCACTGTGGAATACACCTTCTGTAGAGACCGTCTGCACATTCCTTAAACAAATAAGGATCATCCCAAAAATACTGCTTAGCGTTATACAGAAAACGCTTCCTCTGCTGATGAGAAAGGTCAGGCGGCAACTTGCCACTGACAACATAATTAGCTATATATGCATACCAAGGTTCTAGGTTAATAATAGCAGACAAAACAGCAAACAAAGAATCATCAGGAAAAGAATCATCAATAGGTAAAGAATCTTCTCCCTCTTGCTGTGACAGTCGCGACAGATGATCAGCTACAACGTTCTCAGCTCCTTTCTTATCTTTTATCTGCAAATCAAACTCCTGAAGAAGGAGTATCCATCTCAATAGCCGTGGTTTAGCCTCCTTCTTATCAAGGAGGTGCCTTAGCGCTGCATGGTCAGTAAAAATAGTAACTTCTGACCCCATCAAATAAGAATGAAATTTCTCTAAGGCATAAACCACAGCTAGCAGCTTTTTTTCAGTAGTGGTGTACTTCACTTGATCCTCATCCAGAGTTCGGCTCACATAGTTAATTGAATTTAAAGCTTTGTCTTTCCTTTGGGCTAGGAACGCTCCTAGTGCATAGTCACTGACATCACACATTATCTCAAACGGCAAATTCCAGTCGGGAGGCTGTATAATCGGCGCAGATACCAAAGCCTGCTTTAACTTGTTAAACGCAGAAAGACACTCATCAGTAAATACAAAAGGGGCATCCTTAAGTAGCAGTTGTGTAAGTGGTTTAGCAATCTTTGAAAAATCCTTGATAAACCGGCGATAAAAGCCGGCGTGACCAAGGAAACTCCTCACTATTTTAACATTAACAGGAGGAGGTAATTGCTGAATCACTTCCACTTTTGCTTTATCAACTTCCATTCCGCTGTCAGAAATTAAGTTCCTTAAGATAACTCCCTCGTTGACCATGAAATGGCACTTCTCCCAGTTAAGCACAAGATTAACCTCAATGCAGCGCTGCAACACTTTATCAAGGTTAGACAGACAATTAGAAAAATCACTTCCATAAACACTAAAATCGTCCATGAAAACTTCTATGATAGACTCAATATACTCTGAAAATATACCCATCATGCACCTTTAAATGGTAGCAGGGGCATTACATAAACCAAAAGGCATCATGCGATAAGCAAACACGTCCTGAGAACAAGTAAAAGTAGTTTTAGCTTTATCATCTGGGTGAATAGGGATCTGAAAGAACCCTGAGTACCCATCCAAATAGCAGAAAAACTTAGGAGAAGCTAACCTTTCTACCATCTGATCAATAAAAGGAAGGGGGAAGTGATCTTTTTTGGTGGCGGCATTCACTTGTCTGTAGTCTATGCACATCTGCCAACCAGTCACTACTCTAGCAGGTATTAACTCATTTTTGTCATTCCTGACCACAGTAGTCCCTCCTTTCTTAGGAACTACCTTCAGTGGACTCACCCACTTGGAATAACCAACAGAATAGATAATACCTGCGTCGAGCAGCTTCATTACCTCAGCCATCACAACATCTTGCATCTTTTGGTTCAGCCGGTGCTGACCCTGTCTGCAAGGTTTGTGATCTTCCTCCAACTCTATCCGGTACATACAAATATTGGCACTAATCCCCTTGATATCATCCAAAGAATAACCCATAGCTTTCCTGTTTTTATTAAGCACAGCTAACAAAGCAGTCACCTAATCATCATTAAGTTTAGCACTAACAATAACTGGATATTGCGCAGTATCATCTAAGAAAGCATATTTTAGATGAGAGGGAAGAGGCTTACACTCAGGTACCCTTACCTCTATGGAGCAAAGAGTACTGATAATTTGTTCTACTTGCTCTCCCTCAGCGTCGGTGAGTTCACGCTCATCTAAGGCAGCTTCAAGCAAATCCACCGGTCATTATTATCTGGGTTATCTGCACACTCATCCAAAAGCATAAGAGCTTCTAGTGGGTCTTTTATAAAAGAACCCGACTAGAAGTCATAGATAGACTCGTCAACCATATCAATAGAATAACATGTATCCTCTATCATTGGCCGAGCCAAAGTGCTAGGCAGACTGAAAGTAATCACGTCATCCCCTACTGCAAGAGTCAAACGCCCTTGTTTGACATCAATAATGGGCCCGGCTCTACAAAGGAACGGTCTTCCTAATATAATTGGGGTCCAGGTGTCCTCAGCTATATCTAAAACAATAAAATCCACTGGTATAAAGAACTTGCCTACTTTTACAAGCACGTCCTCTAAGACACCTAAGGGTCGTCTTATAGATCTATCAGCCATCTGTAGAGTAATGTTAGTCAATTTAAGGTGACCCATATTTAATTTCTTGTAGACAGATAGAGGCATGACACTGACGCTGGCTCCTAAATCACAAAGAGTCTTATCTATTACTTCATTGCCTATAACACAGGTAATAGAGAAACTACCCGGGTCTTTCATTTTAGGTTGAGCCTTATTTAAAAGTAAATTACTAGACTCTTCCATAAAAGAAACAGTCTCAAATTCACTTAGCTCTCTCTTACACGTCACAATATCTTTCATAAATTTAGCGTAAGTAGATACTTGGGTTATAAATTCGGTAAAGGGGACAGTTACCTGGAGGTTCTTGACAACGTCCACAAACTTCCCGTACTGTCGCTCAACCTTTAAGTCCTTCAGACGTCCTGGAAAGGGTACTCTGGTAGCAATGAGTGGACCCGCGACTTTCTCTTTACCTTTATCAGCACGTGATGTCTTCACAGCAGGGGAAGATGACACGATACCAGAATTTAATGTTAAAATAGGATCTCCGCTGGTTCTGGCACTCGATCGAACACTTTCCTCACTCGATCGAGTGGTTTTGTCTTTGGAATTACTCGATAGGTAAATGAAGCTCTCGATTGAGCTCTTGTAATTTAGGTTCTCTCGATCGAGTACCATTGTCACTCGATCGAGTGGTTTCTTCTGCCAAAGCATTCGATCGAGATGAATTAGTTACTCGATCGAATTCTGTAAATTGAGCACCTCTCGATCGAGTAGGATTTATACTCGATCGAGCATCTGGATGGATTATTTCACTCGATCGAGTAGAAATTTCACTCGATCGAGTGCCTAGACAATATGCAGCAGGGATATCGCCCGGAAACTCGTCCAACTCATCCTCCGGGGCATTATATGCTGTCACAACCCCGTCTTCTGGCATTTTTGGCCCCTCATAAGCAAGGTCGCTTCGGAGATTGATGGCATTGACTGGATCGCACGAGGGTGGATGATGAATTTGGTTTTCCGCGAGCGTTAACTGCGCAACTTGCTCTCTTAACTTCACAATAGTAGTATTATCCTTGTTACTTTTCTGCCCAAGCTGTTGCGTTAAGTTCAAAACCAATGATTTTAGTTTGGCATACTCCCCATTTGTAGAAGAGGAACCCGGCTGCGACATTGGCGTAGAAGAAGTAGAAGCACTCGTCAAGTCTTCATATAATTGAGATGGTCTCGGCACCCATTAAATATGGTTTTCAGGGGTCATTCATATGATCGCTATCAATCGTGGAAAAGTAAGTAGAAAGTGAATGCAAGGTAGAGTACTTATAGTCTAGCTACAAGGCATTGACACCCCTTCTGCAGGTATCGTAAGAAGACCGCTAGATCTTCTACCGACACACGATCCAGTCCCTCACCACAGGTTACTCTCTCATCACGTCCGTAGCCCTTATAAGAGCAAGGCTGGAGAAATACGAGTACACCACAGCTGATGCATGTATTTTACATAGGGTTTTTACCTCATTTTTACACGCATTTCTGTTCTATTTTACGTGGCATCTAGCTACAAATACCTCCGAATAGTCTACTTTGGTTTGTCTTGCGTATATTGCAGGTACGGACCGGAAAGAAGATAAATCATGCCTAAACTCGTCCCATTTTCATACATTTATGGAGAACAAGGAATTGGAGCTCGGAATCCATCACTTTGAAGACACGTGAGCTGATTTCGGAAGGTGTCAAAGTGCCTTATGAGCTAATATAGCTCGATCGACCTCTTTTCAGTCGATCGAATGCTTTATCTCTTGGAGTTTCACTCGATCGAGTTGTTTTCATACTCGATCGAGAAGGCCATTATAAGAAGTTCTCGATCGAACGGTTTTTCCATTCGATTGAGAGGAATTGTTGCTTAGTTCCTCGATCGAGTGGTTTTATTCTACTCGATCGAGATGTTTTGTTCAGTAGCCGTGTTTCTTGCCTTATTTTGTATGGGCTTTGTAATTAGGCTTTGTTATTAGGTTAAGTAGTATGATTTTCGACTATTTAATCACACTACAGACTACGTTGCTTGATCCCTCTCTTCTTATCTCAAAATCTCTCATACTCTTCCCTTGGATCGAATCTTGTAATTGGTATTATATTCTCTTTTCTTAATCTTAATCCTTTGATTGTTATTGTTCATTCCTTTTCATTATTTGCAATTACTTTATTCGAATCCTTCTCTCTTATTATTATCATGTTTAATTCTTCTAGTCTATGTATGATTGTTGTTGATCCGATGATGATGCGTAGCTAATTTCCTTTGCTAAGACTAGCGGACCCATGATTATGAAGGAACTATAAATCGACATTTTAGGTTTATTGCTTGTGTTGTTTATGTTGTTAATCTCTACATTTAATTGTTTCTGTCTAATTGAGTCGATGCAATTAGTCATTTAATCATAGTAAACCTTGACCTGGACCAGAAGGTTGGAAAGGGTGAGACTCGTAGCGAACATTAGGGCATCGTAATGAAGGCGGAAGCTAAGCTATTTGTGCTTTTGGGCGAATTGAGACCGGAAGGAGATATTCAGTGCCCCATAGACCTTACTTGCATTGACCTGAGACCTAGTTTTCTTGACTGAATGATCATGGTGAACCGACTGTCTTAGCTATTTTCTCCTTATTTGCTTGATTCTTATTCTCTTGCCTTTCCCCTCTTCTTTAATCTTATTAGTTTACAACAAACAAATTCAAACCCCCAAATTGGTTATCGTGACAGACTTAGTTAAAGCTGAGATTTTCCCATCTCCCTATGGAGATCGACCCGAGTTCCCTAGCTATATTAGTTAAAGCCAGTTGGTTATTTTTGATAGGTATATATGACTAGCTTGTCAAATTTTGGCGCCGTTGCCGGGGAGGTGGCGCAATTTTGTTACTTTATTTAAGTTTGTCACTTGTCTCAAGGAATTTATTCCTTGAGACTGATCTCATAGTTTTGCGAGTTCTTGATTAGTTTTGCAGGATATCTGTTCTAGAAGAGAACAATGTCGTACCTGCTCCTCTGTAAAATTCTATCTGCTAGGATGCCGAATATAGCCAACCATTCAGAGCCGGCGGTGGATTCCCTTCCAAATGGCTTCCTATTACCCACTACTGACTCGGGAACCTTTGGAATCCACCCATCTTACATACAGTTGGTGGAGAGAAATCTCTTCAGGGGGCAACTGGAGAAGATCCGTGCAAGTACATAGAGCTGTTTACAGAGTATTGCTCCACCATTCCTCTTACTGCTGGTGTAATACTCCGTATTTATGAGTCTCTGGGTACTCTATCGAGTAGGCCTTACTCTGTCGAGTAAGGTTGAGTTGCGTTTTAAAATAGTTTCTGACCTGTTGGGTACTCGATCGAGTACCGTTGATACTCAATCGAGTAAGGGGGCACTCGATCGAGTACCTTAGCTACTCGATCGAGTAGCCGGTTTACTGGGAGTTTTTCTCGGGTTTTGTTAATTATGCGATTAGGTATATAATCTTTTCCGTCATTGTTCTTAAACACTTTTCAAAACCTATTTACTGTCAAGAGAGAAAACAAAACATCGTTCTTCACTTTAATCGCATTGTTAGCAAATCCCGGAGTTTGGAAGGTCGGATTTCACCTTTCTTTATACCGTTGAGATCCTTGCGTCGAGGGTAAGATCTATGTACCGTTTTTATAGTATTTCCTTTAAGTTGTTTAAAACCTAATATGGGGAATTGGGGGTTTTGTTGTAGTTAATGATTGGTAGTGATTATGTGTATGTATGATAGGAGGAGGATTTGTAGAAGAGGCTTTTGATACAAGTTGTTGAGACCGTCTGATTGTTGTGCTTTCCAGGTAGGATTTTCTACTCAGTATTAGTCCCATAATGGGATGATTGTTGATGTGTTGTGGTTGATTGAATAATATAGTAATTGTATTGTGACGGTTTGTTGATTGTGATTGTTTGTCTCTGGTTCTCGAGGCGTGTCCTCGGCTGAGTGGGGTCACTTGCGGGAGTGGCTTCATGCCGTAGTTTCGCCCTTCGTGGAACCCGCCATGGAAGGGGATGTGCACATTAATGGACAGGGTTATCGCTCATTATGAGGAGCGGGGATTTAATGGGTACGGCTGCGGTCCCCCACTGGTAGGGCTGGTCTTGTGGACAGTCGATGATTGAGATTGACGGGACTGGTGTGATTGTGTGTGTGTGTGTGTGTGACGGTGTAAGCTGTCTGTTTGCCATATTGTTGATATATATAAGTTGTGTGATTAGTACTGACCCTGGTTGTTGTTTGTAAAACCTGCGGTGATCCATTCGGGGATGGTGAGCAGTAATTGCGCAGGTTTGAGTTGAGTACTAGGATAGCTGGGATGTGCCACCGTCTGACGATAGAAGTCTTCCGTTGTAGCTTTGCTAGTTTTATAACATTTCAGTTAATTCAGTAGACAGTTGGTTTGAGAACATGTATCGTATTTTGGTATTTGGTTTCAGTTGTAACCTTTCACTAAACTTATATTATTTAAAGTTGTTTCGTTATTGTCTTATGAATATCATGCCTCGGGTAACCGAGATGGTGGCATCCTTATACCTGAGTGGTCCTGGTAAGGCACTTGGAGTATGGGGGTGTTACAAATGGTATCAGAGCCAGGTTCCTGAAACCTGTAACCAATGAATCCAATGAATATAGGGAGTCAATTAAAATGAACTCGGGGTAAAAGTTGTAGGATCTAATGCAAAGGCTTGGGAGACGTCCTAAAGTCGCGAACTCGCCCTACAATTTTGAACCGGTCACCATGAGATATGAGTCGGGATGGCTATGTGTTTACTAATGCTCTATTGCGTGTGTTGGATGGATGAGTGTTATATAGTTGAATGGATGTGTGGTGGAAAAGATGAAGGTAATATTTTTTTTTATGATAACATGAATTGTGATGGGAATTACTACTAGCTACTATTGTGTATATGCATATGATTGTGTGCATATGATTGGATGAATAAATTGTATGAATACGGGTATGAATGTGATCTATGATTTGGTTTGAAAAGATGAGGTAAGGAATTGCATGAGAATATGAAATTCATGTGGAGAACATGTTTATGTGATGGAAGTGGATTTTCTACTTTTGCTATGTTAGTAACATGTGAATAGGGGGATTTTATGTCGTATATTATGTTATTGTTGTACGTAAAGGTATAGAATAAAAGGATGTGGGTAAATTATGATTGACAAGTTAAATAATCTATGTGCATGATGAATGTTGTTGCTTGGCTTTTGGAGATAGTAACATGTGATTAGGAATACTGGTTTTATGAGTATTGAGTTGTTTTTGTTTACCTTGTTGTCGTTTAAGTTGTTTGAAAGAGAAAATCGAATAGTTAAGTCGTCTGATTACAGCAAAGTTGTCTTTAAACTGTTATAACTTGGGATGCATAAATGATTTTAATGTGATTCCAATTGGAGGTGATAGCTTGTTCTTTTACTATTCTAACGATAGGTCACACGCCCAAAACGACCAAGAAATGAGTGAGTTATGACTGTTTTACGAAAACTGGATAGTGCTGAGAATTGGGGTACTCGATCGAGTATCCTTGGTACTCGATCAAGTAAGGGGGCACTCGATTGAGTACGTTAGTTACTCGATCGAGTAGCCCTGGTGATTTGTTTTACCTGCTTCTGATCTTTGCCTACTCGATCGAGTAAGTCACTTACTCGATCGAGTGGCCTGTACTCGATCTAGTGACCCCTGTTTTGGGTCATATGCTTATCTTTTGGACATTCGTTGCATATTATGTTTAATTCAAAGGTATTATTTTGCTTCTTTATGCACCGTTTTACATGTATGTTGATCCTGATGCGTAAGTTACCCAATCTTATGGTGTAGTGAGTGGCACCTGTGGTGAGTAGGAGTTCGGTGGAAGGACATGAGTTCTATGTGTTGTGATAGATAGTGGAAAAAGAAAAGGGAGATTGGTATGGCTTAATTGAGGCATAGAGCATGTTTTGTGAGACGGGATGAGTGATATGATTGTGTGTTGAGTAATGTAAGAGTAAGTGAATGTGGGCAAAGAGTGATGTAAGTTTAAGGAACGTTCGAATGAAAAGATTGAAAGAAAGGATGTGGATAGTAGCAACCTGAGATGTATAACGAATTATGGAGGGAGATGGTTAGAAATAGTGTTGAGTAAGAATATATGTAATGAAAGGTCGTTTTAGAGGAATTGAGAAGAGTGGTATATAGCGAACTTAATGGAGACATGTCGCGACGTGGATTTGCAGATAGTGACTCAGTTTGGAAATTTGTGTTACCGAGAGACGAAACTAATGTGTGATTTCCTTGGGCAATTAACGGTATAAAAAAAATTTTGATTTCTAGAGATGTAAAAAGGGAGATGTAATTGTTTGAACATTAAACGTTGATTTTTTTATGGACAAATTAGTGACAAGTGTGAGTGAGTGGAGTGATGAGAGGGGACCCATGGTAAGAAAGAGTGAGATAATATCGATAAGAAATAATGGGATTGGAATTTCGGAGCAATGAGAAGGTGATCGGAGCACTAAAGAGTTAGGAAGAAGTAATAAGGAGTTGAATGGTTAATTGCTTTAGTCGAGTGTAAAAAGAAAAGAATGAGGAGAGTAAAACTAAGAAAATGTTCACCGGAGTTAAGTGATAAAAAAAAATAAAAAAAATAAAAAAATAAGGAATCGTTAAGATGCATGATACTATCATGAGGAATTGAATTAATGATTATACAGGAGCTTCGGAACAACAAGATTAGTCTTGAGTTTTGAGGAATTAAGTAAAGTAAGAAGTTGGTAGAATGTCCGCAGGATATGAGATTTTGGTGGAGAGTTAGATGATGATACAATTAAAGATAGTATTGGGAATAAAGTTGAGGTAATTTTGTTGATGGATTTGATGCTCGTTATTGGGGATGATAACCAAAGATAGGGAAGAAACGGTGATGTTTAGAGATGAGTGTAAGAAGTTTGATGTACGAACGGTAGTTGTGTGGAGGTGTTGTCGCTAGTGGTTAAGGTTACTGATAAATAGGAAAGATGACAATTCTAAAGAGGCTGATTTTGTAGAGATTGAATTGATAGGTATGGTTGTGAGGAAGTATAAGACATAGTCTTAGGAGGCGGTTTCTCATAGTAAGTGTTAATCGCATAGTTATGTATGGCGAGAAGGTCTTGGTTATGCGAATGGAAGAATGTGATGAGGGGCATGCGAGTTAAGCTCGGGCTGACATGGTAACTTTGTTGAGTGGTAACTTACGTGATCAGGATTGACTAGTTGGATGTGATTATGGGTCTAAGATGTATATAAATGTTTGTGTGAGGTTATGACCTCACAAGACGTGGTATGGTGTGATTATCATAAAGTTGCTATTTGAATGTTCTGTAATGCATGTTGAGTACGCTAATCTAATTGAATGATATTCAAAAAGGTAATAATTTGAGTGATCTGGCATGACTGGCTATACTTGTATGTATTCATGATACATGTCAATCTGTGATATGGTAAGGGGATGATATTCACGAGGTTATTACCTGTTTAATTCATAAATATGTTGTGTTTTGATTTAGTAAAGTGCATTTGAGTAAGTTTTTCTTGTCTGAGAAGTTATTCTGAGTTAGTATTTATGGGAGTTGTATGCAGTTGTGATGACTATCGATGTGGTTGTGGTGCCTCGGGTGGTGATCCGGGCACGATATTTAGTGTTGAGATGCGGGTATTTTTTTTTCGCACTGCGGTGTGGCTGTTGGTGGCGGTGTTGTGATGCCGTCACCGGTTGTGGTGGAGTAGGCGGGATGATTATGATTCGAGTTTCGAAAGTACACACCAGTCATACATAGATTGTTGTTTTGTTTGACGTTGCTTCCTGTGAGTTTCAGGTTGTACATATAGACAGTTGTTTTGTTTATCGATGTTTCTTACCAGTTAAGTTTTGGTATGTGAGTAGAGTATGATATGAAGAAGAGTTGTACATGTTTTCGTCGTTGTCATGGTATAGTGACATTCTGTTGATGGGACAGAGTTGTGAGAAGTTGTTACAGTAATTTTGATCTTGTTTTAAGATGAGGCATCGGTAGTCATAGTCATGGCAAATGATTCGTAGAACATGTGTGGTAATGATCTGATATATGCAGGTGGTTCATAATCTTTTGTTGAGACAGTGAGTGTAGGGTGTTGAATAATAAGTGTCGTGTTAAGTTATGTATGAGTCTTGCGGTAATGAAAGAAAGGAACTTGAGGATCTAGTGTGAGTGTACGTAACAAGTGTGGATCGTGAGTTATGCTTTTGGTGATAAGCGTTTTATATAGTTTATATAGAGAGGTGTGTCATATTGCGGTAATAGGGAACAAGTGAAGTTTTAGGTTAAGCTAAAGAGTTTGTGGTATAGGTTAGGTGGTGTGACGAGTGAAGTGAAGTATGAGAATTGTTTAAGTAAGAGAGCCTTGGATATGTGCATGGCGAGTGTTTAGATTATAGGTGATTATCTTTGACATGCGGTGGTGATGGGGATAATGAAAAGATATATCTAGGGTTTAGTATTAGTGAGTTACGAGGACGTAACATTTATCTTAAGAGGAGTAGGATGCGATAAAAGAGATTTTGATGGGTGTGCATATGGTAATATATTTGGAAGTTTGAGTCTTGATGTCGAATAAAAGGTTGATTCGTGTTGTGGTTAATTTTGTTAAAGGTCATGACCGTGCTGGTAGTAGTTCGATGTTTAGGAGTGTGAGAATATTTCACCAGTGTTGACAGTTGGATGATGATGTTTATGAGTGTTAGTAAACTTCGAGGACGAAGTTCCTTGTAAGGGTGGTAGAATGTAACATTCCGTTTGATGTCTATGAGTGTCTTGATTTTGGATTTGATAGTGGATGATACTATGGAGCTAGCAACGTTAGAGGATGGTAGTTGGTTATGTATGGGGTTGGTGTCGTGAGAGATATATATGTAGTGGATACAATATCGTGAGTCATGTTAAGGAAGTAAACATAGTTGGTGGGGTGGGTGTTAAGAGTTCATGTTTTATGATTGGTCGAGTTCTTGAGTTCTTAGTTATGTTGTTGTGTCTTGGTCGAGTTAGCATGGTTGTTTCATGTATGGGTTGAACTTCAGGGACGAAGTTCTTTTTAAGAAGGGAAGACTGTAATACTCCGTATTTATGAGTCTCTGGGTACTCTATCGAGTAGGCCTTACTCTGTCAAGTAAGGCTGAGTTGCGTTTTAAAATAGTTTCTGACCTGTTGGGTACTCGATCGAGTACCGTTGATACTCGATCGAGTAAGGGGGCACTCGATCGAGTACCTTAGCTACTCGATCGAGTAGCTGGTTTACGGGGAGTTTTTCTCGGGTTTTGTTAATTATGCGATTAGGTATATAATCTTTTCCGTCATTGTTCTTAAACACTTTTCAAAACCTATTTACTGTCAAGAGAGAAAACAAAACATCGTTCTTCACCTTAATCGCATTGTTAGCAAATCCCGGAGTTTGGAAGGTCGGATTTCACCTTTCTTTATACCGTTGAGATCCTTGCGTCGAGGGTAAGATCTATGTACCGTTTTTATAGTATTTCCTTTAAGTTGTTTAAAACCTAATATGGAGAATTGGGGGTTTTGTTGTAGATAATGATTGGTAGTGATTATATGTATGTATGATAGGAGGAGGATTTGTAGAAGAGGCTTTTTGATACAGTTGTTGAGACCGTCTGATTGTTGTGCTTTCCAGGTAGGATTTCTTACTCATTATTAGTCCCATAACGGGATGATTGTTGATGTGTTGTGGTTGATTGAATAATATAGTAATTGTATTGTGACGGTTTGTTGATTGTGATTGTTTGTCTCTGGTTCTCGAGGCGTGTCCTCGGCTGAGTAGGGTCACTTACGGGAGTGGCTTCACGCCCTAGTTTCGCCCTTCGTGGAACCCGCCATGGAAGGGGATGTGCACATTAATGGACAGGGTTATCGCTCATTATGAGGAGCGGGGATTTGGTGGGTATGGCTGCGGTCCCCCACTGGCAGGGCTGGTCCAGTGGACAGTCGGTGATTGAGATTGATGGGACTAGTGTGATTGTGTGTGTGTGTGTGACGGTGTAAGCTGTCTGTTTGTCGTATTGTTGATATATATAAGTTGTGTGATTAGTACTGACCCCGGTTGTTGTTTGTAAAACCTGCGGTGATCCATTCGGGGATGGTGAGCAAGAATTGAGCGAGTTTGAGTTGAATCTTTGGGATAGCCGGGATGTGCCACCGTCGACGATAGAAGTCTTCCATTTGTAGCTTTGCTAGTTTTATAACATTTCGATTAATTCAAGAGAGAGCAGTTGGTTTGAGAACATGTATCGTATTTTGGTATTTGGTTTCAGCTGTAACCTTTCACTAAACTTATATTATTTAAAGTTGTTTCGTTATTGTCTTATGAATATCATGCCACGGGTAACCGAGATGGTGGCATCCTTATACCTGAGTGGTCCTGGTAAGGCACTTGGAGTATGGGGGTGTTACAGCTGGGGTGACATAAGACAGAGTGAAGGGAGTTCTCTTTCCCTTCTCTTTAGCTAATGATGCCCGGGAATGGTTGAGGGATTTAGACAGGGAAGCAGCCGGTGTAACCATCTGGAATTCCCTTGCCTTGGCCTTTTACAGGCGATATTTTCCACCACAGCGCACTAATGCGTTGAGAGCTCAGATTATTGCATTTTAGGAACTACCTACATAATACTTGAATGGGAATTGGACTAGGTTCAAGAAGCTTGTCCGTTCTGTGCCACATCACGGTTTCAAGCGTTGGTTCTTGTATACCCAATTCTACAATAGGTTGTATCCAGACCAGAGAGCTATCCTTGATAATGCAGCTAAAGGAAGATTCCCGAAGAATGTAGAGGATGATCAAGGGTGGCATCTTATTGAGGAGATGGCCATCCATGTTGCCGAATACGGGAATCCCTGAGGAAGTGGGCATGTGAACGAGTTGGTAGTAGCTGAGGTGGAGAGTCCTAGCGGAAGTCTTGGTAGTCCGGAGATTGTAGAGATTGTGGGTGAGCATGCACAAGTTTGTGCAATTACTGAGCAGGCCGATGTTCTCCGGCCTAGAAGCTTGAGTAGGCTGCTTCTTACGATGTCCATGGGACATGTGTGGTACTTAATTTGAGCGTCTGGCTCGGCAGTGTCTCCATGACGTCCTCATGGTTCCCATAGATCCTCCAAGGACGATGTTTAGTGAGCCTTCGGAGTGTGAGAGGGCGGCTGACAAGGCAGGAGCGAGTGGCGACACTCTCTTTCTTCCCGACCTCGAGTACTCGGAGTTTGTGCAGAGAAGACTGGCATACTTGCCGATCATGGTGAGTATACTTCCTACTTAGCCATTTCAGATGATATCTTCCTTTGAAAATAGCTTAGAAATGACAAATTTGAATTGGCAGGAGATCGATGTGGCAGGCGTTGAGCCCCCAGCTTTCCCTGAGACGCTGGAATACACGAGTTCAGCTTATACGACGGTGTCTATGGAGATCCCATCCTTCTCCGAGGCGGTAACAGAGGTTGGACTCGATGAGTGACATCATGTCGTGAGCAGGGTAAGCCCCCATTTTAGGTTGTCTTACCTATTTTGATGATCGTGTAAGAATACGATAATAAACGTTGTTTTTGAAAATGAAAAATGCAGATGGCACCATCGAGGCACGTGGAGTTGTGCAGGATGGCCAACTGGCTACGAGAGACGAATACGGAGGCACTTTCAGGTCGCCTGGGACGGCAGGTATGAACCTCCCTTTCTTTCTTTCTTGATATGTATTTGCGTTTTGAGGTACTTTTGGGGCACTTGCTTTGCTATATTCTGTCATTTATCAACTCTCTTTCTTTTCAGAGGGAGCGCGAGCAAGAGCAGTCGCGAGAGGTAGGTCCCGCCTCTCGAGGTAGCTCGAGGTTCGGGATACTGGTATCGCCATTCTTGAGGCGATGGTGGCAGATGTGAGGGGTCGTTTAGCTGGTCGTCATAGCTAGACTTGTACATTTGTTCACTCGTAGTTTGCTTTCGGGCAAGAGCTCGAATTTTGGTGTATATTTTTGCATTTTTCTTTGTATATATGATGTCCTGCGAGTATTTTGCTGTTGCTGGGTGTAAACGATGTTGTACCTGCAGGTTAGCTTCGAAACAGGTTTGGCATATTGACGGTTTACGCCGTCATCCTGCCGAAATTCACGTAGAAACTGCAAGCAAAAATTTTAGTAGCAAATTAAAATTAGCCTAAACGACATAAAATGCAACTTGACCAAGTTGACAATGTAGAAATAGAAATAGAAAAGTGAAAAAAAGTGCCCCATAGTGAGCAAAAATGACTCGGCGCGCAACAGATGACGAGAGTGCTTCCCCCTAAGAAAAGAAAACAAATGAAATGTGTAAGTGTAAAAAAGTAAAAAAAAAATGTGATGAGAGGAGGGAGCGAAATGATTCCCCAAAAATGAAAAAAATGAAATGAAATGAGTAAGTATGTTTGTGTGACAAAATGTGAAATGACGATGTCCCCTTGAAATGCGAACCCGCGTTGGAATAGGATTTCGCAGCGAAAAGGGAATATAAATTTGATAAGGAAACAAAATATCCGAATTCACCAAATAAATTCTTATAGAAATATGAAATATTAACTAAAACGGGAATAAGAAAGATCCTGCGCAGAAATTAGCAGAAAACAAAGCTGGGGAAGAGGCGCAGCAGGAGCTGCGACACTTCCAAAGGGCGCAGCAAATGTTGCGTCGTCTCTTGGGCTTGTCTCTTCCTGAGCGGAATTAGGAAAGGCCGAATAGTATAAATAGAGGCCTCGGGTTAGATTCTATTCTCACAATTCTCCCTTCTATTAGTCATTAGCTCATAAAATATATAAAATTTCTCTTGAAAAAATATATTTGCATAAAATGGATGCCTTTGAATCCTGGCCCAAAGAATGGACGAACGAGTTTTCGAACGTGGAGAAGCATAACATGGGTGTTTTTATCTGTGGATCGATCATCAGTTTTAAGCATGTAAAAGTGGTAAGACCGTTCCTTGATGCTTGTCTTGAATATTGGGACCCCAATTTTCATGCATTTGCCTTTCATGGAGGCGAAATCTGTCCTTTTCCCGAGGAATTTGCAGCTGTTGGAGGGTGGGATGTAGATAATCTTCCGACCTTACCATCTAGCTCCCAAGGATAAAAGAATAAACTTAAGGACCTCTTAGGACTAACCAAGGCTGAGGTGGATCAACTTCTGGCCTCTAAGGGTGTAAGATTGTTCGACCTTGTAGACCGTTTCATACATAGGGAAGACCCTACCATTTCTTATGCGGCGAGGCGTAGAGCCTTTGGATTTTGCCTTCTTCACTACTTTGTCTTAAAAGGCAATGTTGAAACGGAAATGATGGATGACCCGCGGTTCTTGGGTATTATCGAGCAAATGCAACTGCGCATGAGCCCAACATGTTTGGTATTAGGAGAGACCATCTTAGAGTTGGATAACCGAAAGGCGAACTGTGAACCCCCCTATCTATGGAGTCCTATCATATTATAAGTAAGAATGACCCGGCCTCTTTTCATGTTTTCTTCTTTTTTTTCGTTCTTTTCGTTTTTTTTTTCCGACTTTTTTTTTCGGCCGTGGGTCGTATAGAACGGATGGGTACTAATGCTTTTCCCTTTTGTAGATCTAGATGATGGAGAGATTGCGATTTATCGAGCCCCCAGTTGACGTACTTGGATATCGAACACGATCGATCGCGATAAGGACAAGGCTACACATAGTGGACTTTGCTCGAGTGTGCAACTATTTGCAGAATAAGATATAGAGCGAAGGCGGTCCCTTGATTAGATGGATCGTCTCTTGGTGGCATCTTAGAGCATTGACAGGACTATCATCCCTCGATCCAACTCGATCTATCCGCATTACGGGCTTGGAGTCCATGGTCAACATATTCACGGAGAGGTTGATAAGGCAAGTGGGCTTAAAGCAGAAAATTTCGAAGCTTGACACCATACCGCAGGCAGCACTGGCGCATTCCTCCGAGTCTTGTCGCGAATGGGCGCTTCGTTTGTCCCAAAGAAACATGTGGTATATACCCGTTCCAGTTGGTTCGTTGTGGGTGTCGGATTCTTACTTACAGTGGACGAAGGCAAGGACCTCGAAAGAGCGTGAGAAGCTAAGGAAGCATGAGCCGATTGACTACAAGATCCGTGAGGTGGCGAAAGAGAACCAGAAATACTCGTCTGATGAGGAAGAAGAGGTTGGATTCCAAGTTGTCTGCCCGAAGAAGAAGCCAAAGAAAGCTCCTGTTGAGAGGATGGTTGTGGATCAGAATGGAAAGACTAGGCCACGAGAAAGACCGTTGGATTAGGTCAGAGATAACGCAAGAGCGCCCCACTCGAGGTCGAGATAAGAATTATAACAAAAATGACAAAGGCAAGGGGAAAATGGAAGATTAAAAATAGTCTAAGTCTTTATTAGTATTTATCATTATCGTTGTTTGTAATAAACGGCGGGGTTTTAGAATCCTAGCCTAGTATTTATTTCAGCATTTATTATTTGATGTATTATTTGGCGTAATATAATAATAAATGAACAAACTCGTTATTTTAGTTAGGAACTTTAAATTGATTCACCTTATTTATTCTTTCGAATTTCAAGTGCCAAAGCAAATGTCCTACTTATTCATGGAAAATGAAATCAAACCCAGAACGTAGTTCGAAATGGAAAATGCAGAGGAATAAATGTTCGAAGCAAGAGCTTGAAATTAACGTAGGGAATAAGCATGGTGCTTTACTTACTCCTAAAAAATGCAATTAAGTTATTCGATGATACTAAGAACAAAGGAAAAATGTCAAAATGCAAGAGCGAGGTGACACGAATTAAAGTTTGAGGTCGGCCGAGGCCTTGTATAACGTGTCGCAGGAGTGGCACGTGGATTACGCGTGGCGCGTTTTTAAAAGCCTATTCTAAGGGTAATATCTCTTAAGCTAGTCTAGATTAGTTGGATTTGAAAACTCATTCCCGTTTAGATCTGTAATTCTAACCACACCCTCTGAGAGTAAAGATTTGACTAGGTATGGCCCGGCCCAATTAGGCTTGAATTTCCCCTTGGGTCGACTGGCAGAAGAGCTCGGACAAATTTAAGCACTAGGTCTCCCTCTTTGATGTTTCGGGGTTTGACTTTGTTTTTGAAGGCTCTTCTAATCCGTGCTTTATATGTCTGGACATTATGCAAGGCACGTAATCTTCGTTCGTCCAAGAGGACGAGTTCTTCATATCTATCTATATTCCTTTCTGCTTCCGGGATTTGACTTTCGAGTAGAATGCGCAGAGACGGGATTTCTAGATCTACTGGTTGTATGGCTTCCATACCATATGTTAAGTAGAAAGAAGTAGCCCCAGTGGGCGTCCTGACTGAGGTTCGATTTCCCCATAATGCAAAGGGTATCTTGTTAGGCCAATCACGATAATTGTCAATCATTTTCTTGAGGATCATGATGACATTTTTGTTTGCTGCTTCCACTGCACCGTTAGTCTGAGGTCGATAGGGTGAAGAGTGATGATGCTTAACTTTATACTTGGTCAGTAACTGTTCAGTTTCAGCTTGAAAATGGGACCTGTTGTCACTGATTATCTCACAGAGGGCGAAACTAGGGCGTGAAGCCACTCCCGCAAGTGACTCCACTCAGCCGAGGATGCACCTCACGAACATCACCAACAACCATCACAACATCCACACCAACTCCAACACACCAACAACGATCACCAGATAATCAATCGTACAACAATTACCACATAATCTTATAACAATTAAACAGTAAACCGAGTAGGGAAACCCTACCTCTTCATAATCCAAGCACACACAAGCAATCTATTATGATCCTTCACATATCCATCACCTACATAACATAATTATGTATAATTACCACCTACTCAATCAATTAATCATGCATATAACCTAGACTCATCATAACTTAATAGGAATATCAACTTAATGAACAAACACGACTTTTCCTGATTTTCCAGCACATGACAGTCTCGGTATAAAATGCATAAATAATTCCAGAAAAATCGAATTGATGCAAGGCCAATTGGATTGGAACCCCATGAGTCTTAGCTACAATTTCCAAACTTACCAAGGGTATTCAGACTGATGTTCAAAAGCTGACAGAATCCGTCGCATAAAAAGTATTGATTCATAAAATGAGTTTAAAACATAATTTTTCGGTAATACCAAATCCTATTGTCATCTAGACTCTACAAAGATGATGTATGAAAAAGCTCCAAAACTGAATCGACATATAAATTAGGGTTTCAAATCATTTTTCACAACCAAATCTTCGCGGATTTTTCAGCGACATGTTCATAAATAAATCACCTAGGACAAACCATAAAGAATCTGACTACAAAATTTGATATGCATAAACTAGACTTCAAATAAACAGGACTATCTTTTCAAACTTTTTGAAAACGAAGAATTAAAAACAGTATAAACAATTGAATAAAATCGACTTACAAACAGGGAAATCGAATTAGGTTGAAATCGGTGAGAAATAATCACTCAAATGAAAGGCTCGACAATTCCTCTTCCTCTCCCTCTCTTAGGCTTAGAAATGGTTTTAGAGATTTTAAAATGAACTAGAAGTGACTTAAGCCTTATAAACAAAACCCTTGGTCAAAACAAAAAAGAAACCGTCAAACTTGCTGAACCGGTTTACTCGGTCAAGTGCACTCGGCCGATTAACACACACTCCACCGAGTACCAACCAAGTACTCGACCGTGTACTCCAACTAAAATATGGAGTATTACACACTTCCTCTATTGCGTCGCCTCTGACTCCCCATGAGATTTATGTCCTATCCGAGCTTCTGGCTCAGATCGACTTAATGAATGCTAAGTTTGCTTACGACTCGTCTCAATTTAACTGCAATACAATTCTGAACGAACATGAAGAAATTTACTTGAGTGACTACCCATCTCACCTAGCCAAAGAACTCAACAAACGGGAACATAGAACACCAATAATTGAGGAGACCGAACCCTTCGACGTAGGGACCGACAATGAACCTCAAGAACTTAGGATAGGGACCACCCATGACCCCTCGGAAAGACAACAATTCATCGTCCTCTTGCACGAATACAAGGACGTATTCGCATGGTCCTAGAAAGACATGCCTGGGATCGACAGAGAGATTGCAGAGCACAGGATACCCATTAAGCCCGGAGCTAAACCCATGAAGTAAAAGTTGCGCCGCATGTGCCTTGAAAATAAAGGAAGAGGTAGACAAGCAATTCATAGCGGGATTCATCAAAGTTTCCGAATATTTTGACTGAGTGGTTAACATAGTCCCCGTATCCAAGAAAGATGGGAGAATTTGGGTTTGCGTCGACTTCAGAGACCTGAACAAGGCAAGTCTAAAAGACGACTTCCCTCTGTCGCACGTTGACATCATGGTAGACAACACCGCCGAGCATGCCCTATTATCATTCATGGATGGGTATGTTGGGTACAACCAAATCAAAATGGCTGAAGAAGATATGCACAAAACTACATTCACTACACAGTGGGGCACATATTGCTACACTGTCATGGCCTTCGGCCTAACCAACGACAGAGCAACATATCAAAGAACCGCCACTACTCTCCTACATGACATAATGCACCAAGAAGAGGAGGTATACGTTTATGACATGATCGTCAAATCAAAAGAGCGAGACGACCACATCAGCGCACTTCGAAAATTCTTCGCTCGCCTTCGAAAATACAATATGAGACTAAATCCTCAAAAGTGTGCATTCGGGGTCACCTCCGAAAAACTCTTGGGACATGTCGTCAGCAAAAGAGGCATCGAAATCGATCCCACCAAAATAAAAGCTCTCCAACAAATGGCTCGACCTAAGAACAAGAAGTAGATTCGGGGATTTCTCGATCAAGGCCAATACATCAGCCGCTTTATAGCCAAGCTCACTATGATTTGCGAATAATTCTTCAAGAAGCTCCGCGCCACCGATCACATCGATTGGGATGATGATTGCCAAAAAGCCTTCGACAGGTTAAAGGAAATCCTATCCAAACCTCATGTCCTTATGCCACCTCAGCACGGAATTCCCTTATCCCTATACCCGACCGTCACCGACATGGCCATGAGAGCGATGCTAGCACAAACACTCGATGGAAAAAAACGAGCCATCTACTACATCAGCAAAAATTTCATCGAATACGAAACCAAGTACACCCAACTTGATAAGACATGTCTCGCCATAGGCTATTCAACAATGAAGCTACGGCATTATATGCTCAGCTACACGGTTCACATCTACTCCAAGATAGACCCAGTCAAATATATCTTCGAAAGGCCCGTGCTAAACGGAAGGTTGTCCAGGTGGACACTCATGCTATCCTAATTTGACCTCAATTCGTTCCCCTTAAGGTTATCAAAGGAAGGGAAGTCGTCGATTTCCTAGAAGAAAATCCCATCAACGAGGATACAACGCTCGACAAATGGGCACCCCCTGACGAAGACATCCTTTGCACCGACACCGACGCATGGGACCTATACTTCGACGGTACATCAAACCTGAGAGGCTTTGGGGTAGGAATCCTTCTAATTTCACCAGAAGGGGGGCACGTTTCGATCTCTGTCAAACTAGACTTCGCCGTCACCAACGATGCCGCCAAAAACGAAGCATGCTTCATCAGCCTACAAACAGCCATAACACTGAACATCATGAAGTTGAGAGTCCACGACGATTCCTAACTCATCATCAATCAAGTGTCCGGATCATGGAAAATCCGAAGTGACAGCCTCGCACCATACCAAGCAAAAATAAACCAGGTAGCCGAATTCTTCGACCAAATTGACTACTTCCACTTGCCATGGCAAGAAAACCAATTTTCCAATGCCCTAGCAAAACTTGCCACACTCGTCAACATACCTTACGACATGACATCCATGCCCTTGTGTGTCGAAAGAAGGAGCGAGCCAGCTCACATCTGCGTCATTAACGACGAGGAAAACCATGTCGAACCTTACTACCAAGCCATCCTCAACTACAAAAACAAAAACGAATTCCCTCCTAACTCTGATACAATAGGAAAACCATCCGTTTACTTGCATCACAATTCGTGATAAACCAAGAGCAACTATACAAAAGAATACCCAGGGGATCCTTCTCCTTTTGCATTGACCATAACAAAGCCAAGAAAGTCATGGAAGAGGTCCACGACGGAGAATGTGGCCCTCACATGAGCACATGATGCTAGCCCGAAAAATCATGCGGTTAGGCTATTACTGGACCACCATGGAAGCCGATTGCAGAAACTACATCAAACATTGCCATAATTACCAAATATTCGCCAACATACAACATGTACCACCATAACTTTTATACACCATGAAATCACCCTGGCCTTTCTCGACCTGGGGGATCGACATCATAGGCAAAGTCAATCCGATAGGCACCAAAGGACATTGCTTTGTACTCGTCGCAATCGACTACTTCACCAAATGGGATGAAGCACAATCCTATGCAGTCTTCACCGCCAAACAAGTGGCCAAGTTCATCCAAAATAACATCATCTGCAGAAATGGGATACCCCATGAAATCATCAGCGACCCAGGCTCCCACTTTCGGGCCGAAATGCAAGCATTTTTGGAGAAATACAAAATCAAACGACACAGTTCATACTCATATCGCCCCCAAACAAACGGAGCGGTAGAGGCATCAACCAAAACACTCATCACCATAATAAAAAAGATGCAGGATGATTACCGCGATTGGCTGAGCAAACTCCCATTCGCACTCTGGGGATACCGAACCTCCATTCAAACACCAACAGGAGCAACACCCTTCTTCCTAGCATATGGTATGAAGGCAGTACAACCAGTGGAGTTGGAAGTCCCATCTCTACGCATCCTACTAGAAAGTCAAGTCTCTGAGGCGGAATGGAGCCGTCGAAGGTTCAAGGAAATCACCCTCCAAAATGAATGGCGACTCAAAGTCTCGCACAACGTCCAGCTATACCAACGACGTATACAACGGGCATTAAATAAAAAAAGTCAAACCCAGAAACAAGAAAGAAGGCGACTTGGTCCTCAAGTCAGTTCGAGCACAGTTACCCGTTGATCCGAGGGGGAAATTCAAACCCAATTGGGCTGGGCCATACCTGGTCAAGAAAATCCACTCGGGGGGCACTGTGTGACTGAGTGACCTAGATGGGGAAGACTTCACAAACCCAAACAACCTAGATCAACTTAAGAAATACTAACCTTGAACCTTAGCACCAACAACTAACGACATTTCCCTAGTTTCGTAACTAGTGACCGCAATCCCCCTTTCAAGTCAATTCCTCAAAAGTTCTGATTTGAAATTACATCTTTAATCGAGTCTAAGTTACGACACCTTTCCATGTTTCCACCAGCCTTTGATCTGTGAAAGGCACCATCCATTTGCACAACTCAAACAAAACACCTGAACTACGAGCATGGTTTGATTTCACCTCTTCAAGTGAATACGTAGGTAGTGATACCCGTCGTTGTAGGTATCAAAAATAAGATTTATAATTTCCTATTAAAACTAACCTAGGCTAGTGATAACAGGGTCGAACCACAAGGAGGCGAATGTAATTTCTAATTGTCTAACTTAGTCTAAGGTAACGAAAGTGGGGGTTGAATTGATTTGGTCTATACTAATAGCAATAAAAGACAATAAACTAAATAAACGGATAAAACAGATAAAAGAAGGGGTACTAGGATGGTCGGTTCACTATAGTTTTGGCGGCAGCAAACTAAGTCGGTCTAAATCTAACACATGAGGCGGGAAACAAGAGGTCCTCTCGGTCCACTCTTAACAGATAGCATCTTTCGATCTCGCTATAAGTCCCTAATATCACTAATACTGACTCTCGTCCTGAAAAGTGATTTATAATCTAAACTTTACCTATCTTTCGATCTCAGCATAGTTTAGTCATTTTAATTGGTGATCTAACAACTGTCCCTATCTCTCGATCTAATGGGTCAATCATATCCTAAACATTCAACTAGTCGTGTGCACTCGATTTCTCGAATAAAGAATTAAAACAATTAAAACGAAAGTAAAACCCCCACGAGGTCAGTCGATCGACCAAGTATGTCAGTCGATCGACTGACACGCGATTCAGTCCGCATTATTCTACGCCGCTTACACTATAATTCCTTTACATCCTAGCACAGGAAATTTAGCTACTCATACTAGAGATGATAACAACAATGAAATTGACGTAATTTACTATCGAATTCATGATTAAGACGATTGAGCAAATAGACAACATAAAACAATAATATCGGCTTTGGGAAACTAGCTAGCAATTTCTATACTATCAATGCGATAAAGATAAACTGAAATAGAAAGGAATACCGAAATTGCAGAGGAATGATTAAAAGCTCGAACGAAAATCCTTTGCAAAACAATATTTCCGAACCCTAATTATTGATAAACTAAACTGAATGTAGAACTAGGCAAATTTCTCAATGAATATCTCTGGAAACTAGGTTACGTTATATAGCAAATATACGTACATTTATTATTAAAACCTAAACACAATGGGCTTCAAGTTCCTCGATCTTTTAATTCTCGTCTGAAGTAGCGATGTGGTCGATCGACTAAGTAGGGCAGTCGATCGACTGACTAGCAGTGTACAGTAGCTTCTGGAGCCCGTGAGTTGGTCGATCGACTAAGCAGGGCGGTCGATCGACCGCTTTAGAATGGGTAACGACTTCTATGATCTCGTGGATTTGTCTTTCGGGCCTTGAAATGCGCACCAAGCTCGTTCCTTAAGTGAAACCTTCACGTCAAATGCAATGCAAGGTACTCGGGGACGGATTTAGCTCGATTCCCGTTGAATTCTTCACATTTCTGCAATAATGCACAAAACACGGAAGTAGACGGAAATAGGGGAAATGGTAGCTTTAACTACACAAATGAGCTCTAAAATGCGTGTAAAATGAGGTATAAAACATCATATAAAAGACCCGCATCAAACTTCCCCAAACCAAACCCTTGCTTGTCCCCAAGCAAGAACTAGACTCGATCCTAAAACCTAATGGAACGAGTTCAATCACAGAGCGAATTACAACATGTAAAGCCTAAACCATTTTAATGCAACAACCAACAATCAATTAGTAATGTGAATTATGCAAACGAGTTATGAAGTCGTTAGAAAATTGTTGAACTGTCAACTATAGAGACTTATCAAATTGGACTCTCACGGGTCGCTCATATCACACATAAGCACAGGTGAATATATAAGAGGATAAAAAGAATTCATTTTGTACAGACTCTCACCTAACTACGACCTATAAGAACATGCCTGCAATATAATATGAAAACAATCTCTACAACCGTACATATGCATTCCAACCAACAAAAGACCATGACACATGCCGAGGTATATATGTGGATATGTGAGGTATGGGTAAGAAGAGGCAAAACATTTATGGAAAAGTGGAGGCACAGGTGATCAAGCTAGTACCAAAACGGAACCATATGACAACATCTAACTTCTTGCTCAAAATCAAACGAAACGGTGCTATAGCAAGCACAAATCTCACAGTCTCCAGGTATAAAAGTAATCAACTAACTCCCCATAAGATACTAATGCAACATGGGAGCAAAAAATCGCCAAAAGATAAGGATTATGAACTTTCCGAATTGATTTCTTCTTTTCTTTCGAACCTCAGTCGATCGACCAGAATTGGCAGTCGATCGACTGCTATGAACAGTAAAGAACTCTTCTTCTTTTTTTTTTTGCGAATCATTTTTTTCTTTTTGTTTCTTTTTCTTTCCTTTCAACTTCTTTCCTCCTTCATTTCATCTTCCCAACAAAATCTCAAATAAGAGCAAATGCTACCAAAAACTAAGTAACAATCCCAAGAACATAGACTACTAGCTTGACAAAGGACAGGCTAAATGTAGGATGTAGTAAATAGGACAAAAAGGATATTTTTGGCAATGTGGAGTTCATGGGTAAAATGAATAAAGGGAAACCTCTACCACATGTGTCGACAGACCACAAACCGAATGCATACAGGTATTAAGAAGATTAAGTTCATATTTATGCACATTTATGTAACATGCCTCATAAGGAGTACTACTCACATCCTAGATAAACTGGTCATAGATGTCACCAGTTATAGGCTCTAAATCTAAGAAATATGATGTAGCTTGCCAAAATTCTAAGTCAAGTCTCAAGTTCAGCAAACAGTTAACGAAAACTCGTAGGTATGCACTTATATGATTCTACTAATAACATGTTAATCAAGCAAGGCTTAGGCACAAACAGGTGCAAATGCAATGTCATCATTGAAATACTACCGTTCCGACTCGACCTATATGCTAAAATAAACGTGCATTTTTTTAAATTTGATGAAATTTTTAATTTTTTTGATTTTGAATTTTGTATATATATAGGAAATGAAATAAACAATGCAAACTGAAATGTAATAAACGTTAATGCAAGCAAATGATATGCGACGCAAAACCCTTCCCCAAACCAAATCGCACAATGTCCCCATTGTGTAAAATCATGTAATGAAGAAAAGAGAAACGGGAATTTGCGATAAATAAATTAAAAAGACATGAAGAGGAAATCAGGAACTCACAAGACTTTAAGCGCAGCAAAAGGAAACCTCCCCAAACCAGCGTGAGCTAGGAGGTTTCAGTAGCCAGCAGTGCTACCAATAGGTACCTGAAAAGACAAACAAAGAACCACGTATAAAACCGATAAAGCAATGAAGGAGCGGTAATTATGTGCAAAGTTACGAAAATGGAAGAAATCAGAAATGAGTCGGGAAATAAAATAGAGTAGAAAACTCCCTTAATCCCGCAAAACGACCCAACACAGCAGGGGAAAGTCGTGAACAGATACAGCAGCGGCAGTGGTCGATCGACCATAAATGGCAGTTAATCGACCTAAGTGAATAGGAATAGAAACTCCTGAGATGCGCAACTCAGTCGATCGACCATGGAAGCCAGTCGATCGACTGGGAAAGCTGCTGTAACTTTCTGATTTCTTCGTATTTGCTCAATTACTTGAGCTAATGAGGTCTAAAAACCTGCAAGTGCACAATAATACGCGCCTAAAATTGCGCAAAACCCAAAGTAAAGTCTAAAGTACTTAAAAATCTTAAGCAACAAAAATAAATGCGAAGTCTCGCGCACACAAAATACGGTAAATAGTCTTAAAAGAAATAAAGTAAATGTTTGATAAAGCATTTGATCAACTAATAGTTGATCAAGAATGGCCATGGTATGGCCCACTTCGTTGGCTTCTGGCTACTAGAGGTAGCCTCAACGATGCTCATCTTCTTAGCCTCACCCTTCTTAGCTCCAACATCCGTCGAACTCAACGGATCAACAACTTCTATATCTCCCCAGTCAATGATCTCTTCGGACTCATCAGAATCTAAATCGGATTCTCTCACTTTGACCGGCTCGTCATCAACTTCCTCATCAGTGCCATAGCTAAGGCAACCAAGACCTCCTCTTTGAATGATCGGCTTCTTCACAGCTGGAGCGACTTGTGGCTCTTCCTTCCCCAAACCAGCTCCTGCAATACCAGAAATAGACAAATCTTTCTCCAATTTGCTCCCAATCTGGGGCGGAGGGGTTATGACAGGAATAGGAGTAGAGACAGGCATATCAGGAAGCACAAAGTATGATTTTTTTCGAAACCGTATTACGGGTGACAGCCACATAGGGTCCTTCTTCCTAGTTGTTTGGGCGAAGACAATAGAATGCTTCCCCACTTTGAAGGTCGTGGTCCCGTAACCAACATCAATAATCGCACCAAAGAGTGTGCAGGAATGGCCTACCTAGAATGATAGGTATGTGGGCATCCTCTGGCATATCTAGGACCACAAAGTCTACGGGGAAGAAAAACTTCCCTATTTGCACAGGGATGTCTTCTAGGACGCCTATAGGCCGGACCGCATCAGATCGCCACCATCCGAATCATGTCTCGTGATCGCAAACCTAGTCAATTTTAGCTTCCTAGCAAGACTTAAGGGCATGACGCTAATGCTAGGTTCTAGGTCACATAATGTCTTCTCAATAGAGAAGGTACCTATATTACAAGGAACGGAAAAGCTACCCGGGTCCTCTAGCTTATGGGGTGCAGTGTGAGTCAAGTAAGAGCAAGTTTCCTCGTTAGTGCAAAAGAGATGCACGGTTTCAAGTGACCTCTTTTTAGAAAGCAATTGCTTCATGAACTTCATATAAGCGGGCACTTGATTCACTAATTCAAGGAAAGGCACTTGTACGTTAAGACTACGAACAACATTTTCAAATTTACTGAAAGATACCTGTTCCTTTGCCGGCACTAGTCTCTCTGGATACGGGGCTGTAAGAAGTAGCTTAGCCCTTTCTTCTAAATCACGTATTCCGGTATTCCTGGACTTAGGCTGGAAGTCCACTACCTTCTCTTTATTGAAGCTTGAACTCTTTTCAGACCATCTCAAATGTGAGCCATTGATCGACATTGGGTTGAACTTTGGAATCGGGACGGACCCATCAGCACTCGGGTCTTGCCCCAATACTTTCGGAGTTGTCGTACCCCGAAACAAATGGTCTCTCAAATTATTGGGCATTGGAGGACGAAATTTCTCAATATCAGCAGTGGCCTCAGTCGATCGACCACCTTGCTCAGTCGATCGACTGAGATCTACAGTTCCAGAAGCTCTTGTAAACCGCACTTCAGTCGATCGACCGGGTATATCAGTCGATTGACTGATATACCTGGTAGACGCCTTTTTCTTTATATTACTCGTTACAGCTTTATTCTGACTCGGTTTCGCCTCATCTTTTGCAGTGGCATCCTCGACCATAGCAGGCCCCTCCAGGGTAGACCCACTCCTCAATGTTATGGCATTTAGGGTCTCTTTCTGGCCAGTTTAAGTCGGTAAGTGTCCCGGAGCTCGAGTGGTACTCTTGCTAGCCAACTGAGCAATTTGGCTTTCTAAAAGTTTCATTCTAGCCTCTCTAGCTCGGGACTCCTTTTGCAACATATTATTCAACTCAGCAAACTCGGAATTTAGAGATTGTTGCTGTTGCGGCACATAGGGAGGTTTTTGATATTGTTGTTGCTTATGATGAGGGGGTACATAGGCTTGCTGCTGCTGCTGCTCCGGAGGTGGAGTTGGATTTAAGACATTCTGGCTACTCCACCTCAAGTTGGGATGAACATTAGGCTCATAGTAGGTGTTTGTCTGCATATAGTGTTGAAAGGCAGCACAAGACTCGAAAGGACTGGGACAATTCTCTGAGACATGTCCCTCAGCTCCACACCTTCTGCAGACGAAAGGACCGTCTGACACAACATTTACTTGGTAAATACCTCCTTTTGAAGCTCCTCCCAGTTCATACTTTTCAAATCTTGCAGTGAGAGCTTCAAGTGCAGCTACAGAAGGAGATTCAGCACTCCTCCTTTGATTCCCCCGGGAATTCCCATACTCAGCCTTGTGGGTGGCTAAGTCATCAATGATCTTCCACCCCTTAGTCTCTCCCATATTTTCAGCAAATCAGCCATTGGCTGCAGCATCCAAAATGGCCCTCTGGTCATCATACAGCCCATTATAGAACTGATTGCAAAGACTCCATTTTTCGAACCCATGGTGCGGTATGGTTCGCACCAGCTTCTTGAAACGAACCCATGCTTCATGAAAGTTCTCATTCGGCCCTTGTTTAAAGCTCGTGATCTGAGCTCTAATGGCGTTAGTCTTCGAGGCAGAGAAGTACTTTTTGTAAAATGCCAGGGCTAAGGAATTCCAGTCGGTGATCCCATGAGCGGCTCGGTCCAGATCTCTGTACCACTCCCTTGCAGCATCACGGAGTGAGAATATAAACATGGTCTCCTTTATCTGGTCCTGGGTCACACCGGTCAGCGGGGGTATAGAGCAGCAATAATCGATAAATATCTCCATATGCTTGGCTGCATCTTCATTTGCAGCTCCCCCGAACTGGTTCCTCTCGACTAGGTTGATATAGGAAGGCTTTGGTTCGAATTTCCTATCAGCTCAAGGTAATTCGAATCCCTTGTAAAGGTTTTCGGCTGTCGGCTCAGAATGACTTGCTATAGTTGCTTCTTCAGCCATGCCTGGAATTTCTGGAGAAGTGACTGTCTCAGCTGAAGAAATAGAAGCAGGAGATGTGGGTGGATCTTCCTCGAACAGAGCGTTCTCGTAGTAGCTTGACAGAGTACTCAGCTCTTCCTCTGTCGGTAATACCCGTTGTGATCGTCTCAACTCGCGCAAGGATTTCTCAATCTCAGGATTGAACGGTATTAGTTCACCACCATGTGACCTGCGCATAAGAAGAAACTACAAAAAGAATATAAGAGAAGTTTAAGGAACAGGTGTCCCTTAAACTTAGAAAGACTAAATAAAAACAACTAAAAATTAGAACAATTGCCTCCCCGGCAACGGCGCCAAAATTTGATACCCGTCGTTGTAGGTACCAAAAATAAGATTTATAATTTCCTATTAAAACTAACCTAGGCTAGTGGTAACAGGGTCGAACCACAAGGAGGCGAATGTAATTTCTAATTGTCTAACTTAGTCTAAGGTAACGAAAGTGGGGGTTGAATTGACTTGGTCTATACTAATAGCAATAAAAGACAATAAACTAAATAAACGGATAAAACAGATAAAAGAAGGGGTACTAGGATGGTCGGTTCACTATAGTTTTGGCGGCAGCAAACTAAGTCGGTCTAAATCTAACACATGAGGCGGGAAACAAGAGGTCCTCTCGGTCCACTCTTAACAGATGGCATCTTTCGATCTCGCTATAAGTCCCTAATATCACTAATACTGACTCTCGTCCTGAAAAGTGATTTATAATCTAAACTTTACCTATCTTTCGATCTCAGCATAGTTTAGTCATTTTAATTGGTGATCTAACAACTGTCCCTATCTCTCGATCTAATGGGTCAGTCATATTCTAAACATTTAACTAGTCGTGTGCACTCGATTTGTCGAATAAAGAATTAAAACAATTAAAACGAAAGTAAAACCCCACGAGGTCAGTCGATCGACCAAGTATGTCACTCGATCGACTGACACGCGATTCAGTCCGCATTATTCTACGCCGCCTACACTATAATTCCCCTACATCCTAGCACAGTAAATTTAGCTACTCATACTAGAGATGATAGCAACAATGAAATTGACGTAATTTACTATCGAATTCATGATTAAGACGATTGAGCAAATAGACAACATAAAACAATAATATTGGCTTTGGGAAACTAGCTAGCAATTTCTATACTATCAATGCGATAAAGATAAACTGAAATAGAACAGAAGGAATACCGAAACTGCATAGGAATGATTAAAAGCTCGAACGAAAATCCTTTGCAAAACAATATTTCCGAACCCTAATTATTGATAAACTAAACTGAATGTAGAACTAGGCAAATTTCTCAATGAATATCTCTGGAAACTAGGGTGCGTTATATAGCAAATATACGTACACTTATTATTAAAACCTAAACACAATGGGCTCAAGTTCCTCGATCTTTTAATTCTCGTCTGAAGCAGCGATGTGGTCGATCGACTAAGCAGGGCAGTCGATCGACTGACTAGCAGTGTACAGTAGCTTCTGGAGCCCGTAAGTTGGTCGATGGACTAAGCAGGGCGGTCGATCGACCGCTTTAGCTGGTACCTGACTTCTATGATCTCGTGGATTTGTCTTTCGGGCCTTGAAATGCGCACCAAGCTCGTTCCTTAAGTGAATCCTTCACGTCAAATGCAATGCAAGGTACTCGGGGACGGATTTAGCTCGATTCCCGTTGAATTCTTCACATTTCTGCAATAATGTACAAAACACGGAAGTAGACGGAAATAGGGGAAATGGTAGCTTTAACTACACAAATGAGCTCTAAAATGTGTGTAAAATGAGGTATAAAACATCATATAAAAGACACGCATCAGGTAGTCCTTTCTTACGCAAGAAGGATACAACTACAACACCCAAACAAAAAATACACACCACAACTCAAAAAAAAACACTTGAACTATGAGTATGGTTTGATTTCACCTCTTTAGGTAAATACGTAGGCAATCCTTTCTTACACTAGAAGGATACAACCATCCCCACAAACAACAACCCATTCTACCCTTGCCCTTTCCTTCGGGATGCATCTTCCCCTTGTTCTTCTTGCTAGCCCGTCTAGCATGGGCTTCCTCCTCAGAACGAATCCTCAACGGATCCACAACGGCAACGGCACCCGGGCTCTTACACGACCCCATGCTCGCCAGGCCGTGCCCACACGGGGCTCACCGCCTCCTTGGGACCCGAGCTCCTGTTCTTTGGTGGCCTCATCGCATCCGGGCTCACATTATCGTGAAAATCATCAAGGTAGGCGCGATTTGTTTTGGCCGCCGCCCTATACTTCAAGTCACATTTCCTTGAATTCATATCTTACGAAATCCGACACGGTTTTCATGACTCAACTTTAAACATACGTGTTTTTCTCTTCTTTTATTTTTAAGGGGGGAAGGGCTAGTCACCCCGATCCGCGACGGATCGTTTCCATTTGAGTCGAAAATTTAGAAAAAAATTTCGCATTTCCGCAAAATTGATACATCACGTCATTCTTCTCAAATCGCTTTTGCAAATTCGAGTCTTGATCTCGCGAAATTCAAAATCAACACACTCAAAAAAATCCTTTTAAAATTCATTCATGGCGGTTTAGTTTCGATTCTTTTATTGCGAATTTAATTCAAACTCGTTTTGATTTTTCCTCTCGAATAATTTCAAAACAATTCCATTTGAAAAATCCAAGTGCGAAGTCTTGTCGCTGAATTTTCAAAATTCATTTTCAAACAAGCAATTTCAATTTTAACTTCGAGTCATCGTGGTTATTTTTGTTTTTAACAAATACTTTGCATGTTTACGTGTACGCGTATGTGCTACCTGTTGCCTATTTTCTACACTAACGATGCAAGAACAAATTCCAAAGCAAATGAAGAATCAGCCGTTGACCGCGCTTCCCAGATACAAAAAAAAGCCAAGCACGAACAAACTACAAACCAAAAGGCCATATATATACAAAACCGCATCATGCAAAATACATCTACACACACTTGATACAAACGACTGACCATACAAACAGGGTGCGATAAAAATACTTGTCATACAGACACTGGCCTAAAGCAATGAACTGGGGGCTATCCGCCACCTACCAAACTAAGCACTCCTCGTCCCTCCGACCGGAAAAGAAACGGAGCAACATGAAAAGAAAAGGAGTAACAGCGACAATAGAGGAGGTTACCATGACGATAACCCCTCCTTCCTACTCCAAGACAAAAAGAAAGAAAGTGTCGAGTAGAATTTGGACAACGTGATGATCAGGAGCTGTGACACAGTGCATCGCCCCAATGTTGAACCCCAATCATCAGATTCAAAGACGATTGAGAGTCACAATACAAGATGTAGCCCTGATGTTGACCCCCAATCATCAGACGCCCCTCCATCTGCAGGCGTAGGTAACTGATCAGAACTCAGTGACCTACCCTCGGGCCTCACTCGTAGCCAAGTCAAACAGATCTCCTAGATCCTCCTGCACCTGGGTCTTCCTCTCCCGAGTCCAGGGCCTAGTAGACCCTGAATAATCACCTGAAACCCAAAACAAAACCAACGTCAGTTGAAATTTCGACATTACGACGGCACAAAACAGACAAAACCCACTACTACAAATACAGGCAACCACAACGGCCCTTTAATAACGCTTATTCACGAAAATCATCAAAACACGTTGTAGAATTGATTCCGCGAATTTTACCAAACTTAATTACAACGGTTCTGTGTTGTTAACCGTTGTTATTGGTTTTAACAACTGCTCATACTTTAAAAACCGTTGTTAATGAAAAAACTAATAACAACGGTTAAATTTTAACCGTTGTTAATGGTTTGGCGCCAAATTAGTGAAAAGTAATCACAACGGTTATATTAGAACCCGTTTTTAATACTTTTTAACAATGGTTGTAGACTCAATAACCGTTGTTATTAATATTATGAAAATCTTAAGAACAACAGACTGCTTTATTTTGCTATACGCTACAAAACACAAGCACAAGCTAATACTGCTACTATATCATCCTCCATTCCTCCCTGATCGTCTCTTTGTCTTCATCTCCGTCACTGTTGTCACGTCTTCTCTCCCTCATCGTGTTTATCAATCAGGTATATATATGTTTCTTAGCAACGCTTATAGATATAGGATTTTTTGGGTTATTATCTAATTTGTTGATAATTTAGCTTAATTGCTTTCCTGAATTTCGTTTATTTGTTTGCCTATTATTGTATTTTCTGAATTAGTTGCCTATTATTACGAATGTAGAATAATGACTCGAACTTGGATGATTGATGCAAATATGAGTGACCGCACCTACAAGGATGGTTTAGCTGAATTTTATGAATTCGTTTCGAACAATTTGAAAGGTTCTTCTAGTATTGCATGTCCTTGTGAAAGATGTGGTAATATTAGCTATATGGCTTTTCCGGACGTTAAAATACACCTAGAAAAGTGGAGATTTAGTCGATCCTATACACGTTGGATTTTTCATGGGGAATCATTAGAGGAAGAGAATAACTCTGAAGAAGATGATGTTGAGGTACACGAAAGGCTACCTGATGATCCTAAGTTTGCCGAGTTTTTTGAGTTGGAAGAGTTGGAAGTAGAGAAGTTGAATGTTGGGTCTATAGATAATGAAGAGAATGAGGATGAGTCCATTGCTTTTGAAGATGTAGGTGATGACACTAGTAATTGGGATGACCTTAACAACATGTATGAGAAGTTGTGTGAGTCTGAAGCACCTCTGTATCCTGGTTGTAAGTTCACAAAAATGTCGGCTGTGTTGAAGTTGTATAATATCAAGGGGACAAATGGGGTGAGTGACACGTGTTTCACTAGTTTTTTAGCCTTGATAATGGAGTTGCTTCCTGATGGTAATGTTCTACCTGTTAAGACATATGAGGCGAAAAAACTAATAAGAGGAGTGGGTATGAAATATGAGAAAATACATGCATGTCCAAATGATTGCATATTGTATCGGAAATTATATCAAAACTTAACCAATTGCCCTAAATGTTTGGAGTGGCGTTATAAGGATAAGGAAGGGATCCCGGCTAAGGTGTTGTGGTATTTTCCATTGATACCAAGAGTCATAAGGATTTATGCGAATCCCGATGATGCAAAAATGTTAACTTGGCATGAAACAGGAAGAATAAATGATGGAAAGCTAAGACACCCGGCAGATGGTAAGCAATGGAAATCGTTCGACGCTAAGTATCCCGAGTTCGGCAATGAACATAGAAACTTACGTCTAGCACTTTCCACTGATGGAATGAACCCACACGGAAACATGAGTAGCCAACATAGTACTTGGCCAGTAGTGTTGGCTATTTATAACTTATGTCCATATGTGTGCATGAAAAGAAAGTATTTGATGTTGTCGTTGTTAATTTCCAGCCCTAAACAACCTGGAAATGATATAGATGTATATTTGGAACCTCTTCTAGATGATTTGCGATTGTTGTGGGATAGTGGGATAGAAGTATTTGATGCATATAAGAACGAAACTTTCAATTTGAGAGCGATGTTATTGTGTACAATAACTGACTATCCGGCTTATGGCGACCTTTCTGGGCACACAGTTCATGGGAAAGAGGCTTGTCCATTGTGTGGGGAGGATATTGAGTCTGAATACTTGAAGTCTTCTCGTAAGTATGTGTATATGGGAAATAGGAGGTTCTTGTATCATGACCATTGTTATCGCAAGATGCAGAAAGCATTCAATGGAAGACAAGAACTTCGTCAACCTCCTAGAATTTTGAGTGGGCATGAAGTTTATCAGAAAGTAAAGTATATTGAGATAGATTATGAGACGAAGAGCGGCTCTAAATTGTCTACTCGTGGGTATAAGAAAAGATTCATATTTTTTGATAAACTTCCATATTGGCCTGACCTGGAGGTCAGGCATTGCCTCGATTTCATGCACGTTGAGAAAAATGTCTGTGATAATATTATCAATACCCTTCTGAATGTTCCTGGTAAAACAAAGGATAACGCTGCAGCTAGGGAAGATATGAAAATGATGGGTATTAGGCTAGAGTTGGCACCACAGAAGAGAGGTAATCGTACATTTTTATCGCCAGCAGCTTATACCCTTTCACGGAATGAGAAAAAAGAGTTCTGTGCATGCTTGAATGGAATTAAAGTGCCACATGGTTATTCGTCAAACATCAAAAGCCTAGTGTCGATGCAAGACCTAAAACTCACCGGGTTAAAGTCACATGATTTGTCACACTTTGATGCAATAATTACTACCTGTGGCTATTCGTTCCATTTTACCTGAAAAGGTAAGATATGCTATAACTAGATTTTGTCTCTTCTTCCAGTCCGTATGCGAGCAAGTCATCGATCCCGATGACGCGGATTCATTGCAGGACCTCGTTGTAACCTCTCTTTGTCAGTTGGAAATGTATTCTCCACCCTTTTTCTTCACTATCATGATTCATCTGACCATTCACTTGGTTAGGGAGATTTTGTACCTTGGGCCCGTGTACTTGAGATACCAGTATCCTTTCGAAAGATTGATGAAAGTCTACAAGGACTATACATCTAATCGGTATCGTCCGGAAGGTTGTATTGCTGAACGCGCTATTTTAGACGAAGCTCTTTCATATTGTTATGCTCATCTCTCCCCTGAGGAGTTGATTGGCGTTCCTAAGAATCGTCATAGTGACTGGATGACCAGAAAAGGTATTAGGGGCCGGGTTGAAAAAATTGTGACACGTGAAATGTTGCATTTAGCACACATGTATGTGCTAAACAACGAAGATGAGGTGCAACCTTATATTCAACAACACAAAGATGAGCTCAAATACGATCACCAAAACAAGACCGAGAAGTGGATTGCGAACGAGCATACGAAGACGTTTGCAGAGTGGTTTAGGAATATTGTCTTAGAGTGTACTGATCAAACTGGTGATGACATCTCTCCTAGGTTACTACGTCTTGGTTTAGGTCCAAATGCCAGGGTCACCTTTTACAACAGTTTTGCCATTAATGGATATACTTTTTACACCCGCGAGTAAGATGAGTTGAGCACAATGCAAAATAGTGGTGTGAGTTCTGAATTTGAGGCAATACACTTTGCTACTTCAAAAGATAAAAAGCCTATTTGGGGAAAATGCCTTTATTATGGTGTTATTCAAGAAATATTGGTACTAGATTACATTGATTTCACAATGCCTTTGTTTCGATGTAACTGGGTTGATAACAACATCCATTGTGTCCGAAAGGATAAGATGGGATTTACGTTGGTCAATCTGGGTAAGGTTGGCAATAATAAGGATGATCCTTTCATAATGGCATCCCAAGCTAAACAAGTGTTCTATGTCACCGATCCTATGGATAAGAAGTGGTCTGTTGTACTGTCTATAAGGAGTAGAAGGAGTAGTCCATCCGATAATGGTGATGATGATCAGGATGTCGTTTTTGAGGGAATGGATCAGTCTACCACTGTATCTTATTTCGATGATGTTGACACTGATCATGAGGACACTGAAAGCATCTATATGCATGATGACCATGGTGAAGGTATTTGGGTTAACGAAGAAACTATGACATCCAAGAAACGTCCCCGATCCTGAGATAGTTCATCAAGACACAGTGATATGGACGACCAACACTTTAAGTCATTTTCAGACCAATAATTTGATGGTTTAATTTATTGGTAAATCAATAATGGTCATTATATTGTTAAATAAAAATTCCCAAATTTGCATGGCATGGTAAATCCTGTAGCTTAGATATGCGGTATGCATGCATGCTGGTGTTGTCTTATTTTCTTGATCTTATTATTAGATGTGGATGCTGGTGTTGAAATTGCTGAATAATGTTGCAGTATATGGTGCTTCATCATTACACTATGTATTGTTACTGAGTTTTGACCGTAATGGAATTACAGTAATTTTAAAAAAAAAAAGGTTCAACAATAACAACGGTTATATTTAAATTACCCGTTGTTAATACTTTCAACAACGGGTGTAGTACCTCTACCCGTTGTCAATGATTTTTTTGACATATTTCATTTTGGCGCAAATTTGGTGAAAATATATTACAACGGGTATATTTTAACCGTTGTAATAAACTTTTGACAACAGTTGACTTTTATTGACCCGTTGTTATTAACATATAACAACGGTTCTTCTTTGAGCACCCGTTGTCAATAGTTTGTCTTAATAAAAAACTAATTTAGAAACCCATACAGCATGCCATACACAAACACATACAACATTAGTTCAACCGTTGGTATCCTGAGTTAATTCTTCTCTCTTCCTCGCTTTCTACATTCTCGTTGCCGGCCGTCGCCCAATTTCCGACGCCCAGATTCCGTTGCCTTCCCTTATCATCCTGCTCGTTCTCTTTATCATCATCATCATCATCATCAGGTATGTTCACTTTAATTTTGTGTTTCGTCATTAGGGTTTTAAGACGATCATCTTGTTTCTTTTTCATGCATGTGTTTGTTTTTCGTCTTCTTTGTTATCTTTATCATCCCGCATCATCTACTTCACTCCTCTTATTAGGGTTTAGGATTTTAGAAGCTCAATCTGTTGTTTTAAATTTTCATTCCTATTAGGGTTTAGGGTTTTAGATAATACTCTGCATGTACGTTGTTATGTTGTTCATTTCCTATATCATTAATATTTGAGTTTTAGGATTATCATGGGTGAAAAACGTAAAAGAAGTCAAAAGAGTAATAAGCCTGGTGATAATAAGCCTGGTGAGAGGGGTGCTACGAAGTGCCAGAAAGTCCTTGCAGCTATAGCCGCTAAACAGCCGTTCGAAATAACATGGATTGAGATGGGTTTCCCTACTGGTCCAAATGCGGGTCTTTTCTCCAGTTGGATTGGTACTTGCACAAGACAGTTTGTGCCTATCCATTTAGATGATTTTAGAAATTTGAATCCAAAATTGGCGGAGTTATACTTGGCTCGTGTAAAGGAAGGCTTAATTATACCCGATGAAAGCCATGATCCGTATTTAATGCATAAGGCAGCGGATGTCCACAGGCAGTGGAGGTGTGACGTTGCTAGGGATTGGTTGTATGTGGACAAGGCAACGGGGGAGATGTGTAAGAGCCCACCGGAAAACAAGTGTCCCACCATCAAGCAGGAACAATGGGATCTTTTCAAAAAGATGAGAACTACTGAGAAGTTTCAGGTTAAATATCCTCGCCTTTTAACGATTTACCTATCATTTTTTTAATTAATGAGTCCTTTATATAATCTTTTTATTATCTCATCTACTTGCGCTTTTATATAACTATTTGAAGACCGTTAGCAGAAGAAATCGTGCTAACATTTCATGCAAGAAGGGGAAATGGTATGGTTCTCGAGGCGGTTACAGAAAGATAGAAGAGAACCTCGTAAGTAGCATGCATTATTCCCTTGTGAGACTTTATTTTTTTAATCACACTTGGACTTGCATTGATACACATTTACGTGTATAAATGTTACCATGTTATTGTGTAGGTGGCAAAGGGAGTGAAAGAGGTGGATCGGCATATAACTTATAAAGAAGGGCACACGCCTAAAGGATCCCGGCCGCGTGACAAATATGATGAGGAAGTGTTGGCCCACATAGTAAGCATTATTTTATTAAGACGAGTTCATTACTAACTTTATTATTTTAGTCACAAATATAATTTGAAGTTTATTTAATATATTATAGGACAACGTATTGAAAGAGGTAGAAGAAGGGAAATTCACTCCCAGTGGTCGTAATGACGTTCTTCCTAGAGCGATCGGCCGACCCGAACATCCAGGTCGTTTGAGGGGCGTCCCGTTACAGGTTGGAGTAACGAAATATTATGGGAAAACTGCCCCGATAAAGAAGAAAAGGAAGACTAAGTCTGAGAAGGCTGACATGGTAACATTTATTCTATTATTTTCATTTCAGTTCAATTCAATTCACATGTTATTGTTGGGATAAAAATTGCTGACACATTACATTCTTGGCAAGCAGCTTCAGTTAATGGCATCCGTACTACTAAAACTGAATGATGGAGGTAAGCTTTCCGAAGAAGAAGTGAAGATGATGGAGGATGTCATTTCTAAAGGGGGTAATAATAAGGTACAACAGATTGGTCAATTGGCCGCTACTACCTTGGCAATACATGAGAAGGAAGTATGGGTCAACGAGATTCAGAAAGATCAGGTACATCTATCCGCTCGAGGAAGATATTCTAGGGGTTGAGCGCCAAGCACATCTATCATGGGATATGCTAGCCGTATGGGCTGGCCTAGACCAGATTGATATCCAAAACGTATTTGTTTGGATGAAGTAAGTTTCTTAATAAATAATTTCATAGTCTAATATTCTGACTACTAGATAGTGTTTTAAATACCAGAATTAATACCGTAATAATGTACGATATTGAAATTGAGAGTGATCCCCGAGAAGAATATTCCATCTGATCAATACGGATTCCTGTGCCCCTATATTTTATCTTTATTTATTGCGGATTTCTCGTTCCAAGAACGGGTAGATTATATTGCTCAACAATTGGCGACAACCAAGAAGCTGATTTTTGGCGCTTATAATGAAAAAGGGTAATAAACAAATTAATATTACGTTTCCCCCTACAATTGCATTTTCATAACTAATATATGTACTTGTTAATAATGATGATGTCTCTTGATGTAGGACTCATTGGGTGCTTGCAGCCATCATGCCGACAAGGAATAAAGTTTTTTGGTTGGACTCTTTACATCATCAACCAAGCGAGACTTTTAAGCGCTTGATTAATATGTAAGTTTATAATACTGATTTATTTATAATAACATTAAGTTTCAATTTTTATTTATAGAAAAAAGCTCATTTTTGCCCCTAAAAAAATGAGTTTCTGCCTCCTTTTTTATTTTTTAAAAAAAGGGTCTTTGAGAAGAGAAGAGCAAACGAGCAGGATCAACCCACGAAAGATTCGATGTTGGCCCCGATTTTATTACGATAACGAGTGGGTACGTGCTCAAATACAATAACATTAAGTGCAAAATCTGTGTTTAATACTAATACAATACCTAAAGTTCAAGATTCAGATGTGAGCCTTCTCTCGTCTGTTTTTTTTATGTAATAATAGGCCTCTCGCCAGCCAGATAGCATACACTGTGGATACTACGCTTGTCGGTTCATGTTGGAGATTATTAGGCGAAGATATATCATTATTCTAGAAAAGGTTAGTAATTTAATAATGTGTTTATTACTTTTTTTAAATTAGAGCTAATGTTGTCTTGCTTGCAGCTATATATACCATGATGTTGCTAATGTTGTCTTGCTTGTCGCTATATATCCTATAATGTCTTCTCTTTGTTTTTTCCGCAAAGATGCAATCAACCCGTCACAACATGATTGAGCAAAGTACTCAAGTATAGATATAGACGAGGTAAGAGACATGTGGGGCAACTACGTCTTAGAATATAGAAATGCATGATACTCAGAGTTTAGATCAACTTATTAGTAAATTTTTTGTTGAAGTTAGGGAATGATTAGTTCATGTAAATTCAACTCCTTGTAATTATATATATATATATATATATATATATATATATATATATATATATATATATATATATATATATATATATATATATATATATATATATATATATATATATATATATATATATATATGATGATGCTGTTGTGGTTGAATTGAATCTATTGAGTTCGATGAACCATTTGTGATTTATGTCGGTGTCTTTGGTATATGGTGTCTTTGATATATCCAGGTTTTTGAATGACATGAAACAAATTTAATTTTTCAAAACATTAGGAGTTCGTAATAAAAACGGTTACTAAAAAAAACCGTTGTGAAAACTTTTCACAACGGTTAATAAAAAAACACCGTTGTGAATGACTTTCACAAATACCCGCGCATAATATTCAACAACAGGTTTTAAACGAAGAACCGTTGTTAAAAGTCTTCACAATTTTGAAGGTAAAGTTACAACAACGGTTTGCTTCAACTAAGAACCGTTGTTACTAACAATTTCAACAACGGGTATGTAGAATAAACCCGTTGTCAAAAGACTTCACAATTTTGGAGGGAAAGTTACAACAACGGTTATACATACGACAACCGTTGTTATATTATTCCCTCCAAATTTTTGAAACACTTTCCACAACGGAGAACACCCAACAACAACGGCTTTTAACCGTGGTGGATACTTTAGACAACGGTTTCATTAAATAACCAAACCGTTGTAAATACCTTCTACAACGGCCGCTTTAACAACGTCCGCTTTTTGTTTTTACAACGGTTTTTACCCGTTGTTATAGCATGTATCTGTAGTTGTGACCCGAAAAACAAAAATCAACTGCAAACACAAAACACAAGCAAATAACAGCAAGGGCAAACCTGCCCAATCCCATCCAGCACAAAAAAACTCACAAAATAGACGACTCGCCCTTCTTTCCAAGCAAAAGACGTGTCAAAACAACAACAACAAAACACACACAAAAACAACCAAACACCCCCGGGCTAACACAAGGCCTGCATAAAAAACAATAAACAAAAAATATCCACTCGTTCCGATAGGACATTTTACAAGGCTCGAAAAGCATTTTTACGCCTAGTTGAATGCAAACAGGTCAAAAACTCAAATTACGGCCACAATAATGCAATGTAACTCGATCACGCCCCAAAATGACCTAAACTACCGTAAAGGTCTATTCTAAGCAATGTGGCTTAGTTCAAGCCCAAACAAGCGCTTATTTCGTCAACATAAGACCGCCTAATAAAGGCAAAGTACGAAATTTCGCCCCTAGTACACAACGAAGGTTTAACATAGCAAAGACGACCTTTCGCGACTACAACCATATATTATATTAAAGCTAAAACCATCAGCCTTAATATGATGCCACGTGTCAATAACTTTTTAGTGTGACACGTGTTAAATTGATATAATTATAAGATTAATTCACTTAGAATTTTTTTTAAAAAAATTACCGTATTAATTAGTCATTTTTAGAATATGAAAGGATATGACACATGATTGATTGACTTAAAAAAAAACAACTAAATTATAGAGTGGTTTCAGAAAATATTGAGTTAAAAAAAGCAACTAAATCAAAATGATTGCCATATTTTAATGCACATTCAAGTTATTCTAATTCTAATTGACCGAAAAAACAAATTGATAACACAATTTATGGAACGCAAATTAGGAGATTTGATTATGATTATAAATATAAGTCCGAAGATACTACAAAATTAGAATTATGAAGATACTACGAAATTAGTCCAAAGCCTACTAAAAAAGTCTCATTAATGTGTAATTAAATATTTCCAAAACATAAATATAGCATTATCATAGAGTAAAAAGATACGTCTAACTTTTTAACACTCATATGCAGGAAACTTGACATTTAATTTAATATACTTTAACATAATCGGATTCTATCCTAATTTAACATGAAAAACTACCATTCCAAATTTAAAAGGTAATTTTACTTCCAAAATTTTGTTAACTTTGCCGATAATACTCCACAAAATGTGCCTCTAAAAAGGAAAAACATTTATTTGTTCAACGACTTGCCATAATATCCCATATATAATTTTTTATTTCCTTCCAAAGTTAACAGTAGCCAATATTTTAGGAATCATTTTCCTATTATTTAGCTTATATTGAAAAGTAATGTTTTAACATCATGGTTTTAGTACATTCAAATCTTAATTTCAATGCTTAAACGTGCTTTAGCTATATCGGTTTTTCTAACGCGTGCCCTTCCATAAGGGCACACGTTAATAAGCTCTTATCCATCTAATATCCACCCATAATTAATTCTTTGTAGTTATTTTTGGAAGATTCTTAATACTTTACATAATTAACTCATATTTCTCTCACCAATTAATTACCTCTTTTATTCTTAATTTCTTTTCCTCTCTTATACGTAAATGAATCTTCATCTCCATTAAACAAAAAATGTTCATTCCCTTCTTCTTAGTTTTGCTATGGGTGGTTAAAAAGGCTATATGGGATAGGGCTTACAGCGATGGATACTGAGTAACTGAACGACTATGCCCTTTCGAAGCGGCTTTTATCAGTTTTGTGTCGTAAATTTACCCAGGAACGACTGGTTATTGGCGTAAGTTGTGAATAGACCAATGCATAGTAGGAAGGGCATAAGCATTCAATAAAATGTAAGCATAGCGTGTTAAAAACGACTTCTCTGTCCAATCACGAATTGTGAAGTCGGCTTTTTCAGTAGGACTCATGAAAGACCGTCTCTCATTAACTTAGTGGGAGACATAATAGAGAAAAGAAATTCAATGGGTCCCTCGCCTCATCATACGAGGGGTTTCTCAATAAGGCTATTAAGAGACCGTCTCTCCGGAGTTTTTGTGTTGTCGAGGAGTGTCGTTGGATCTTACCTTTTTTTGCTACGAGTACTAACTATGAAATTGGGAAAGTGACTATTTACAGAAAAGAATTGAGAGGAAATAAAATCAAACATTAATTAGGTTGTACATCTATGAAGGAAATGTAGATCTATATACTAACATATTCATATACTCCCTCCATTCAACTCCACAAGGCCATTATCTCTTTTGCACACTATTCACAAGCGGACATTCAACTTCAATTTTCTCTCGATACATAAGTGAAAATATATTCATGTGAGATCTTATTTGATTCGTCTTTAAAAGTACATTAAAAATATCTAACTTTTATAATTTTTGCAAATACGTAACTAAAGATATTTGTCGAGTAAAAGCCGCGTTGGCAAACGTGATAAAGCATAATGGCCTTGTAGAGTTGAATGGAGGGAGTATGTTTTAATTTAATTTGTCATAAAATTAAAGTTGGATTTTATGCATGCAAACTAAAACAAAAGAAGATAAGAAAACATTTTCTCACCATATGAATTCGGTCATATTGGGCACCAACAAGATCTCCTTCTTGTTAGTTCTTGAGCTTTCCAATAATGGATGAACATACAAAAATCCCAAAGTAGAGATTCTCCAATTAGTAGCACCCAAGACAATCCCTTAATCCCACAAATAAACATGTACTAGATGTTTGTATTGTAGTTTACCTTAAAATCTATTACTAATACTCATATACTACTTCTAGTAATCTTAGTAATTTATATGAACAATTTTAATCAAATACTCATCTTTTTGATGAATATTAAGGAGAGAGAAGAGAGAATATTCATGAACATTTTGCATGTTGTATGAGAATGAAAGATGTGTGAATTGAGATAATAAAAATTCTCTATAATCCCACACAAAAACCGGTGGCCTAAGGCTTGCATAGACCATAATTATTTTGCTTTTTGTCTTCACAAGACAAGTAGGTGTAAGGCTTTTGCATGGTCAAGTCACTATCAAGTGTCTTTAGACAAAATAATAAGACAAATGAACAAGACAAAAATCTAAAGCCTTGTCCACCAAATTTCGGTTTCTATGTTTGTAATATGGAGTCCATTTTATTTTTGTCAATTGTACAATTGTATGTCATGTGACATGTGACATGTCTTATGTCATGTTTTAATTTAAAATGCATATTTAACAAATTAAATATCATTTATAAATTAAATAAATCATATTTAACAAATTGACTAGTAATGTAAAATTACTTTCTCATAAAATGGTCATTTAATTACTAGTTAGTATAATTCACAATATCTTGTAATTATAACTAACCTATCATTCTCATCTCGCGCGTTTCGCAAACACCGATTAATTTTAGTAATATAACTTCTTAAATTACTAAATAAAATCTCATTTAATCACATTATAATAAGATGTCATTTTCTCTCTTATGATAATTTGTTCAATTTTAAGGAATTAATTAATCGGTATACAATTAATTAACCTTTTCAATTAAGGGAATCGTCCTTTAGGTGTGACCTCAAGGGATCAATTGATCACCACCGTCGCACGACAATAATGTCAAACTCTAGCTTGACCAATCATTACCGATATGTGTGGATCAGTTGACTATATATATGTAATGTATCATCCCTTTCGTATTCTTGTAATGAGATTTAATAATGATATTTAAATCATGTGATCGCACTATTGTTGAGGACACATTTCCCAACAATCGCCCACTTGTCCTCGACAAGTGTGCGTCAGCAATTCTCTTGTCCTATTACTATCTCCCACTCAATGCAAGGTGTCTTTCGGGTCGTACTTGCAAGTGATCATATCGAGAGTGGTTTCCTCGATCTGGAGAATAACTGATTGACCGGAATTTATCCACCATGGATACCTTCCGAGCGTGGCCACGCATTTCCAGTTCATTACTCCTCGAGTGGCCCTGAGATATTGTTTTAACCCTGACAAGGGGGTGGACAATTCCTATCGCACTTATTCCCTTCGACTAGCCACAGCCATCATAACCCAAAATATGCCCATTTGACCCCATTTACGAAGGTCGTAGTAACACAAATCAAAGTTAATCAAACTGTGCCATCTTAGGCGAAGGTCTTTAGTCAAAAGAATTGACTCATTAGAATACTATAGTAGCTCTCGCCACGACCAGGCTTTATAAGTTTGCCGTAACTCTATAAGCGGTCACCGCCCGACAAAGTGTTCCTAATATCGCCTATGTGATCGACTAGTCATCTCACATGACTCCATGGCACTTGAACTTGCCATCAATCGCATCACACTCTAGTCACTTCGAGACGTCACCTCATACAAGTGACTATGGGCGAATACTATGTTAATCCGTGTTCACTTTAACGGGGTTCAATTGTCTCTACAACCCGTTTGGATGTAACAAAGTATAATAAAAGAGTTTTAAAGTAAAACTCGAACGAAAAATGCGATTATCACATATGAATAGTCAATGCCTGATTACTATTTCATGTTCTATAATCTAATTTGATCTTGTACGTAGTTGTTCATTTCAATTCAATTGAAATGACATGACTCATCATGTTTAGCCTTTGAGAAGGCTTTGGTTAGTAGGTTTTATCAATTTCTTGTACCTTACTCAACCTCACTACATACTCGTTTTCCTTTGTAATGTATACATTTGCATTACAAAAATTTCTGAGTACGTGTCGAGATCCAATCAAGACATAGGCCCTCTAGCCTAAGAATAGCTCCCACTGTTTTCACAGTGTGCGGGACTCATCCTTCTTGCACATCTCATGATCGCAAGTGTACTCAATTTCCGTTATAAATATCTCTCATTGTTCTTTATTGCCTAGAACGATTCTAGAAAATCTACTTCTTAATTAACATTGCCACAATGGTATCTTAACCATCCTAATGTGTTTTGATTATGGTTTTGTCAGAAACCATGCGCAATCTCAATTGTCAAATGTCACTTGTGTAACATCCTTACACAATATTGTATCATAAACACTTTGCTTTACTTCCTTAATGCTTCTGTAAGCTCTTAAGGATAATCTTTATAGCTTATTTGGTAAAGATTACTTAAATTCGATTTTGAAAACAATTCATCATACTCAAGGCATATGAAGTGTTATACATCATTACTCATTTAATTGATCCGGCAGCGGAAGCAAATGGAATCAATCAAATATGTTCAAATTAATTGAACTAGTCATGAATCTTATCAACATAAGACTTCTTATTGACGCTAATATCATGTGGATTTATCTTCATAAATCCGGATATTCAAGATGTATTATAATACTCCAAAAGTCTTAAATCATTCTCAATGATCAATATGTCATCCACATATCGGACTAATTAAAAATTCCGTAACTCCCACTAAACTCCATGTATAAACACAACCTCTCGACTTATCGAGAAATGTTTTATCACATGATCAAAATGTTGATTCCAACTCATTGATGTCTTACTTAAGATCCTCTCTTAAGTTTCACATTATCTTAGGATTGCAAGAATCTATAAAACTCATGACATGTATTGAATACATTCCTTCTATTGAAGAAGTGTGTTTTAGATTCACTCGCTATGTATTTCATAATAATGAAACACAATCCCTAAGAAGATCCAAATAGACTTAAGCATTTCAATTGGTGCAAAACTCTTTGCAACCAATCAATCCTTGAAAACTGTCTTTATTAGTGCAAAATCCTTTGTCACTAATCAAGCCTTTTTGTTTCGGATTTTCATGGCTCTAAGCCTTGTATTGAGTTGTGACTTTAAACACTCTTATGTAAGTCATATGTTCATTACTTTCTAGAAGTAATCAACTTGAATCAAACAATTTCTTTTGTAAGTTATAAGCTCTTTACTTTCTTAAAAGTAGCATGAATTCATCATCTTTACAAGTGACGAATTTAACCTCCTAGGTTTTGAAGAAACAATGTCTTACACAAAACGTCTCATGTAGCCAAGAAAGACCAGTTTCTTGCGACATAACATTCTCTGTGGCATTCTTTGAGGCTCTTGAATAATTTCTCCCACTCTGTCTTCTAAAACAAACTTGTATTTTAGAAAGACAGCTTCATGAGCCGCAAACCCGTCGTGCTCGTGGTAATTGCAAGGGAAAAATGAGCATTTGTTTCTTGTGAAAAAACTTACAAATATGGCACATTACCATTTCATATCTCATATGATTTAGTGGAAAATAAATTAGACAAAATTGATAATATCCCCAAAAGGATCAAGTAACTCAAAGTAACTTGATTGAAGTCCAAACCATATCGAATAGCGTTTGAATTCACATCCAACCACACATTATTCCATAATGCGTGTTAAGAGATTAACTTGTGATACTATATCACATTTCCTTTGGCTTATATCAAAGTCTTCACTTTGATAATCCCATCACGACTTAAATCGTGATTCCTTGAACTCTTTGAAATTCTTCAAAGATTTCTCTATTTACCTTATTAAAAGAACATATTAGCGTCAACTTAAATCGTTGGTAAAAGAAAATGATCAACCTATTTTGGATCGATGATTTACAAACTCGATCTCCTTTTCAACCAAAAAGGCACGAGACATCTTGCTTTGAATACAAGATACGCATATACCATTAACAATCTAATGGTTTCAAGAGTACTCGATAACTCTTTGCGTTCATCATTCCAAAATTTAAGGTTTAATCTTGGGTTACCAATTTGAGTCTTGCATCATCTTCATGATATATCATTCTAGCTTGGTTTAGAATATAATCACCTTGATGATGGGCTAGCCATACATCAAATCATGGTGTATAGGGTCACAAAAGTGAAACCTCTTTTGTATCTTAACAAATTTGTATTCTTATTTAGAGTTTATGTACTTAATAGTCACAATTAAGTACAACTCCAAACCCGAAAACTAGATTGAGTACACAATGACTCTATCTCTCGACATCATTGATGCTAGTCGTCATATTCTAATCATTCTATGTATCAACTACAACGATGTAAACCACCACCGGTTTCAAATATTGACGAAGTGGTACTAGCAAAATTTATGTCAATCATATAAACATTAAAAGAAGAAGATCCTATTAGATGTCCCACAACTAATTTGTTGATTCTTCAATAATTTGGGGTAGTTTCCTTTCTTGTGTCCAACATTTAAGACAATGGAAACTTTTTATCGGTCGGGATTGATAGGTTTAGTATCGCTATTCTCAACAACTTTACTTTTAACATTACCTTGTATCAATTCCATTATAATCCTTACTTCTTGAACCTCGTTCTCATCTTAACGGTTTAAGAGAATGCTCCCACTCATTTCAATGAGTCTTTGCTTTGAGAAGCAAAATTGAATTCATGAAGAACACTCTTCATTTGTTCGTTTTAGTCTTAAAAACTTTCATTGAGGTGGTTGCGTTATTTTGGTCAATTACGAATTCTTGACAAAACTAATTACCAAAATAATTTATCGCTTCAAGGTACTTAATTCAATTAAGTATATGAAAAACAATCCATTGTAAGTAGATGTGTTAGTCAAGAATCAAAAACCTGTTTGATAATGAATAACTTTAATCTATACTCTTTACAAGAGATCCTTAGCAATGGTTAATTTGAGGTCTTAAGAAGAAAAATCAAATTTTGTCTTTGGTTACGATGTTTTAATGGAGATTTGAATCAAAATCGAAATGATATCGTATATGAATTGTGGTAAAGAAATAGAACAATATAAAAACGGAATAGTGGAAAACTTAACATTTATCGTTTTATTAATACTTTTAAACAAGTATAGCATTTACATAGTGACCTCTACCCAACTATGATAAATGATTCCAAGATCCAAATTCATATTAACTTGGGCACGGTGGGGCCTATACATCCCTTATCAATATAACTCGGTGGATTAACTCTTTAATCGATTCTACTTTTAGAACTCTTGGTCGATAAAATTACATTAACATTTATCTTTAGCCCAAAACACATCGACAAGGGCACGGTGGGGCCGATACATCCCTTATCAAATACTTTTGTTGAGTTCAATCCAAATTTCGAATAAATGTGTCCATGATCCAAACCCACATTAACTTGGGCACGGTGGGGCCGATACATCCCTCATCAACATGAATTCGGTGGATTAACATTTATCACCCACTTCCCCTACGTAACAAGGTTTGTACCCGGTGTGGCCGAGTGCACTCCCTCACGAAATAGGTTTTCATGGTTTCTACTATTTGGTAAGGCTATGTCTCAATTGATTGTTTTAGCGAGAGGTCATGTCAATTTATTATCTATCACGTTTTAAGTGAACTAAAGCGGTGAACTACGATAATTCTAATTGACACGGTCGATAAACTCGATAAAAGATAATGCATGTTTAGTTATGGCGATTTAGCAATGCATGTGACATAAAATAAAATGCAAGCATAAAAATAAATAAATAAATCCTAGTATGGCCTTTCCTAAAATAGAAAAACTATTTAACTATTACATTTCGGAAACCAACTCCATTGGTCCCTTGAACTTCGGTTGTGACACGCATCTCGAGGTAACACCGTCTTTATGTATCGCCATTCTTGAAGAAATCTGTGTTTGGGAACTCCGAGAATAAATAAAATTACATAATAAATTACATAATTTCCTATTATACATTTGTAACTAAAATAAAATGAATCTATTAAATTACAAAACGGTGATACGAGATCACAATAAAATTACAACCGAATCGATATTCCCATATATTTCGGGAAATACCAATTAAAACTAAGGCCATACTAAGTAAAATTACATAATTCAAAATTACATAAATTAAAATTATGACAATCATAAAGAAAATGCAGCATTATAATATGTATGAACATGCTCAATTTTATGCTAAACCGCCTTTTAATTAGCCAATATCGTATATTACTCGGTTTTTACGGATTTGCGTGATTTCAACATTTTATAATCACAAAAATACATAAACTCATATTTATGCATAAGTTAATTACCCTAACCACTTAGGACTCAAAAAATAGTCTTCACTAATAATTTGACCATAATTAACCCATATTTTATAAAATTGTTCATAAATGGACTAAAAATTACAAAAACAAGCTATTAAACTTCAAATAAACCACAAAATTTCAAATAAATTTGAAATTTGAAATTTAAACTCATGAACATTCTGGAAAATTTCCATGACACTCATAATGTTCAAAATCTTAGGTTAAAAATTTCGAAAATTTACCGAAAAACAATGTTGCGGTTTATCGATTTTTAATAAAATAATCATAAAAACATGGAAAATTTATTTTCATTAACTTTTCAATTTTAGATCTGAAAAATATAATAAAATGCAACATTAGACGTTTTTATTAAGTCATAGATTATGTTTTTATTAATTTTCCACTAAAAATGTCACTATTTATGCTATTTTTCTTCAAAAATTCATAAATCATGCAAAAAGACTTCTTTATAGCCAATTATTTTACACACATCTTGTAAAATTGCATGTGACAACATATTAATTTTCTATGACCAGATTCGAAATTTATCTCATATTAACCTATTTTTCACTTAAATCCGAATTTAATAATGAAAAATTCATTTTTCGAGCATAACAAGTCCAAAAATTATGAAAATTTAAAGGTTATCTCAAAATAATATATGTGACAACATATCCAAAAAACAACTTAAAATTCGAAGTATAGCTAATTTTAGACCAAAAATGACATTTTTACTCATAAAATCACATTTAAATGCCATTATTGTAAATTATGAACAATAAAAATCCGAAAAATTAACCAAAATATCCTAAAACATTTTAGGACCAGAAATATTAACATGCATGGATTAATTTCGTGATATCTCATAATAACACAAATTTTACAAGTTTTATTTGTTATTCTTATAACTTGGAAAAACTTTTAACCAATTTGCATGCAAACAACCGTGGCTCTTGATACCGATTGAAGGAAATGTATATCTATATACTAACATATTCATATATGTTTTAATTTAATTTGTCATAAAATTAAAGTTGGATTTTATGCATGCAAACTAAAACAAAAGAAGATAAGAAAACATTTTCTCACCATATGAATTCGGTCATATTGGGCACCAACAAGATCTCCTTCTTGTTAGTTCTTGAGCTTTCCAATAATGGATGAACATACAAAAATCCCAAAGTAGAGATTCTCCAATTAGTAGTACCCAAGACAATCCCTTAATCCCACAAATAAACATGTACTAGATGTTTGTATTGTAGTTTACCTTAAAATCTATTACTAATACTCATATACTACTTCTAGTAATCTTAGTAATTTATATGAACAATTTTAATCAAATACTCATCTTTTTGATGAATATTAAGGAGAGAGAAGAGAGAATATTCATGAACATTTTGCATGTTGTATGAGAATGAAAGATGTGTGAATTGAGAGAATAAAAATTCTCTATAATCCCACACAAAAACCGGTGGCCTAAGGCTTGCATAGACCATAATTATTTTGCTTTTTGTCTTCACAAGACAAGTAGGTATAAGGCTTTTGCATGGTCAAGTCACTATCAAGTGTCTTTAGACAAAAGAATAAGACAAATGAACAAGACAAAAATCTAAAGCCTTGTCCACCAAATTTCGGTTTCTATGTTTGTAATATGGAGTCCATTTTATTTTTGTCAATTGTACAATTGTATGTCATGTGACATGTGATATGTCTTATGTCATGTTTTAATATAAAATGCATATTTAACAAATTAAATATCATTTATAAATTAAATAAATCATATTTAACAAATTGACTAGTAATGTAAAATTACTTTCTCATAAAATGGTCATTTAATTACTAGTTAGTATAATTCACAATATCTTGTAATTATAACTAACCTATCATTCTCATCTCGCGCGTTTCGCAAACACCGATTAATTTTAGTAATATAACTTCTTAAATTACTAAATAAAATCTCATTTAATCACATTATAATAAGATGTCATTTTCTCTCTTATGATAATTTGTTCAATTTTAAGGAATTAATTAATCTGTATCGGTATACAATTAATTAACCTTTTCAATTAAGGGAATCGTCCTTTAGGTGTGACCTCAAGGGATCAACTGATCACCACCGTCGCACGACAAGAATAATGTCAAACTCTAGCCACCAATCATTACCGATATGTGTGGATCAGTTGACTATATATATGTAATGTATCATCCCTTTCGTATTCTTGTAATGAGATTTAATAATGATATTTAAATCATGTGATCGCACTATTGTTGAGGACACATTTCCCAACAATCTAAACCAGTGAACAATACTAAAAAGTATTTAAAACGAAAGGTAATTTTAAAAAAAAAATATATAATTGAATGGTATTGAAAACTTAATTGGTCATTCAAGTATTCAAAAATTGTTTTCTTATTCTTTTAAAAAGGTAAATCAAATTATTGGCAAATTTAACAATTATGCATCCATGTTCACAATTGATCAAGTAATAATTTTATTTTCAATCCTTAACCATCAAGCCATCAACTTATCATTTTATTGTACCAATTAAAAAATTACGGTCCAAAAACTATTTTAGCTATTTAATTCAAATTAGAGTTTTAAAGGGGTAAGAGTTGTCTGGGCAGAGGGGTGCAGAGGAAGAGCGAGAGGCGGTGGGTGAAGGAATGATGCTTGAGAAACGGTTGGTAATGGGTGATTGGGATGACGGTGGCAAAAAGGTTCATGTGCAGGGCGGTGGGCTTAGCTGGTGGGATTGGTGAGCGGGTGGGGGAAGCTTACCGATGAGGAAGGTGAGCAAGGGTCGGGGATGAAGGGTCTAAGTGTGAGTTCGAGGAAGGGAGGGTATGGCGGGCAGTGGGGAAAATGAGATGGGTGGAAATGGGGGAAGGGTTAGAGTTGGTGATGGTAAGAGTAGAGGTGGCGCGGTTGATGTGAGTTGGTGGTTAGATGATGGCGGCAGGTGTGGTGGTTTGATAAAGTTTAAAGAGAGAATTAAAAGAGTTGGAATTGAGTAACGAGATGGTGAAATCAAAGGGGTAAAGTGAAAAACCATGTATGTGATTGAGTAATCATATACATAAAAAAGCAACAGCCTTTCAGAAAAAAGAGCCAGCCATGGAGGTATATTTAATCAAATTTTAAAACTTTAATAACACTAAGTCTACCTTGAAACAGATTTGTGATATAATTTATAAAATGAGTATAATTAACATCTAAGAAGGCAATATAATAACAATAACTTTGTAAATCCCCTTAAAATTCGCATAATTTAACAAGATGAAAAGAAAAGAAAATCACAAAGTACTATGTACGATATATAACTTTACAAATATATGCATAAATAAAATAACTTTTCAAAAGTTTCATCTAAAATCTACGAGTACTTATGAGTTAACCTTACACCTTCACTCCAAAAGCTATATATATAAGATCTACTTTGATTAACAATCTACATTGCCACCCGTGCAGTGCATGGGTTAAAAAACTAGTACAACCTAGTAGGGGACACGACTCGAGCAAATAAGCACAACTGATCGGTCCGTTTAGTATTCACAAATAGATAGATGTGGTCGTTGGTCACGGTCGAATCAAAACACAATTTATAGCTTAACAAGCAACTCTACAATTAGTAAAGAGGCAAGTAAAGGTCGGATCCCAAGGGACGGGAGTTGAAATGAGATTTCTATTGTAACTAGTGGTGTCTAAGGGGTGTCACAAATTGGGTTGATGTAGAAGGTTACTAAACTAGAATAACAATGAAAATAAACAAACAAGATGAATTAAAGGGGTGTAAACAATTGATTAAAGGCACTAGGGTGTCATGGGATCATAGGGGAATCATGGGATATGATCATACAAACATGTTCTCAAATTATAAGCAAGCAATTATTGTTGTGATGGATTGAGTTGGGTTATATCTTACAATCCTAGGAAAGTTTGGGTCCCGGAGCCGAATCGATTAGATTGTACAACACCTACAAGTCAACTTAATCTTCCCTACTCAACAACATGCATGGTCTAATGAGACTCGAGTTGGGTTATGTCTTACAAGTCTCATTGAAAAGATAGGAGATGATAGTAAATGCAAGGATTCATAGGCTTAGCATTTCATCAAATATAACATGTGCATGAGTTGAGATCAAAACAAGCAAGCAAATAAGATATGAAAGCATATTAATTTAAGCATGAATCATTCCCCATGTTGGTTTCCCCTAATCACCCATTAACCCTAGCTAAGAGACTACTCACTCATTATCATGTTGATCATGCTAGCAAGGTTGTCAATCATACCAACAATATGAAACATGATGAATAAATGAAAGTAATTAACAATAATTAAAGAAGGGATTAAGAGATTATACCTACTAATGATTCCAATAATAAAGCAAGAATAATAGAAGTACTTGAATGCTAGATTGAGAGGTTGTCAATCTCCCAATAATAACCCAAATAATCTTCAATTACCCAAAATAAAGGATGAACAAAAGAGAGATTAAAGAACTAAAACTTGGATTAAAACTTGATTAATACTTGTTTACAATATTGAAGAGAGATTTGATTGATATTAACTACACTAATTATTGATAAGAAGAACATGCTCCTCTAATTAGACTAATGGGGTATTTATAGTGAAAATTAGGGAGGATGCATTAGGGTTAACTAAGGGCTAAACTAGTAATTACACTTTTTAAGTAGAGCAAGGAGAAGCCGGTATTTTTGGAGAGAAGGGCTTCTCTTTTCGTAGCTTGAAAAAGACAACCCGCGCTGTGAAGGAATCCGGGCGGATTAGGGTCGGGACGGCCGGATTTGGTCGATGGAATCCGAGCGGATTCTGGGGAATCCGGGCGGATTGTTGAGGGGGAATCCGAGCGGATTCCAGCTGGGACGCTCGGATTGTGGATAGGCGGGACGGGCGGATTGCTGACAATCCGCTCGGATTGTCAGTCAGCGTGATACTTCTTCTTTTTCTTCCCTTTTCTTCATAAATTCCTTGGGGATTTCCTTGGGGACTCAAGGATCCTTTCTCAACATTGCTCTTCTACTATGATATGTACAAAGGCCTTCTAATCTTGTCTCTCCTTGATGCTTGGTCATTGAATTTGATCAATTTAGTCTTGTTTTGCCACAAAAATGCAAGATTCTTACTCCTTTCCTACCAAGGGATCAAAATCTCAAAGAATATGTAAAACAAAGAACTAAAGATAAGAAATGACCGGTCGCAATGGTAAGCAACCTGTTTCGCCTGCTACTCCATTACTTCAATTATGTGATGAGGATGTTTGTAAGGAGATAGATTTCTGGTCCACTGACGTTTATGGATTTGTTTTGGGGGCTAACCCGCCATGGGAGGTCCTCAATGGATTTATTAAGCGGATTTGGGTTAATCATAAGGTGGATAAGATATCCTTCTTACCTAATGGCATGTTTGTTGTACGGTTTGAAACCCTAGAATGTCGGAACCTTATATTAGCTAAGGGACACTACCTTTTTGATAACAAACCAGTGATTCTAAAACCATGGGATCCTAATGTGAGGTTTTCAAAAGAGGGGGTCAAATCTGTTCCTACTTGGATTCGACTTCCGGGACTTGACCTAAAATTTTGGGGGGAATCGTGTTTAATGAAGTTATCTGGTCTAATTGGAAAGTTTATTCGACTGGATGGTGCCACTAAGGACAAGACGAGATTGGGATATGCTCGTGTCTTGATTGAGGTGGAGCTGAATCAGAAATTTCCTAATGAGATCAGGTTTTTAGATGAGAAGGGACAAGAGGTGAAGGTTATGGTTGAATATGAATGGAAACCTGTGCTATGTACTGCTTGTAAGGGTTATGGTCACTCTACGGATGTCTGCAGGAAGAAGGATGGTGTGGTTCCTCGGAAAGTTTGGAGACCTGTCCAACAAAAGAGACCACCTCCTAAGACTGTTCCTAAACCTGTGACCACACCAGTGAGAGCTGCTGCACAAAAACCTGTGACTCCACCAACTGTTAGTCAGACTCCTAATGCCATTATACCTCCTGTGCAGGACACTCCTGTACTGGTAGGGGTTGTGAGGAGGAATATTGACTTTACTACTGCACGTGTTATTTCTAGAACAATCAGGAATTTTGGAGGAGAGCATACTCTATCCCTGATGGACAGGAGTAGATCGTTTCTGGATGGGCTCAATAGAACTATCCAAACTGCTACCAAAAAAAGGGGAATTGGTGTTAGTTCCTCTAAAGCCCTTGATCATGGTTAGACTGGGATTTTGGAACGTTAGGGGGCTAAATATCCTGACAAAGCAGAAAGATGTGAAATGGTTTTTACATCAGCAAGCTGTTGGGTTATTTGGCCTCTTGGAGACTAAGGTTAAACCTAAGTCTCTTAATAATATTACTAATAATATCTGTGATGGGTGGTGTGTAACCACTAATAGTAATTACCATAAGGGAGGTAGGGTCTGGATCATTTGGAATCCCATTATTTTCCAGATTCTTGATATTAGGTATGATCCTCAATTTATTCATATCTATGTGCATGAATTGAGTTCAAATAAGATGTTTTTTATTACTATGGTTTATGCTTTCAATAAAATAGAGGAAAGGCTACCTCTATGGGCTAGACTTAAAGAGTTTGCTAGTAGTATAAGGTGTGGATGGTTAGTTTGTGGTGATTTCAATAATGTTATGAGACCTAATGAGAGACTGGGCAGTAGTGTGACTGATGCTGAAACTAAAGACTTCATTATGTGTATGGAGTTTTGTGGTTTGATGGAGATGAGTTCTAGTGGAGCTTTTTTTACTTGGAACAATAAGCATGAAAGCTCCGCTAGAGTTTACAGTAGGTTGGACAGATGTTTCATTAATGATGATTGGCTCCTCCTTTTTCCTGATGCCACTGCCAATTTCCTGCCTGAAGGTGACTTTGATCATGCGCCCTGTGTGATTGATACTACCTTAAGCAGTCAGAGAGGGAAGGGTGTGTTTAGGTATTTCAATATGTGGAGTTCAGCCCCTGAATTCCTTCATGTTGTGGAGCAAGGTTGGAACATCCATGTTCAAGGGGTTAAGATGTTCAAGGTGGTTAGGAAATTGAAACTGCTGAAGAAAGACCTTAAAGCTTTGAATAGATCTTTATTTTCTGATATTGAAAACAGTGCTAAGGTTGCTTCTGCTCTACTGTTGGATTTACAGAGGAAACTGGTGCTGGATCCTTACAATAAGCATTTGATGGATAAGGAGAGGGATGCTGCTGCCTCTTACAAGCTATTAGCTGAAGCTAGGCATAGCTATCTAGCTCAAAAAGCAAAGGCTGGGTGGTTTGTGGAGGGGGATGAAAACTCTTCTTATTTTCATAGTCGTATAAAAGGGAGGCAGGCTAGGAATAAAGTTCTCCAAATCCTGGATATGAATGGCAACTTAAAGAATAGCACTGAGGATATCTAACAGGCTTTTCTGGAATTTTATGTCAGCTTGTTGGGTACAAATGGTGTCACCACTGCTGTGCATTGTCCCACTGTACATTATGGTGGCCCTGTGATTGATGAGGTGCTGTGTAGTAAGCTTCTGAAACCTATCTCTACTGATGAAATCAAGAGTACTATCCGGGGTATCCCTCATGAGAAGGCGCCTGGCCCTGATGGATACTCTAGTAAATTTTTTAAAGATGCTTGGCCAATTGTGGGGCAGGAGGTTACCATGGCTGTGCTGGATTTTTTCCAGACTGGTAAGTTACTCAAGCAGCTAAATGCTACAACTCTTACCCTTATTCCTAAAAATGCTCTCCCGAAATCTGTACTTGAGTTTAGACCCATTGCTTGCTGCAATGTTAGCTACAAGTGCATCTCTAAAATCATTTGTGCTAGGTTAGGGGAGGTGTTGCCATCTATAATTAGTCCTACTCAAGGGGCATTTGTTAAGGGCAGGCAAATTGTGAAAAATGTCCTTATATGTCAAGACCTTGTTAGACAGTATGGGAGACAACATGTTTCACCTAGATGTTTGATCAAACTTGACCTAAAAAAAGCTTATGATTCAATTGAATGGTCGTTTGTGGAGCAGATGATGGTTGCTTTAAAATTCCCTACTATTATGAAAAACTGGATAATGGAGTGTGTGTCTACTCCCTCTTTTACCATTAACCTGAATGGGCACCATACTGGGTACTTTAAAGGGAGGAGGGGTTTGAGGCAGGGAGACCCTCTTTCCCCCCTTTTATTTACTCTATGTATGGAGTATCTAAGCAGAATACTCAAAGTGATGGTGGATAAATGTGACTTTAGATTCCATCCTTTATGCAAAGGACTTAGATTGACCCACCTTATGTTCGCAGATGATTTACTTCTTTTTTGTAAAGGGGACATTAGCTATATTCTCCTCCTGCTTAGAGTTTTTAAAACTTTTTCTGCGGCTAGTGGGCTCCATATGAATGCTTCTAAGTCTAATATCTACTTTAATGGAGTGGCACCTGCTGTAATGGACAAGGTTCTGGCTTTATCTCTGTGTAGTAAAGGTACCCTGCCTTTTAGATATTTGGGTGTGCCTATTTGTTCTAAGAGGTTAGGGAAGCTTGATTGTAGCCTGTTGATTGATAAGATCATTAGTAAAATCAAGGGATTTGGAGCTAGGAAGCTGTCTTATGCTGGTCGATTGGCAATTGTACAGTCTGTGCTGCTTTCTCTTCACCAGTACTGGGCCTCTATTTTTGTACTGCCTAAGTCAGTTATACAGAGAATTGAAGGGGCTTGCAGGAATTATCTTTGGAGTGCCTCTGACAATTATACTAGGACTCCACTGGTGGCATGGGATTTCCTTTGCAATTCTAAGGAGGCTGGTGGCTTGGGCATGAGAAGGTGTGAGGCTTGGAATAATGCCCTAATGGGTAAATATGTTTGGTGGATGGCAAAAAAATCTGATCATCTATGGATTCAATGGATTGATCATGTTTATATGAAAGGGCGAGATTGGGTCTCTTATCAGCCTACCATTAATTCCAGCTGGGCCTGGAGAAGGATTTGTATGCTCAAGGATATGTTCTTACCTGCTTATGTTGGGGGCAAATGGTTAAATAGTGAGGATAATTATACGCCTACTGCAGGTTATATTTGGTTAACTGGTCAACAACCTTAGATGCCTTGGAGTAAGCTGCTTTGGCACTCTACAATGGTGCCTAGGCATTCCTTTCATCTGTGGCTCTCTATCTTGGGAAGGCTGCAAACCAGATGTAGGCTGCACCAACTAGGGATATGTACTGATTGTAGCTGTTGCATCTGTGCCATTAATGATGAGGACATTGCTCACCTTTACTGGCAGTGCCCTTACAGTAGCATTGCCAAAAACATGGTGCAGGATTGGCTTAAAATTAGATTGCCTGACATATTTACTTGGCAATGGTGTGTGCAGTTGAAAAGAAGATCAAAGCTGCAGTGGAGAGTCGTCCTAGCCTGTGTGGCTGGCTTAATGTACCTTATTTGGCAGGCTAGGAATGATGCTCGTGTTAATCAAGTGTTACCTACCCCTGCTGCTCTTGTTCAGCAGCTTCAAAAGACAATGTGTTGCAGAATTCGTGGCAAAATTCATGTACCGTTACTCAGGAAAGATCAAGTTTGGCTTAAGGATAGGAATCTGTTATAAATTTCATCATTTGCATTTGTTTGTTAAGTGTTTTTGGGGATGCCCATAGTACTGATGTAATACGTTTTGTTCGTATTGGTTGGAATGAAAGCTTACATTTTCACAAAAAAAAAAAAAAAAAAATTACTATCCCCACACTAAGTTAAAGCACTACATCAATAAAATCATTAGTCCCTCCCTCACTTCTCTAAACAATGATGAATATCTTGATCAAGGCACAAAAATCCAAAAATGACAAAAATGCAATGTAAGAATTGAAATGCAAGTTAGGGAGTTAAAAATATTTATAAATGGTGGTTTGGAGAGGACTCCACCAAACTATCATCCTTAGTGAGATGTCATGGGGGCATGTTCAAGGTGTTATTGATGTTGCTCAACACCTTGAAGAAGTAGTCAAAAGCTGGTTCATTATCATGATAAAGATCCTCAATAGATCTTTGCACATGTTGTCCTTCATATTGGTCTTGATCGATAGCATTACCAATGTAGGGATTGAAAATCCCTTCAAACTCATCGTCCCAAAGACCACAAACTTCGTCTACTTGATCATTAAAAATCTCTTGAGTTGATAGAGACAACTCTCCTCCTTTCTTGTTTTGGCCAACGAGGCCATCCTCTTCACTTGTCATGGGTGAGCTTTTCAAGCTCTCTTTGTTACAATTCTCTTGCTCTTTTGATGGATCATCAACAACTTTATTTTTTCATTGGAATTCCGACTTCTTCCTCTCATCCTTCCGGCTATAATGATCAACCATAAAACATGGTTCATGCAAACGGCGAGCTTTCATGGTCTTGTCAAGATTGAAATTTATGCTCTCATCCCCCACTTCTAGAGTGAGCTCTCCATGCTTCACATCTATCACCGCACCCGCGGTGTGCAAGAAAGGTTTATCTAGAATGATTGGAATATTGGAGTCTTCTTCCATGTCAACAACGACAAAGTCCACCGGGATGAAAAATTTCCCAACTCTTACGTGAACATCTTCCCATATCCCTAATGGTGTCTTCGTTGATCTATCGGCCATTTGGAGTGTGATATTGGTATATTTAAGCTCTCCCATCCCTAACCTTTTACTTACCGAATACGGCATAACACTCACACTAGCCCCTAGGTCACATAGGGCTTTGTTGATTGTTGTGTCGCCAATGGTACACGGTATTGAGAAGCTTCCCGGATCTTTAAGTTTCGGAGGTTAACTCCCTTGAAGGATTGCACTACTCACCTTAGTGAAGGCGATAGTTTCAAGCTTCCGGATCGACTTCTTTTTCGTAAGGATGTCTTTCATGTACTTTGCATAGGTCGGCACGTGATTGATTAATTCCGTGAAAGGAATCGAGACTTCCAAATTCATCACAATTTCCATAAATTTTCCAAGTTGGTCATCAAATTTGGGCTTGGCTTGACGACTTGGAAAAGGAAGTCTAATCACAATGGGTTCCTTCTCCTTGGCCTTGTATCCACTTTTCTTTGAAACTTCTTCTTTTGATGGTTCTCCATCCTTGGAGTTTTGCACAGCTTCTTCTTTGTTACTAGCTTCCACAACTTCATCCTCAACTTGCTTCTTTGGTGCTTCATACCTCGTACCACTCCTCAAGTGGATGGCACTAACCGTTTCATGTCTTGGGGGATTAATTTGAGGTGGTAATTGCCCCTTTTGCCTTTGTGAGCTTGAAGATGCTAGTTGAGTCAATTGGGTTTCCAACATTTTGGTGTGGGCTAGGATGTTGTTGATGGTGATTTCCTTTGCTTGACTATACTTTTGCATTTGAGTGAAAAACTCTTGTTGATTCTTTTGCATTTGTAGGACCGCTTTTTGAACATCAAAACCTTGGTCATTTTGTTGATTGTATGGAGTTTGATTTTGGTAACCTTGGTTTTTGTTGTAAAAGGGTCTTTGATTTTGGTTTCTCATGGGAGGTGGGGTGTATGTTGGTTGAGGGTTTTGAACATTTTGGCTTTTGTATGAGAGATTTGGGTGGAATTTGGTGTTTTCATTGTAATAATTTGAATATGGGGTACCACTCTTGTATGCTTGAAAAGCATTGACTTGTTCATTTGTTCCCCTACATTCACTTTGGTCATGTCCCAAAGTTCCACAATTCTCACATATCCCACTTGGGATTGATGAAGATGCCGCCATGGCATTAACATGATGCTTTGGTGATTTTGAGGCTTCTTCAAGTCTAGCCATAGCTTTTTCGAACTTCAAATTGATGGTATCAATGTGAGCACTAAGTTGAGCACCCAATTGAGTAATAGAGTCCACTTCATGCTTTCCTCCTCTAGTAGCCTTGCGAGGTCTACTATATTGTGAATTATGGACCGCCATTTCCAAAATCTTATTCCAAGTTTGATTATCGTCAACTTCGGTGAACATACCATTTGATCCCATGTGGAGAATGTTTCTTGAGTCTTCATAAAGACCATTCCAAAATTGTTGTACCAAGAACCACTCGCTAAGTCCATGATGAGGACATGAGCTACAAATTCCCTTGAATCTCTCCCAAGCTTATACAAGTATTCTTCATCTCTTTGCTTAAAGCCGGTAATTTGAGCTCTTAGCATGTTAGTATTTTCCAGTGGGTAGAACTTTTTGTAGAAAGTTAGAGCCAATTTCTTCCAAGAGTCAATTCCGAGAATAGCCTTATCAAGGCCTTTCAACCATTGTTTTACGGTGCCAATTAGAGAAAAAGGAAATAAGACCCATCGAATTTGGTCTTGAGTTACAACGGTTTGAGATATCGCATCACAATAGTCACAAAAAGTCTCCATGTGAGAGTGAGGGTATTCACTAGGCATCCCCCCAAATTGGCTTCTTTCGACTAATTGGATAAATGCGGATTTTACAATGAAATTTCCGGTTAAGTGTTGTGGTGTGGGAGTGTCATTGGGTAGGTTCTCCTCGGTTGGTACGGAATGTGATGAAAATTTAGGCATTGTGGGTTGATTTTGTGTTGGATTTTGTGTTGGGTTCTCCTCACCTTCTCTTGCAAAAGGGTTGACGAACTCAATAGCGTTTGGTTGAATATCTACAACCTCACCAATACCTCTCAAAGCTCTTCTAGCAAGTCTTCTATTGTTTGTCAAAGTCCTTTCAATTTCGTGATCAAAGGGTAACAAGTTACCTTGTGATCTTCTAGACATGCAAAATATCAAACAACTTGAAAATAATTAGAACAAACCTTGAGGAGTTTTACTTCCCCAAGGCAAAGAAAGACACAACTAATAAAAATCTAAGAAAATCTAAATCAAGTTAACACCGTCCCCGGCAACGGCGCCATTATTGGTCGGTATTCCTCTTTGAGGTTTAGTTTTCGGTACTTGTCGTTAGGAGCACCTAGACCAAAACAATATTTATAACTTCACAAACAACTCTACAATTAGTAAAGAGGCAAGTAAAGGTCGGATCCCAAGGGACGGGTATTGAAGTGAGATTTTCAATTGTAACTAGCGGTGTCTAGGGGTGTCACAATTTGGGGTTTGAATAGAAGATCACTAAACTAAATAGCAATGAAAGAAAACAAGCAAGATGATTAAAAAAGGGGTGTAAACAATTGATAAAAGGCACTAGGGTGTCATGGGGTCAGAGGGGATTCATGGGAATTGATCATACAAACATATTCTCAAATTATAAGCAAGCAATTATTGTTGTGATGGATCGAGTTGGTTTATATCTTACAATCCTAGGAAAGTTTGGGTCCCGGAGCCGAATCGATTAGATTGTACAACACCTACAAGTTGACTTAATCTTCCCTACTCAACTATATGCATGGTCTAATGAGACTCGAGTTTGTTTATGTCTTACAAGTCTCATTGAAAAGATAGGTGATGGGTAAAAAATTCAAGGATTCATAGGCTCGCATTTCATCAAACATAACATGTGCATAAGTTGAGATCACAACAAGCAAGCAAATAAACTATGAAAACATATTAATTTAAGCATGAATCATCCCCCATGTTGGTTTCCCCTAATTACCCATTAACCCTAGCTAAGGAAACTAGTCACTCATTATCATGTTGAACATGCTTGCAAGGTTGTCAATCATACCAACAAAGTAAAACATGATGAATAAATGAAGATAATTAACAATAATTAAAAAGAGATTAAGATAATTTTACCTACTAATGATTCCAATAATAAAGCAAAGAATAATAGAAGTACTTGATGATTGATTGGAAGGTTGTCAATCTCCCAATAATAACCCAAATAATCTTCAATTACCCAAAATGAAAGATGAACAAAAGAGAGATCAAGGAAATGAGATTTCTATTAAGACTTGATTAAAAGTTGATTACAAGATTAAAGAGAGATTAGATTGATATAAACTACACTAGAGATTGCTAAGAAGAACATGATTATCTAATTAGACTAATGGGGTATTTATAGTGGGGATTAGGTACACAAATTAGGGTTTACTAAGGGCTTAAATGACGATTATGTCCTTGAGGAATCGCTCCTCTTAGAAAAATATGCGAGTCTCCTTTTTGCTAGTTTTTCCCGAGGTATGCGCATCCTTCATAGAACAAGTAGAAGACGGATTAGCTGTCACACAATCCGAGCGTCCAGAGCACGGGACGAGCGGATTGTGGGTCTTTTGGACGAGCGGATTTGTGGGGTGGACGACCGGATTGTGGTGGTTTTTGACGAGCGGCCTTCTGAGGAAGACGCTCGGATTCCTTCTCTTGGACAGGCGGATTGTGGCCAATCCGCTAGGATTGTAGATCAGCTTCTTCCTTTCTTCTTTTCTTCCTTTCTCTTCATACAATCCTTTGAGGATTTCCTCAGGGATGCAAGGATATTTTCTCATCATTGCCCATCTACTACAATATGTACAAAGGCCTTCTAGTCTTGTCTTCTCTTTGATGCTTGGTCATTGAATTCAATCAATTTAGCTTCATTTTGCCATGAAAATGCAAGGTTTGCACTCCTTTCCTACCAAGGGATCAAAACCTCAAAAAATATGCAAAACAAAGGACTAAAGACAATAAATGAACCAAATATGCACTAAAAAGCATGGGAACAAGGCTAATTCGGGGACTAAATATGCTCAAATAATGGTCACATCACTTGAGCATCAAGAGGCGCTTACCGACGCCCTAAAGAGATTTGGTAAATTTAAAGATGCCGGGGTAGACTTTTCTAAGATGAGCACTACGATAGCCCGCTTCAACCCAAAAGAGTATGTGGGTTCTGGTGCGCCAACTTTGCTCGACAATTGGCATAGGGAGATGGAGAACATCTTGAATGTGGTTCATTGTCCCGAGGACTTCAAAGTGGAATAAGCCGCGTTCTACTTGAGATATGCTGCAAGGGAATGGTGGGACAAGGTAACGAAGAGTGCCCTAGATCGGTATCTGAAGCAAGGAAAGTCAGCTATACCGTGGGTTATGTTTAAGAGAGCTATGCGCCGGGAGTTTGTTCCAGAACATGTTCGTAGTAAGCTGAGGGAGGAGTTCGATGCTTTCAAGATGACTTCGGATATGACCGTGGCTGAGTAGTATCATAAGTTTAATGAGAAACTGAGGTATGCAGAGGACATGAGGCTGAGTCAGGATAACTTGGCACCGAGGTTTGAGAAGGGGTTGACCTACCAGATAATGGAGAAGTTACCAGTTGGGGTCCTTACAGATGTTAAGGAAGTTTATGAGCGAGCAGGGAGAGCTGAGAGATTGGTCAAGATGACCAAAGAGAATAAGGAGAGAGGTCTTAAAAAGAGAAAGGTTGAGAGTGAGGGAGGTGGTCTGTCTAGCTACAAGAGGGGTAACCATAACCAGGCAAGGGCTTACTGATCGGGATCGGGTTTTAGTGGTGGAGCTTCTTATGGGCGTGGTCGTGGTGGTAGCAGTAGCAGCTTGAGTATCTCTTGTTTCAACTGTGGTGGTACGGGTCACAAGAAGCATGAGTGTACTAGTGCCGGGGGGAGAGGTTTTCATAGGCCATCATAGGGGAGCTTTTCGCAGGGTCCATCTCAGAGTTATGCTAGCAACCGACCGACAGGGTTCATGGAATAACCAAGGAGGTCAGGGTAACAGTAATGGTGGATCTAACCGCAATGGCGGTAATTCTTATCATAAACCGGCAGCTAACAAAAATCAGGGGTCAGCTGCCAAGCCATCTACTTCAGCGAGTACAGTTTAGGGAGGTGGACAAAAGACCAGTGGCAAGTTATTCATGATGGACAAGAAAGCTACTGAGGATGATGCTCACGTGATCACTCGTACCTTTCTTGTTAATGATATTTCTAGCTTTATTTTGTTTGATTCAGGGGCGTCACACTCTTTTCTATCGTCGAGTCATGCTAAGCTTTTGGGTTTGAGAGAATTTGAGTCTGTAAAATATGAGGTTTTTATACCGTCAGGTGAGTCAGTGTATTGTGGGAGGTTTTATAAGGGTGTATGTATGATAGTTGGGCAGGTTGATCTTCCAGTGGATTTGTTAGAATTTCCTATGGATTATTTTGAGATGATAGTTGGTATGGATTGGCTGGGTATGTACATGGCTAGAATAGATTGTCACCAAAAGAGAGTCTCTTTAAGAGGTCCTAAGGGAGTTAGTGTGTCTTATCATGGGTTTGTTGTCAAACCCAAAGTCAAAGTTATTGCAGTAGTGACATTAAAGTCTTATCTGAGGAAGAGGTGTCCTTTGATTCGATGCCATGTGAAAGACCATAGTATGGTGGGGCCGACAGTTGATCAGATACTAGTGGTGGGAGAGTTTCCAGATATTTTTTCGGAGGAGATACCAGGTTTGCCACCGAAGAGGGATATAGATTTCAGTGTGGAGTTGGAACTAGGGACGAGACCAATCTTTAAGGCCCCGTACCGCATGGGTCCTATTGAGTTAGAAGAGCTGAAGAAGCAGTTGGATGATTTGATAGATAAGAGATACATTAGAACTGGTGTATCGCCATGGGGAGCACCAGTCCTGTTTGTGAAAAAGAAAGATGGGAGCTTGAGGTTGTGCATCGACTACATGGAGCTGAAAAGTGTTACAGTGAAGAACAAGTATCCTTTGCCAAGGATAGATGATCTATTTGACCAGTTGACTGGGGCAGGAGTCTTTTCAAAGATTGATTTAAGATCAGGTTACCATCAGGAGAGGATTCGGGATGATGACATACCGAAGACAGCTTTTCGATCGAGGTATGAGCACTATGAGTATGTGGTGATGCCGTTTGGATTATCTAATGCACCGACAGTGTTTATGGATTTGATGAACCGGGTCTTCAGTTAGTTTTTGGATCGGTTTATGGTGGTGTTCATAGATGATATATTCGTCTATTCCAAGACTAAGAAGGAGTATGAGGAGAACTTGAGGTTGGTGTTACAAACTTTGTGCGATAATCAGCTGTATGCAAAGTTGTCAAAGTGTGAGTTCTGGCTCGAGGAAGTTGCCTTTCTAGGGCACGTAATTTCTAAAGAGGGTGTATATGTGGATCCTACAAAGATAGAGGCAGTGTCTAAGTGGGAAGCACCAAAGAATGTGGCAGAGATCAGGAGTTTCTTGGGTTTGGCAGGGTACTATCGTCGGTTCGTGAAAGACATTTTAAAGATCGCCAGACCTATGGCAGCGTTGATGAGGAAAGAGATTAGGTTTAGATGGGATGAAAGTTGTGAGATGGCGTTCTAAACATTAAAGGAGCGTTTGACCATAGCTCCAGTCTTAGTTTTACCTGAATAGTGTGAGAACTTTGAGGTGTTATAGATGCTTCAAAGAACGGGTTAGGTTGTGTGTTGATGCAGAATGGGAAAGTCATTGCCTATGCTTCTAGGCAATTGAAGCCTTATGAGGAGAACTATCCGACACATGATTTAGAGTTAGGTGCAGTTGTGTTTGCTCTCAAGATTTAGAGGCACTATCTTTATGGGGCGACCTTTAAGGTGTTTTCAGATCACAAGAGTCTAAAGTACATATTTAGTCAAAAGGAGGTGAACATGAGACAGACGAGGTGGATAGAGCTTATAGGGGACTATGACATGGATATCATATACCATGAAGGGAAAGCAAACGTGGTGGCTGATGCGTTAAGCAGGAAGAGTGTGCATTCTCTATGCACAGCTATGTCTTTGATGAGGTCGAGAGATGAGGTGGGAATGATGAGGATATATGTGATACAAAAAGGGGATGCTAGAGGAGACTTGACAGTGGAGCCGGATCTTTATGATGATGTTCGCAGGAAGCAGGCTCTTGATTTTAAATTCAGGAGTGGAGAGCTGGAGTAGAGAAAGGGACAGTGTCTCAGTTCTCTATTCATTCAGGTGGGAGTGTTCAGTTTGATGGGAGATGGTGTGTACCTAGGGATAAAGTTGAAAAAGGTGATCATGATAGAGGCTCATTGCACACTGTATTCAGTGCATCCAGGTGGTGACAAGCTGTATAGAGATTTGAGCAAGACCTTCTGGTGGCCTGGGATGAAAAGGGAAACAGCCTTCTCTCTCTATGTGTTTCTCTCTCATCGCGTGGGGATAGTAATTGCTTAGGCTATTCATGCCTTTGTAGTGCCCCTACAATGAAGAACACGGGATTTGAAGAATGAAAATGACACGGGATATGCAAGTGCACGGATGGTCCTGAATCCGGGTAGACCAGGAGGAATACGAGCATCTTCTGGGTAATCCGCTCGTCTTAAAGAAATCCGAGCGTTTGTGGAGGAATCCGTTCGTCCAAATAAGCTGCAAAATCAAAAAATTTGGTCTGTTAGAGAATCCGAGCGTCCTAGCTGAGAAGACGCTCGTCTGAAACTGGCCGCTCGTCTTTGCAGAAAGACGCTCGTCTTTTTGCCAGTGCAGATTAAGCAAAGTTCCGGTAAGAGAATCCGCTCGTCTTAAAGGAAAGCCACTCGTCCTGAATTGCAGAATCCGCTCGCCTTCACTAAAAGATGCTCGTCTTTAGGCGAGTTTTCCTGAAACCAAATTGAGCAGAATTCGAGCGTCCCGACGGGAATCCGCTCGTCTTCCCCTGCAGTTCTGAATTTTCCGGGTGTTTTAATACCCCTTCCCACATTCATTTCATTCATTCATTCATTCAAACACTGCCTATAAACCCCAAACCCCAAAACCCTCATCCTCTCCATCACCAAAAACAAGATTTCCTCAACCAAATTCAACAAAATCAAATCCAAACTTCCTTACAACAACAATTAATCACTCCTTTTGCAACAATAATCAATCCAAGCACCAAAATCTTCAACCTTTGAGTCGATTTTTGAAATACAAAGACAAATACTTTCATCTTAAATCGATTTGGGTATAATTAGAAATTGAAGATTTTCAATCTTTTCTTGGTATAATCAAAAATGGCAAGAACAAAAGGAGCAACAAAGGTACTCAAGGCAAAGACACTTTCGAAAAGGCAACAAAGCCTTCAAGCAAAACAAGCTTCAATGGCTATGGTGTTTTCTAATGCAAACTTGGAAGTTCAACAACAAAAAGTTCCTCCCTTGGAAGCAACAACAACAACAACAACTCCGGAAATCGCTCAATTACCCAACTATCCGGAGGTAATTTTCATTTCTAACTCCCATAGGGATACATTTGCCAAGTATGCTAAGAAAGCTATTTTGCCCACCAAATTCATTTGTGAAGATGCCTTGAACAAATTGGGTGTCCTTGACCAAACAAAAGCCTTGTTTGAAGCCATGGGGTTGGGAAAATTATTTACTACAAGAGAATTGACATACCCTCCCTTAGCTTGGAATTCTTAAGTTCATTAAAAGTGACTAAGGTAGAGACTAGAGAATATATCGAGTTTCGCCTTGCGAATGTGAATAGGCGCATCACCTTTGATGTTTTGAGTAAAGCATTAGGCCTTAGTGATACACCATATTATCACAAGATGCCCGAAAAGTATGACCCCGCTCCTCTTTGGGAGGCGATTTCCGGGAAGAAATTTGTGAGCTTCCATGTGTGTTGCGCTCTATTAGTCCACCATCCGGGCATAAGAGTGTGTCACAAGGTCATCGGGAATACTATAATAGCGAGAAAAGGCACTAATCACTTTACAAAGCTCGATTGTGTTCTACTTGAATCGGCCTTAAATGTGGGAAGGGAATTCACTAAGCCCTACAATGCTCTAAGGCTTTTGATGGAAATATGGCTTAATGTTGATTGTGTCAAGGAAGGCACCGCTCATATTGTAAATGGAGGTCTAGTTACTCTCTTAGCCAAGGACTTTGACGCAAATTTTAACAAGGATAACACCTATGTGGCGATCAAAGGGGGTCATCTCATTGACATGGATGCCATGATTTACAAGTACAAATGGGTAAAGCATAACTCTCTTGACACCAACTATGGGTGGCTAACCAATGATGCTAGATCTTTCACTTTGCCTTCCAAGATATGCCGATTAAGTGCTCAACGAACAAACTACCTTCTTCCACTCTCCAAGGATGTCGAGTACATCATCTGTCAACAAAGGGGCGAAATTGAAGAGCCCTCCTCCTCCATTGTCACACCACCCTACCCATTCAAATATCAGGAGTTCAAACTCAAAGATGTTGAAGTGGGCAATGACTACATGACTCTCCTCATGCAAGAGATGCACAAACAAGCTTATAATGATCGAGTAGATGCATACTTGGCCCAATATCCACCCCTCCTTCATTTAGCTAGGCAAGGACTACTTGATCCTTCATGTCCTTTTCCTAGTTGGGCGGATAGGGAAGTTTTCTTTCCAAGCACATCTAGGGGTGAAAGACCGGGTGAAGATGAGAATGTCGATGATGAGGTTGTTGATGATGAGGGTGTTGATGAAGAGGTAGATGAAGAAGAAGAAGAGGGTAATGAAGATGATGAAGGAAGTGAGCAAGATCAAGGAAGTGAAGATGAGAGTGGAAATGAGTCTGCTTCTATGGAGGAAAATGATGACAATTATGATATGGTGGAGGACTAGCAAAATTTGGAGGCTCCTACCCTCTTGATGTTTGTCTACTTCTTTCTTTGTTTTCTTTATTTTTATCTTTATCATAGTTTGGAGAGTCCTAGCAACATGAGGACTAACACCTCGACCCCATTGAGGTGTTCTTTTTATTGTTCCCATTTGAAAAATCCAAAATGACAATATATAGTTTCAGGCATTGCATCTTGTGTGCATGAACTACCCCAAAATTTAAGACATTAGAAATAATGTCTATCTCGGTTTGGGGAAGTACATGTATACGCAATGGGAGGTAATCTAAATTACGCTCTCCGTCATAAACAAAAACACATGCATCATGTAGTGTAGATTAGAATAACTTGCATTTAGTATAGAAATCATGCATCATACTTGCATAATTTCCTATCACACTGGCCATTGAGGACAATGCCCATATTAGTGTGGGGATGGGAAATTCTAACTTAACTTTTATTCAAAAAAAATCCAAAAAACCCAAAAATTTCGAAAAGATCAAAAAAATTGAAAAATTGAAAATCCAAAAACAATTTCATTTCCTTTGTAGTGTAGACTTGAATATATTGTTTGTATATATTATGTTTGTCTATGTTTGTTCACATTGATCGACTGCGCCACATCCGAGACATGAGGATATTGAAGACCGCATGGTATGTTCTTTCCAATCTCCTTTTTCCTCTTTATGTTAATGACTATGTGGCTTTATTTTGATTGATGCGGTATAAACAATGTGAATTTAGGACTTGCATTTAGATTATATGGTATATTAGTTGGTAGAATCATATGCATTAGGATGTATATATGTTAGTTGCATCATGGCATGTAGTTTGCATGATAGGAAAATTTTGCAAAACCGTCTACTTGGGAAGCTTGACAAGTGTATATAGGCCCTAGTAGATGCTTTTTCTTCTTAAGACTTTGTTTGTTAGAATACTTGTAAAACACCCTAGGATGTGTCATGCTAGTATCCTTTGACCCATGGATTAAGGCCTAGTCAAGAGTACCTTGTGGTGTGATAACTCATTGGCTACCGTTTATTCCAAGGTGACCCTTGAAACCATGCATCCATCATCCATGTTCTACCACATTTTTGTCATCAAAGGGAATGGGCACAAAAAGAAATTGATTTGAGTTCAAGAAATGAAATGAAAAGCCAAAAAGTTTGCAAAATGCATCAAATGAAAATAGGAGCAAAAATAGACTCCTATGCTTCAAATATAAGCCACCCTCACTACATATGGGGTGACTTTGAAAATGTTCAAAAGAAAAATGCAAAAAGTTGAAAGTTGTCAAGTATTGAAATGCCAAAAATCAAAAAGTTGGTTTGGGGAGGGTAATGCATCCTTTGAGTCTGCATTTGCATTTGTTATATTCACGTTTATTACATTTTCGGTTTGCATTGTCTCTTATTTTCACAAAAAAAATGAAAAATCCAAAAAAAATAGAAAATTCAAAAAAATATTCACGTTTACTTTTGCATATAGGTTGAGTCGGAACGATAGATTTCAATGATGAAATTGCACTACTTTTAGTCCTTTTTGCTTAAGCCTTACGAAAAATTGATATCTCTTTAGCTTTGTCTTATTGTATATCTACAAGTTAATGTTAAAATTTAGCTGAACAAATAGACTTGACCTGAAATTTTGGCAACCTACTCATAATTTCTAAGATTTAGAGCCTTAAAACTGGTGTCATTTATGACCAGCTCATATAGGATTGTGAGTAGTTACTCCTTGCATAGCATGTATCATTAATTTGCACAAATATGAAATTGAATTGCTTTTTTTTGCCTACGTACATTCGGGTTAGTGGTTGGTGTCACATGCAGGAAGGTGCTTACATCACCTTTCTTCTATTTTTACCCATTAAACTCCACATTTAGCCAAATTTGCCTTTTGACCCTTAACTACATCCAAATTTAGCCTGCCTTGTGAAGCTAGTTTAGATTCATTTTTGCGGTATTTGTTTATTGAGCCGAGTTTGTTTTGTATTTGATGATTTGGAGTTGTTGATATATGGAGAAAGGAGGATAATGAAATTGAAATAAAAATAAAAAAAAGCTGAAAAAAAGAAAGAAAAATAAAAAAAAGCCGAAGAAAAGAAAAGAAAAAGAGAAAAAGAAAATTTGAAAAAAGAATTGAATAAAAGTCGGTTTTGCTTCAATGTTTTATCTTTATCTTTTGAGGAGTTGATTTTATATGGCTTAATGAGTTTGTATGCCAACCAAGGGCATTTGTGTTTATTTTTGATGGTTTTGAAGCGGATGTTGTCGTTTGGTTTTGTTAGGTAGCTAGCTTGACTTATTACCCTCACATATCTAAAAATGTTATGTCCTTCTTACCCATTGCCTCACTTTTGCATATTTTTGTAAGTCCTCGGCTGTGACGGGACCTTGATTGGTTGGAATGTATGTGTACGGTAGTGAGAATTTTCTATCATATTAGTTGCATGCATGTCTATGTGTTCGTCGTTTAGGTGAGCGATAATATTTCTTTCTCTCTTACATTCTTATGCTTACCCTTTGCTTCATGAGAGAAGAGTGACCCGTGAGAGTTCATTTTTAAAGGTCTTACAAGGTCGACAGTTCAACTCTATTATAAACATCATACAACTCATTTGCATTTTATAGTTTTGCTGTAAGTGTAAGTTTGTTTGCATTAAACCAGTTTAAGTGGACAATTTGTAGCTAGCTCTGAGCTTTCTTTTCCGTTCCATTAGTATTGCATATAGTTTGCTTGGGGACAAGCAAAGGTTTGGTTTGGGGAGGTTTGATACGTGCATTTTATATAGTCTTTTTTAGCCTTTATTGCACGTATTTCTATGCGATTCTCGTAGTATTATGCTACAAATGTCCCCCGGATAGTCTACTTTGGTTTGCTTTGATTTATTTGCAGGAATGTACCAAAGAAGGCGGAATTGAGCCTCTTTATCGTCCCTTAGCCTGCATTTACGGAGATTGAAGAACTAGAGCAAGATTGCCTTTGCCTCCGGAAGCGTCAATTCATCTCGGAAGCCAAATCAACGAGCAAGGAGCTGGTCCTGTGGTGTTGGACTCGATCGAAGGCTTTTGGTGACTTATCTGTTCGATCGAGTAGATAGGGATGGTGAGAAGACCTCGATCGAGACCCTGCTGTTCTCGATTGAGAGGTGGCCTTTTTGTGGTTCTCGATTGAGTAGATGTTTTACTCGATCGAGAGGTTTAGTCAGAGGATTGCTCGATCGAGATTTTCTCGCCTAGACTTAATATCTTAATTACGTTTTAGGTTAATAAAGTGTCTCTCTTATAAATAAGAGAGACTCAATTAGGTTTAATGATCTTATCTTTCAATCACTAATCCTGGAGTATTAAGCAGACACTTTTCTTCTCTTGTTAAACGTTACTTTGTTCTCTATTTCCGGATCCTAAACCTTTGTAATTTTTCTTGACTCTCTTCATTTAATTTAATTCTCCCTTTGCATATTTAATATCTTTCTCTTAAATTTCTGTCTTTATTAGTTTTGTTATCAGTTTATGCAATTTCTTTCTTATTCATCTTAATACCATGTCTTTTATTATAATTGTTGTTATTTTCATTATGAATATGCGTAGCTAAATCCGTTAGTGCTAGGATTAGGGGAGCCATGATAGGGAAGCAATAATGTTATAATTAGATTAGTCAGTTTTTATTGTGAGAATTGATTCATAGCAATTTAATTGTAATCATTTAGTTGAGTGAACGCTTCTAAACTAGTTAATTCGGTTAAATTCAGACCTAGATCGGAAGATTGGAATGAATAAACCTGTTATGAACAATAGACTACACTAATGAGTGCGGAAGCTAAGTTTGTGGTATTTTAGGGCGGATAGCGGACCGGAAGGACCTTTCCTTTACCCTTCTCACATCAGATCGACTGAGCTTACCTTTAGCAGAATTGTGTAAAATCGTGGTGAACCGACATCCTGGCATTCTTCTCTCTCTTTGATTACACCTTTATTTCATTTTGCTATCTTTATCGTTCTCTCTCTTTTCTTTGCATTTCGTTCAGTAGTTTAGTTAAAACAATTCAAACACCCCCAATTTGTTACCGTGACAGACTAGAATGACAAATAGATATATTAGCCTCCTTGTGGAGTACGATACCCGACTTACCTCTACTATATTAGTTAGAGTCGGTTGGTTTATTTTTGATAGGGTTGCGACAACCGTGTCACACAGCCTACGGCTCAAAGCAGATACGACCTGTACAGCACTTACTCGATCGAGTAACAACACCCACTCGATTGGGTAGAGGTCACTCGATCGAGTACTTCAACTCCAGAACCTGACCAGAACGTACAACAAAACGCACTCGATCAAGTCACTTACGTACTCGATCGAGTAGCCCCCACTCGATCGAGTACTCCTCCTACTCGATCCAGTTGCACAAAACAGCAAGGACTGTTCAACTTAGCCATAAACCCACTCGATCGAGCTGTTCCTACTCGATCGAGTCCACCCCTGTAATACACGTCCTTTTAGGGACCCGTTGACCGATGTTGACCGACCTTAGAGGCGTGTTGTAGCCTTTGGGAATTCGTACAAGTGGTGTCTCGTGTTGTGATAGACCTTGGGTTGAGTGGTACTCGATCTAGTCGAGGCTACTCGGTCGAGTAGCTTGGGTACTCGATCGAGTAAAGGCCACTCGATTGAGTGAGTTGGTTACTCGATCGAGTAGCGTCTTTTCAGCGAGGATTTATAATCGTGTTTTGATAGAATCACAAATCTTTTCCACCTCCTTCCTTCAGAACTAGATGTCGCCTTAACTCATTTCCTTCACCATAGTTCCTTCTATGGGAGCCTTTGAGGATGCTTGTGCCTTGGGGGTAGGTTTCGTGAGTCGGGTAGCAGTCTTGACGCCGATATGCGATGCGTACGTATGTCATCATCATCATCTTTGTCGTTGTTATTTCTTGTAGGGTGCTAGCGATAGTAATAGGTGTTTGTACTATTTGTATAGGGTTTTGCTTGCTTGGTTGATGTCATGTGATTGATCAAGGAATCGCTACGGTTGGCTAAATGTAGGTTCACCTACTTAGTTTCTGTTGGTTTTTTAGTGTGTCGGTTGTTGTGCTGATTGTAGTGTCAGGGTGGTTGATTGATTATGGTAATCGGTTGGTGTTGTGTTGTTTTGTTTATTGTTGTTGTGGTGCAGCTGATTGTGAATGATTGTCTGTGGTTCTCGATGTGCGTCCTCGGCTGAGTGAAGTCACTTGCGGGCGTGGCTTCACGCCCTAGTTTCGCCATTCGTGGAACCCGCCACGGGAGGGGATGTGCACATTAATGGGATAGGGTTATCGCCCGGTATGATGAGCGGGGCTTAGGTGGGAACGGCTGCGGTCCCCCACTGGCAGGGCTGGTCCAGTGGACGGTCGGTGACGGTGAATGATCGGAGATGTGGTGTGTGTGTGTGTGTGTGTGTGTGTGTGTGTGTGTGTGTGTGTGTGTGTGTGTGTGTGTGTGTGTGTGTGTGTTTTGTGTACTTGTGTAGTGTCTGTGGTTGTTGATGTGTTGCCTCAGTTGCTGACCTTTTGTGGTTTGTCTTTGTTTGTTCTCTTGTCTCTGTCGTGATCCCTTATGGTGAGCAGTCGGTCTTTCAGGTGAGGTCTTGGATGATAGCTGAAGTCTTGGCAGGGATGGGTCCTTCACAAGTTACGTCAGAGATAGTTCACATAAGGATGTTGAGTTGTATCTTTTGTTTTTAGTAGTTTGGTTAGATCACTTGTAATAATTATAAATGTTCTTTTATCAACTTTTGATTATTACTTTCCTCGGGCAACCGAGATGGTAACGCCTTTATATGCTAGGGAAGGTCTTGTTAAGGCTCCTTGGTATATGGGGGTGTTACAAAGTGGTATCAGAGCGACGATTTTGGAACCTGTAACTAATGAGCCTAATGAATGTAGTGAGTCTAATAAAATGAACCTGGTGTATGTATCTTGGGAGCCCCTGCTGATGCTATATTTTGGGTGAGTAGGCGCCCTCATCTCAAAATCATGGCCCCATTATGCTTAAGCCAGTCACTGGGTAAGGGAAAGTTAAGTCGGTAATTATGTGCCTAGTGTGTATAGTGGTTATGTTAGAAATAGCTGTGTGAATAGTGGGTATGATATCATTAGTTGCGATGAAGTCTCTGTTGATAATAATATGTATGAGTTGAGATGGAGGTGTATGAAAGTAGTGGAAGTGGTGGAAATCTCGTAGTACATGACAGTGGGTATGATGTAGTGATGGTAACGATTGTTCCGGATAGTTGGTGTTAGTGGTCAATATAATGAACTTATGAGCCTTGTGTGTGTAGTAATACTGATAATTTATAAGTTGTGGATTTGTGGTGATGATTATCAAAATAGTATTGGATGAATATAATAGATGGTTGGTTGAATGCTTCCGCATGTGACATGATCAAGTTGAGTAGTTTGTATATGTTGTGGTATAGTTAAATTTCTAATAAATTTGAATGGCAAGTAATGGTTGAATGATTAGACGAATGCTTAGAGTGATATGATTAGTGGTTACATGGTCAAGGATACTAGTGTGTGATTGGATTTTCTTTGTTATAGTCATAGTTGTATGAGTAGAAATAGGAGGATATGTGTGAAAATGTGCATGATAAAAGTAAGAGATTAAACATTTAATTGGTTAACGGTTGGCATAAAATAAAATGAATGTGTTTAGTGGAGTAATGTGTTTGCAAGGATATATGCTTTGAGCTTGTGTAGTAGTAATTAATACGTGAATGAGTATAATAATCTGTGACGGTTTCCAAAGTTATTTTGGAATCGACACGCGTTGCTGTTTTGCAGGGATTTTATCTAGACTCGTAATTGTTGACCGTGTATCTAACTTTACTTGACCGCGTATGAGTGCCTACTAGACCGAGTTGACCTCATTCGATCTAGTTAGGAAGCTATAACGTCGAGAAAGTTGGGATTTCCTACGAAAATTCGACCGAGAAGCTCCAACTCGATCGAGTAGAGGCCACTCGATCGAGTAACCTACTTACTCGATCGAGTAAGTGAACAGTACCCGGAGAATTGCGGGTTCATAAACCCATTCTTTTGTTTATTCTTCTTATTCCTTCCTTATTTTCGCAAACCCTAATTCCCAAATCCCTCTCAAACCCTTTGATTCTTGTGACTGTGGTGGTTCAATTTGGTGTTTTCTTGTATGAATTCGTTCTTTTTGCTTTCTAATTGATTAAGGTATGAATGCTTACTCTATTTTGATGTTTTTAATTAGTTAGAATCATATAGGATGATGAAAAGTGTTGAAAAATCGATTTACATGTGTTAAAATTTGCTTCTAATTGTTGCAATATGATCTAGATGCTTCCTTTGATGATTATTGTTCTTAACTATGCAAAAATCGAAGCAAGTTGGGGAAAAGGATGTCTCGAAATTTTTAGGGTTTAAGAAATCGAATTGATTTTTGGTTGTCTATTGTATATAAAAGGATAAAAATTGAGTAATATGTGTTATATATATCATGTATAGAGTTGATTTTTGTGATCTTCACTCAAAAATCCGTCTAAAAACTTCGTCTTAAAAGTGCCCCAAACTAAATTTCGTCTCATGTTATTGTGAAATTGGTTGGTATATGAAGATGTTTTGAAGGTTTGCGTTATAAAGGAGGTAGTAATAATGATAATTCATGCCAAATATGTCAAAACTTTTACAGCTGTACATCCCGTCTGATAACTGGAAATTGGAAATTTTACTTGTGATTTTGGGATTGTTGGTGATAGTGTGTACTTAGATGATTCTTTTATGATCAAACATGTATGCTTTGTATGTTTTCATGTATATATGGTGGTATATTTAATTGTATGCTGAAACAGATGCCGAGACCGACAGTAGGGACCAGACAAAGTAAGAGGGGTAGGGCTTCTGAGCCCGAAATTGGGGAGGGGAGTGGACCGGTAGTCCTGGCTGTACCCGAGTACCCGTCTGTGGTATTTGTTGATTTCACACAAAGAAAAAGGTTTGTGGCTTTACAGTCTCAGAAGATGAGACCAACCCGCTGCATTGACACGACCCTTTTGGATGATCTGGGTATTGAGACTGATGTCAGACATATCTTTGAGACCTTGGGGTTGACCGGGTTGTACCGCCTACGAAAGCATTCGTATGCCTTTCTGACCCTCGAGTTCATGAGCTCGTTTAAATACGAGCCGGTGGAACAAACTGTGGAGTCTCGTCTCATGAATACCAGCTTTGTCTTGACCATGGACTTGTTTGCTTCTCACCTTGGCTTGGCTAAGCCTGTCAAGGGAGCCCTTTGTGACATACCGACCGAGTGTGGGGTTTGCAGTCTTATGCCTTGTATCACCGGGAAATCAGCTCCCACTGCTAGTAACACGTTGATCAATGATGTGGAACATGTCACTTTGAAGATCTTTCTTCGTGCTTTGTTGTGTCTTCTCTACGAGAGATTGGATGTGAGTAAGTTGAACTCACATGAGTTGATGCTTCTGATGGCGTACCTTAACCCGAGCGGACTGAGAGAGTGACCTTTAGTGCTCCCGCCATATTGTATGCCAGTCTTGCTTTGATGGCCTCGTCTGACACTAGGATCCTGAGTTGTGGTGCCATTGCCACACGGTTAGCTGAGAAGCTAACTTCCTTTGAAGCTTTTCCAGCCTACACCCCTTTAGCCACCCTGGTGCCTACCTTGGATAGAGTTTACTTCCTCGACCTGAAATGGTTGAGAACCTTGGACGATGGCAGTTTAGCGTGGAGTGTGTGGGGCATGAGTTGGATGAAGATACCAGCTCCTGAGCACCTCCCACCGACAGAGCCTTTACCTGCGGCAGTTATATCTGCCTATTTTGACGAGGAGGAGGAGGAGGTTGTGCATCCTGCTAGGTACACATATTTTATCGACCCGGAGATCCTCCGAGTAATGCCTGAGCCGAGGAACGGGGGAAAACATGAGAGCTGAGGAGGATCGACCTAGGATGGGGAGAGGGCCACACCGAGTACGAGAGAGAGTGGCTGAGACTCAGCCACCACAGCCGGTACCACCACAGTATCCGTTTCCTGGTTACCCTTCTTTTGATACCCCGGAGATGCGTGACAGCTAATTGGCCGAGACAGTGTCCTCTACCTTGACGATCCGGAACTTGCATGAGATGGCGCATGTTCAGGGTATTGGGACCTCGGGACCTCATCCGGTTTGGTGGATGGGAGTCGGAGACAGCAGCAGGGTTTTCCACTCTTACGGGGTGGACATGTCTACTTAGGGAGAGCCGCAGGCGTACCCTTATGGTGGTTTGACCCCTTGGTTCGTGAGACTAGATGCTGGAGCTGGTGGTGATGCGGTTCTTGGTGCGTCAGGAGCAGGCACTTCGGGTGGTGGTGGTGATGAGGATGCAGTGATGGATGAGCAGCAGCAGCAGAAGTGATGATACTCCGTTTCTTTCTGTTATGTTTGTAGTTTATGATGGATGTTAGTTGTTTCGGTTGGTACTTTTCTTTTGAACTTGGTTTGTATCGGTGGTCATAAAGCCGTACTTGCTTATTTCTAGACTTTTTTTACAGGATTTGTGGCCGGGTTATCATCCCGACTCGTAGTTATGTGATTATATAGCTTGTGTTTTGACTTCTGGGTAATTCTTGACCTATAACAACTCGATCGAGTAACTGCAGGTGTGTCTATTAGAAGGGTATTCTGATCTCGGGCTACTCGATCGAGTAGCTAAGATACTCGATCGAGTAGGGCCAGCTCGATCGAGTGCCTCACCAACTCGATCGAGTGTCACTGTTACAGGAACTTTTCGAGATTTAAATTGTTTGAATGCTTTTATTTTTGGATGTTTCGATATTAGTCATGGTTGTTGATGGTTTGTAGCATGTTTTAGTCTCATTATTAGTCACGTTTTGACTTGTGCTTGAGTTATAAGTGAAATTTGTGAGATATAGGTGTGATGGGACAATGACACATATTGTTGCGGGAACTTGGCATGCGAGTGATGTTGTTTAAGTTCATATTTGCATATGTACATATCTATAGCGTATGAGTAATGGTTATGTGGTGTCGGATGTCATGGGTGGATAGAGACTTGAGCAATTCACGCAGTCTTAGTAGCATTTGTGTTACCATGTAAGCTTCATGCATGTACCGTCTGTCGTGGTTTGGTAGTGTGTAATTCCAATAGTTTACGTTTATATGGGTTGTGATCGCATAGTGTCCATTAGTAAAGTACCGTGTGTATATGAATCAATGTTAGTGATGGTTTATGAGTAATGTCAATAAAATGTAATAGGTGTCGGGTTAAGGGACAAGGAAGTCGTTCGATGGTGAACTTCAGGGACGAAGTTCCTTTTTAGAGGGGAAGAGTAATATCGCAAAGGAAAAATGTCGTAATTATCACAATTTTGCAGTATGTTTGTGATGTTTTATAGTATCTTTTTACATTTAAAGGATGAGTTTATAATTGTTTTAATAGTTTTGTTGTGGGAATTGTATAATTGAGTGAGAGTGAATAATTGTCGAACAAAATGGCATGTCGTTATACCTTATTTTCAGTAATCATTCGTTATGTTATCATGAGAATATGATGTCATGAGCAGTAGCGGGGTTGTCATCAGTAGTTTTGCGTTGTGCGTCTATGAATCATACATTGTTGTGAATCTATGATAGGACCGTTGTGTTGCATGTTTTGTGTTGGTAATTGTTGGCCAGTGATAGCATAGTCTGGTAATTGCGTTCTGGTATGTCTGCATAATTCGGTGTAGTAGTATAAGCGATGGCCGAGTTGGTGCATATTGTGTGTTCGGTAATTCAAGTAGTGGTTCTTCGAGAGTTGAGTGTGTGGTGTGTGTTGGACAATTGATGATGATGATGTTTGATGGACATACGTAGTGGGATAATACTTCTAGAGAGTTGTTGACCTGTGTCGGGTAAACCGTGGTGTCGACCTTGGTCTCTTATCGTGTGGTTTGAGAGAGGATGAGTCGAACTTCGGGGACGAAGTTCTTTTTAAGGGGGAAAGACTATAATACCCGTCCTTTTAGGGACCCGTTGACCGATGTTGACCGACCTTAGAGGCGTGTTGTAGCCTTTGGGAATTCGTACAAGCGGTGTCTCGTGTTGTGATAGACCTTGGGTTGAGTGGTACTCGATCTAGTCGAGGCTACTCGATCGAGTAGCTTGGGTAGTCGATCGAGTAGGGGCCACTCGATCGAGTGAGTTGGTTACTCGATTGAGTAGCGTCTTTTCAGCGAGGGTTTATAATCGTGTTTTGATAGAATCGCAAATCATTTCCGCCTCCTTCCTTCAGACCTAGATGTCGCCTTACCTCATTTCCTTCACCATAATTCCTTCCATGGGAGCCTTTGAGGATGCTTGTGCCGTGGGGGTAGGTTACTTGAGTCGGGTAGCGGTCTTGACGCCGATATGCGATGCGTAGGTATGTCATCATCATCATCTTTGTCGTTGTTGTTTCTTGTAGGGTGCTAGCGATAGTAATAGGTGTTTGTACTATTTGTATAGGGTTTTGCTTGGTTGATGTCATGTGATTGATCAAGGAATCGTTGCGGTTGGCTAAAGGTAGGTTCGCCTACTCAGTTTCTATTCCTTGTTTAGTGTGTCGATTGTTGTGTTGATTGTAGTGTCAGGGTGGTTGATTGATTATGGTAATCGGTTGGTGTTGTGTTGTTTTGTTTATTATTGTTGTGGTGCAGCTGATTGTGAATGATTGTCTGTGGTTCTCGATGTGCGTCCTCGGCTGAGTGGAGTCACTTGAGGGAGTGGCTTCACGCCCTAGTTTCGCCCTCCGTGGAAGCCGCCACGGGAGGGGATGTGCACATTAATCGGACAGGGTTATCGCTCGGTATGATGAGCGGGGCTTAGGTGGGAACGGATGCGGTCCCCCACTGGCAGGGCTGGTCCAGTGGACAGGCGGTGACGCTGAATGATCGGAGATGTGGTGTGTGTGTGTGTTTGTTTTGTGTACTTGTGTAGTGTTTGTGGTTGTTTATATGTTGCCTCAGTTGCTGACCTTGTGTGGTTTGTCTTTGTTTGTTCTGTTGTGTCTGCCGTGATCCCTTATGGTGAGCAGTCGGTCTTTCAGGTGAGGTCTTGGATGATAGCTTGAGTCTTGGCAGGGATGGGTCCTTCGCAAGTTACGTCAGAGATAGTTCACATAAGGATGTTGAGTTGTATCTTTTGTTTTTAGTAGTTTGGTTATATCACTTGTAATAATTATAAATGTTCTTTTATCGACTTTTGATTATTACTTTCCGCGGGCAACCGAGATGGTAACGCCTTTATATGCTAAGTAAGGTCTTGTTAAGGCGCCTTGGTATATGGGGGTGTTACAACCCCACTCAATCGAGCCACGCCGACTTTTCTAGCTACCCGCATTCTTTAACTTAATAAATTTTCGCAACAAAAATATATATATGTATACATCAAACGAAACATCCTATTCACATGTTACTATTAAGCCACATTATAAATCATCCATCATGCAACATTATTATCCACAACATATTATCATATGATCTACTTCACCTTTTTCCACCACATCCTCCATTCCTCCACAATCATTCATCTAACATTTCCATACAACATATCATCCAACATATGCAATAGAACATTAGTAAACACAAAGCAATCCCATGACACCCCATAGTGACCGATTTAAAGTAGTAGGGCGAGTTCGCGACTTTAGGACATCTCCCAAGTCTTTACATTAGCTCCTAACAACTCCTACCCGGGTTCATTTTAGTTTCACTCCCTAGGTTCATTAGGTTCATTAAATACGAGTTCCAAAATAGTCGCTCTGATACCACTTTGCAACACCCTCATACACCAAGGTGCCTTACCAAGACCACCTTATGCATGGAAGTGCTACCGTCTCGATTACCCGAGGCAATGTATATAAAAACGACCATAACAGAACTTACTTTATTAAATAAGTTTAGTGCGATACATAACCAGAACCAAAACTGTCAAAAGAAATACAACTGTTCCAAATACCAAAACCAACTAAAAGAAATATAAAGTTCAACGACATAGTGGAAGACTCTAAGTGACACGTGGTGACTCGACCTTCGCTATCCCTCACGCAATCCATCTCATACCTGCTCAATAACTGCTCACCATCCCGAATTGATTACCACAGTTTTTAAAATAATTAAACGGGGACAGTTACTGATTACACAATATAAGATAAAGCAATATCAACAATACATACAATCACCCAACTCCGTCACATTACCAATCCACTGACTAGCCTGAAGGTCTAGTCCTGCCAGATTACGGCCGCTACCAGTAATCCACACCGCCAGTGGGGGACCGCAGGCGTTCCCACCTAAGCCCCGCTCATCAATACCAAGTGCAAACCCAAGTTCCTTAATTTGCACATACCCTTTGTGGCGGGTTCCACAAAGGGCGAATCAATGGCGTGAAGCCACTCCTGCAAGTGACTCCACTCAGTCGAGGGCGCACCTCGCGAACCACAGACAAACACAACCAACCAACTATACATCAACAATTACCAATTACAAATTCTAATACGATATAAATCAACAATATTTAACAACCATCAACAATCAACCAAACATCTAATACAATGTAACCAATAACTGAGTAGGGAAACCCTACCTGGAAAAGCAATCACCAAGATCGTCACAATCAGCTAATCAGAAACATTCCTCTACAAAATCACCTCCTATCAATCAGACAATCATACAATTACCATCTAACAATCACAATACTCCCAAACCCCCAAAATACCCAATTAGGGTTTTAACCAAAAACAATAAAACGACATAAAAACCATACTAGAAGCTTACCCACAACGTGACGGTCTCAACGGCGTAAAGAACATAGAAATCCGACGACACAAGACTTGGGATTTGATAGCAATGCGAAAGAGAGACGCAACGTAACTTGTTTTAATCTCTGTGAAAGTTAAAGTAGGGTAAAAAGTGAAAACAACTGATGAAATGTGTTTATGTATCTTTCTCGCATTGCTAACAAAACCCGTCAAAAAAACCCGTAAAACCGACTTACTCGATCGAGTAAGTCACTTACTCGATCGAGTGCCCCCTAATCGATCGAGTGACACCTACTCGATCGAGTACCCATCAAACAGTACACTATTTCATAACCAAAAATCACTTACTTCACAGAGTAAGCCTTACTCGATAGAGTACCCAACAGTACAGAAAACTGTAGTATTACAGGCCTGCCTAGAAGTATGTTAAAAGATGCCTTGATGTCTAGTATCTGGAAATTGACCTTTCTTTCAACTGGCCTAGTGGCTACAATAAGATTGATAAGGCCTATTACTTTACATCGGGTCCCATCGTATGCACGAACACCCTGATTAATCGAAGTCCAATCTGACTCTTACATGCCTGGTTTATATGCCTTTTTTGGTGGTATGATGTTCAATGCAGAGCCATCATCCACTAGTGTCATGGGTACATTT